>NC_136057.1:1407448781-1408048781 GCF_964261635.1 Lissotriton helveticus | reverse complement strand
CTTCCTGGTCTCGGTCGGGATCCAGTGGAAGATCTTGCGAAGCATACGCAGGGTGTTGAAGCACGATGAGGAGACGGCGTTGACTTGTCTCGTCATCGAGAGGTGAGGCGTCCAGGATGAATCCCAGGTTGCGTGCGTGGTCAGTTGGCTTGGGTGCGGTGCCCAGGGCTGGGGGCCACCAGGAGTCGTCCCAGGCGGAGGGCGAAGATCACAGGATGAGGACTTCCGTCTTGTCCGAGTTCAGTTTCAGGCGGCTGTCCTTCATCCACTCGGCGACGTCTTTCATCCCTTCGTGTAGGCAGGTTCTGGCGGTGTCGGGGTCTCTGGTGAGGGAGAGGATCAGCTGGGTGTCGTCGGTGTAAGAGATGATGTTGAGGTTGTGCTGGCGTGCGATGGCTGCGAGAGGTTTCATGTAGATGTTGAAGAGGGTGGGGCTGAGTGAAGATACTTGCGGGACGCCGCAGATGACTTCGGTGGCCTCGGAGCGAAACGGGGGGAGGCGGACTCTTTGTGTTCTTCCGGCGAGGAACGAGATGATCCACTCCAGTGCCTTCTCTTGGATACCGATGTTGCTGAGGCGCTGGACTAGGGTGCGGTGGCAGACCGTGTCGAACGCAGCGGAGAGGTCCAGGAGGATGAGGGCCACTGTTTCCCCCTTGTCGAGCAGGGTCCGGATGTCGTCGGTGGCTGCGATGAGGGCGGTCTCGGTGCTGTGGTTGGCTCTGAAGCTGGACTGCGAGGGGTCGAGGGATCCGTTCGTCTCGAGGAAGGCGGTCAGCTGTCTGTTGACGATCTTCTCGATGACTTTAGCAGGAAAAGGGAGGAGCGAGATGGGGCGGAAGTTTTTGAGATCGGTGGGGTCCGCTGTAGGTTTCTTCAGGAGGGCGCTGATCTCGGCGTGCTTCCAGCTCTCCGGGAAGGTGGCGGTGTTGAAGGAGGCGTTGATGATGTTCCGGAGTTGGGGTGCGATGGTGGAGTCGGCCTTGTTGAAGACGTGGTGTGGGCAGGGGTCTGTCGGTGATCCGGAGTGGATGGTGTTCATCGTGTGTGCTGTGTCTTCGGTGGTCACCGTGGTCCAGGTGCGAAGGGTGGCGGTGGGGGGCGTTGGTTCGACGGTTGGGTGCGTGGGTGGGGCGCCGAAGCTGTTGTGGATGTCGGCGATCTTGCGGTGGAAGAACGAGGCGAGGGAGTCGCAGAGGTCTTGTGACGGAGTGATGTCGTTGCGCATGTTTCAAATATGTTTAATTTGTCAATGCTTGTGGGTATACAATATATTTTTGTGACTATTGTCTATGCGTCCTTTGTAGTTGTTGCGCAGCATCTCTATGCATCCTTTCTTAATGTTGCAAAGTGAAGCAACTCCTCCCCCCTCCCTCCACCCACTTCCCGGTCTGCCATCCTGACACCAACTGTCCATCCTAATATATGTGGACTATTGTCTCTATGCGTCCACTTCCCGGTCTGCCATCCTGACACCAACTGTCCATCCTAAAATATGTAGACTATTGTCTCTATGTGTCCCTTGTAGTTGTTGCGCAGCATCTCTATGCGTCCTTTCTTAATGTTGCAAAGTGAACCAACTCCCCCCCCTCCCTCCACCCACCCACTTCCCGGTCTGCCATCCTGACACCAACTGTCCATCCTAATATATGTAGACTATTGTCTCTATGCGTCCCTTGTAGTTGTTGCGCAGCATCTCTATGCGTCCTTTCTTAATGTTGCAAAGTGAACCAACTCCTCCCCCCGCCCTCCACCCACTTCCCGGTCTGCCATCCTGATAGCTGTACCCGGCCATGCGTTGCTATGGCTCCGTCTGGTTAAATAGAAAAGGAAGAAATCGCCGTGCATCCTCAAGTCTGGCTGCACGTCGCTCTGCTGCTTCCTCGGGACGTATTTTAGCCATTCTTTGCCTGTTTCGCTCGTTAGTTGATGCCCGTTCTTCCTTAGTTTAATTTGCAATTAGTCGTCGCACTGCTTCCGCTCTGCGAGTTGGGCGACCTAAGTTTGATCTTCTGCGAGGCATTTCGAATCCAATGTTGTGTATTTAAAAACGCGCGTATTCGAATTCAACGTAACTTTTGGAGATTTAAGATTTTGAACCAACAAACATTTACATTTTTGTCTGTTCAGGCTTTTGATTGAAAACACGCGCGTATTTGACATGCGCGTATTCGAATCGACCGTTGTGTATATAAAAACACACGCGTATTCGAATCCAACGTTGTATGAAAAATTCAAAGCAATCGGTGAAGAACTTTCGGAGATTTGCGATTTTGAACAAACAAACATTTTTATTTATATAGAAGAAAGATAAGCATCCGAGTTTTAATAATAGGAATACCTCTACAATTATTTGTCAGTGGCGAGAGGTGCAACATCTGTCTTTTTCACACCTTGCAGCATCTTAAGCTGGCCAGTTGATTAAGCTCCTTGCATTGCCCACCAGAACTAATTTCCCATACTACCTACAAAACAAACTTACCATCACAGCAACATTTGTGTTCTGCATACACTGCCAAATGAAATAATGTCATCAAATGTTCCTCTTGTGCCAACTCTACAAACTGGCCACCAAAGCCAGCTATGCACACAGTCTACAAGCACAACCACACCACACTGCTCACCCGTAGTTATTTCTCATGCAGTCCACCCATGCTAACTTCTCACAGCATCTACACGTAGCAGTGGGTGATGCCCAGTGACACCTCATCGGACCAGTGTAGACTCTTTACGTACACTACCCATAAGTCCCAGCTCTTCACAATCTCCCACAGCACAGCTCCTAAAGTTCTTTGCCTACAGCATTAGTAAGCACAGTTATGGAGTTGGGGTAGATGAGGCGTTGGTACTGGATCTTCCCTACTGTTTGTTATAGTACATTTCTACAATTTATTATGCCAGGTTATTACATTTTTACTGTTCAGTGGTTCCCTGAGATACATACTGTGACTAGCTCATGTTTGCTGTGTTTGACTAAGGAAAGAAGAGTGATGCAACAAAGCCTTGTTATTTGGCAAAAACGGTTTCTCAAATATTACTTACACAGTGGAATGTTTGGCGAGTTTGGTCTTCTAAGACAACATCTATGCTGTCCCTCTTGGTACAATGCACCTAAACCCAGAAAGATGCCTCACTGTGAAGGGTGGCTCCAGGTAATGTGGACAGAAGGGTTCTGGGCCACATAACACAAAGGACATTGATTTCAGTTGTTTATGGGTTTGCAGCGGTTAGGCCCTTGAATGCGCTAAGATCCCAAATTCTTAACAGTGATCATTTAGGAATGATCTGTTAGGAAGGATTAGTGTTAACAAACATGAATGCAAAATGCTGCAGCGGGGGAGGTGGGGGTTGTCCCACGCTTGAGAACAATCCGCGTGCTCCAGGCAATATCCAAACACCTTCAATCTGCCTGACTCGACAAGTGCATCTACAAGAAAGTCCAAACACACCACAAACACAACACTGCACCCCTCTTGCTGCAATCCACAGAGCATGCTGCAACTTGAAAAGAACAGACAATCTGCAGGCCAAAGACAATTGCAAATATCCATACTGATACAATGAAGTATTCCTTGAGCCCCCTCCATCATCGAAAAATAACCAGAAAGTGAATCAGTTCACAGTGGGGCGTTTAAAAATACCACCGAATTATATATTAAAACTGTTTTTGAGAAATAGTCAGATGTGCAAGGTTCTTATGCACAACAGTGTTACTCACACTTCGCTTAGGAGCTTGCGTTTCTTCAACTCATTCTTCTCTTTCTCATCCAGGATCTCCGCCTTGCCTTGCAGTACAAGGAGCAGCTTCTCCTTTACTGAATCATCCACACTGTCAACCTACAGGTAGAGAGCGGTGAGGCAAATGAGAAGAGAAAATATGAAAACAAATATTTACAACTCCAATGGGCTGGACCTTGCCCACCCTTTCTCCAACGCCCAGTTATCGGCAGGACTTATCCGTCCTGGGCTTTAGAGAGAGGGTCCGCTAAGCATATACTCTGGAGTACATATTACTTGTACTGACTTCTTTCTGTTTCTCATTTTGGAGTCAGTAAAGCGTCCTCACTGATGGATCAGAACAAGAGCGTGCCAGTAAATACGTAGCACATGCCCATGACCCCAAACAGTACTGACCATCCATCTTCTCAGACAGTAATATGCCAGTGTACCCCCTACCTCCAATTATTGCAACATGCAACAATGAACAGAGCAATATTAAGCATCAATCATAACAGACAGTATATCAATCAGCGGTACGAAGCAGTCTATGCATCATTGTTTGTCTCAGTGGTACCAAATAAAAAGCTAATCAATTACGTAGTAGTAAATATGGCCGCACACAGTTTCAAGTATTACTGGTCCAATGTAGTAACAATCATTAATGGCTCCAAACAGAAAAGATAATACTCTGCGTGCTGCTCCTGCCTTCCCCACGGTGGCAAGCTAACTCACAACAAACATCTGTGGGAAGACACAAACTTTGCCTTAAGAGCAAAATGGAAGCAACAAATTTCCAAAGATTACATACAAACCCAATCTCACACGACATCCACACTGACAGCTTTGGCATACAACATTTTTGAACAGTTAGTCTGTCCATTGTGCCTTAAAGAGGTTTGTAGACCAGTGCGTTTGTTTATTACAGCAAAGTGCAGTTTTTTCATTTTGTCTACATAATTCAAATATTTGGTGGACTTACATGCATCAAACCCAGTAAATGAAAGGAGAATTAAGTGTTATTGTATAATGAATTCACAAAGGTTTGCGAAGGAGGGTAACAGGTGACCCTATTGGGAGGATGACACATGGAGCGCACTCACCGCCCTGAAGATCCGTGGTCCGCCTGCTGCGTTCTTATCCAAACGTATCCACTTATTAGACATGGCCTTGCTAAAGCCAACCTTTCCACTTGGCAGTTTCTAAATCCCAGGGTGTATGGAGGGGGTGAAAGGAAGAAATTAAAATATTTTAGACGGTTTATATTAATAGAGTTAGTTAGTAGCACAGACAAATGACACAATGTCCAACCACTTTATGTTAGCAAACTTGTCCAGCAAAGTGTTAAACAGGAAACAACCTTCACCCCAAACAGCACAGAGATACTCCTCCGGGAGAGAGTCATGTGCTATACCAAAATAAATAAAATAAGTACAGAACAACAAAGAATACTGTTTTTGTCCTTTCAACAAAACCTACATCAAGTGGTATAAAGGCTTTGAGTTTTTCATGGAACCTGTTTCAGTTTCACTGCATCTCGCTTCAGCATTTGTCTAGTGCCTGCTGTGCCTGGAAGGGTGTTATTCTGCAGCAAATCTTCAGTTTTTACCAAAGCTTCACAACAAAAAAAAGATGTTTTCTCAATGGTCCCATTTATTTTATCAGATCAAGTGCATCATCAAGACGGTGACTAGCAATTACACCACCACCTTTACAGAAAATAAGTGTAGGAGCCAGCTGATTATATTACGCTAACCTTCGCCAAAAGTTCTCATCTTGACTGAAGCTCATTTTCTCTGCTGTTGTAGTCTTCCGAGATTTCTATTCAGTGTAACAGTCTGCGCTACGTCATTTAGCCTTGCAATTGAGAATATAATTTTTCATAAAAATACTAACTTCCTTAGTGCTGCTTTGTTGCATTTCCCATCCGTGCAAACCTAACACAAGAGACCAACATAACTCCATGCCCAACTCCAGATAGAGGGAGGAAAATCTAGAAAAATGTGGCAGGACTAACACCTAATCATAAGGCAGTTTTCCTAGGTAAGACCCTAGGATCACACTGCTTTTGTTTTTATAGTAGCAACACAAAAAAAATGATGGACGGAATGCCGGACAATGTCAAACATTCACCCCCAGTCACAGATCTGGGTTAAATCCATTGTTCTTTTGCTCCCTTTGTCATCAGAGTTTGGACATAGCCATATGCAAATCATTCTTGAACCTGTTCCCCCTGCGACTAGTCCAGCCTGAACTACCAGGCCAGGTCCTCCCTGGAACAGAAACATGAATCCTGAGGCCAGTTTCGGGGTATCACTCATCAGGCAGGCTAGCTTGAATACAGAAGCACAGTGAGCACAGGAACCACGACTGGAAATATCCTTCCCACTCAGGGCGACTATGGCATCACCCAAAAAAAAATTATGGATGGAATGCTGTACATTTTCTAACATTCACCCAAAGTCACAGATATGGATTTAATCCATCGTTTTTTGCTCATAATAAATGGGTCCAAACTGGTGTGGCATGGTGAGCAAAGGAAATGATGGATTTAGGCCCAGATCTCAGACTGGAGGTGATTATTTGACATTGTTCAGCATTCCGTCCATCAATTGTGTTTTTTTTGCATTTGTTTTTTTATAGTGCATATATTAAATTAGCAATTAAATTAGCACTCACATATATGTTGAGACATTCTTTATAGAGATCGGAAAGCATTATCTGCATTTCGGTAGGGCTGCGCTAACTAATTTTCAACTATATTATATGAAAGATTTTAGACTTTTCCAAGTTGGGCTCAAAGGAGAGTCATGTTCCCCTTTAAAAGTACTCCATATCAGATAATGGTAAGCACTTTCCTGTGTTTGAGTCTAACTCTGGAAATGCAAACTACAATTTAGAATATCGAAATGTCTGTGGCCTTGGTTTAATACAGAGTACTCATAAGCCCTTGTTAGGTGAATGAAAAAGAAAGTGTTTGTGTTCTGCTGCGGCTCAGAGTGGGAAATCAGTAAGTGGACCTTCCTGAGCTTCTGCCTCGGAGTAGCCTAATTATTGGAATCTCTCAAGATCTTATTTTACAAGTTGTCCAGGGTAAGAAGAGTCAGGGACAAACACAATGGTGTGTATGATAATATTGAACTAGTACCTTCAAAGTCTTTTGGTCTAAGACAAGTGTGCCAAACCATTCAGAGTAAGGATAGTAAAGCCAGACAGATGTAAGAAACCAATGGCTGTCTATATTGAAAGCTCCGTTGACTTCAATAAGTCCTATGTTTGTTTCTAAATCAAAAAAGATCAGATGGCAATAAAGCCTTCATTAATGCCCTTCTTTAATTTCTTGGAATGAAAATTAAGTGCTATTGGAAAGAAGCCTGTGCCTTCCAAACGTTATGTGACATAGAAACAAAAAGAGGACATGGTGAAGGTGAAGAAAACTTCAAAACAAATAGCCTTTAAATTCTAGGCAAGCCCAGGGTGCATTAATGAGAAAGGTGGGGGAAATGAGTAGGAGGCACAGCAGAAAAGCAAAGGTGTAGGAGGAAGAATCAAAAGGTTTGGCGAGCGGAAGAAATGGAAGTATGAGCTACACGAGAGGCTATAGGTCTATTTGATAGCTGCACTGTCAAAATCCACACCAAGATGAAATGGGTTGGCGGTGAATAGTTTTCTAGAAAAAGGAAGGTTTCTAGGAGGGGAGAAGGCATGTTAAATAGTGAGGGGGTGGGCACCTAAGAGAAGGGAAGGGTTAAATGTATTCAGGACAGAGTGAGGAGGGGCAGGCTACCACTTGATAGAGAAAGAAGCTCATGGATGTAACGTCTCAATTCCTTACCATCAGTTCACTCTGAGCCATGCCCTCGGCAGGAATACTCTGAAATACACGAACTTCATGACTTCCTTCATCAGCAATTTCCTTCCCTTCGGCCGTCAGCTCCCAGTGCTTGGTGGAGCGCTGCTCAGCATCGATAATCTGTAGCAGGGAAATAGGTAAATACAGAGAAGGACTGCTGCACATCACCCTTCCCATGTTCTCTTCAGTTACCTCCACTCCCTGTCACTATTCAGAAACCTTTGCTTCCTATTTTCCTCAGAATACTTCTTCTCAACCAGACCTCTCCCCCTCATGTAAAGGATTACAGCACGATAATTGTTTCCAAAGTAAAAATGTGAAATACATTAAATACTAGTCTATCCGGCATTTGTCTCAGATTCCAAACAATTATAATTTTTCTGCATATTGTGTCGAAGTAAGAACCCTGAATGCCTTTTCAAGATGGACACTATGGAAGAAAAGTAGCTCAGTCCCTACTTCACATGGTCACATAGGTTAAGGATTCCATCCTCTGGCTTTGCGTTGATTAGCGTCAGTCTATTTCTAGCATGTGGTCACTAAATTGGCATTTGGTGAGATTCAAACTGTTTTAGGACTAACATTTCTTCCCAGCGATTGTAGGAGTCGGGCTTCATGCGCGATAATATTTCTGCAGCTGCCGATTCCAGTGCCTTGTGTGCTGCTTCTGTTTAGCCTGTAATAAATATATGAGGAACCCTTACTCCTTTTTATGGTTTCCTATGGAAGGATAATGTGAGGATCAACATGAATTGGCTGGATGTCAGATAGTTGATGGACTTTCTGGAGAGTTGAACTATTTGGTCTTTCAGTGGCTGGTAGTTACAGGCATTTGGGTGTATTTCATAGACATGGCAGCAAAATATAATCATGAAGATTACGGTATGAAGAAACCCACCCCAGTTCTAACCTGCGCTTTGGCAGTTTCGGTGCACATAGAACATATTTGTAAAACTAGAGGTGTAGAGTTTCTGTACATCGTTTGTCCCATTCAGGTTACTCATCGGTTGGTGTAAAACCGCAAACTGCATACCCATAAAGAACGATAGGGAGAAGACTTGTGTTCCCTAAGCAGATCTCCCGCCCCTCCCTCTTTCCATTCAGGCTTCAAATTAATATTCAGATCACTCCGTACCAGTAACTGTTTGCTGCAAATCGCTTCTCGTTTTATTAAAACCAAATTCCCTCTACCATGCTGGCCCATGCTTTACTCACGTACATAACTTTCTTCTCTTCTGTGGCCTCCAACCATCAGATTGTTCACTCTCTCCCCTCAAGACCCATGCTTCCTTAGTCCTCTCTTACTCCACCCTGACTCACCTCTGCTGCAGAGATTTCACTTTAGGCATTGTAATATGTGGGTATGTATGTGATGTGTAGCATTGCACTTTGTTAGGCGTATTTAATAAAGTTGAGTTCTTCTTAGAATGTATTAGGTCACTGTTTATAGAGGTTCTAGATTGTTAGGAGATCTTACTCGTTGACTGCCCTGCTGCCAAGGAGAGCTGTTGTGGGTCTAGCGTATTGGAATAAACATTGTGGATTACTTCTTCGTCTGGATTATTTCCTGTACCATCCTAGCGACATCTTTTGGCGAAGATTTCACCTCTTACGGACTCACCAACCACATAGATCACTTTTTCCACCGTTTTGAAGTTGCAGAGGAGTACTCTACCTTTGCGAGACGCCTGGACACGTAATGATTGGTCAATTGTCTTTACGTTCCCTCCTTAAGACCGTTTTAATGGATACAAACATTATTTTTATTATTGACTAATTTTATGAACTTGGGTCTTACCGGGTTGTCCGTTGGCTATCAACCGTTAATTGAATTCCTGCGTACATGCTGAATTCTACAGTTCTGTAGCCGTATCCATGGATGCCGGGAGTTTGAGACGTCTTCTTGACTGACTTCTTCTTTCCTGCAGTACTTCCATCGCCCGTCGAAATTACATGACTCACGCATCGGCTGTCGACACCATGTCGTCCACACAATTGGTGGCCTTCTTGGAACGTTGGGCTGCCTCTACGTCATTCTTATAAGACGCATCTCTGTGATCGGCTTAGTTGGTTCCAAACGTGTGCCTATCAGCCTATTCTTACACCAATTGTCTACACGTCTTTCTTTAAGGCGTTTCTCCGTGATAGGCACAATTTTGGATACACCTCAGCCTATCCTTCAACGTGCATATTTTCATAGCAACTGCTGATCTTGAAGCGTTTCTTTGCGACACCCCTCTTCATGTATGCTTGTCTCTACGATTGTGTCTGTGACAGGCACATGCTTTATCTCCTGCTTGACACCTGTTTCCCGTGACAGGCACACAATGTAATTTTTGTCAAGACTTATTTTACGGTACTTTTTCAATATTGTTTTGTTTTATGTACAAGACTTATTAATATTTGTATTCTTGCTTGTGGAAACAGTCTGATTGTCTTCCTGATTGTATATTTAAATATGTCTTCTCCTAATAATGTGATGTAACCTCCACTATTTCTACAAAACCCTGGTAAACCGCTCACTTCATAGCATAAGTGGTATAGAGTTTTTGATAATTATCTGGAAGCTATTGATGCAACTAAATATTCGGCGTCTAGGAAAAGAGCTTTATTATTTAACCATCCAGGAAGTGCAGGACAACAAGTTTTTGATAATCTTCCTGTTGTTGCAGCACCAGCTGGAGATGAGAATTGGAATGTGTTTTCTGAATCATTAGCATGAATGGGTAAACATTACATTGATGAACCATCTGTTATAGTTGAAAGACATGTTTTCTTTAAGCGTAATCAGATGCAGGAAGAGTCAATTGAAGATTGTTTCGCAGTTTTAAGAGTCTTGGCATCAAAGTGTGAGTTTGGTACTGACTTGGATACTTCGTTATGAGACCAATTAGTATTTAATTGTTTTAACAAGAAGATTCAAGAGCGCATTTTAAAAATCAGTTTTTAGAGGAGGTGATGGTTATTGAGCAAAGCACTGAACGCTCTGTAGTTTCTTCCAAAATTTTAACACAAGCTTGTGCTAACAAATCTTTAAAGAATACTAATGTTATGCAACTAGCTTCTTCAATTAATTTTAATGATTCAGACATGAATGCTGTTTCACTTAAGACCAAAACTAAAACATTTGGGGGAAAAATGTTAACAGGACCAATGTTCCCTCTAATTTTTTCTCTCCAAGCGCGGCACTGGAAGGTCTGTATGCGCTGCAGCCAAGGCTACGTGCGCCAGTAACTCGACCGTGCTTGTGGTTGCAGCAACACATATCAGTGTTGGTTGTGTGAGTATTCATGTTAATCGCAGTGCCAGTCATATGCTGCAATTACCATGAATACTTTCTCAGAGGCACGCAATATGCCCCGCACAGGGCTGTCCTTAGCGCTGGGGGCGTCCTGTGTGACGAAATGTGTTGGCGCACCCCAATGACCATCCCTGCCAGTGATTCCCTCACTATTACCCTTTGACAGTGCCCCTCAAGGTCTCCATTACCACTCTCTCTGAGATGTATTTAATTTGTTTTATAATGTCTCTCATACCAGTGTAGGGTTTACTTTACATTGCACACATATTAGACGGAGACAATCATTTTTTTTTTTTGCAAACAGATTTTATTGAGTTTTCTAACTATCACAATTATCAATACAACTTTAGATTCATTCGTCTAATTCCTATTATGATATTGCAAAGAAACGCCCCACAGTGGTAAAACATTTATCAATGCCATCTAAAAGCTTTGCCCCATCAGTTTACTACCAGGGCATCCACAGCCGACGTAACAACTCAATAATTACTCATTTGCTTAGCTGTAACTTCACAGTTCCTGTGTATCTATTCAAACTATCCCCCAACTGTTACCCCCCGCCCGTCCCTCCCACCCAGGCGTGTTACATTAGGCCCTTCATTATGCAGCCAGTACAATGGCAGAACACCACTTTTGTCCATGATCTCAGGTATAGTCTCAATGATCAACCTTACCATCAGAGGGGACACGTTAAACATGCATTCGCTGCTTTTGCTAATGTTGCACTGTTGCAGCGAACACTTCCCAGCTGCTCAGCCATCCACTGCCTCACTTTTCAGTTATCAGGACATGGGAGAGGGGGGGGGGGGGGAGACAAGCACGCTCCCAACCATCATTCATGCTGCGGCTGGGCCATCCCGCATGCCAGCTCCCCAGCAAGACCTCCCAATGGCGAATCTCTGCCTCCACACACAGTTCGCTTCTTACCGGGCTGCAGGGAGATGAAACAACAGCTGCCGTCTAATGTATCTGCACTACGGCGCACAGCCAGGAGTCTCCGGTCTCAACTGGGTGCCGCCTTCGACATAGGCCTCTCCGCTACCCAGCTATGAGTGCAGTCCCCGTCTTCGCCTCGCTGTGACGGGTGTGAGGGGTCTACCAGGTCTTCCGCCAACACCTTTCAAAGTGCAGCGTCTCCGCTTCCGGCCCACTCAGCTGAGTATCGTGGGAGATACTCTTGGCCTTGGTAGCTCAGGGTCCAGTCAGAACGTTGAGGGCTAGCTGCTCCTCCCTTCGTCAGCCGCCATCTTATATTGCTCTGGGCCGCTCACTATCAGTTCATAGTCAGACGTTTTTTCTCTGCCACGCAGCCCGCTTAGCTGCAATAATGAGAGCAACCCACTACCAGGACAGACCGCCGTTCAGTAGGCACAAAATATATGTGTCCGTAGCTCAGGATAATCATTTACCGGGGGTATGCCGGTCAAAGCTCCGAAGCCTGCCTTCTCTCACATCGGCAAGAAATGTTACATATGACAGAGGACTGCAAGATATAGGAGTGACATGTCATTCATACTGATAGGCAGTATAGTTTAAGAGTGCTTTGTCTGGAGAAGCACAAATTCAGAATTTAAAATGTAACACCATGGTTAGGATTTCTCTTTAATAAGAAGCACTTTGTGCCCAAATGAACCCTATTTGTAATATTTGGATAATGAATGGCTGGGGAAAAAGAATCATAACGCTCTAATCTATACCTTGCAGTATGCATGAAGTTCTTTGATGACAATTAATAGTTAACTGTTCTATATTAGGAATTTAACTTCTAAACGGCAAGTAACAAAATTACCTCTCTGACATAAGTAGTAACCCGCTAACTAATCTTCATTCTGTGCCCTTTGTGATCTGCATGGTACACGTTCTTTGCAGCAGGCATATTAACCCTCTGCGCTACCTTAAAACTAGAGAAAATTCCCATACCTCTAATACAAGAAGTAACATTACACCTACAACAAGCCAGTACGGTTG
This sequence comes from Lissotriton helveticus, assembly GCF_964261635.1. Lineage (NCBI taxonomy): Eukaryota > Metazoa > Chordata > Amphibia > Caudata > Salamandridae > Lissotriton > Lissotriton helveticus. The sequence continues at coordinate 1,408,035,942 of NC_136057.1, read as the reverse complement.
GCTTTGTCAATGGTTCTTATTTGTTTATGATAAATAAGCACCAACTACGCCTTTGTTGTATATAACAACGTAAATGCTTCAGTTCTAACATAATGAGATAGAAATAACTAACGAGTCTCTTTGTAGTTACATAATAGGCAGTGAAGGGTGGTTCTGCCTCAGAGTTAGTGAAGGAGGAAATGGCTGAGGGGGCTACGGTATATGTTTGCGTCGTCCACACCGAGAGGTGCTTTGAAGCAGCTCCCAGGCACACTTACCACTATACAAAGGAAACAAATGAAATTAACACATTTGTGGCTTGGCGCCACAAAGCTTCCTGTGATAACTGCCTCAAATCCAACCTCGGTGGCTCTCAAGATATGCACCTCACGTAGGGCCCAAAAACTGCCCCTGTTGACACATCAGGCGTAGAAGCCGTAGTCAAACCATGAAGGCTCCCACCACACGAGCCCGTGAGTCTCTTTTCCACTCCAGAGGGCGTTTAACCTAAAAACACAGGGCAATGTTTGTGGGCAGTTAAAATCTGTTTTGGGGTAGCCTGCCAGCCAGTTTTTCTTTCACTGGTCTTAAAACGTTTTCTTGTCAGAATATTTTACAGAAAGCCAAATGCAGCACAAGTCATGATTGTAGACTTCTGTGCATTTCTTTACTGTAAAGGGCGCGGCTGCGGACAGATTGTGTGCCTTTGTTAAAGTAATCAAGATAATTGCAGCGCATGATGGGCGCTGCGATTAACAAGAATACCTTCACAAAGGCTTACAATCTGCCCAGCAGCCGTGCCCTTTCAACTAAAGAAATGCAGCAAGTGCAGGAGGCACCTGCTGCTGGACTAACCTGCTGATATGCATGCGTCAAATGCCACACTGCGCGCTCGAGAGACTTGTGCGCCCATCCGCGCAGGCTACTGGGAACAATCAACAGGACCATGTTACAGATGTTGATCCAAATACCATATGGGTAACAATACCAATTGTCCTGCACAAGGGAAAAGGTGCAACAGTTGTAAAAATAAATTGGGCACTTTTTTACTGTTTGTAGATCCACAAAAGAGAAAAGTACAGTAAGTCATCTCAGTATAGAAGATGAATCAATATGTGATGCCATGAACAATGTCTTTTTAACTGTTGAAGTTAATGCATTAAGTAATGATTGCAAGAGGTGTAAGGGACCAATTTGTGATGTACGGATTGGATATATTGGCATAAGTGTCATGGCTGAAGTTGCCACAATCTATGAGGGAGGCGCTAGTAATTCCACTGTTGAAACCAGGGAGAGAGAGCAGGGACACAGCCTCTTATAGACCGCTGTCGATGTTAACCACCGACTAAAAAAATACTGAGCAGCATCTTGGCGACCCGATTGTTGCCACACATGACCACACTAGTCCATGACGATGAAGCTGGTTTTATACCAACGCGGAACACGACCGCGAACATCTGGCGATTGGTGCACCTGCTGGAGGACGTTTTGGCTTAGGAGAGGATTATTTACAATGGACGAAGGTGTTGTACACGTCGGCGGTGGCTAGAGTGAGAGTGGGCCCGCTTGTATCATTGTAATATCCGGTGGAAAGAGAGACGAGACAGGGGTGCTCGCTATCCCCATTGCTCTTCGCCTTGGTGGTGGAACCCCTCGCGGTCACGATCCGGACGGGAGACCACTACGGGGGATTGAGGAGCAGAGACGGTCAACGATATATATCGTTATACGCGGACGACCTGCTGCTCTTCCTTGAAGACGCTGACAGTGCAATGGCAGTGCAATGGCAGGAGATGAAAGCTTGCTCTTGGACTTTGGGGAAATATCAGGCCTGAGAGTCATCTGGTCCAAGACATGTTTGTTCCCAGCACGATGGGGGGGGAGGCCAGACCCAGCATGGCACGAGCGGTGCGGTGGGAACCCACCTGTCTGAAATACCTAGGAGTGCACATTTATCATGCAGCGGCGGACCTGCTGGAGGGGAATGTAGGCCGCGGTGTGAGGGGCCACCCTCCCGCTGTCAGTGACGGGCCGCATAGCACTATTAAAAATGATAGCCCTTCCTCGATTCTTATATTATTTTAGAATGCTACCAGTGTGGATACCTAGCTCTATTTTTAAATTATTGAAGTCACTCATAGTGTCTTTCCTCTGGGGCACGGGAAGGCGGAGGGTGGCACAGGCGACGCTCATAAGACCTAAGGCTGAGGGAGGGCTGGCGGTCCCAGACTTCGAGTTGTATTACTTAGCAGCCCAACTGCAGATCTTTACGCAGGAAATAGCGTGAGAATTTAGAGGTCCAGAACATATGAGGGGCAGAGGTGTGCCTCGCCACGTCCTCTCGTTCATAGCGTTGCAGCAGAAATTAGACCTCAGAGAGTTAACACTGGAAGAGAAAACGCTCGGACTGTGCTGGAACCGCTCACAACGCAAGGCGGGTGTATTACACCCGTATGCACCCGAAATTCCGCTTGGGATAATGACGGCGCTGCCGCACGGCGGCAACTGGTCGCAATTGCAGATTTGGGAGGAAGCAGGAGTCCAAATGTTGGGAGACCTGTGCGAGGATGGGGCGATGTTACCCTACCAGACACTCCAAGAAAGATTTGATCTGCCGAGAGGGGGTTTCCTGATACAAGCAGCATTAACAAGAGCGATACAAGCGCACTGGCGGGAAGGGCTGATGGAACCTAAGACAACCATGGCCTGCCAATATACTATGATGGCTCAGAAAAGGGGGTGGTGATGAACAGAGTGCCTGAATTAAGCAGACCACTCTTACCCAGTCCAAAGATCAGGGCTTGATCCATCACCGTTTTTTAGCTCACTGCACCATCCCAGCTCAGAACGTGGCTATATGCAAATTAGTCTGTTCCTGTCCCAGTGCATGATGGGAACAGGGCAAACCAAACTACCAAGCCAATTCTTGTACTGGGAAGGAAACAAGCTTCCGGGGACCGGTTTCTGCCATTTCAGGCGTCTTCGGCCCGGCTTGCTTGAATCCTGATGGTGCAATGAGCAAGGGACTCACATCTGAGTATACCCTTCCACGCTTATGGTGGACAAAATGATTCAGAAAAGGGGGTGGTGATGAACAGAGTGCCTGAATTAAGCAGACCACTCTTACCCAGTCCAAAGATCAGGGCTTGATCCATCACCGTTTTTTAGCTCACTGCACCATCCCAGCTCAGAACTTGGCTATATGCAAATTAGTCTGTTCCTGTCCCAGTGCATGATGGGAACAGGGCAAACCAAACTACCAAGCCAATTCTTGTACTGGGAAGGAAACAAGCTTCCGGGGACCGGTTTCTGCCATTTCAGGCGTCTTCGGCCCGGCTTGCTTGAATCCTGCTGGTGCAATGAGCAAGGGACTCACATCTGAGTATACCCTTCCACGCTTATGGTGGACAAAATGATTCAGAAAAGGGGGTGGTGATGAACAGAGTGCCTGAATTAAGCAGACCACTCTTACCCAATCCAAAGATCAGGGCTTGATCCATCACCATCCCAGCTCAGAACTTGGCTATATGCAAATTAGTCTGTTCCTGTCCCAGTGCATGATGGGAACAGGGCAAACCACACTACCAAGCCAATTCTTGTACTGGGAAGGAAACAAGCTTCCGGGGACCGGTTTCTGCCATTTCAGGCGTCTTCGGCCCGGCTTGCTTGAATCCTGATGGTGCAATGAGCAAGGGACTCACATCTGAGTATACCCTTCCACGCTTATGGTGGACAAAATGATTCAGAAAAGGGGGTGGTGATGAACAGAGTGCCTGAATTAAGCAGACCACTCTTACCCAGTCCAAAGATCAGGGCTTGATCCATCACCGTTTTTTAGCTCACTGCACCATCCCAGCTCAGAACTTGGCTATATGCAAATTAGTCTGTTCCTGTCCCAGTGCATGATGGGAACAGGGCAAACCAAACTACCAAGCCAATTCTTGTACTGGGAAGGAAACAAGCTTCCGGGGACCGGTTTCTGCCATTTCAGGCGTCTTTGGCCCGGCTTGCGTGAATCCTGATGGTGCAATGAGCAAGGGACTCACATCTGAGTATACCCTTCCACGCTTATGGTGGACAAAATGATTCAGAAAAGGGGGTGGTGATGAACAGAGTGCCTGAATTAAGCAGACCACTCTTACCCAGTCCAAAGATCAGGGCTTGATCCATCACCGTTTTTTAGCTCACTGCACCATCCCAGCTCAGAACTTGGCTATATGCAAATTAGTCTGTTCCTGTCCCAGTGCATGATGGGAACAGGGCAAACCAAACTACCAAGCCAATTCTTGTACTGGGAAGGAAACAAGCTTCCGGGGACCGGTTTCTGCCATTTCAGGCGTCTTCGGCCCGGCTTGCTTGAATCCTGATGGTGCAATGAGCAAGGGACTCACATCTGAGTATACCCTTCCACGCTTATGGTGGACAAAATGATTCAGAAAAGGGGGTGGTGATGAACAGAGTGCCTGAATTAAGCAGACCACTCTTACCCAGTCCAAAGATCAGGGCTTGATCCATCACCGTTTTTTAGCTCACTGCACCATCCCAGCTCAGAACTTGGCTATATGCAAATTAGTCTGTTCCTGTCCCAGTGCATGATGGGAACAGGGCAAACCAAACTACCAAGCCAATTCTTGTACTGGGAAGGAAACAAGCTTCCGGGGACCGGTTTCTGCCATTTCAGGCGTCTTCGGCCCGGCTTGCTTGAATCCTGATGGTGCAATGAGCAAGGGACTCACATCTGAGTATACCCTTCCACGCTTATGGTGGACAAAATGATTCAGAAAAGGGGGTGGTGATGATCAGAGTGCCTGAATTAAGCAGACCACTCTTACCCAGTCCAAAGATCAGGGCTTGATCCATCACCGTTTTTTAGCTCACTGCACCATCCCAGCTCAGAACTTGGCTATATGCAAATTAGTCTGTTCCTGTCCCAGTGCATGATGGGAACAGGGCAAACCAAACTACCAAGCCAATTCTTGTACTGGGAAGGAAACAAGCTTCCGGGGACCGGTTTCTGCCATTTCAGGCGTCTTCGGCCCGGCTTGCTTGAATCCTGATGGTGCAATGAGCAAGGGACTCACATCTGAGTATACCCTTCCACGCTTATGGTGGACAAAATGATTCAGAAAAGGGGGTGGTGATGAACAGAGTGCCTGAATTAAGCAGACCACTCTTACCCAGTCCAAAGATCAGGGCTTGATCCATCACCGTTTTTTAGCTCACTGCACCATCCCAGCTCAGAACTTGGCTATATGCAAATTAGTCTGTTCCTGTCCCAGTGCATGATGGGAACAGGGCAAACCAAACTACCAAGCCAATTCTTGTACTGGGAAGGAAACAAGCTTCCGGGGACCGGTTTCTGCCATTTCAGGCGTCTTCGGCCCGGCTTGCTTGAATCCTGATGGTGCAATGAGCAAGGGACTCACATCTGAGTATACCCTTCCACGCTTATGGTGGACAAAATGATTCAGAAAAGGGGGTGGGGATGAACAGAGTGCCTGAATTAAGCAGACCACTCTTACCCAGTCCAAAGATCAGGGCTTGATCCATCACCGTTTTTTAGCTCACTGCACCATCCCAGCTCAGAACTTGGCTATATGCAAATTAGTCTGTTCCTGTCCCAGTGCATGATGGGAACAGGGCAAACCAAACTACCAAGCCAATTCTTGTACTGGGAAGGAAACAAGCTTCCGGGGACCGGTTTCTGCCATTTCAGGCGTCTTCGGCCCGGCTTGCTTGAATCCTGATGGTGCAATGAGCAAGGGACTCACATCTGAGTATACCCTTCCACGCTTATGGTGGACAAAATGATTCAGAAAAGGGGGTGGGGATGAACAGAGTGCCTGAATTAAGCAGACCACTCTTACCCAGTCCAAAGATCAGGGCTTGATCCATCACCGTTTTTTAGCTCACTGCACCATCCCAGCTCAGAACTTGGCTATATGCAAATTAGTCTGTTCCTGTCCCAGTGCATGATGGGAACAGGGCAAACCAAACTACCAAGCCAATTCTTGTACTGGGAAGGAAACAAGCTTCCGGGGACCGGTTTTTGCCATTTCAGGCGTCTTCGGCCCGGCTTGCTTGAATCCTGATGGTGCAATGAGCAAGGGACTCACATCTGAGTATACCCTTCTACGCTTATGGTGGACAAAATGATTCAGAAAAGGGGGTGGTGATGAACAGAGTGCCTGAATTAAGCAGACCACTCTTACCCAGTCCAAAGATCAGGGCTTGATCCATCACCGTTTTTTAGCTCACTGCACCATCCCAGCTCAGAACTTGGCTATATGCAAATTAGTCTGTTCCTGTCCCAGTGCATGATGGGAACAGGGCAAACCAAACTACCAAGCCAATTCTTGTACTGGGAAGGAAACAAGCTTCCGGGGACCGGTTTCTGCCATTTCAGGCGTCTTCGGCCCGGCTTGCTTGAATCCTGATGGTGCAATGAGCAAGGGACTCACATCTGAGTATACCCTTCCACGCTTATGGTGGACAAAATGATTCAGAAAAGGGGGTGGTGATGAACAGAGTGCCTGAATTAAGCAGACCACTCTTACCCAGTCCAAAGATCAGGGCTTGATCCATCACCGTTTTTTAGCTCACTGCACCATCCCAGCTCAGACCTTGGCTATATGCAAATTAGTCTGTTCCTGTCCCAGTGCATGATGGGAACAGGGCAAACCAAACTACCAAGCCAATTCTTGTACTGGGAAGGAAACAAGCTTCCGGGGACCGGTTTCTGCCATTTCAGGCGTCTTCGGCCCGGCTTGCTTGAATCCTGATGGTGCAATGAGCAAGGGACTCACATCTGAGTATACCCTTCCACGCTTATGGTGGACAAAATGATTCAGAAAAGGGGGTGGTGATGAACAGAGTGCCTGAATTAAGCAGACCACTCTTACCCAGTCCAAAGATCAGGGCTTGATCCATCACCGTTTTTTAGCTCACTGCACCATCCCAGCTCAGAACTTGGCTATATGCAAATTAGTCTGTTCCTGTCCCAGTGCATGATGGGAACAGGGCAAACCAAACTACCAAGCCAATTCTTGTACTGGGAAGGAAACAAGCTTCCGGGGACCGGTTTCTGCCATTTCAGGCGTCTTCGGCCCGGCTTGCTTGAATCCTGATGGTGCAATGAGCAAGGGACTCACATCTGAGTATACCCTTCCACGCTTATGGTGGACAAAATGATTCAGAAAAGGGGGTGGGGATGAACAGAGTGCCTGAATTAAGCAGACCACTCTTACCCAGTCCAAAGATCAGGGCTTGATCCATCACCGTTTTTTAGCTCACTGCACCATCCCAGCTCAGAACTTGGCTATATGCAAATTAGTCTGTTCCTGTCCCAGTGCATGATGGGAACAGGGCAAACCAAACTACCAAGCCAATTCTTGTACTGGGAAGGAAACAAGCTTCCGGGGACCGGTTTCTGCCATTTCAGGCGTCTTCGGCCCGGCTTGCTTGAATCCTGATGGTGCAATGAGCAAGGCACTCACATCTGAGTATACCCTTCCACGCTTATGGTGGACAAAATGATTCAGAAAAGGGGGTGGTGATGAACAGAGTGCCTGAATTAAGCAGACCACTCTTACCCAGTCCAAAGATCAGGGCTTGATCCATCACCGTTTTTTAGCTCACTGCACCATCCCAGCTCAGAACTTGGCTATATGCAAATTAGTCTGTTCCTGTCCCAGTGCATGATGGGAACAGGGCAAACCAAACTACCAAGCCAATTCTTGTAATGGGAAGGAAACAAGCTTCCGGGGACCGGTTTCTGCCATTTCAGGCGTCTTCGGCCCGGCTTGCTTGAATCCTGATGGTGCAATGAGCAAGGGACTCACATCTGAGTATACCCTTCCACACTTATGGTGGACAAAATGATTCAGAAAAGGGGGTGGTGATGAACAGAGTGCCTGAATTAAGCAGACCACTCTTACCCAGTCCAAAGATCAGGGCTTGATCCATCACCGTTTTTTAGCTCACTGCACCATCCCAGCTCAGAACTTGGCTATATGCAAATTAGTCTGTTCCTGTCCCAGTGCATGATGGGAACAGGGCAAACCAAACTACCAAGCCAATTCTTGTACTGGGAAGGAAACAAGCTTCCGGGGACCGGTTTCTGCCATTTCAGGCGTCTTCGGCCCGGCTTGCTTGAATCCTGATGGTGCAATGAGCAAGGGACTCACATCTGAGTATACCCTTCCACACTTATGGTGGACAAAATGATTCAGAAAAGGGGGTGGTGATGAACAGAGTGCCTGAATTAAGCAGACCACTCTTACCCAGTCCAAAGATCAGGGCTTGATCCATCACCGTTTTTTAGCTCACTGCACCATCCCAGCTCAGAACTTGGATATATGCAAATTAGTCTGTTCCTGTCCCAGTGCATGATGGGAACAGGGCAAACCAAACTACCAAGCCAATTCTTGTACTGGGAAGGAAACAAGCTTCCGGGGACCGGTTTCTGCCATTTCAGGCGTCTTCGGCCCGGCTTGCTTGAATCCTGATGGTGCAATGAGCAAGGGACTCACATCTGAGTATACCCTTCCACGCTTATGGTGGACAAAATGATTCAGAAAAGGGGGTGGTGATGAACAGAGTGCCTGAATTAAGCAGACCACTCTTACCCAGTCCAAAGATCAGGGCTTGATCCATCACCGTTTTTTAGCTCACTGCACCATCCCAGCTCAGAACTTGGCTATATGCAAATTAGTCTGTTCCTGTCCCAGTGCATGATGGGAACAGGGCAAACCAAACTACCAAGCCAATTCTTGTACTGGGAAGGAAACAAGCTTCCGGGGACCGGTTTCTGCCATTTCAGGCGTCTTCGGCCCGGCTTGCTTGAATCCTGATGGTGCAATGAGCAAGGGACTCACATCTGAGTATACCCTTCCACGCTTATGGTGGACAAAATGATTCAGAAAAGGGGGTGGTGATGAACAGAGTGCCTGAATTAAGCAGACCACTCTTACCCAGTCCAAAGATCAGGGCTTGATCCATCACCGTTTTTTAGCTCACTGCACCATCCCAGCTCAGAACTTGGCTATATGCAAATTAGTCTGTTCCTGTCCCAGTGCATGATGGGAACAGGGCAAACCAAACTACCAAGCCAATTCTTGTACTGGGAAGGAAACAAGCTTCCGGGGACCGGTTTCTGCCATTTCAGGCGTCTTCGGCCCGGCTTGCTTGAATCCTGATGGTGCAATGAGCAAGGGACTCACATCTGAGTATACCCTTCCACGCTTATGGTGGACAAAATGATTCAGAAAAGGGGGTGGTGATGAACAGAGTGCCTGAATTAAGCAGACCACTCTTACCCAGTCCAAAGATCAGGGCTTGATCCATCACCGTTTTTTAGCTCACTGCACCATCCCAGCTCAGACCTTGGCTATATGCAAATTAGTCTGTTCCTGTCCCAGTGCATGATGGGAACAGGGCAAACCAAACTACCAAGCCAATTCTTGTACTGGGAAGGAAACAAGCTTCCGGGGACCGGTTTCTGCCATTTCAGGCGTCTTCGGCCCGGCTTGCTTGAATCCTGATGGTGCAATGAGCAAGGGACTCACATCTGAGTATACCCTTCCACGCTTATGGTGGACAAAATGATTCAGAAAAGGGGGTGGTGATGAACAGAGTGCCTGAATTAAGCAGACCACTCTTACCCAGTCCAAAGATCAGGGCTTGATCCATCACCGTTTTTTAGCTCACTGCACCATCCCAGCTCAGAACTTGGCTATATGCAAATTAGTCTGTTCCTGTCCCAGTGCATGATGGGAACAGGGCAAACCAAACTACCAAGCCAATTCTTGTACTGGGAAGGAAACAAGCTTCCGGGGACCGGTTTCTGCCATTTCAGGCGTCTTCGGCCCGGCTTGCTTGAATCCTGATGGTGCAATGAGCAAGGGACTCACATCTGAGTATACCCTTCCACGCTTATGGTGGACAAAATGATTCAGAAAAGGGGGTGGGGATGAACAGAGTGCCTGAATTAAGCAGACCACTCTTACCCAGTCCAAAGATCAGGGCTTGATCCATCACCGTTTTTTAGCTCACTGCACCATCCCAGCTCAGAACTTGGCTATATGCAAATTAGTCTGTTCCTGTCCCAGTGCATGATGGGAACAGGGCAAACCAAACTACCAAGCCAATTCTTGTACTGGGAAGGAAACAAGCTTCCGGGGACCGGTTTCTGCCATTTCAGGCGTCTTCGGCCCGGCTTGCTTGAATCCTGATGGTGCAATGAGCAAGGCACTCACATCTGAGTATACCCTTCCACGCTTATGGTGGACAAAATGATTCAGAAAAGGGGGTGGTGATGAACAGAGTGCCTGAATTAAGCAGACCACTCTTACCCAGTCCAAAGATCAGGGCTTGATCCATCACCGTTTTTTAGCTCACTGCACCATCCCAGCTCAGAACTTGGCTATATGCAAATTAGTCTGTTCCTGTCCCAGTGCATGATGGGAACAGGGCAAACCAAACTACCAAGCCAATTCTTGTAATGGGAAGGAAACAAGCTTCCGGGGACCGGTTTCTGCCATTTCAGGCGTCTTCGGCCCGGCTTGCTTGAATCCTGATGGTGCAATGAGCAAGGGACTCACATCTGAGTATACCCTTCCACACTTATGGTGGACAAAATGATTCAGAAAAGGGGGTGGTGATGAACAGAGTGCCTGAATTAAGCAGACCACTCTTACCCAGTCCAAAGATCAGGGCTTGATCCATCACCGTTTTTTAGCTCACTGCACCATCCCAGCTCAGAACTTGGCTATATGCAAATTAGTCTGTTCCTGTCCCAGTGCATGATGGGAACAGGGCAAACCAAACTACCAAGCCAATTCTTGTACTGGGAAGGAAACAAGCTTCCGGGGACCGGTTTCTGCCATTTCAGGCGTCTTCGGCCCGGCTTGCTTGAATCCTGATGGTGCAATGAGCAAGGGACTCACATCTGAGTATACCCTTCCACACTTATGGTGGACAAAATGATTCAGAAAAGGGGGTGGTGATGAACAGAGTGCCTGAATTAAGCAGACCACTCTTACCCAGTCCAAAGATCAGGGCTTGATCCATCACCGTTTTTTAGCTCACTGCACCATCCCAGCTCAGAACTTGGATATATGCAAATTAGTCTGTTCCTGTCCCAGTGCATGATGGGAACAGGGCAAACCAAACTACCAAGCCAATTCTTGTACTGGGAAGGAAACAAGCTTCCGGGGACCGGTTTCTGCCATTTCAGGCGTCTTCGGCCCGGCTTGCTTGAATCCTGATGGTGCAATGAGCAAGGGACTCACATCTGAGTATACCCTTCCACGCTTATGGTGGACAAAATGATTCAGAAAAGGGGGTGGTGATGAACAGAGTGCCTGAATTAAGCAGACCACTCTTACCCAGTCCAAAGATCAGGGCTTGATCCATCACCGTTTTTTAGCTCACTGCACCATCCCAGCTCAGAACTTGGCTATATGCAAATTAGTCTGTTCCTGTCCCAGTGCATGATGGGAACAGGGCAAACCAAACTACCAAGCCAATTCTTGTACTGGGAAGGAAACAAGCTTCCGGGGACCGGTTTCTGCCATTTCAGGCGTCTTCGGCCCGGCTTGCTTGAATCCTGATGGTGCAATGAGCAAGGGACTCACATCTGAGTATACCCTTCCACGCTTATGGTGGACAAAATGATTCAGAAAAGGGGGTGGTGATGAACAGAGTGCCTGAATTAAGCAGACCACTCTTACCCAGTCCAAAGATCAGGGCTTGATCCATCACCGTTTTTTAGCTCACTGCACCATCCCAGCTCAGAACTTGGCTATATGCAAATTAGTCTGTTCCTGTCCCAGTGCATGATGGGAACAGGGCAAACCAAACTACCGAGCCAATTCTTGTACTGGGAAGGAAACAAGCTTCCGGGGACCGGTTTCTGCCATTTCAGGCGTCTTCGGCCCGGCTTGCTTGAATCCTGATGGTGCAATGAGCAAGGGACTCACATCTGAGTATACCCTTCCACGCTTATGGTGGACAAAATGATTCAGAAAAGGGGGTGGTGATGAACAGAGTGCCTGAATTAAGCAGACCACTCTTACCCAGTCCAAAGATCAGGGCTTGATCCATCACCGTTTTTTAGCTCACTGCACCATCCCAGCTCAGAACTTGGCTATATGCAAATTAGTCTGTTCCTGTCCCAGTGCATGATGGGAACAGGGCAAACCAAACTACCAAGCCAATTCTTGTACTGGGAAGGAAACAAGCTTCCGGGGACCGGTTTCTGCCATTTCAGGCGTCTTCGGCCCGGCTTGCTTGAATCCTGATGGTGCAATGAGCAAGGGACTCACATCTGAGTATACCCTTCCACGCTTATGGTGGACAAAATGATTCAGAAAAGGGGGTGGTGATGAACAGAGTGCCTGAATTAAGCAGACCACTCTTACCCAGTCCAAAGATCAGGGCTTGATCCATCACCGTTTTTTAGCTCACTGCACCATCCCAGCTCAGAACTTGGCTATATGCAAATTAGTCTGTTCCTGTCCCAGTGCATGATGGGAACAGGGCAAACCAAACTACCAAGCCAATTCTTGTACTGGGAAGGAAACAAGCTTCCGGGGACCGGTTTCTGCCATTTCAGGCGTCTTCGGCCCGGCTTGCTTGAATCCTGATGGTGCAATGAGCAAGGGACTCACATCTGAGTATACCCTTCCACGCTTATGGTGGACAAAATGATTCAGAAAAGGGGGTGGTGATGAACAGAGTGCCTGAATTAAGCAGACCACTCTTACCCAGTCCAAAGATCAGGGCTTGATCCATCACCGTTTTTTAGCTCACTGCACCATCCCAGCTCAGACCTTGGCTATATGCAAATTAGTCTGTTCCTGTCCCAGTGCATGATGGGAACAGGGCAAACCAAACTACCAAGCCAATTCTTGTACTGGGAAGGAAACAAGCTTCCGGGGACCGGTTTCTGCCATTTCAGGCGTCTTCGGCCCGGCTTGCTTGAATCCTGATGGTGCAATGAGCAAGGGACTCACATCTGAGTATACCCTTCCACGCTTATGGTGGACAAAATGATTCAGAAAAGGGGGTGGTGATGAACAGAGTGCCTGAATTAAGCAGACCACTCTTACCCAGTCCAAAGATCAGGGCTTGATCCATCACCGTTTTTTAGCTCACTGCACCATCCCAGCTCAGAACTTGGCTATATGCAAATTAGTCTGTTCCTGTCCCAGTGCATGATGGGAACAGGGCAAACCAAACTACCAAGCCAATTCTTGTACTGGGAAGGAAACAAGCTTCCGGGGACCGGTTTCTGCCATTTCAGGCGTCTTCGGCCCGGCTTGCTTGAATCCTGATGGTGCAATGAGCAAGGGACTCACATCTGAGTATACCCTTCCACGCTTATGGTGGACAAAATGATTCAGAAAAGGGGGTGGGGATGAACAGAGTGCCTGAATTAAGCAGACCACTCTTACCCAGTCCAAAGATCAGGGCTTGATCCATCACCGTTTTTTAGCTCACTGCACCATCCCAGCTCAGAACTTGGCTATATGCAAATTAGTCTGTTCCTGTCCCAGTGCATGATGGGAACAGGGCAAACCAAACTACCAAGCCAATTCTTGTACTGGGAAGGAAACGAGCTTCCGGGGACCGGTTTCTGCCATTTCAGGCGTCTTCGGCCCGGCTTGCTTGAATCCTGATGGTGCAATGAGCAAGGGACTCACATCTGAGTATACCCTTCCACGCTTATGGTGGACAAAATGATTCAGAAAAGGGGGTGGTGATGAACAGAGTGCCTGAATTAAGCAGACCACTCTTACCCAGTCCAAAGATCAGGGCTTGATCCATCACCGTTTTTTAGCTCACGGCACCATCCCAGCTCAGACCTTGGCTATATGCAAATTAGTCTGTTCCTGTCCCAGTGCATGATGGGAACAGGGCAAACCAAACTACCAAGCCAATTCTTGTACTGGGAAGGAAACAAGCTTCCGGGGACCGGTTTCTGCCATTTCAGGCGTCTTCGGCCCGGCTTGCTTGAATCCTGATGGTGCAATGAGCAAGGGACTCACATCTGAGTATACCCTTCCACGCTTATGGTGGACAAAATGATTCAGAAAAGGGGGTGGTGATGAACAGAGTGCCTGAATTAAGCAGACCACTCTTACCCAGTCCAAAGATCAGGGCTTGATCCATCACCGTTTTTTAGCTCACTGCACCATCCCAGCTCAGAACTTGGCTATATGCAAATTAGTCTGTTCCTGTCCCAGTGCATGATGGGAACAGGGCAAACCAAACTACCAAGCCAATTCTTGTACTGGGAAGGAAACAAGCTTCCGGGGACCGGTTTCTGCCATTTCAGGCGTCTTCGGCCCGGCTTGCTTGAATCCTGATGGTGCAATGAGCAAGGGACTCACATCTGAGTATACCCTTCCACGCTTATGGTGGACAAAATGATTCAGAAAAGGGGGTGGGGATGAACAGAGTGCCTGAATTAAGCAGACCACTCTTACCCAGTCCAAAGATCAGGGCTTGATCCATCACCGTTTTTTAGCTCACTGCACCATCCCAGCTCAGAACTTGGCTATATGCAAATTAGTCTGTTCCTGTCCCAGTGCATGATGGGAACAGGGCAAACCAAACTACCAAGCCAATTCTTGTACTGGGAAGGAAACGAGCTTCCGGGGACCGGTTTCTGCCATTTCAGGCGTCTTCGGCCCGGCTTGCTTGAATCCTGATGGTGCAATGAGCAAGGGACTCACATCTGAGTATACCCTTCCACGCTTATGGTGGACAAAATGATTCAGAAAAGGGGGTGGTGATGAACAGAGTGCCTGAATTAAGCAGACCACTCTTACCCAGTCCAAAGATCAGGGCTTGATCCATCACCGTTTTTTAGCTCACTGCACCATCCCAGCTCAGAACTTGGCTATATGCAAATTAGTCTGTTCCTGTCCCAGTGCATGATGGGAACAGGGCAAACCAAACTACCAAGCCAATTCTTGTACTGGGAAGGAAACAAGCTTCCGGGGACCGGTTTCTGCCATTTCAGGCGTCTTCGGCCCGGCTTGCTTGAATCCTGATGGTGCAATGAGCAAGGGACTCACATCTGAGTATACCCTTCCACACTTATGGTGGACAAAATGATTCAGAAAAGGGGGTGGTGATGAACAGAGTGCCTGAATTAAGCAGACCACTCTTACCCAGTCCAAAGATCAGGGCTTGATCCATCACCGTTTTTTAGCTCACTGCACCATCCCAGCTCAGAACTTGGATATATGCAAATTAGTCTGTTCCTGTCCCAGTGCATGATGGGAACAGGGCAAACCAAACTACCAAGCCAATTCTTGTACTGGGAAGGAAACAAGCTTCCGGGGACCGGTTTCTGCCATTTCAGGCGTCTTCGGCCCGGCTTGCTTGAATCCTGATGGTGCAATGAGCAAGGGACTCACATCTGAGTATACCCTTCCACGCTTATGGTGGACAAAATGATTCAGAAAAGGGGGTGGTGATGAACAGAGTGCCTGAATTAAGCAGACCACTCTTACCCAGTCCAAAGATCAGGGCTTGATCCATCACCGTTTTTTAGCTCACTGCACCATCCCAGCTCAGAACTTGGCTATATGCAAATTAGTCTGTTCCTGTCCCAGTGCATGATGGGAACAGGGCAAACCAAACTACCAAGCCAATTCTTGTACTGGGAAGGAAACAAGCTTCCGGGGACCGGTTTCTGCCATTTCAGGCGTCTTCGGCCCGGCTTGCTTGAATCCTGATGGTGCAATGAGCAAGGGACTCACATCTGAGTATACCCTTCCACGCTTATGGTGGACAAAATGATTCAGAAAAGGGGGTGGTGATGAACAGAGTGCCTGAATTAAGCAGACCACTCTTACCCAGTCCAAAGATCAGGGCTTGATCCATCACCGTTTTTTAGCTCACTGCACCATCCCAGCTCAGAACTTGGCTATATGCAAATTAGTCTGTTCCTGTCCCAGTGCATGATGGGAACAGGGCAAACCAAACTACCAAGCCAATTCTTGTACTGGGAAGGAAACAAGCTTCCGGGGACCGGTTTCTGCCATTTCAGGCGTCTTCGGCCCGGCTTGCTTGAATCCTGATGGTGCAATGAGCAAGGGACTCACATCTGAGTATACCCTTCCACACTTATGGTGGACAAAATGATTCAGAAAAGGGGGTGGTGATGAACAGAGTGCCTGAATTAAGCAGACCACTCTTACCCAGTCCAAAGATCAGGGCTTGATCCATCACCGTTTTTTAGCTCACTGCACCATCCCAGCTCAGAACTTGGATATATGCAAATTAGTCTGTTCCTGTCCCAGTGCATGATGGGAACAGGGCAAACCAAACTACCAAGCCAATTCTTGTACTGGGAAGGAAACAAGCTTCCGGGGACCGGTTTCTGCCATTTCAGGCGTCTTCGGCCCGGCTTGCTTGAATCCTGATGGTGCAATGAGCAAGGGACTCACATCTGAGTATACCCTTCCACGCTTATGGTGGACAAAATGATTCAGAAAAGGGGGTGGTGATGAACAGAGTGCCTGAATTAAGCAGACCACTCTTACCCAGTCCAAAGATCAGGGCTTGATCCATCACCGTTTTTTAGCTCACTGCACCATCCCAGCTCAGAACTTGGCTATATGCAAATTAGTCTGTTCCTGTCCCAGTGCATGATGGGAACAGGGCAAACCAAACTACCAAGCCAATTCTTGTACTGGGAAGGAAACAAGCTTCCGGGGACCGGTTTCTGCCATTTCAGGCGTCTTCGGCCCGGCTTGCTTGAATCCTGATGGTGCAATGAGCAAGGGACTCACATCTGAGTATACCCTTCCACGCTTATGGTGGACAAAATGATTCAGAAAAGGGGGTGGTGATGAACAGAGTGCCTGAATTAAGCAGCCCACTCTTACCCAGTCCAAAGATCAGGGCTTGATCCATCACCGTTTTTTAGCTCACTGCACCATCCCAGCTCAGAACTTGGCTATATGCAAATTAGTCTGTTCCTGTCCCAGTGCATGATGGGAACAGGGCAAACCAAACTACCAAGCCAATTCTTGTACTGGGAAGGAAACAAGCTTCCGGGGACCGGTTTCTGCCATTTCAGGCGTCTTCGGCCCGGCTTGCTTGAATCCTGATGGTGCAATGAGCAAGGGACTCACATCTGAGTATACCCTTCCACCCTTATGGTGGACAACATGATTCAGAAAAGGGGGTGGTGATGAACAGAGTGCCTGAATTAAGCAGACCACTCTTACCCAGTCCAAAGATCAGGGCTTGATCCATCACCGTTTTTTAGCTCACTGCACCATCCCAGCTCAGAACTTGGCTATATGCAAATTAGTCTGTTCCTGTCCCAGTGCATGATGGGAACAGGGCAAACCAAACTACCAAGCCAATTCTTGTACCGGGAAGGAAACAGGCTTCCGGGGACCGGTTTCTGCCATTTCAGGCGTCTTCGGCCCGGCTTGCTTGAATCCTGATGGTGCAATGAGCAAGGGACTCACATCTGAGTATACCCTTCCACGCTTATGGTGGACAAAATGATTCAGAAAAGGGGGTGGTGATGAACAGAGTGCCTGAATTAAGCAGACCACTCTTACCCAGTCCAAAGATCAGGGCTTGATCCATCACCGTTTTTTAGCTCACTGCACCATCCCAGCTCAGAACTTGGCTATATGCAAATTAGTCTGTTCCTGTCCCAGTGCATGATGGGAACAGGGCAAACCAAACTACCAAGCCAATTCTTGTACTGGGAAGGAAACAAGCTTACGGGGACCGGTTTCTGCCATTTCAGGCGTCTTCGGCCCGGCTTGCTTGAATCCTGATGGTGCAATGAGCAAGGGACTCACATCTGAGTATACCCTTCCACGCTTATGGTGGACAAAATGATTCAGAAAAGGGGGTGGTGATGAACAGAGTGCCTGAATTAAGCAGACCACTCTTACCCAGTCCAGAGATCAGGGCTTGATCCATCACCGTTTTTTAGCTCACTGCACCATCCCAGCTCAGAACTTGGCTATATGCAAATTAGTCTGTTCCTGTCCCAGTGCATGATGGGAACAGGGCAAACCAAACTACCAAGCCAATTCTTGTACTGGGAAGGAAACAAGCTTCCGGGGACCGGTTTCTGCCATTTCAGGCGTCTTCGGCCCGGCTTGCTTGAATCCTGATGGTGCAATGAGCAAGGGACTCACATCTGAGTATACCCTTCCACGCTTATGGTGGACAAAATGATTCAGAAAAGGGGGTGGTGATGAACAGAGTGCCTGAATTAAGCAGACCACTCTTACCCAGTCCAAAGATCAGGGCTTGATCCATCCCCGTTTTTTAGCTCACTGCACCATCCCAGCTCAGAACTTGGCTATATGCAAATTAGTCTGTTCCTGTCCCAGTGCATGATGGGAACAGGGCAAACCAAACTACCAAGCCAATTCTTGTACTGGGAAGGAAACAAGCTTCCGGGGACCGGTTTCTGCCATTTCAGGCGTCTTCGGCCCGGCTTGCTTGAATCCTGATGGTGCAATGAGCAAGGGACTCACATCTGAGTATACCCTTCCACGCTTATGGTGGACAAAATGATTCAGAAAAGGGGGTGGTGATGAACAGAGTGCCTGAATTAAGCAGACCACTCTTACCCAGTCCAAAGATCAGGGCTTGATCCATCACCGTTTTTTAGCTCACTGCACCATCCCAGCTCAGAACTTGGCTATATGCAAATTAGTCTGTTCCTGTCCCAGTGCATGATGGGAACAGGGCAAACCAAACTACCAAGCCAATTCTTGTACTGGGAAGCAAACAAGCTTCCGGGGACCGGTTTCTGCCATTTCAGGCGTCTTCGGCCCGGCTTGCTTGAATCCTGATGGTGCAATGAGCAAGGGACTCACATCTGGGTATACCCTTCCACGCTTATGGTGGACAAAATGATTCAGAAAAGGGGGTGGTGATGAACAGAGTGCCTGAATTAAGCAGACCACTCTTACCCTATTCAGCAAGGAATGATCTTAAAAAACTTTTAGACTAAATGTGTTTGCAAAATATTATAGCACCTGTTGAATCTTCTGAGTGGGTTTCCGCTGCTGTTGTCGCATGCAAAAGTTCAGGAGATATACGTGTATGTGCGTGCTTGAGAGTTCTTAATCACAATATAGTTGTGGATTGTTATCCCCTTCCTAGAATTCAGCAGATGTTAGCTAAACTGGGGGGGGAAGCAAGTATTTTACCACCATTGACTTATGTTCTGCGTGCCACCAAATTCCTTTATCTATCGAGTCACAACCATTGACAACATATGTTACTCATTTTGGTGTGTATATGTACAAAAGGATGCCATTTGGGTTGGCATCTGCTGCCAGCGTATTCCAAAGGCTTATGGATCAGATGTTTGCTGGAGACAAGGGTATCCAAGCCTTTCAAGACAACATACTTATCCATACTGAAACTTTAGACCAGCATTTTATTATGTTGGAAAATGTTTTAAGCGAATTGGGGATGCATGGAATGTCTGTAAATAAGAACAAGTGTAGCTTCATTACTGAGAAAGTGGATTATCTGGGACATAATATCTCAAGTGAGGGTATAAACCCAAAATTATCCTTACTTAAAGCCATTAATGATGCACCTATGCCTACTGATAAAGATGCTTTGAGGGCATTTCTTGGTTTTAGCTAGTATTGCGCAAGGTTTGTGCAAGGTTATGCGGTTATTGTGCAGTACCTAATGAATTTATTGAAGAAGAATGTTAAATATGTTGGTCGGAAGAAACACAGAATACTTTAGACTCTGTTAAAAGTTTAATATTGGAGGCACCTGCTATCAGACCCTTTACCCATGGGGAAAGAAGTATTGTAACCATTGATGCCAGTTCCAAAGGGTTAGGTGCGGCATTAAGTCAAATGGTAAACGGACAAGAATATACTGTGGTTTTTGTCTTAAGAACTCTTAGTGGAGCTGAAAGGAATTATAGCACAATAGAACGGGAGGCATTAGCGTGTTCATGAGCTGTAGAATAATGTAAGATGAATAGTTGGGGAACCAGATTTCAGTTGTTCACCGACCACAAACCACTTATTTAAATGTTAGGTGATAGTTGTTCTAATAAAGCATCCTCAAGACTGATCAGATTACTAGCAAGGTTGCAAGAATTTAATTTCGGAATTAAGTATTTGCCGGGGGGTAAAAACTGTAGGGCAGACTGTCGATCACGTTTACCACAGGAAATTTGTGACAATAATGATTCAGTTAAAAATGATGATTTCGAATCTGAGGTAACTGTGGATGATGTTATGGAAGAGATACCATTTTCTGAAGAAGAATGGTTTGAGAGTTGCTGTAAGGATGACTGTTTGAACAGGGTAAAGACATTTTTAATTGAAGGTTGGCCTTTTGACAGGAGTATGTCAGTAGAAGATAGGTACTTTTCACAAGTAGCTTCTGTTCACAAGTAGCTTCTGAACTTTTCACAAGTAACTTCTGTTCACAAGTAGCTTCTGAACTGTCATTAGTCAACAATATTTTAGTGAGGCAGGACAGATTCGTACCACCTGAAGGGTTAAGAGGTAAGATTATTTAGTTGGCTCATGAAGGGCATTTAGGGATTTCAGCTAAAGTCAGGAAAATTAAACAGACGTATTAGTGGCCTGGCATTGATGGACAGGTAAAATGTTTTGTGGATAAATGTACTGAGTGTTCGGATAACCATTGGAAAACCTCTACAACACCCCTGTGTCCTGTAGATTGGCCTAAAGGTGCATGGGAGAAGTTAGGTTTGGACTTTTCTGGTCCTTTTAATATTCTTGGATGTGACAAAAAGTTTCTTATTGTGACCATGGATTACTTTTCTAAATGGCTGTACTTTGCATTGTTTAAAAATGCTGACACTAGTTCTGTAATTTCATTTTTGGAACGTTTATTTTTGATGGAAGGTTTGCCAAAAGTAGTTACACATAACAGGACCCGTTTTGTTTCTGAAGCGATGGAAACATTTCTTGGGAAAAACAATATTAAACATATCCTTGTGCCTTTGTATAGTCCTACATCTTATGGACTTGTGAAGAGGGCAAACCGTTTGTTGAAAGAAGGTGTACAGCTATTGGATGTTACAAAGTATTTGCATCATTAAGTGTGGAGTTATAATACAACACCCCAAACTGCCACCAATTATTCCCCTTGTGTGCTTTTGAGAGGCAGAAAACGTATTTCACTGTTGAGTCCTTCTTGGTTAGTGGATAGAGTAAGACAATCTCACTATCTGCATGTAATGAAGGTAAAGGAGCATGTGAAAGAAAAACAAGCCTATTATAAAAGGAATTATGACAAAAGAATGCATGTAAAGGAAAAGGTTTTGGCCCCTGGTGACTGGGTGCTTATTAAAAAACCTATTACGGTGAGCAAAGGGCAATCTAAATTTTCTGAACCTGTTAAAGTTGTTAGTTTCCAGGATAGCTGTTTTATTACAAGATAGAGGATGGTGGAAAAGAAATGCTTTAGTTAAGTTGAGAGAAGAACAGGCAAGGATAATTTGTAAGAGAGTAGGAAGTCAGAATGGTAGCAGTACGAAAGGTTTAGAAGGTAATGATTGGTTTGATATAGGAGATTTGACTCATACTCTGCATGGTTTGGAGACCAGTACGAGATTGCTTTGTTCCTCTAGTTCTGTTAATGACAGATGATGGCAGCAGAGTTTCTAATCCTGGTATGTTAAGAGAATTTGGTGCCGACATCGCTAGCGGTGGAGGTGATAATAAACAAAGGAGTAGCTGTAGAATTAGGACT
Organism: Lissotriton helveticus; assembly: GCF_964261635.1. Taxonomy (NCBI): domain Eukaryota; kingdom Metazoa; phylum Chordata; class Amphibia; order Caudata; family Salamandridae; genus Lissotriton; species Lissotriton helveticus. The sequence goes on along the minus strand of NC_136057.1, from coordinate 1,408,014,195 downwards.
GCTCCTATTCGTTCAAGAGATTATGTGTATTACTGATTTTACATATGCTGTGTAGAAGTCATATTTGAACTGCTATATTTCTAGTTTTTTTTGTTTATTATAGAAAAGGGGAGTGTAGTATGTGGGTATGTATGTGATGTGTAGCACTGTACTTTGTTAGGTGTATATAATAAAGTTGAGTTCTTCTTAGAATGTATTAGGTCACTGTTTGTAGAGGTTCTAGATTTTTAAGAGATCTTACTTGTTGACTGCCCTGCTGCCAAGGCGAGCTGTCGAGGGTCTGCTGTATTGGAATAAACATATATTCTGGATTACTCCTTCGTCTGGATTATTTCCTGTACCATCCTTGCTACAGGCATCATCCCCTCTCAACAGATACTGCCACAGGAACAGTCCTTTTCCATTAAGACTACACTCAGTTCAGACACTTCCTAGTCTTTCTGAATTAATCGTTCATCCAGACATCTACCGCCACCAAGATCCTTGACTCACTAAGAACGGATACTTTAACAGAGCCTCTCTTCACCAAAAATGCTATACCTCACACCAGACTTACAGACAAAGTAAAAATCATTCACTCCCCCTAACCCTTCCCTATGATCCAAGACCTGCTCCAATACAGACCTCTAATTCTTCATATTTCCCTTCTCACTCACATCCCTCCTAGTCACACAACACCTATAGTTGATAAGGCCACACCAATAATTTATAATAAGTGCCTAAGGGTTATGCCAGGGGGGTTTCAAATTGTTTATTGGATGAACGTGTGCAAGACTGGTGTATATCTGGGCGCCTGCTTTCAGAAATACACGGTGTGAAAGAGTGATCAGCATTTTTACAGGGGACTGACGTGAGATATCGGAGATATATAGTTCTAATTTAAAGCCACCTTTCATTTCGCATGCCTTTAGAACCCAAGCAAAAGATTCAAAGCAGAACATTTACTTTGTTGAAAAACTGTTCTTTTTAAACACACCCAGTTCCTTAGTTAAATGTTATTTTATCTTTCATAAAGTCAACGCCTCAATATTTCGTAAATATGCATGTCATTTACAGTAGTTAAGAAATCTTTGCATTTCCAAATCGGATAATATCGAGTTTATTATAATGCTTAAACAATAGATAGGCCACTTCTGGGCATAAATGAAAACAAAACATGACCATAAATCTCTCCGTCCTTTTAATGTGGTTTATATATGAAAATATGCACTATATATATATAATAGGAAATTTACATACATGATTATTACACATTGCTAACTTTAAAGATCACCTATGACTTTAAAGTAGGGTGTCATACGATTGCGACAGCCTTCTTGTGTTGTACTGATGCCGATGTACATAGCCTAGATATTTTACCCCCATCTGTTTTTAGGGCTTATTTTCGGGATTCAAGAGATAGCGAGATGGGTATCCGACACTGGCTGGTTGGTGCTAAAACCGAATAGAATACGTTCTTTTTTTTCAGGAACTTTTTCCATGGACCATCTTGGATGTGACTAAGGGCATCTTGCAGAGTATGTTCATTAATCTGCCTGCCAATGGAACAACTGAAATGGCATGTGCCTCGCCAACAATTTGGTAAACCTTGCTCCTGCGCTAACATCACGCCTCCACGCCCCAGCTACTAGCCTCTCCATCTCCTTACACTATTATTGTCGTCTCCCATCCAGACAAGTCCTTGTCTCACCTTAGGCTCCTACTTTGCACTTGAACCCGTTTTTCTCTCCCAACCTTCCCTTCCATACACTTCACTTCTCTCCCCAGACTCCTCCCTTTCTCTATTGCACTGCACCCTACCTTCTTCCCCAAGACACCTCCCTCCGCCACCCCTTCCACTCACCTCTCCCAAAGCCTGCAGGCTCTTCACAGCCCCCACCACCTGCTGGTGATCCAAACCCAGCTCAGCTGCCAGTCCAAGACTATCCAGTCCCCCATCCTGGTCCTGCAGTCGGTGCAATAGCAGCTCCGGTACCCGGCTTTCCGCCATGCTTACTCAGAAAAGGACAGTGGCATGCGCACAAACTGCACTGACAGGTCAGCCGTATACCGCCGCCATCTTAGAACAGGACACAGGTCTGTAAGCCAACAGGAGTGTTGGGCTACAACCCGTACAAGAGTTGCATCAGGGTGGAGTCCATCTTGCAATAGGCGAGGCTCTGTTCAAAGTAGCCTGCTTCATGGCAATCCCAATGGAAGTTGCATCATTGTGGCGGCCACCTTGCAACAGGCGAGGTTTTATTTGCAATGTGGACTCCCCAGCAAATTCTGCCACGGGACACGTCTGCTTAGCAGCCATCTTGAAATGGCAGAATGAGGTTGATCGCATACCATACACCTTTGAGGTTCAGGACTGTTTAAAATGTTGATCCTTGTCTCCAGACTGTAATCCAATTTATAAAGAAAACGATTTGCTTGCAAACGGCTATAAGAAGAAATCTTGTTTTTTGTTTGAGAAAAGTGATTACAATTTGACTACAATTTTGTTTTGAAAGATATTCATTTGACGTACTCATTATCGTGTATTTCTTCTTCTTTCTGCACTCATTTCCAACAGAATGTATGAACCCTGCATATTATTAGAAAAACAAGCCTTGGCAAAGCCAATCCGAGAGCTATTGGAGTTGTCAATGATGTTCCTTATTAGTGGATCACAATTGCAAAAAGTCCTAAATAAGTAGACTGCAAATGCATTGGGAAGCTTACACATGAGTTTAGTGAAATCCCAATCGGTTAACTTGTGACATGTGCATAGTTTTAGTGAGCCATATTGAAGTATTGGGTTAAACACATGTTATCAAGAGGTGTAGAGTATGGTTTGGGAGTGGCGAGGGAATAAATATTGCCCACCTGCTAAAGGCCATTTTCTCAGTTGGGAGCAGCTGCAGTGTACTCCACCTCTAGGACTGTCCCTCAATAAGACTTTCTTTGACTAAGGGGTCCATTGCATTGGCTGCACATGACTTCTGCTGTGGTCAGTGGCTGGTAAGGATGCAACCTTGGTTACCGCCCAAAGTGTCCGTAGCCTATTTTTATATCCCATTTTATGTGTTCCTAAAGTCACAACCCATCACAATTTGGTCATGATGTTGCACAACCCTTCAAGAACACTGGTACTAGAATGTGGTTTATCGAAGGCATTCTGCAGCGGTGTGGCTTCCATGGGTGTAGCAGGTGCAGTGGCTCCAAGGCCCAGAGGTCTGAAGGACCAAGTGAGCCTTGTTTATTTCTAGATTTAATAATCCAAACAGCAACAGGGAGGCATTTTCTTTCTTTCACTTTGGCCCAGGACACATGAGCTCTCACCCTCCCCTCAAAACACTAAGCCATTACACAAAGTAGCCTGGACAGTAAGAGGAGAAATGTTGCTGATGGACAAATTAGCATGTCATATTTTCTTGTCTCTCAAGGTCACAAAGTCTTTCAGTGGGATACTGAGTAACGGCTAGTGGGAGTCAGTATCTAATGAAACTGCGGCTGGAGCTCTCCAGTGCCACAAGAATCAAGTATGAAAAACAAAGGGAGTTAGGCCCAAAGGACAAGGATTAGGCAGGGCTGTTTTAGTAAATTAGAACAACTGGGGATAAGCCTATACCTCGAGTTTTTTGAAAAGCGTAAGTGATTTCTGCTTTGTAGACAAACACCTTGTACTTTTGTTTATCCTGGTATTTTATTTTTACCTTTTACTTATAACTTTAGTTTTCGAACTTCATACATTAGCACATAGAGAATGAAAACATTGTCTCTTCATAACCACATAGCAAAATATTTCATAAAACATTTCAAATTTACAAGTGATAAATCATGCTTTACAAAAAACATCACAAAACTGTTTGACTGACAATTGTGAAAAAACAATATCAAAACAGAACCCAACACACAACAGTTACTTATGCCGTGTCTCACTAGTTGTGTGCCAAAGAAAGGCAATAGTCTTATGCCTTCCTTTAGTATCTACACTTGATATCCGTCCAATTTTTACAAATAATCAATAAAGTTTGAAAAGGGAATTTAGTCTCCTTAGTTGTGAAGTAGAATTTAACCACAATTCCTCAACATTTTTTTGAGGATGTGCCGACGCGTTTGAGTACTGGTATTTCCTTCACAGAACTCTCATCAGGGTTTTCTCTTTCTCATCTGTAATAGATTTTTGTGACATCAAAACTGAACAGGGAGGAATCGCTGAGTGGGGGATACCGAACATCCGCTGCACGGGCCGGGACTGCGAGACCCAGGGTGCATTGCGCTCTACCAACACAGCGCACCTGGTGTCTCTTCCCGCCCCCAGCCTCACCGCAGCTATTTACGGCTCGCGGCCCCCGCTCCGCGGGAGCCGCTCGCAGCCGTCGCACTTGGACTGTGCACTTTGGGTTCCTTTGCCTCCTTTCGGAACGGACTTCTGCTGATCTACAAGCTGAACAGGGAGGAATCGCTGAGTGGGGGATACCGAACATCCGCTGCACGGGCCAGGACTGCGAGACCCAGGGTGCATTGCGCTCTACCAACACAGCGCACCTGGTGACTCTTCCCGCCCCCAGCCTTCCCATATAACCACGCCACACTACGCACTCGCGGGACTCGCGCGGGACTCAGCCCGGGCAAAGGGCGGGCCGTTTGAGGCCGTTCAAGAACGGTCAAGACCGGGACCAGGCCACCCCCTTTTGCTCTTCTCCCAAACTTTGAGTTTCATGATCGCGTTTTAAAAGACGAACTATGGCGACCAGAGAAATCAGGAGCAAGAGCACGCTGACTGCTGGAGCAGCTAAAGGTACTTTGGATACTTACTTTGCAAAAACCGGGTCTCTCTTGATCGATGAGATAAGGATATTGGAAAGGCGTATATCCCAAGAATTAGATTGGGTTAGAAGATCTTCTATAGGGCCCATAGCCAACGCAAAGACTCCAGAAAATAGACTAGATTGTACTGTTCCAGCAATCGGGGAAAACGGGGCGAGTGGGGCATTAGTCTTATCTAACTCAATTATTTCTACCTTGCATAACACTGATATTGATATTAGTACTGCTGATGAGTTTAGTCTTTTATCCCTACCCCAGACCCAGGTGCAACAGACCCTACCCCCTCCCATTGCCACCATAGCTAACTCAGATATCAACACCGATAGCACAGACTGCCTCACCCAGGGGGAAAGAGAAGGTGCTATACCAAAGAGGAAAAGAGGGGCGCCAAACAATGGTGGGAGAAAAGTGAAAATTGCAAAGCACAACTATATAACGGAGGGTAGTAGACAAGGACCCAGCAAAAAGGGACCCACTATACCAGATAAAACCACGCTTCCACCAACTGTCTCACTGCCCCCACAGACACCTAGTCTGTCAATCTCACCTCCCACTGTAAATACAGATGCTAATGATCTCACTCTACCTAGGATCGAAGCACTTCTTAAGACACTAATAAGTCCTCTACAAACACGCCTATCAAAGATTGAAGTCAGGCTAGCGACAATAGAAAAAACAACTGCTCAGCTTGCTGACACGCTTAAAATAAATAACAATATAGCGAAAGGTGGGGAAGAGCTTAGGAGTAAAAAGGCTATATCCATGCCCCCACATAAGGAGGTTGGGCTAGCACCTAAGATGCTACAATCACAACTCCCTACAATACACGCTGCCACCCCTCTGGTGACTGATTGTATTCCACAAACACAACCTCTGACAGCACTCACCGTCACGTCACCTATTGCTATTCCCCACGTGACTGAGCGTAACTTAAGACCTAGTCGTCCTGAAAGGGAAGTCGCTGGCACGCAAGGATCATTTCCAATCACTAAAAAACCTGGGACAATGAACCTGCCGCCTGAGGCGAGCCCATACACAGTCATTTTAGCTGGCGTACCAGAGTTGAAGCCCGATTCTAAAGAATCCGTCTTCACCCTAAAAAACAAGATCGCCAATTGGCTCACAATAAACAGACCTTTACCTCAAGAAATCACGACCGGGGTTCTTATGGTTAGGAGAGTCCCATGGCTGGGTAACACAGAGAAATCAATCAAGGGAGACTGCGTCATAATTAATTTCAGGGACCCTAGGACTGTTTCCCACGTATGCAGTTGGTCGCACCTCGAACAGGGGACATCTATCCAGTCGCTACCTCTATCCTTTTTTTATCCACCACTGTACCACTCATGCGAGGAGGAGGGCTGGCATACAATTTCCAGGAGGGGGAGAGTTTGGGTTGACCGAGCGAGAGGTGATTTCCACTACCCTAGATCACAGCAGCTAGATTTCTTTCCAACATTCAATAGATACAGCTGTCTCGATATGGTGGACTGACATAACCGGGTTAGGAGGAGGGAGGCGGGTGACTCTCACAAGGGCCGCAAAGGAGGAAATATCACTCACTATATTGTAAATCCTGCTAACATCTTGGAGAAGGACCACTGTGGGGAGCATCATAATAACAACAAATCGGCTCTCCCAAAGATCAGAGGTCCGCAAATCGACCTCGCGAAGGCTAGAGTTGAACCACAGGAACGCTCCTCCAGTGTTACATTACAGCCGAGTTTAACGGATATAGCCACATCTATTGCTCCTGCTTCTAATCCCAGACCACCCTCACTTAAAATATTGTCCTGGAACGTGGCCGGCCTGGGGAATAAACTGAACTGCCCTGATTGGAGTTTGTTCATTGAGGGAAAAGACATATGCCTGTTCCAGGAAACGTGGGCTAGAGAAGCTGCACCTCGCATAGGCTTTGCAACATTCTCGATCCCAGCAAAGTGGGGAGGCAAGGGGCGGCCCATAGGAGGCCTTGCAAACTGGGTGGCTGCTGACCTAGGCTGTGATGCTACACCCCTTCCTTCAGCCTCCGATGATATCCTTGGGGTTTTGCTGGAGTGGCCCAACTCAAGTAGGCTGGCTGTGGTAAATGTCTACTCCAGACCAGTAAACATCACACAAGTCAGTTACCATTGAGGAACTCTCGGTCTTCCTCAGTGACATCCCCCATGGCACATCGTTCCTGGTGGGAGGCGATTTCAACTGCCACTTCGAGGTCCCAGGTCTACTGGATGGACTATCCCAGGAGGAGGATGCCACGTGGCTGGTACCTCCTTCGGTAACTCCTACCCCCAGAGCCTGGACTCCTCTAGCTCTTCAAATTACTGCCCTAACTCTGAAGTGTGGTATGCGGGCTTGTAATGGACTTATAAGCTCGGATATTCCACCTAAATGTACGTATCACAGAGAGGGCAGGGAGTCCAGATTGGACTATATTATGGTTCAACTCTCCCAGTGGTCGCACATCACTGATGTTCAAGTGATATTTAGGGAAGACAGCGACCACAAAGCGCTAGAATTGGAATATGCCACTCCCGATCTAGCAGACAGAAGGGCTGAGTCAGACGATGATGGCCCTGGGCTGGTGCTGACAAACAACAGACGGCGAGTGAAGTGGGAGAAGCTAGCCTCCAACCCACAGAAGGTCTGCACTCTCTATTCACGGCTTATACTGACTCTTGAAAAGGTGTGCACAATAATGGAGCGCCCCACCTCTCAGGACACATATAAGGAATTAGGGCTGGCACATGAGAATCTCATCGAGTCCGCGGCTGAGGTCCTTTTCGCCACAGGAAAGAGTAGGGGAGTCTGTCATGACCGCCCCTCCTGGTACAACCAGGTATGTCGAAATGCCAAATCAGATCTTCTGACATCGATCAAGGATGGTGCAGATAGGTCTGTAATCCAGGCAAGGCGAAGGGACTACAAGCGCCTGACTACCCATGCCAAAAGTGAATGGAAACACGAACAAGCATTTACAATGCAACGGTTTCGCCTTTGGAGAAGTTAGAGCTATTGGCATTGTAAATGACAAAATTTGTATTTATGTGTTGGTTTTGAAAACAGATAAATAAATGCCATTGTCATTTACATTGCCAATAGCTTAATCTCTCAAATGTGAGAACTATTGTACCCTACGGACGAGCTCAGCAGACAGCAATTACTACCACCCACACACACACCCAGAGCCACACACACCCAGAGCCAGCCACACACACCCAGAGCCAGCCACACACCCCCAGAGCCAGCCACACACCCCCAGAGCCAGCCACACCCAGAGCCACACACACCCAGAGCCCCCCACACACACACAACCAGAGCAGTCACATACACACACCCACTGGAGCAGTCACACACACACACACTGGAGCAGTCACACACACACACACACACTGGAGCAGTCACACACACACACACACACTGGAGCAGTCACATACACACACACACTGGAGCAGTCACATACACACACACACACTCTGGAGCAGTCACATACACACACACACCCTGGAGCAGTCACACACACACACCCCCAGGAGCAGTCACACACACACTCTGGAGCAGTCACATGCACGCACACACTGGAGCAGTCACACACGCACACACTCGGGATCAGTCACATACACACACATACCATTTACTAGCCAGCATAAACCTTAGAATTGTAATGATAATGGAGTGCCAGCAACGCCTGCGACCTAGGATGCCACTAGAGCAGCGCTAGGGTTGGAGGTGGGGCGGACTTTCCACCTTAAATATGCTTTGAAAGCTTACACAATTGAACATAATGACAAATGAGTTGAATGCACCATTTTCTCCCAAATTATCTTGGGCGGAGAATCCCTAAATGCCCCCCTTTGTAGTAGGGTGGCTTACTAGGAGCTGGTTTGAAAATTTGCCAAGGGTGCTTTGGGTTCCCAGTTCGGCCCCGAGGCTGGGAGAGGTACAGGCGAGGTGATTAACTCAAAGGCTTATCATTCGCTCCGTTGACAGGTCATGAGTGCTTGGCCTCGCCTAAAACACTGCAGGATTGAACCACACTACAAGCGTTCCAAATCCCAGCAATAGACCGAGAACACAATATTCCAACGCTGCACAGGTGTGCATAGCCAGCAATAGTCTACTTACCACTCTATACCAAAACACATTTTAAACACCGAGCAGCATCATGCCCTCACCAATGTAACAAAACAGAATGGGCAAACAGCTGCCACAGCACATTCACGCCGTCCGCCACCGTAACACAAATACAACGACAGACAACCCCATCATCCAACAAGACACCATAACCATACAGTTGGTTAAGTGTTAACTAAATAGAATGAACTGCATCCTCTCATGAATCTACAAAATAAACCTTTAAAACAAAGTCATACCACACCCAGAAGAGCACAGCACCACAAGGCCCAAAGTGAACAGCAACCATAAAAATCTGTGCACTCCAGCCTAAAATGAAAATCTGTGCACTCCAGGGTAAGAAAAAGGACAAGTTCTTGAGTAAAAACCTAATACCACAAGCATAACACTAAAGTTGTGAGACCATTGTACTCGTCTATTGCATTCAAATATTACATTATCGCCGACTAAATTGAACATAAAATCGTCAGCTGCACTTTTCACATGGACAGCGGGAGGGGGGGCGGGAACGGGGACACGAACAGCGGGGGGGGGGCATGAACGGGAAGACGGACAGCGGGAGGGGGGTGCGGGAAAATCTCTTGCTTCACGGTCTTGTGTGAAACATCACGAGCTGGGTAGAGCCAGCCACACGTCTAACCCTTTCTCCAAGACCCAGGCCCCCAGAACACCCCTGTTGTGGCGAAGCCTGCTGTGCATTTACGTCACTTTTACCCACTGGACTAATAAAAAATAGAGCTAACCTGGAGAACCGACCTAGGACTTCCATTCTATTCTCGCGTAAACACTCCGCCTGCGTGTGATTGGCTGTCAGCTGTGCTGTACAATATTCAGTGATGGCTAAGAGTCAGTGCACGTGCATCAGACTGACTGCACAGCTTGGAATCAGCATTATGAAGGTTTTGAAGTCGTGCTGTCTGCATCGCAAGCACGATCTTGGAGAAGTTCCGATTTAAATCTACGAGTTTTAGAAAGTGCGGTCGCACACCTGCGCCCAGCACAAAGGAACGCCTACAAGATACAGCCCCAGGTGCGACCAAGCTCTGCGCCTGTAGACTACAGGTGAACGCACAATGTGCACCTCAAAATGCAAGTCACACAACCTGAGCTCCCAACATTTTCCTGGAAAGTCATTCTGTTTTCAAACGAAGGGACGCCTTTTAAATAATCCTGTTAAATGGAATCACTTAAAACGTGGTGTCGAGCATGCACATGTTCATGATATGGGCCCTGCAGATCTGAGCTGTAGTGTAGGGCGTGCAGTACACTGCAGTTATGGGGCCCTAAGGTAAAGAGTAGTGCTGGCAGTGCTCATATCTGGGATGAGGCGCTTGCTTTTCCTCATCAGACTGATCCAGAAAAGGAGCACCTGTACTCCGAAGTGCACAACGTGTATGCTCTTGTAACTCCGATGTCCACAGCGTGTGCGCACCTGTATTGGTGCACGGTGTATATGCTCAGGTGACTCTGAGGTGCACAGCGTGTGCGCACCTGTATTGGTGCACGGTGTATATGCTCAGGTGACTCTGAGGTGCACAGCGTGTGCGCACCTGTATTCCGAGGTGCACGGCGTATATGCACAGCTAACTCTGAGGTGCGGAGCGTGTATACCTCTAACTCTGAGGTCCGCCGTGTGTGCAGTGCACAGCCCGTGTGCCCTTGTTACTCAGGGGTGCAGAACGCGTGTGCACTTGTTACTCCGGGGTGCCTAGCGTGTGCGCTTGTAACTCCGGGTGGAGAGCGGGTATGTATGCACCTGTAACTCTGTGGTGCACAGCGTGTGTGCAGTGCAGAGCGCGTGTGCCCTTGTAACTCTGGGGCGCAGAGCGCATGTGCACACCTTACTCCAGGGTGCAGAGCAGGTGTGCACACGTTACACCAGTGTGCAGGGCGGGTGTGCACACCTTACTCCAGTGAGCAGAGCGCGTGTGCACACCTTACTCCAGGGTGCAGAGCAGGTGTGCACAGGTTACACCAGGGTGCAGAGCAGGTGTGCGGCGTGCGCCTGCAGCTCTCGAGTCTCCACCTTGCACTCTGCCGTCTGCTGGGTTCACCTCTGAGAGCGATACCTTCCCGAAAGTTCGGGCCTTCGGGGACACACCAGCCTGGCCTTCAGCACAACAGCCCCTCTCTTAAGAGCCAAAATCCCCGAAAAAAAGAAGTAACAAGCAACGGAGAGTGAAAGGGGAGGGGGGGCGGAACGGACACACGGGGAGGGGGGCGGAACGGACAGCGGGAGGGGGCGGGAACGGGGCACAGGACAGCGAGGGGGGGGGGCGGGAACAGCACACGGTCAGCGGGAAGGCAAGGAAAAGGAAAAACAAGCACTCACCCACCTGGACTTCCTCCAACGTCGGTCGGCCGCAGAATGAGAGCAACATGGCGCCGAAAAAAACAAAAACAACAACAACTCCGCCCACCGCCGCATGACTACACAGAGGGAACGCCCAGGGAAAAAATCGAGGGAACGCCCACGAATCTGGTCCGTGAATGACGGACAGATCTCTGTTCCAATGGCTAGCCTCCATTTATGGAGCTAGCCAATGGAACAGAGGGCAACAGAGGGCGTATTCAAGTGTCCTTACTGTGAAGACTACAGATTTCTCTGGAGGCGGAGCTAAGAGCTCCGCCCTCCAGCGAAACCTAAAAATGGGAAAATCTAACTACTCTGCTGGCCACCAGGGATTCCCGTAAATTCTGGCGCATTGTCAATACAGGGTCCGAGGTTCTAGCCTCGGCAATCGAACCCAATATTTCGGCTAAGACCTGGCAGGAACATTTCCAGTCCCTTTACAAGGTTCCTGACGAAGCCGCCAACGACATTCGTCCTTATATTAATGCAACAGTGGAGGGGGAACTGTTTACAGAAACGGAAGTGCGAGTAGCCATCGCAGGGCTGGCATCGGGCAAAGCGCCAGGATTGGATGGCCTGCCGGGTGACTTATTCAAGCAGGAACCAGATGTTTGGGCTCCCTACTTGGTCCTGATATTCAATGCTGTCCTAGGGGGTATGGAGGTCCCCTGTACTTGGCTGGGCGCAGAGATTGTTCCCATAGGGGTCACCTCTGCTCCCAGCCAACTACAGGCCCATTAGCCTCATAGATGTACCGCAGAAATTGTTTGGTAGGCTGATGCTAGATCGCCTCCAAGATTGGATAGAGGACTTTAACATTCTCAGCCCCTATCAGGCGGGATTCAGAAGAGGGGTCTCCACTATGGACCAGATTTTCCGTCTAAACCTCCCCTTCTGGAAGACTGCGGTAATCGAGGGCGGCAGCCTGTACACGGTATTCGTGGACTTGCGTGCCGCCTTCTACTTAGTACCTAGAGACAGGCTCTGGATTGTACTGTCGGAGCTGGGTGTTCCGGCCGATATCCTGACTATCCTAATAAGACTACACCAGGGAAACTACGCACGGGTCAGGTGCGGAATAAATGGGGCGCTTTCCGACAAGTTTCCCGTTGACAAGGGGTGAGACAGGGTTGTGTGCTTGCACCGACCCTGTTTTGCCTCTTTGTCAACGGGATAATTGCCCACCTGACCAGGATGGGTGACATTGATGCTCTCAAACTGAACGGCAGCAGGGTGCCCGCTATTATGTTTGCGGACGACACCCTGCTTCTGTCCAAGTCCCCCATGGGAATACAAAGGGTCCTGGATGGGTTTTCAGCTTTTTGTGCGGAGAGGGGGCTTGAGATTAATGCTTCAAAAACTAAATTTATGATTCTCAACCCCCCTCCCTCAACACGCCCCAACCCTACGATAGGTCTATTAAGACTTGAGAGGGTTTTTACTTTTGTATACTTGGGCGTAATTATAAATCAGGATATGACATGGGACACGCACCGGACCAAGGCTAATATGAAACTGGTCCAGCTATCGGGGGGCATTTGTAGGATGGCAAGCAGGTCGACCTATAAACCCTTTGGTGCCGCCCTTGAAATCTACAAAATGCAGGCCAGGGGCAGTTTTATACAGAGGGGAATTGTGGGGTCATACTCCGGCTCATTGCTTGCAGACCACCGAAAATAAATTTATGAGACAGTTGGCGACATTACCGGCAAGTACCCCGCTTCTCCCGCTGAGACTTGACTTAGTCCTCAGACCAATCTCGGAGGAGCTGGGATCAAGACCAATAATCTTCTGGCGCCGTATCTGGAGTACGCCCGAACTTATGAACTACAGGGACCAGCTCCAGGAGATTCTTTGCCTACCCAATTCAAGACAAATCCCATGGATAAGGTACATCAAACAGACATGTGAGTCACTAGGTAGACCTGAATTATGGCTAGATCCATGTAATGCATGTAGTAGGATCCCTCGCAAACTTCTTTTGAGGGATTTTTATGAGCTGAAGCTATCGGCCATAAAGGGGAATACAAGGGATGGGTCCCTGACAGATCTGTTTATCAAATCTAAAGATTGGTACCACCTTGAGAGTGTGCTAGACGGTATCTCTCTCGTCCTCACCAGAAAATTATTCTTACAATGGCGTTATGGCACACTCCCAATCAGGGCATTTACAAAATGCTGGGCCAAGTCACCATCTAGAGAACACTGCCCGTCTTGCTCACACCACCGGGAAGACGAAGAGCATATTATATTTTTCTGCAAAGCATACCAAAGATCTAGGAGATACTGGCTTGCTCCCCTTCTTAGAAACTTAGGCTTCACCCAACACCTCCCTGCATATAGAATTCTAAAGACGGATCTTACACCTCTGACAGTTTTTGCGGTAGCAAAATTTTTAACAGCAATGTGGCACACCCGCTCCCGCTTTTTGAAACATGAGGTAGATTTGGGACAAATGAACTGCACCGATGATTTGTAATTATAACATATACTAAATGATTTTTAACATGCTTAGTGTAATGCTTTTTAATCATGTTTACTGGATTTTATACTGCAAACTGTTTGTATTTCTTTTATGATCTAAATCGATCGAAATAAAGATTGAAAATGAAATGAAGTTCAAAAACTAAAGTTATAAGTAAAAGGTAAATATAAAAATACCAGGATTAACAAAAGTACAAGGTGTTTGTCTACAAAGCAGAAATCACTTACGCTTTTAAAAAAAACTCGAGGTATAGGCTTATCCCCAGTTGTTCTAATTTACAAGAACCAAGTGGGCACCCTTCTGTTAGATGGCCCTATTCTCAATCCATTTCACTCTATCTTTATCTCAGAGGGCTTTTTCAGAAAGGAGTGTTTTTGTATGGATTGAAATTGAGACCACACTGCTTGTGTCACTGATCTTAGATAGCAAAAGACACACAATTGATGGATGGAATGCAGAAAAATAAAAACATTCATTCCCAGTCAAGAGATCTGGGTTAAATCCACCATTCTTTTGCTCACCATGCCAGCCCATTTTAAACCTGCCATATGCAAATCAGCCTTGATCCTGTGCCTCGTGGGAACAGTCCAGCCTGAACTGCCAAGCCGACCGGAAACAAGAACCTGAGGACCGGTTTCGGGGTTTCACCCCTTATCAGCCAGGATAGCTTGAATCCAGTGGCACAGTGAGCCCGGGACCCACGTCTGGGCATACCCGGCGCACTTAGGGCGAGAAAGCAAAAGACACAGAATTGATGGACGGAATGCAGAACAAATCAAAACATTCACCCCCAGTCAAGAGTTCTAGGGTAAATCCATAATTTGTTTGCTCACCATTTCACCCCAGTTTAGACCTGGCCATATGCAAATCAGTCTTGATCCTGTGCCTCATGCGAACAGTTCAGCCCGAACTGCCGAGCCAGGTCCTCCCTGGACTGGAATCAAGCATCCTAGAACCGGTTTCGGTATTTCACCCATCATCAGCCAGGATAGCTTGAATGCAGTGCACAGTGAGCCCGGGACCCACGTCCGGGCATACCCGGCGCACTTAGGGGGAGAAAGCAAAAGACACACAATTGATGGACGGAATTAAGAACAAATCGAAATATTCACCCCAGTCAAGAGCTCTGGGTTAAATCGATTAATATTTTGCTCACCATGCCATCCCATTTTAGACCTGGCCATATGCAAATCAGTCTTGATCCTGCGCCTCGTGGGAACAGTCCAGCCCGAACTGCCAAGCCGACTGGACACAAGAACCCGAGGACCGGTTGCGGGGTTTCACCACTCATCAGCCAGGATAGCTTGAATCCAGTGGCACAGTGAGCCCGGGACCCACATCTGGGCATACCCGTCACACATAGGGGGAGAAAGCAAAAGACACACAATCGATGGACGGAATGCCGAACAAATCAAAACATTCACCCCCAGTCACAAGATCTGGGTTAAATCCATCATTTTTTTGCTCACCATGTCACCCCTGTATAGACCGGGCCATATGCAAATCAGACTTGATCCGGTGCCTCATGGAAACAATCCAGCCCGAACTGCCAAGCCAGGTCCTCCCTGGAGCGGAAACCAGCATCCAAGGACCGGTTTCAGGGTTTCACCCCTCATCAACCAGGATAGCTTGAATCCAGTGGCATAGGGAGCCTGGGACCCACGTCTGGGCATACCCAGCAAACTTAGGGCGAGAAAGCAAAAGACACACAATTGATGGACGGAATGCAGAACATATCAAACAATTCACCCCAGTTAAGAGATCTGGGTTAAATCTATCATTCTTTTGCTCACCATGCCAACCCAGTTTAGACCTAGCCATATGCAAATCAGTCTTCATTCTGTGCCTCATGGGAACAGGCCAGCCTGAACTGCCAAACCAGGTCCTCCCTGGACCGAAACAAGCATCCTAGGACCGGTTTCGGGGTTTCACCTCTCATCAGCCAGGATAGCTTGAATCCTGGCTGATGAGGGATCTTGGTTGAATCGGTAGGGCTGCTTGATGTCCATTTGTCAGAAAGCAACATGTAATATCGAATTTGACTGTACATTGTTTATGTGAAAGGAAGATTAGACATTTTAGAGTGTTTGCTATTTTACGGAAGACTTTTCAACCTGTGCTGGTATGATCTCTCCCCTCCCACCCTCTTCCCCCATTGCTCTTAAGAGTGAAGTTCTTAATGCACTTTAACAGGCTTTGTTAGATTTTCGTGGCTCTAAGAAATATGTAGAAACACAATTAAATGTGATCTACAAGGACTGCATTTTTAAGTATATTCTTTGGACTATTCCATGAAGCTAATCACATTTTTGTTGCACTGGTTTCATTAAAAGACATAAAATGTAAACCTGAAGTCAGATCGCTTCTGGTACAGCGTTCCAAAATGCTGCTTCTGGATCCATGAGATTTACATTATAATCCTAGTCCCCCTCGCACGATGGGAGTGTGTAATTCTAGACAGTTAATTTCACCTCCTCATGCCTCATTTTCCCATACCTTCCAAACATAGAGACAGCTTTGACACTGACGAAATGTACATATTAATCAATGTATAAATAAGTGGGCGCTTCATGGCTTGAGTGCACTCTGTGATAATGCATGCGGTGGAACTGGTCATCAGACTCCGGGTTCTAGAAGTGGTTAATTGGAGATTATAATCAACAGCTCATGTGACACAAACTCATTGAAAACTGCTTTATTCCTTTAATTGTTCAACCAATTATTCCTCTATTCATCACCATGGAGATTATTGGACCTAATTACTTATCTAGGTTCATAAGGACACTTAACATTTGTTCTCAGCCTCCAAGAGCAGAATGAAATGGCAGCTTCCACCACAAAAATGTCACGGGCATTTTACTTACTCATTCTTTGGCTACTGTCTTTTAGTAAATTCATCGAAGCTTCATTATTAACATTAGTGCACTGTAGCCATTAGCATATAACGTCACTAGGTGGCATTCAAATTGCAGTGCTTCTCAAACTTCCTTTATTAAAAAGTATTAAAACACAACCGCTCATGTGGAGTGCTCAAAAACAAAGAAAAAAGTAGCTTCTCAACCGTGAGCAGTGGATGGACACAAGTACTTGGTCCATGCTCTTGGGGAGGGTTAAACATAAGAAGAGGCATGACGCATGAATGCCATGAACAAGTGGAGACAAAGGATATGTGAGCGACAATGGAGTGAGCAAATGGTAAGCCTACAGGCGGGCTGAAGCCCACAGATTGAACACAACACCTCTCTTAGAGACAGCGCATGCCCTGTCTAGCTAGGACCTAAAAAAGGTGCATCCAGCATTACAACTGACTCTGTTTGACGGCCAAAGAGAGTATATAGCCTTTTGCTTACTTCACGCTTTAATGCTCTGGCCCTTGCCACACAGTCTTGTGTTTTGCTTGCTGCTTACCAGGACGGTTGAAATTTACGGTGAGGGGAGGGAATAGCATGTGCCACATGTAGGGTTGTCACCTGGCCGGTTTTATATCGGCTTGATCCAGTACTGCAGTAATGTAGTGTACAAAAATTTGGAAAATCACTTAAAGCTGGAAGTTTTTCCCTTGATTAATATTTACTGTAAACAATACATTTAAGAACAAAGCACTTTAAAATGTTTTCTACAGCTGAATAAATATCCCTGGCTGATATTTAAGGTAAACAAAGACAGAAAGGCCATGTTAAAAAATAATACAGACCATTTTCTAACAGTTCCATTTAAATATCATGTCTGGGCCTTTGCAGAATCGTGAAACATGAACAAGTGAGCAGTATTTTTCTCTCTGAAAGGTGGGTATTCTAGCCAAATGCCAACATGCCCTAGGCAGGTGAGTTCAGAGGCATGGGCAATGCTCAATGCTGAAAATAGAAAAAAAAATAGACCGGATCCCATAAATTGGGGATGAATCATGAGGACCAGACTCATGAAAAGTGAGTCCGACAGTCAATTTATACATTTATGTTTTTTAAAACTACTGCAGAGAAAGTAGGCAACAAGGACAAACGAGACAGTAAATCTGTTCTGACTTATGTAATCGGTCACAATCAGGCTACATTTTAAAATATCTTACAGGTTTAAGATACCTGTGTTGGAGCTTGGGCTCACTGAAACATTTATCTCCAGAGTGGCTACCTTTCGAGCTGCATGAGTGGTAAAGGGAGGACAACTATCACCTGTTCACATCTCAATACAGTGCAACCAATGTGGCCATACAATAATCCACTCAACAACTTAATCTGACACTAGTAGGGTTTAATAATACATTTAAAAACAAATCAAAGTAGATCAATCTCAACATGATCATATAAAAGTATAAAAAGACCACGATAAGTCCAAATCTCTGAGATTTACCCTATATAGTACAAAGTAGACAACTAACTCTATGATGATGAAGCAGACGATCAGGGATATTAATCTTCATCAAATGATTCTCCTTAATAAGCAAGAGCAAGCTATTTGTGGAAGGGACGGGCGGAAAAAGAAGCAAGGTGGCTGTATGTGTTTCTTAATGCTGACTTGTTTTTATTCACAGGTCAAGTTATAGGTTGATTTTTCCACCAAAATCTCATGAATCTTTTTCCTTCTTCTTTCTCTCTTCCAGATCATCTGCTTTGTCCTGGAGGGGGCCCCTTGGAGGCTTGAAGGCAAAAGAAAAAGCAAGGGACAGTAAGGATTTTTGTTCCTTTCCACGAAGGGTAAGGACAGTGTAACAGGGGAGTAAGGACTGGAGATAAACCATAGCGTGGTAGTGTGGTATATAAATAAATAATACCGGATCTAGGTTTTACTGGACATAGCAATAACAGATAGCTCAATAAATAAGAGTCAAGATTCGAGGTAGTAGGAGTTTGCAGGTTTAATATAGCATAAAGGACAGGAACAGGACAACCTGCACAGGAATAGGATGACAGGGCCCGGCAGCTGCCGGGGCTGGATCTGGGATGAGCGCGCTAACTTTAATAACAATACACAAGCATATATACTAAAACAGTTGCATTACAGTGAATACAGTAGGCGGAGCAGTAGGTGTGGTCAATAGCAGTCGCGAAAGATAAGGGTGAAAGTGGGTGTAACAGGAGGCGTATACATAGACATGTGATGTAAACGTAACAGAATATGTCATAAATGGGGCGGAAACATGGAGGGGGCTACCTAAGGAGCCGGGACCTCTAACCTAGTGGTGCGCACAAACTGACAATGACGTATCACTAGGAGAAGCTGGGGGCTATGAACTCTGTGCTAGGAGCAGAGACTGAAGTCTGGAGGGTCAGGGCAACATGTACCTACCACTATCTAGTATCTGATGTTTAGAGGACATGTTGATAGAAACTAAAAGTTATCAGGGTAAAGGCTAACAGACTCTAAGACTGGTGCATGCATTATTCTACATGTAGTGCGTGATGAAGAATATTAAATGACCATAAATACAGTATTTCTCTTGCATGGAGACGTAAAGGCTAGACGATGACGGAAACTATTGATGCGATTCAGTAGCTTAGGAATGCAGAGAAGGAGGGCTGGACTGATAACTAGAATCATAACATACTCTTGGCAGACTCGTAGGCAGATCCAGGCTGAGCCGGGCACTGTGAGGCAGGAAGTAAGTGAAGGGTCGAGGATACAGGTGGGGGCTGTATCGCTCCTCAGCGAGGGTTCAGGAGACAGGAGCTGAATCTGGTGTCCGGGCCCTTTTGAGGCCTAGAAACGGGGACTTTTCAATGAAATAACGTGCACACTGAGAAACGTGGCAACGTAACTTTACATAGGCCTAATACTCGTAGCTTTCACGAGAACTGGGAACTGGCATACTAGGGATGGACACAACTGTAATTGCGTCTTTAATCAAACATGGGGGATGCATATGCATATTAATCATGCACACATAACATAAGATGGAGGACACGTAGGGACACAGAACATGGCAAAATTTACTTTTCCACATTCCCTCCTTGTCACTACGTTTCCATCAGGAAACATCAATATTCATGATACCATCTATCATTTCATACAGTATCATTTGCTCGTCTCGAATTTTCTTGGAACGGGATTTAGAACGGGACTTGGGACTAGGAATACAAGAGGTAGCACAAATGCCGCAAATCGCAGGGCCACATTGTATACAGAGGCAGCAACTGAATATGATCGCTACTGCAATACCTAGAAAGGACAAGACTTTCCATCCCCAAGCGGAAATCATATTCCAGAACCAACCGGACCATGTCCAGGTGCCTGGATCTTGGTGTAACATATGGGCAATTTTATGAAGTCTGGTTATAGCTGAATAAACAGACGGTGCGTTATTAGGAATGAAAATGCAGCAACTAGATCCGATGACTCTACATGCCCCGCCCCTATCGGCCAGTATGACGTCAAGGACGAGACGATTCTGGAGCACGACAATTCTCATAAAGGATTGCTCTTCGGTTAAGTTACTTAGAGCAGAAGTAGTCTCAATCACTACTGCTTCAAGGGTTCTCGTTAATCTACGTATCAGTTTACTATTCACAACAGTACCTAAATAAGGAAATACACCTTTATTGATATCTATGTATTGTTCTAGAGCAGTTTCAGTATAATCGACAATCGGGAGGTCTCTCTTGTGTCTGGTATGTACTAGGTGGGAATTCCTATGATAGTCAGGTGGGGCTAGAAAAACTGGTGGCAGTAGGAAGGCAATATAACAGGTACCCTCCCAATCGAGGGGCAGACGAACATATGCGGTCTGACCACAAACAAAATAAGAATGACGTGAAGCTTTAAAAATAGATTTCCTACTGTCACTATACTTGACAATAGTAGTACAATCACTATGTCCTACATGTACGGAACCATTCTTTCTGACACATAATTCGCCTTTAACTGGTAGTACTGACATAGCAGGTAAGTCTGGAGTAGTATCAGACTGAACATTCAGGACCATGAAATTCGAAGAATAATTACCTAAATTATAAACTTCATTTTCTAGATCTAACCCTGTTCTGTGGGGAAGACCTTGCTTGTCTGGAAAACATGTACTGTTAAGAAAAGACATATCTGTTGAGGATGACGTTAACGTGGACCATGCTCCACATGAACCATTATGTGAAAATGGATAAGGAAAGAGTGGCAGAACTCCCTTCGGTGTCTGGAAAGGGGGGAGTCGACCACACACCCAACAATTAGTGGCATTGCTGGTCTGGTGTGAATAATGTAACATGCGGATAAAGGAATTATTACGCATAGCAAGACGATAAGAGAGTTCATGAGGAGGCAGATCACTAAACGTGTGCTCTACTGTAGCAATAGAAGACTTATTTACATGAGAAACTGGAAAATACAAATAAAAAGCATAACTGGTGCAGGTAGTCATAAGGCTGAAAAACAATATGAAACTTAGAAAAACGATACATCGGATTGAGTTTTGACTAACTCTCTCACTATGGGGGTCTATTTTATACATGTCAGAAACCGGTCTAACCGTTTCACCTAGGGGAGGACTTAGACAATCAAACTGGCTGACTTATTTTACTAGACCTTAATTTCTTCTTATACTCCTGTTGCGGAGTTTTCTCTAACAGGGAGGGTTCAGTATCATTGTCTTTTGCGGGACAGTCCTTGAGAATAGTACTTTGGCAATCCTTAAAATCCTCGGAAATGTTCTTTGAAACAGGCTTTAGTCCGTAAAATCTTTTCACATGAGACAGGTGGACCCAGCCCTTCCTGCCTTCCAGCTTGACGGCAGTACGGGTGGCCAGGAGGACCTGTCGGGGTTCCTTCCAGCGGGGCTCCAGCGGACTTGAACGATCAAAGTTCCGGACAAGAACCATGCATCCGGGAACGATTTCATGCGGTGCCACCTCGGTATTGTCTGGAAATGCGGCGGCAACCTGTGAACGACAAGAGTTGAGGGCAGACATCAAGGAAGCTAGGTAATCTGTCAGCATATTACTTGAAACATCGGTAATACTTCGGGGTCTAGGTGTACCCCACATATTAGGGGGGCGGCCGAATACGACCTCGTACGGGGACAGACCTGATCTGGAATGTGCGACCATGCGCATATAGAATAAAGCGACTGGCAGAGCTACTATCCAGTCTACACCTTTCTCTTTACATACTTTGGCGATGCGGATTTTCAGGGTCTGATATTATTAAAAGAGTGCTGTGATGGTTGTGGTCTACTAATTAGGGTAACCCAACCATGTTCCTAAAACCCCCAGAGTTGTTACTGGAAGCACTCCCATCTGAATTGATGCTGTCAGCATCACTAGTATTGCCACTAGCCACATAATCTGCTTTAGTGTAGGGGTAAGCCCACTCTGCTGTAAAGCGGTCTTTATCCTTTTTAAATTTGTTAAATTTGCTCTGTTTTAAAGTGGCTTCGAACTCAGACATTTGTTTGTTGAGTTCCTCCAAACCCTTCTTTAAATCAGCCGGTTGGATATAACTTTTTAGCTGGACTTCCAATCTCTGTATCTCAATCTTTAGTTCTTGGGATGGTTGGGTTACCCTAATTAGTAGACCACAACCATCACAGCACTCTTTTAATAATACCAGCCGGAGACTTAATAAATTTTTCTGTACTCACGTGCCAGGTATTTTTTAATTTTTTCACCTTCACCTCACCACTCACATTGTTTTACCCACACACACCAAACACATAGTTCACCTAAAAGTGCTCCTGCGTAGCCGTGAAGTCGTAGCACGCCGCATTCCGTAGAGGTTTTGCGAAGACCCCGATGATGAAGCATGACACCAAGGGGCCTGTTGGTGTGTGAGGGGTATTCTAACAACCCAGGTTGCTCCCCACCATTGTGGTAGCAACCACCTTCCACCCTGTGGATTCCTTTTGTTTAATACTTGAAACCTCGACATCGCTCCATCTGAATATAATCCATTTGGAGGACTTCAAAAGGGTGGTCAGGGGGCTGGAATCCACCTTGTTCCACCGGGACACTTTTACCTGGATTAAACTGGCAACATATCATACAGGTACGGACTTTCTGCTTGGCTGCAGCTCGTAAATGCTTGTTGAACCAAATGTTCTGGATACTGTCTAACATAGCTTTTTCTCCTAAATGTGCTGGACTATGTGCGGTATTGATAATGACTTGAACCATAGAGTCGGGGAGAAACCATGTGGCTCTACCCTTCGTTACCCATCCCTGATCTGTCTGGACCCCTCCTTGTTCGGACCATTTCTTGATTTCATCGGGAGTAGCATGTAACTGGATATCTATGACATCTTGAGTAGGGTCCTTAACTGTCATACAGGTAGTTGAATCTGGAGTAGGTGTCTGTGTCGGATTAACTGAAATGTCTGGAGTCTGTGCTGTAAGCTTGGCTGTGCGATCTGCTAGATCATTACCTTGGGAAATGATGTCAGTAACTTTCGTATGTGCTTTGCACTTCATGATAGCAATAGATGTCGGTAAATGTATGGCATCTAATAGAGCTTGAATAAGGAGACCATGCTGAATCTTGGTTCCGTGAGAAGTCATGAAACCTCTCTCCTGCCAGAGCACTCCAAAGTCGTGTACGACTCCGAATGCGTAGCGTGAATCTGTATAAACATTAACTTTCAGGTTCTTAGCGTGTATGCAGGCTTGTGTCAGAGCAACTAGCTCTGCTGCTTGAGCAGACAGGGTGTCAATACGGTGTGTTTCTATAACTTCAGTGTCAGTAGTCACTGCATACGCGGCTACTAGTTCTCCTGTACTTGTTCTCATACATGAACCATCCACATAAAGTGTCAGGTCGGGATCTGGTAATGGAATATCTGTCAGATCTTGTCTTGGCTTAGTCATAATATTAACTACTTCCACACAGTCGTGTGTGGCAGGATTCGAATTAACTGACGGTAACAGTGTAGCAGGATTTAGAACGTTGCAGCGTCTGATTTCTATGTGTGGCTGGAACAGTGTCAGTTCATAACCTGTTAAACGTGCAATTGTCAAGTGTTGAGTTTGTGTACGGTTTAAAAGAACTTCCACGGAGTGTGGAACTTGTACTGTCAAGGAATGTCCTAATACTATGGAATCACTTTGTCTGATAGCTAGAGCTGTGGCTGCAACTGACTTGAGGCACGCAGGCAGAGCCTGGGCTACAGGATCTAATGTGCTCGAAAAATAAGCACAGGGCTTGTATTGTCCTGCTTGATCTTGTGTGAGAACAGATAATGCTGTACCTTCGCGTTCTGTGACGAAAAGTGTAAAAGGCTTACTGTAGTTCGGTGTAGCTAGAACTGGAGCTTGGCATAAAGCTTTCTTTAACTCATTGAAACTAAGTGTATGTTCAGATGTCCAAGGGAGGACAGTCGATAGGGCTGCCTCCTGTGTCGTTAACTGTATCAGTGGTTTAGCTAGAAATGCATACTGAGGAATCCATTGTCTACAATAAGAAGTAAGGCCGATAAAAGCACGTACCTCCTTCTGTGTCTTGGGCTGAGGAAGACTCGCTATTAACTGGATACGGTCGGGTGTCAACTGCCTACCCCTCTTGGACAGTAAGTGGCCTAAGTAGATCACTTGCTGTACACAGAATTGAAGCTTCGAAGGGGACACCTTGTGCCCCATCTCGGCAAGGAAATACAAGACTGTAAGTGATGCTCGCTCGCAAGCACGTTCAGAACGGGCTGTGATCAGTAGATCATCGACATACTGGAGCAGGGCAGTGTCAGTTGGCATGTGAATATTGTCTAGTTGTCTCTTAAGTGCTTGACTGTAAATACTAGGACTTTCTGTGAAACCTTGAGGAGCTCGTGTGAACATATAGCTTCTTCCATTTAAACAAAATCCGAAAAGAAACTGGCTGTCTGGATGAATGGGGACACTGAAAAACGCGTTCTTGAGGTCTATGACTGTAAAAAATGAGGCTTCGGAATCAATGGCTGTCAATAGGGAAGAGATATCTGGGACAACTGGATACTGGGGAATAATACATTTATTGAGTTCTCGAAGGTCAATCACTAATCGATATACTGGGGGTGCATTTGGATCAGTACGTTTCATGACTGGAATGATCGGAGAATTACATACATTGGAGTCAGTTTCTACAACTACTCCTTGAGCGATGAGCTCGTCAATAATTTTGGATAAGGCTGTTACAGCCTCAGGTGGCAATCTGTACTTTCTGATTCGTGGTAACACTACACCTGGCTTGAGAGTCACACGATGGGGTGTGATTTGCATATAACCTACATCAGTTGGACCTTGCGCCCATAGATGCTGCGGAACATTAGACAATCTCGGATCAAAATCTCGTAATACATAGTGACCCTTGAAGTCACATAGAAACAGTCGTATTCCCTCTGGGGAACAACATATGACTGCACCTAATTCTTTCAGTGTTTTAATACCTAACAAATTTTCTGGACATGACTTAGTAAGTAATAGATCAGTAGTGCGGGACAATGGACCTACTTCTAGAGTAACTGGCTTAGATATCTCGTTTACAATAGGCTTTCCTGAAAATCCAAGGGAAACATTTCTAGAGCCTGAGAGCGGAGCCCCTGGAACTTCGGCGTGACTGATGGTGGTCCTACTTGCCCCTGTATCAATCAGAAACTTTCTGTCTTTCCCTAGTACTTGACTATGAACATAGGGACCTTCTTGATCTACAGGTATCTCGATGAGAGGCAAGCCTACCTCCCTCTCTAGGCTGTTTCATGAATATGGCTGATACTCTGGATACTCAGACTGTGCATACTGGTACATCTGCTGTGTAACATGCTGTGTTGCAGCAATAGGCTGCGGTGCTGGAACTGTCTGTTGTGCATTCTGTGGCTGGGAAGTCTGTGAAACTTGTTCTTGTCTAGGCGGACGTGGTCTTTCTTTAGTTTTACCAGTAGCTATATTATGTTTCAGAACTGCACACTCGTTTATGAAATGACCTGGCTGTTTACAATAATTGCAGGTCCCTTTAACGGGAGCTGCAGGATGACTGGCTTGATTCGGACCCCTCTTCTGACTGTCTTGAGGAACAGATTGTGCAACTAGTACTTTCATTTTCGTGTCTTTCATACGTTTTCTCTCATGATCTTGCTCTTCTCTGATTCTATTCTGGTGGTACTGGAGCATCTGTAACATCTGGGACGCGGTACTAGCTTGCCATGTACTTTCGACTTTCAAAACTCGATTCTTAACTTGTGGACTTGAATTCTCGACTAATTTAGTAACAAAAAGATGAGGGTATGACTCACTACTTGTCTTGAGGCCACTGTTTATAATAAAACATTTTTCAAATCTAGAATAAAAATCACTAGTGTCTTCGTCTTGTTTCTGTTTACAGGCTGAGATTGCATCCCAGTCTTCCTTTTTAGTGGCTAATAATCTGGGCAAAACTTGTATCAACAGTTCTGGTAATTCTTTACATTTCTCTCCAAGACCGGTACCTGGTACTCGTATCTTATCTTCAGCTTCTAGAACTGCCCAATCGATCTTTTTTTCTCCCACCTCCCATTCCTTTTCCTTGAGTTTTTCGTATACCCCTGCGGGCAACAGGACTTTTAACATTTTAATAATATCTGGATACGTGTATTCTCCCATACGGAGCATGTCTTTTAATTCTCGGTGGAACCCTGCTGGATCTTTGTCATGACAGGGAATTAATTTCTTCATTTCTAAGAGTTCCATCTTTGTAATCGGAGTGTAAACAAATACTCTTTGCATTTCACCATCTGTTGTCCTGACTGGGTGTACTTCTCGTAACGGATTCTGTCTGTCTATGTAAAACGGTTTACTTTCTGGGGGTGAGACATGGACTAAATGCGGGTTCAAAAACGTTCTATATTTGTGGCGCTGTTCTAGAATGACACTAATTAAATCGGTACCTAAACCTTTCCATCTATACTGGAGTAACTCGTTCAGGACATCATGTAACGGACCTGGATCAGAATGTTGACCTTCATACAATGTAATGAGGTGCTGGATCATATACATACCCACCAGTCGCTGCTCGGCTGGGGGCAATTTCAGAAACATTTGTGCCACTATTTCGTCTGGAAAAGTGGTAGAATCAGTAATCCATCGGACTGCTGATCGGGCTAGTTCTTGTTCATGCATGGTATTTAATTCACTATAACCGATTCGTGATTTCAGAATATGATCGGTAGCTTGAAATACTTGTTCTAGAGAACCTTGTTCTGGTGCTGGATGAGGAACAGTTTTCTTGTAGTCTAGACGTGAATGTCGGTCTGGAAATCTAGATTTTCCTACATACGCTATTCTGGCGGGATTCTCGTCGTCTACCTCTTCAGTAGAAGAGTCATTCTCTTTCTCGCTTACTTGTGCTGCTTTACGTTGTTCGTGTAACTTTATTATTTCCTTACGAATTCTCTTGTACATACTCTCTATACTACTGATAGTTCTGTGCTTACCCTCGGCTATATTATCACTCCACCTTGTCAGGATTCTCATTTCAGCCGGATCTTTAGTCGGGTAATCTTGTTCCCTTATTAAACAATTAATCAGAAACTTTAATAGCATGAGCTGGATCTCAGCTTTCCTTTGAGACATGGCTTCGCCAATACTTTCTGGATCATCCTCTGTACGGATGAAACGATATATTCTGTCTAGATCTTCTTTCATATTCGGTAGGGTATCCAAATACCCGGTCACCCGTCTTACACGGATGGAATATATAACTGTACTATCATCACCTGCAACTGGATCATAGCGGCATTCAGTAAGAGCTCGTCGGATATCTGCAACGGACTTATATTTGGGCGTACGCTGTAACGCACATTCATGTAACTCGACTAACGTTAAACGTTGGTGTGGTGGCGGGGTACCAGGAGGACCTCCTCCTGCGGCCCCTAAACTGGTATCATCGACTGATACTCTTCGTGCTGGCAGAGTGGCGGGAAGTTGTAATGTAGGCTGGACCGGGGGTACCGTAGCAGGTACTCCGGTGTCTGGAGGAGCAGGAATTGCTTGATTTACAGGGACTGGCGGAACAGGATTTGCATACTCTGGGACTGTGTCGTCCAAGTAGGACGAGATGAAAATATCAGCTGCGGTCGGTTTGTGACGTAGCTTGGTCGGAACTAAGGGTGGCGGAAAATTACTGGATGCCTCCGGGGTCGCTTTTGGCAAGCCCTCGGCAAGAAGAGGATACATACCCTTAATGAGGGCATGCCTCTGTCTATCTGACTGTTCGGTTTTAACTCGTTCACCTATCTCGATTAATTCCCTTTCTTGGGCGCGTTCTAAGGATTCTCTACTTAGTTCTGACTTTCTGATTTCTTTTTCGGTTCTTTTATGAGATTCTTTGCGCCATAACTCGATGGCATCTTTCTGGGACTGTCTGGCTTTCTTTTTCCATAATGCTTCTTCTACTCGCATGATGCACTCGGCATCCCATGTACCCGATACGGGCCATCTATACTTTTCTTCTAACTGTTTGGTATACTCTACCCATAAATCTAGATACAATATGGCACTTATGCCATGCTTCTGATACATAAAATGACCTGGACTGTCCCTAGGCGGGACAGGAACTGCTTCTTCTAACAGACCTTTTCTAGTTCTTAACTGACGTAGTTTGGAAAACCACGGCATGACTGAACTGTACAATACAATACACAATGAACAGGATAACTACACCACTCTCATACCACGACATTAAAATACATGAAGAACATTTAAAATAACAGTTCGAACAGAATACTACCTGGAATACTGAAAACAGAATACATGGATTTTCTCGAGAACAGAACTGACTAGAACAGAAACTAGATGCACTGCTGAAACAGTACGAAACTTACCGGTCTCATAAAGAGACACGTCAGGACCCGCATCCACCGAAGTGGACACTTCGTTTTGGGATCTGTGTACCACCAAACCCCTCGGACCAGAGACAATTAGATTGACCCTGTCTAGATACTACCCCAGCAACGGTACTCACCGGGCAGCAAGAACGGAAGGCCTCGAACTGGACTGGACTGCTTCGACGCCGGACGGACGAACTTCGGACTTCAGTTACGGGTGGGCCTCCGGATACCTCGGACCTTGGACTCTCGGCTTGGGCTCTGGTCGGGACTCGCCGCGTTCCTCCACCGCCTCGTCTGGATGCTGGACCGCCACCTCCGTCTCCTCCGTGGGCCTGAGGGATACTTGAAGCAGAAATATCTGCACGTGGCCGGTATGGTTCCGTCACGGCTGCAGAGGGTCAGGGGGCCGGCGTGGCTTCACCGGCGCGTGGGGAAAGGGCAAGTCCCTATTCGGGCGCCATTATGTGGTATATAAATAAATAATACCGGATCTAGGTTTTACTGGACATAGCAATAACAGATAGCTCAATAAATAAGAGTCAAGATTCGAGGTAGTAGGAGTTTGCAGGTTTAATATAGCATAAAGGACAGGAACAGGACAACCTGCACAGGAATAGGATGACAGGGCCCGGCAGCTGCCGGGGCTGGATCTGGGATGAGCGCGCTAACTTTAATAACAATACACAAGCATATATACTAAAACAGTTGCATTACAGTGAATACAGTAGGCGGAGCAGTAGGTGTGGTCAATAGCAGTCGCGAAAGATAAGGGTGAAAGTGGGTGTAACAGGAGGCGTATACATAGACATGTGATGTAAACGTAACAGAATATGTCATAAATGGGGCGGAAACATGGAGGGGGCTACCTAAGGAGCCGGGACCTCTAACCTAGTGGTGCGCGCAAACTGACAATGACGTATCACTAGGAGAAGCTGGGGGCTATGAACTCTGTGCTAGGAGCAGAGACTGAAGTCTGGAGGGTCAGGGCAACATGTACCTACCACTATCTAGTATCTGATGTTTAGAGGACATGTTGATAGAAACTAAAAGTTATCAGGGTAAAGGCTAACAGACTCTAAGACTGGTGCATGCATTATTCTACATGTAGTGCGTGATGAAGAATATTAAATGACCATAAATACAGTATTTCTCTTGCATGGAGACGTAAAGGCTAGACGATGACGGAAACTATTGATGCGATTCAGTAGCTTAGGAATGCAGAGAAGGAGGGCTGGACTGATAACTAGAATCATAACATACTCTTGGCAGACTCGTAGGCAGATCCAGGCTGAGCCGGGCACTGTGAGGCAGGAAGTAAGTGAAGGGTCGAGGATACAGGTGGGGGCTGTATCGCTCCTCAGCGAGGGTTCAGGAGACAGGAGCTGAATCTGGTGTCCGGGCCCTTTTGAGGCCTAGAAACGGGGACTTTTCAATGAAATAACGTGCACACTGAGAAACGTGGCAACGTAACTTTACATAGGCCTAATACTCGTAGCTTTCACGAGAACTGGGAACTGGCATACTAGGGATGGACACAACTGTAATTGCGTCTTTAATCAAACATGGGGGATGCATATGCATATTAATCATGCACACATAACATAAGATGGAGGACACGTAGGGACACAGAACATGGCAAAATTTACTTTTCCACAGTAGTGAAGGTTTTATTGTCCCTAATACACATCCTTCTCACAGCCAGTTTGGTAGGGGAGGGGGAGAAGAGTTCTTTAATGGATGCGGTCTGTCCTCTCCGGGGCGCTGTCAGGTCTTCTTCCCGCCTTCGAGTTCGTCGGCTCCCAAGGGACTCCGTGGTGTTTGGAGAAAAACAGAGCAGAGGAGAACGGGTATAAAGATATGGTCGAGAACGAAATTGTGGGGTGGGGAGTGAGGGGACACCACACACCGTGACATATGTCTATACAAAAGTGACGGTGCTCAGGGTAGGGGGGAAGTGGGCAGCATAGAGAGGGACCTGGCTAAGACACAGTATGGCTATCCCTCCACCCAATCCAGCCTGTGACCTGCTCTCATACCTTAGAAAGCCATGCTCCTCCTGGAGAGTGGTTGGGCGGCTCGCGGTGCCATTGGCCTCCTGGCACTCCAGTGGATGTTCTACCCCCTCGTCTGACATCTGGGACAGTACAGCCCCCAACCTGTAATTGGAGGCATCGGTGTGGAGTGTGAACGGTTTACCAAGGTCAGGTGATGCCAACACCGGACTCGTGGTGATGGTCTTCTTGAAAGTCTGGAATGCCTCTACCATCTCTTTGGTTGGTTGAAGTAATGGCTGAGGCCTGACTTCTTTGCGAAGAATGTCGGTTAGGGGGGCAGTCAGTTCAGAGAACTGGGGTATAAACCATCAATATTAGCTCAGTAAGCCTATAAAGGCACGGAGGTCTCTCTTGTTGGTGGGAAAGGGTGTTTCTGCTATAGCCCGTACTTTTTCAGCTTGTGGTGCTATCGCGCCATGACCTAGAAAATACCCCAGGTACTTCACCTTCTGATATGTTGCCCTGGATTTTCCTAAAGGTAATGTGGAGGCCTGCTTGCTTTAGGGCTTGAAGGACTATCTGGAGGTTTGACAGGTGTTCTTCCCAGGTCTGGCTAAAGATCACTATATCATCCAGGTATGCTGAACAGAAGGGGTAGAAATTTTGGAGCACTGTGTTCATTAGTCACTGGAATGTAGCAGGAGCAGGAGCCCCGTGTAGCCTGAAGGGTAAGACATTGAACTCATAGAGGCCTTCAGCCATTGCGAACGCGGTCTTCCTGCGGTCTTCCTCTCTCAGGGGCACCTGCCAGTATCCTTTAGTGAACTCCAACATTGTAATATACCTGGCATCACCTAGCTTCTCAATAAGCTTGTCGATTCACGGAATGGGATGCACGTTGAAGGCAGAGATGGCGTTTAAGGCTCTGAAGTCCATACAGAACCGCATTGAGCTGTCCGGCTTCGGTATCATCACTATCGGTGAAGACCAATTGCTCACCGAAGGTCGTATTACACCTAGCCGTAACATGTCCTGTATCTCCTTCTTGACCGCCGCCCTTTTTGCTGCCAGTATCCGATAGGGCCGCTGTTTTATTACCTTCCCTGGTGGAGTCGTTATACGTTGTTCGGCGAGACTCGTCCTGCCAGGAACGTCTGAGAACAGGGGCAAAAACGGAAGCAATGTTTCGTATAGTTCAGTTTTGGCTTCTTCTGTGAGATCCTCGTTGATCACAAACTGGTCAAGAGTGGTTCCTTCCATCTCAGTGGTAGGCCGAGTCAGGTGTGCTGTCTATGGTAGGGGCTCCAGCCACTTTTTTAACAAGTTTATGTGGAAGGTTTGTGTCTGTCTCTGGGTCATTTGGACTTGGTAGGATGTCTTTCTAATGACCCCCACACCTTGTAGGGTCCCAACCATTCAGACTAGAACTTTTTCGTAGAGAAAGGGAGAAGTACCAGGACCCAGTCCCCGATGGACAACCGTCTCCACTTCTTCCCTTGATCATAACAGGCTTTTTGTTTTTCTTTGCTCCTTTCCAGATGGGAGTAGGCCAGGTCTCTTAACTTCCATATCTTGGACTTCAGCTGCTGTGTGTATTCCAACACGCCTTTATTCTCTTCTTCTTCTTCCCATTGCCATGCTTCTTTTGTCATTTCTAGTAACGACCTGGGCTGTCTGCCATACAGTAGCTCGAAAGATGAACAGTCCACACTACTTTGAACTTGGGATCTAATTACGTAGAGCGCCAAGGGTAGCAGACGGTCCCATTCCTTTCCCTCTACTGAGGTACTGGGTTTTTAAGAACCGGCACAGAACCGGTAACCCAGCGGTGTCAGGGAATCAACACCCAGAGACCTCGGGTTCTTCCTGAGTCAGACCTACAGAAACTCAGAGTCTTCTAGGTGAAGTCAAAGATTAGTTTATTGGCTGCAACCAAGGTAACAGGGTCCTAGAAGTACAATACGGGTATATTCTCAGGAGACTGCACACTTTCACGAAGTCAGGCTTCTCTCTTTATACATGATTTTCAGCCTTGGGCAAAACATTCTTTGAATTCGTGGTATTTCATTTATAGTTACTGGTTACAAAAGAAAAGCAGAGTCATGATGACATGTACATATTTCACGTCGTGCTGCCCATAACAAATCATCCGGCAAGGCCCAACATTTCATCAGATATCGCTGGACCCCTAATAAAAACGGTCACCTCCCCATCATAAAGCAAGTGAAGAAAAGGAGTGGAAAAAGATGTGAGCGAGATATGGCAGGTGTGCGCGCTGAAATGGTTTTATGGCTGGTTGAGCCTAGATGCTATCTTGCTCGGCCACTGGGAGGGAACTGACCTAACGAGTTCAGCCTGGGGCAATGGTTCTAACTTGTACTGAGGTCAGGGAGAAGTCGATTAAGGAGTATGTGTCCTTGTGGAATCAAATTCAACTGGATTAAGGCCTATGTAAAGGGCAACATGTAAATGGGAGCTAAGGGTTTAGAATGTAAATGACGATTTCGAGGTGAAATCGTCACTCGAATACGCCGAAAATACATGTACATGATGTACTCGTCATTCTCGGTCTTTTGATACCAAATTCATCCTATTTCGACGAAGTTTTTATTCTCGAGTCCAGTACTATTATATGAATCCAGATTTTCAGAACCACAGACCCTCCTTTTGCCCTTACATAGGCAATTAATCTATCCTCATGTTAGTCTGAGTCCAGATCTATATTCCTAAAGTCATTGAGATGTTGCTGTAACATCATTCTAGTGCTTAGTTCATCTCTTGACACAGGCTTCCTCACACATGATGTAGCACAGAGGCCACATATTGCAGGAGCACACTGTATGCATAGACAGAACAGGAAAAGAATGGCTAAGACCATCCCAATGACCATCAGAATTTTCCATCCCCAGGCAGATATCAGTTCCCAGACCCATCCCATTAACGACCAATCTCCTTTATCCACATGAATGGATTCAGAAATTTTATGTAGTTTGGAGATGGCCCTGTACACGGTCGGAGCATTATCTGGGATGAAAATGCAACAACTAGACTGGATCAATTTGCATACTCCACCTCGGTCCGCAAGTATTACATCCAAAGCGACCCGGTTCTGAAGGGTCATAAGTCGATCCGACTGGAGCCCAGCAGTCAGGTTACTAAGGGCACCAGCAGTTTCAGTTACGGTGGATTCAACTACCCTTGTCAATTGCCTTATGTTCCTGCTGTTAGCCATGGCTCCCCAGAACGGCAGAAAACCCATTGCAAAGTCACCAAATTCTTGACCTGCAGTGTCTTCTTTACTCAAAACACCTCTAACTACCCTTGTCCGATGGTAATCCGCCGCTGCTGTGTAGGTGGGAGGTAACAGGAATGAAACAAAACATGAGCCCGAGAAGTCAGGGGGCAACCATGTATAGGCTCTAGCATGGCAGATGAAATAAGTACCTGTAAGGCTGGGCTATCTGCGGGCCGGAAAAGCAGGCGAGGAGGCCGTATGTAGTGTGCTATTCTGTAGGTTTATTTATACAATGAGCCAGAATCAATGTCCCAACAAAAAGGAAAGCAAAGAGAGTTCCGGGTTCGCAGTCCGCTCCGGGTCTTGGGTGCAGTCCTGGGGCGGGGACTCTCCGACGACAGCTCCGATGTAGGGGAGGTCCACGGAGGGCAGTAAGAGAAGGAAACAAAGGACCGTTAGTCTTATCCTTATGCTCCAATGCTATACCGAACACCGTCACCCGGGTCGTGAGGGGGCGGGAAGAGAAAAGATACCGTGAGGAAAGGAGGGCGTAGGGAGGTCGGAACACAAGGGGGGTTGTAGAAAGGGTGTCGGGAAGGGAGGTGCGGGAACGGGGACAGGGGGGCCACTACAAACAGTGCGAGTGCTATACAAAATATGCTATAGTGCAAAGGACGTGATGCTAAAGAGAAGGGTATATTTACAGGGCGTTACTAGGACTCCTAATGAGTCGGGGTAAGGAAGGCTTAAGACACTCACCCGGTCCGCCGTAACTCTCCAAGTGAGTTACGGCCGCTCTTCAGCCACCTCCTGTGGGCTCCACCACTCTTCGGTCCACACCTCTTCGTCACACGTCTGCTCTCCTACTCCAGCTCCGGTCTGAATCTCCTGCCACAAAACTCCGACGGGGTGTTCTACTCGGATCCCGCTTTTATCCTGTGCTGTCTCTGCCGCCAGGGCGGGACTTCCGGGGTCGGCGGGATATACTTCCTCCGGGCCCGT
The DNA here is from genome assembly GCF_964261635.1 of Lissotriton helveticus. Classification (NCBI taxonomy): domain Eukaryota; kingdom Metazoa; phylum Chordata; class Amphibia; order Caudata; family Salamandridae; genus Lissotriton; species Lissotriton helveticus. The sequence goes on along the minus strand of NC_136057.1, from coordinate 1,407,979,449 downwards.
GGTTCTGGTTGGTCCCTGGGGAAGAAAGAAGGGCGGAGCCCCGTGTGTTATGGCCGGATTGCCGAGTTCTGTCTTCGCCCTATGATAGGGGTTGCGCTGTTGTAGTCCCGGTGGCGGAGAAGATTGAGGTAGGTGCGGGGAAGTACAGCCCTCCTGGGGGGGCCGCGGGGGCGCCACCTCACATACCCTTCCCCTAGCTGTCCTTCTTGTACGGGATGGGGTATGAGGGTAGCGTGACAGATAATCGGCATTGCCCTGGTCTGACCCTTTCCTGTGTAGAGTCTTGAAGTGGAACGGCTGAAGGGAGAGAAACCAGCGGAGGACCCGGTCGTTCTGACCTTTGTTCCGGGCCATCCACTCCAAGGGAGCGTGATCAGTATAGAGGACAAAGTCCCTGCCCTCCAAGTAGTATCGTAGATTGTCAATCGCCCATTTTATGGCCAGGGCTTCTTTTTCCACCACTGAGTAGTGTTTTTCCCTGGGAAACAGTTTACGACTAGCATAGAGAATGGGTCTTTCATTTCCTGAGGAGTCTCTCTGGGACAGCACCGCCCCCAGCCCCTGTTCGGAAGCATCTGTTTGAAGGATAAAGGGCAAGGAGAAGTCAGGGGGCATTAAAACAGGGCTTGAGGTCAAGGCGTTTTTTAGATCCGTAAACGCGTGCCAGGCTTCGGGAGAGGGGTTTCGTAACAACTCGTCGGAGCGGTTAGTCTTCTTTAGAAGATCCGTCAGGGCGGCGGCTCTCTGGGAGAAGTTGGGCACAAACCGCCGATAATATCCAAGAAGCCCTAAAAAGGCACGAAGGTCTTTTTTTGTCTGTGGAAAGGATAGGGACCTGATAGCCACGGTTTTGCTTTCCTGAGGTCTTATAAGTCCCTCCCCCAGAAGATACCCCAGGTATTTGACAGTCTTCGCCGCCAGAGAGGTTTTGGCGGGATTAATGGCGAATCCATAAGAGCCCAGGGAAGAGACAACACTGCATAGATGTTTCACGTGTTGTGGCCAGTTGTCGCTGAATATGACGATATCGTCTAGATAGGCGCCTGCGTACTGTGCATGGGGTCTTAGTACATGGTTCATTGCCCGCTGAAAGGTGGCGGGTGCCCCGTGAAGCCCAAAGGGCATAACTAGGAACTGGTATAACCCCTCAGGGGTAGAGAAGGCTGTCTTTCTCTTGTCTTGCTCCCTGAGGGGTATCTGCCAGTACCCTTTACAGAGGTCAAGGGTGGAGATATATTGCGCCTTTCCTATCCTCTCTATCATTTCGTCCACCCGGGGCAAGGGATAGGTATCGAATGTGGATATTTTGTTGACCTCCCGAAAGTCTATGCAGAAGCGGACCGACCCGTCTGGTTTTGGGACAAGGACGATAGGGGAGTTCCAGTCGCTAACTGAGGGCTCTATTATCCCCATCTTTTGCATGTCTTCTATCTCCTGCCTTATAACCGCCCGACGGGCCTCGGGTACTCTATAGGGTCGCAACCGGACCACCCTTCCTGGTTCGGTTTCGATGGCATGCTCAGTAATAGTGGTTCGACCTGGAGAAGAGGAAAAGACTCGCTGAAGGGGTCCTAGGGCGTTGCGGAGTTCCTGGACTAGAGTAGGAGGTAGTTCGGTGTCTACACAAGGGTCAAAAGGAAAGGGCAGAGTTCGGCTGGTTCCGGTTAACACCGGCCGGGGTCCTTCCCATTTTTTCAGCAGATTTACGTGAAATATCTGGGAAGTGCCGCGTGTGGCGTCCAGTTCTACCTCATAGGTAACCAGCGTCACCTGCTGGAGAATGGTGTAAGGGCCTTGCCACCGACCCAGGAGTTTCTGGTCGGACGAGGGCATCATGAGAAGGACCAAATCGTTGACAGCAAATACCCTGGGACGCGTGCCCCTGTCATATTGCTTCTTCTGGCTGGTTTGGGCGCTTTCGAGGTTCTGTCGGACTATGTCCCGTATCATGCCTAGGTGGGTTTTAAGGTTATCCATATATTCTGGAAGCGGCCGTGTGCGATCTGGCTCTGCTTCCCAGGCCTCCTGTGCCATGTCTAGCAGGGTGCGGGGAGGTCGTCCATATAGCAGCTCGTAAGGGGAGTAGCCTGTGCTGCTCTGCGTTTTACAGCGTATGGCGAACAGAGCCAGTGGCAACATATCCTCCCATCTTTTGGCTTCCAGACCCAAAAGCTTCTTGAGAGTTTGTTTGAGGGTGGCGTTGTACCGTTCCACCAAACCATCCGTTTGCGGATGGTAGGCTGAGGTACGGATTTGCTTAATCCCCAGCTCCCCGCGACCCGTTTCATAAGGGCTGATACAAAAGGGGTACCCTGATCAGTCAGGATCTCTCTGGGAAACCCTACCCGAGAGAACAGGGTGATCAGGGCTTTTGCTATCGCCTGGGTGGTGGGTTGGCGCAGGGGTATGGCTTCTGGGAAGCGGGTGGCGTAGTCGACTATGACTAACGCATAACGACACCCGCTGCGGGAAGGAAGGAGGGGGCCTATGATGTCCATTCCTATCCTACTAAATGGGACGTCTATGAGAGGCAGGGGTTGTAAAGGGACTCTGGGGGGGTCGGTAACGACTGTTTTTCTGACAGACCACGCACTCTCTACAGTAGGTTTTGATCATTTGGTGTACGCCCGGCCAATAGAATTTCTCTAGAACGGCTTGGCTGGTTTTCTCATCCCCAAAGTGGCCCCCTAGAAGGTGGCTGTGAGCGAGGAAGAGGACTTTGTCCTGGAAGGGGCCTGGGATAAGTAATTGTGCGTTCTGTTGAGTTCCCCCTCCCCGGTACAGTAACCCGTTTCTCTTGAAAAAGTAGGGACCTACTTGTAAGGGGTCTTCGTGGTCAAGGGCCCTTCCCCAGGCTTCCTGCAGGAGGGGATCCTCCTGTTGTGCCGCACTGAACTCTCTATCAGTCTGCCAGGGATGTTCTTCGGGTACCACGGGATATACGCCGATGTACTCTTTCTTTTCTTTTCTCCTCTGACTTTTGGGTTTATGTGGTTTAGGTGTAGACTCCGGGGGAGACTGTCCCGGATAAGGCGCATCCTTCCACCATTGGGCTAGAGAGTCAGAGGTCTCCTGAAGTAGTGTGGGTAATCCCGGATAATCACTCCCCAGAATAGCTTGTTCAGGGAGAGCAGGCACGAGACCTACGGTGAGGTTGGTTCCTGGATCCTTCTGATGCTGGATTCGCACTTGTGTGGTAGGGTAGTGCTTGGTGTCCCCGTGGACGCATTGAATGGCCACTACTCCCGTAGTGTGCTGGACTGGATGGGCCAGATCTTGGGGTCTTACTACACTCTGACGGCACCCTGTGTCAGCCAGGGCCATCAGTCATTGTCCATCCACAGCAACAGGACAGTGGAACGGCAGGGGAGCGGCCCCTGGAGGGTGACACAGGTAGTTCCGTACTAGGCCTATCTCCATTGGCTCCTCCTTCTGTGGGCACATCCGAGCGATGTGTCCAAACCCACCACAGGAGTAACACTGGGGTCCGGGGTTGGGGGGTCGGAACAGGACCGGAGAGGGCAGAAGAGGAGAAGGTTCCGGTCTCCGTCCCGGTTGTAGACGAGGGGGACGGGGAACCATAGCGTGCGTATTCCTGTGGGTATGTTCCTCCTTTCCCCGTTGGAGCTCTTGAGCCCGGCTATAGGCAGAGGCTATCTCTATGGCGGTTTCAAGAGTGAGCCTAGAGTGTTGTCTCACCCATCGCTGGGTGGCCGGGTGCAAGGAGTTCAGGAATTGTTCCAGATATATCTTTTCAAGGATATTGTCTTTGGTGGATGTCTCGGGTCGGAGCCATCTGTTGGCGAGATCCCGGATTCGGAAGGAGAGGGCTCTTGGATTCTCCTGGGGTCTCTCCTTTGCTTGTCGCAGTTGTACCCTGTAGGTGTCATCATCGATACCCAAGCGTTCTAATATGCACCGTTTTATATCTGCATACGGGGTGGTGCCCTGAATGTTGGCCTGCTGGTAGGCCGCCTGTAGGTCGCCGGTCAGAAGGGGACCCAGGTATTGACCCCATCGATCCACAGGCCAGTTGGCCGCTTGGGCCAGCCTTTCAAAGTTGGTGAAGAAGTAGTCCGGATCCTCACCTGGGACATACTTTTGCAAGACGACTGACGGAAAAGACGAGACCGGCCTAGGTTGTCCCAGGGCGGTAGTTAGCTTGTCCATGGTTTGCTCGTGGGCAACCCCCTGTCCCTTCAGGACGTCATGGAGCTGTCCCCTGTCGGTCTCAGCGGTCTTGAGGAATTGTTCCATAAGTTTCCCGAAATGTTCCTGGGATTCCGCCATCTGTTTCACCACGGCCTCCATGCCTCCAGCAGATCCCACTTCTGACACCAAATGTAAGGCTGGGCTATCTGCGGGCCGGAAAAGCAGGCGAGGAGGCCGTATGTAGTGTGCTATTCTGTAGGTTTATTTATACAATGAGCTAGAATCAATGTCCCAACAAAAAGGAAAGCAAAGAGAGTTCCGGGTTCGCAGTCCGCTCCGGGTCTTGGGTGCAGTCCTGGGGCAGGGACTCTCCGACGACAGCTCCGATGTAGGGGAGGTCCACGGAGGGCAGTAAGAGAAGGAAACAAAGGACCGTTAGTCTTATCCTTATGCTCCAATGCTATACCGAACACCGTCACCCGGGTCGTGAGGGGGCGGGAAGAGAAAAGATACCGTGAGGAAAGGAGGGCGTAGGGAGGTCGGAACACAAGGGGGGTTGTAGAAAGGGTGTCGGGAAGGGAGGTGCGGGAACGGGGACAGGGGGGCCACTACAAACAGTGCGAGTGCTATACAAAATATGCTACAGTGCAAAGGACGTGATGCTAAAGAGAAGGGTATATTTACAGGGCGTTACTAGGACTCCTAATGAGTCGGGGTAAGGAAGGCTTAAGACACTCACCCGGTCCGCCGTAACTCTCCAAGTGAGTTACGGCCGCTCTTCAGCCACCTCCTGTGGGCTCCACCACTCTTCGGTCCACACCTCTTCGTCACACGTCTGCTCTCCTACTCCAGCTCCGGTCTGAATCTCCTGCCACAAAACTCCGACGGGGTGTTCTACTCGGATCCCGCTTTTATCCTGTGCTGTCTCTGCCGCCAGGGCGGGACTTCCGGGGTCGGCGGGATATACTTCCTCCGGGCCCGTGGTTCTGGTTGGTCCCTGGGGAAGAAAGAAGGGCGGAGCCCCGTGTGTTATGGCCGGATTGCCGAGTTCTGTCTTCGCCCTATGATAGGGGTTGCGCTGTTGTAGTCCCGGTGGCGGAGAAGATTGAGGTAGGTGCGGGGAAGTACAGCCCTCCTGGGGGGGCCGCGGGGGCGCCACCTCACAGTACCCTTAGCGGCTAAAACGCAGGGGAAGTCTGAGATCCAAAAACATACGTTTCTGTACAGACACTCTTCCCTAGCTGAGCTCTGGGATTCTTGCCAGTACCTTGCAGACACAGGTGACCTTGATGAGGTACGATCCAGATAGGGGACGATCTTTTGGCTTGCTGTTTCTCACTTAATGTAGTGCCATATCCGGTCACGTTCCAACCTACATATGCAAGTATCTCATCATCCGGGGTATCTTCATAGGAAGTTACTTCCTTGATCATGTCAACTATACCTTTGACTAGGGCGCTAGTCTTGAGGTTGTCTTTTACAGAACGTAGGGGTTGGATTTCTCGTGCATATATGAACATTGTCCTATATGCCCAGACTGAACCATTGTGACTAAATGGCAGGACCAAATAGGGGATACCTTTATCCGTGGTGTGGGGCATGAGACCACACACCCAACAGTTAGTTGTGTTCATTACAAGTTGGTGTTGGTGTAATAACTGAACGAAGGAGTTATTAATGAACTCTAATCTCCTATTTGATTCATGGTCAGGCAGAGGGTGGAAAGAATGGGAGGAAACAGTAGGAGGAGGTATGGGTGATGTAGTGGGCGCAAATGTCACATGAAAAGAGAATAAAACATAGCTTATCAAAAAGACCATTACGCTGGATAGCATAAAAATACACACTATTATAAAACTTTTCTTCGTCATCGTGTAAAAAAGTCTCTGCTTAAAGTTCATTTGTTTGGCAGGCCTCTCCACATCAGGAAACTCCATCCTCTCTAAGGTGCTGCCCGCGGTGGTAGGTTGCCTCTGCTAAAGGATGCGTCCGTCAGTCTAGGGCAACTCCCTTGGACTGACCAGAACTACCGACCTAACGTCGTCAGCTGCACCCAAAAGTCTTTAATCAACCGCGACCCTAGCAGCGGAACCCGGATGGCGGTTCGAAAAACAAAAATAAGCAAGTTACCTAAATGGGAGATCTGCACTTTCAAAAATAGGATCTGGGGAAAAGACACATTTTATTAGTCCATAGGGTTTTCTCTCGGATCACAAAAAGGAATCACTTTTAATTAGTCTGTTTTTCTTGGTCGTAAATTGTAGCGTCTCTTCCCGGATACTGTCTGGTCCAGAAATAGTAGTTCAGGTTCCACAGGGTTCAATTGTTCTGGTGGTGGCACAGTTTCTCGAAAAATGTTCTCGCTTTCACAGTCAGGGTTAGTTTCTTTTACACGTTCATCAGTTGTGCGCTCTGAGTCAGTGCCTCCTTTCTGGACCCATTGATCATGTGGCAGAGGGAAGGGTATCTTCTTACAATGGATCCCGTAGACCCAATTGGCCTTCCCCTCCACCCTAACAGCCGACCTTGTAGACAGGAGGACGAGGTGAGGCCCGGTCCATCTGGGCTGGTCGTTTCTTGTTCTTTGAAAGTTGCGGACTAGGACCCATGAACCGGGTTCAATGGAGTGACCCGGAGTCTCAGTGACCGGAGGCAAGGTGTTGTGGACCTGTTGATATAAAACACGCAATTTAGCCGTCAATTCATACAAGTAATCAAGCAAAATAGGGTGTTGCAGCTCGCTGAATTTCGTGGGCCTAGGCACTCCCCATATGTTGGCTGGCCGACCAAAGATGATTTCATAGGGGCTCAGTTTCACTCGCGAATGCACAGTCATTCTGGTGGATAGGAGTGCTAAGGGTAGAGCGTCAGGCCATTTAAGACCTGTGCTCGCTTGGATTTTGGCCAATTTAAGTTTAAGCGTGCCATTGTAACATTCTACTAATCCAGCTGATTGGGGGTGATTTGCAGCGTGGAACTTCTGCCTAATGCCTAGCCCTTCACACACTCTTTTCATCACACGACCCACAAATTCACTTCCGTTGTCAGACCAGACCATTCTAGGCATTCCGAACCTGGGGAAGAACTCTTTCACAAGGGCTTTTGCTGTGGACAAGGCAGTATTGTCTTTTAGGGGATAGGCTTCTACCCATCTTGAGAAGGCACAAACAACCACGAGCACGTATTTTAAGTTGTTGCACCTCTCCATGTGTATGAAATCTAGCTGCAAAACCTCGAACGGATACGTAGGAGGTGCAAAATGACCAGCTGGAGTTGGGGTTCCCCTACCAGGATTGTGCTTCAGACATACCATGCAATTCTTGACAACATTCTCTGCACACTTGGGAATCCCCGAATTCTTCCACACTGGGGCCAACAACTCGCAAATCCCTTTCACGCTGATATGGGCCATTCCATGAGCCATTGTAACCACTGCAGGTACATATGCATCGGGTAACAACCATCTCTGTTGCTCTGTCAATTCAATCCAACAACCATTTGCATCCATTCTTCCTGTACTTTCTCTCCACGTGCTTAACTCTTTCTCCGTGGCCTCAGCTTGGATGGACTTCACGCTCTCTATCGTGCCCTCACATATTCCAACATCACCAGTCCATCTTTCTGGGCTCGCAACATACATTCGGCTCATCACATTCTTTGCAGTTTCCTTAGCGGTTTCATCAGCAAATGCATTTCCACGACCAACATCATCAGTCACTTTCTTGTGAGCATTACATTTCACGATCGCTATTTGCAGGGGCAAGGTCAGTGATTCAAGAAGCTCATTCACCAACTGACCATGCTGAATCTTAGCTCCGTGCGAAGTCAGGAACCCACGTTCTCTCCACAATCGTCCAAAACTGTGAGCCACTCTAAATGCATACTGGACGGACGGACAAAGAAGGACTGAACGAAGACATTCTGTGGATGTCCTTATAATGATAGATCACATGTCAGGGCGACTGAGATGAATGATTCACCCAGATGTTAGAGCCATGTACTGAGGTTTCATATAACTGACACCGTGTAGTGACTAGACAGAATACACGTAAGTCACGTTTCACTAAAGCTACAGCATAGTGTTCTGTCACTCGACTTCTTATTTGAGGACCAGTTCTCTATATAAGTAAATTTGGAGCCTTTGCTCTGGGAGAATAGCACACAAAACCTTGTTCTTAAGACATCGATTTACGCTGTCCTATGGTTTTCTAGCCCAGACAATACATAAACTACATTTCCCATGAGCGTCAGGCGCGCCTCAATGACGTCAGGGCGCCACTCTGAGCAATCGGGAAACACAACATCCGTAAATACCGGCACTTCCTGCCCGTTCGGTACCTCCCACAGACAGCCCAGAAGGACGTCTGGAGTACCGACGGGCAGGTAAGCGTCCTAGAAGAACGATTCAGCAGCGCGGGGGTTTATTAGACACGCTACTCTATGAGTGAACCTACCGGTCGCTCGCTTCCTAGCAGAACCCGTTTATGCATAGGTACACGGAACGACTTTCTAATTTCCATTTGAGTGCGAAGAACTAAAAAGGTTGCGCAGTGCAGTTAGAATCTAAATGCGCAATGGATACAGTCTCGAGTTACACTAACTTCAATGATTATTCTTCTTGATACTGTTTATGAAAAAGCTCTTTGACAATGAAACAGTGGTTGCCCTCGCATCTTGGTGCCTCCTCTGACTCTACCCTTCTGCCCTTGTTTGCATATTTTTTTCACACAGAGCGGGGCTCCGTGAAACCTGCGCTAGTGCCGGGTGAGGTGGGGCGTTACTCTCCTAAGTAATTGGTGAGTGTATCTGACTAGTAGTCATTGTGCTCTTGCATGACTCGCTAAGCGAGAATGTGATAAGTGTATGTATACATGACTGTAATGACGTTCAGCTATAGCTACTACGCAGAGCTGCGAATAATTTGTAGCAAGATGTGACAAATTAGCTAAATGTGTTTTTCTTTTTTTCTATTTTTGCATACTGGTGTGTGTTACCTTATGAAATCCGGGATTTCGACATCCAGGAGAACGTAAGGTGATATTGTTTACACTTTCTTTCACGTTATTCTCACTACAAGCAGTAGAATCACTAGGTCCTGATGAAGCAGTAGGTGACCTCTGGGCCCAAGGTAATACTGCAGAAACATGTCGACCATGACCACAAGAACTGTCAAGGTAGTTATTTGCTAATGCTACCTTTTTCACTGTTTTTAATGTTGGGAAAGGAAGGTCCCCATTAAACTGTTTTCCTTCCTCTACCCTATTTTAATGGCACCACCACCTTTTGGATTTAATTTGTTTACTTTAATATTTTGCACTGCTTGTTAGAAACCACCTGATACCGACTCAGTGATAAATACAATTGTTTGGCTAAAGAGAACAACTTGAGCGCCTTTGCGCGTGATCGCACACTGGGCCACTTCCAGTGTGCTTTATGATGTCTTTCCCAAATGATGTAGGGCGGTACAGGTTGGTTGTCTGATGGGAATACTACCAGCGTTCTGTAAGTGCTCAGTGAACGACTCTGTAGGTAGTCCACTCACACCTTTACTTAATTTATTTAATTCCCTTTGGATTTTGAGACCAAGTGCTACCTTTGTGTTGTTGTCGGTATAGACAGTCACTTTCATTCCTTTAGACAACACACATGCTCTCGTCAGTGCAACGAGTTCTGCGGCTTGAGCTGAACCATGTGGTATTCGTGCAGTTTCAATGACTGTGTGCAAGGTTGTGACAGCATATGCTGTAGTCACGTTACCATTTGGGAGCTTAAAGCATGAACCATCCACCCATAACGTACCATCACTTTCAGCAAGAGGAGTGTCGAACAAATCAACTCTCCCTTTCGTCTCTTCCTCTGTTCTAAGAAAACAATCGTGCTGTTCTAAAGCATCTGATTCCTCTGCAATTGGTAACAACGTGGCTAGGTTCAAGGTACTGCACCTTTTTATGTGCACATGGCTCGCTAGCAGTGTCAATTCGTAACTGGACAGTCGAGCACTAGTTAAGTGCTGTGTCTTGGTCCTATTTAACAATGTGTCTACTGCATGCGGGACCATCACGATTAGTGTATTATTCATTACTAGACCAGCAGACTGTCAAATAGAAACAGCTGCTGCTGCTGTGGCCCTCAAACAACTTGGCAATGCTCGTGCTACCGGATCCAAAGTGGCCGAAAAATAGGCGCATGGCCGCTGTCTATCTCCGAATAACTGAGTCAGCACAGATAATGCACAACCTTCCTTCTCGTGGACATACAATGTGAAAGGCTTACTGTAGTTGGGGGTACCTAACACAGGAGCCGAACATAATGCTGTGCGTAATTCGAGAAAACATTTCTGACAATCTTCAGACCAAGGAATGGGATTGGGTGTATTTTTACACGTTAATGCCACCAAGGGTTTGGCTAATAACGAAAAATTTGGAATCCACTGTCTACAGTACGATGTAATGCCTAAGAAAGCACGTACTTCTCTCTGTGTTCTTGGCATACTCAATTTCGCTATTGCCTGAATTCTTTCTGGGGTCAGTTTCCTTCCCTCCTTCGATAAGAGATGACCTAAGTAGGTCACTTCTTGTCTGCAATATTGAAGCTTGGAAAGTGACACCTTGTGATGCAGATCACATAGATGACGCAATAATGACAATGTGGCCATTTTACACATTTTCTCAGTATCCGCAGCGATGAGCAAATCGTCCACGTACTGTACGAGAGTGGCACCTTTGGGCAATACCATTGTGTCAAGCTGATTTTTCAGAGCTTGACTGTATATTGAGGGGCTTTCACAGTAGCCTTGAGGAGCGCGTTTAAAGCGGAAGCTTTGACCTCCTAAACTAAAGGAAAAAATATTCCTGCTTTCCTCAGCAATCGGGATACTGAAGAAAGCATTCTTCAGGTCAATCACCGAAAACCATGAAGCAGAAGCTGGAATCATAGTTAATAATGTGGTAATGTCGGGGACAACTGGGAATTGTGGCACAACAATTTTATTTACTTCTCTAAGATCAATCACGAATCTATACACAGGTGGGTGTGAAGGGTCAGTTCGTTTTAAAACAGGCAGAACAGGACTATTGCAGACATTGCCTCGTGTTTCCTCAATTACATCCTTTTCAATCAATTCGTAAACGATCGCTAGCAAAGCTTTTTCACCCTCATTAGATATTCTGTATTGTGGAATTCGTGGCATTCTGACATTCAATTTCAGTGTTACAACATAGGGTGGAATCTCTAAAAGACCTACATCATTTGGGCCAGTGGCCTAAAGGGTATCTGGGAGAACCGACAATTCTGCTGGAAGTGCATTTCTCAACGAATACATGGGAGAAACCACTTTCTTACCTAAAGTAAGTTGTACTCCTGAAGGAGAACAGTACAAAGTCGCATACAATCTTTTTAGCAAATCTAATCCTAGCAAATTTTCACCACAACCTGTTGTCAGAATGAGGGGTGCTTCGAATTCACAAGGACCAACAGAAAGAGATAAAGGGTCAGAAATCGGATTTCTAACTGGGGCGCCAGAAAAACCTACAGAAACGTTCATTTCGCCAGACAAAGGTGCGCCAGGGATTTTGGAGTGCATAATAGAACTCTTTGTAGCACCAGTATCCAACAGAAAAGGTTCTGACACACCTGATGTAATCACCTCAACGTAAGGTCCACTCTGATCTACTGGAACTGAAACAACTCCCTCTCTTTGTCTATGGCTGTCCTAGCAATCATTATTCTCCCACTGCTCATTTTCTGTGTAATACTCATCAACATAGTATTGAGTGGTCCTGTCAGATACGTTATTCTGCTGATCAAACCTGTTCATAGAGTTTTGTGGCGGAAGGGGGTGCGCGTCCTGAGGGGCGTTTCCACGTCCTCTACCTCTAGGTGCTTGCTGACTGCCACGACCTCTAACGCCAGGAACTCCATTCGTACGTTGTGGCAGGGCAGGACAATTATATTTGTAGTGACCCTCTTGTTTGCAATATAAACACTGGTTGGGGCCTACGCGGGGTTGAACATACTCGAATCTTTGCGAGTTTCTCTGATACTGTTGAGGCTGCTGAAAAGTATTTTGGTAGTGATTCTGACCATTATTATTTTGATTACCACCACCACGTGGCGGATAGGCTTGCTGTAGCAAAACCTTCGTTTTGAGTTCTCTAGTTTTCTTTTCTACTTTATCTTTCTCATCTTTGTCTCTATTCTCGTAGTACTGTGCAGTAGCTAATATCTGGGCTGAAGATGAGACTGCCCAAGAACTTTCTGAATCCTTTAATTTCCTACACAATTCTGGAAGCAGATTGTGCACGAATTTATCGACAAACAATCTCTGACCACCTTCCGTGGTCATATCTTGACCGCTATGGTCAATGAATGTTTCTTCAAATCTGGTGAAGAAATCTGAAACAGTTTCTTCTTTCTTTTGCTTGCATGCAGACAACTTATCCCAATTTACGCGTATTGCAGGCATTATCGTTTTCATGTAATCTACTATTCTACCAGGGAGTTCTGCTATCAAAGGCTCAGGCTTGGCACCACCAACTTGTCGTGCATCTGCAGCAGTAATATTAGCCCACGTGTCACCTAATTCCTGGTCATGATCTACATGACGAATTTTACCCCATAAAGGCTGTGGAACAACATTCCCAAATAACATGTCGATATCGGTTAAATTCATTATACATGACCCAGCAGTTTGTGACAATTCTTTATAGTACCCTGCAGGATTTTTACGCGGATCTGGTAATGTTTGTTTGAGTGCTAAAACTTCACCTCGCTTCCATGGGACATGTACCCATACACGGTGAAAGTGTGGCAGGACAGGTGGGACAGCATTCGCGTCACCCTCTCTCCACTGTGGGGGAACTTCTCTCATAGGGTATTGTCGTGCCTTTTTCCTACTAGATGCACTAGATTCCGATGGTGACCCTGAACTGTTTCCCTTACTTCGATATGATAATAACATTTCAACTGCCTTTTCCACATCGGGACCTACAATCATACCCTCTCCAAACTTAAATCGTACACGACACATCTCTTGTGCGATGCATTCTTGATCATTGTCTTCTAAATCCTCGCCAAGAAAAACACACATTTGTTCGAATACATATCTCTGTGTCGCTGCTTCCCATTGATGGAAGACTTCCATGACAGACTGTACGTCATATTTTGCAGTGTCCATGACCCATTTCCGAGCTAAACTATTCAGGGAATCTCTTTCTTGATAATCGGGCAAGTGACTTCGCAATTGTCTTCTTCCTATGTTAGGGGTCGTAGCAGGCGACCCGAAAAGAGGTAAAAGAAGATTAGTAACAGTGCTGGCCATTTTCTGCCGAATGGAAGGTGAAACTGAAGGACAAACAGATGGAAAAACGGGGTGAGATAAGGCGGGGGTAGAGATAGGAGAAGAGGTATCAGGAAAAATAGAGGGGGCACTGGGCAAAATCGTAGAGGGAGCGTTAGGAGACGTAAAAAGTACAGTAGGCAAAATCGTAGAAAACACAGGTGAAACAGAAGTGGTCGGTGGGCCTGGAGGAAGCTGCACCGAAGAAGTAGGAGCCAGCTGAAGAACAGCTGGTGGGTGCTGTGGAAGAGCAGGAGGCGCAGCTTGTGCAACTAAAGGTTGCGGGGGTGCTGTGGCATTCTGCGCATAGGGGGGTGGTGAAGTTAATAATTGCGACATTAATGGGTCTTTTTCACGCTCTTTTGCTGCCTCTTGCTGAAGAGACGGCAAAACTGGATAACACTTATCTATTGCCATTTTACGTTGCCTGTGCAACTGCTCATTTATCTGCTCTTCTTCATTATCTTTAAACTGCACGGCAGCTTGCATTACCGAAAGTCCCCCTTCTCTCTTATTTTTCTTAGCTAATTTAATTTCTTTTTGTTTGGCTTCTTTGCGCCATAAGCGGAAAGAGTCAAACATCGCCGGCCGGGCTTTCTTTTTGAAGAGTTTAACTTCAAGGTTGTCTAAGATTTCAGAATCAAAGCTACCATATTGGGGCCATTTTAAAACACCATCTTTCCCAGTGTATTTAGTCCATACTTCGTTGTAAACGATGGGGCCTACCCCATGTTTTACATACAGTTCGTAAGTCGGAGTTCCAACTGGAGGAACCGGACATGAGTCCTCCAATCGGGAGTCCCTATTATTACCAAGACAAAACAAATTCCCAAGTCTAAGACTAGGCATCCTCGCTCTCTAGTCTAGTTCCAAAACTTCAAAGGATTATCGATTACGATATTTCTCGTGAATACACGAGTCCTTCGGTTATGGTGCTTGCAAGTACCAATACAAAACCTTTTGTATCCCAAAGATACCACAAAGTAAGTCCAACTAAGGACTGGGAGACGCTCCACTTATACTTAACTGAAAATATCGATGGCGTCACCAGAAGACTCGTCTCAGTGTTTCGCTCTACCGAAAACTTCAAGGGTCCAACATCAGGGCGATAGCCAGGGCAGCAGTCCTTGTAGCCGTCGGGAAGCGGGGAACTTCGCAGCAAAGACCTTCGGACCACGTCGACATGCAGGGGTCGATGAGGTGGTGGGCCCTCCTCCGGAATTTCCACACGAAGCTCCTCACGATCTTCAGGCTGACTGGTACCACTGGAATCGCCCCAAACGTTGGGTGCCAACTGAGGTACTGGGTTTTTAAGAACCGGCACAGAACCGGTAACCCAGCGGTGTCAGGGAATCAACACCCAGAGACCTCGGGTTCTTCCTGAGTCAGACCTACAGAAACTCAGAGTCTTCTAGGTGAAGTCAAAGATTAGTTTATTGGCTGCAACCAAGGTAACAGGGTCCTAGAAGTACAATACGGGTATATTCTCAGGAGACTGCACACTTTCACGAAGTCAGGCTTCTCTCTTTATACATGATTTTCAGCCTTGGGCAAAACATTCTTTGAATTTGTGGTATTTCATTTATAGTTACTGGTTACAAAAGAAAAGCAGAGTCATGATGACATGTACATATTTCACGTCGTGCTGCCCATAACAAATCATCCGGCAAGGCCCAACATTTCATCAGATATCGCTGGACCCCTAATAAAAACGGTCACCTCCCCATCATAAAGCAAGTGAAGAAAAGGAGTGGAAAAAGATGTGAGCGAGATATGGCAGGTGTGCGCGCTGAAATGGTTTTATGGCTGGTTGAGCCTAGATGCTATCTTGCTCGGCCACTGGGAGGGAACTGACCTAACGAGTTCGGCCTGGGGCAATGGTTCTAACTTGTACTGAGGTCAGGGAGAAGTCGATTAAGGAGTATGTGTCCTTGTGGAATCAAATTCAACTGGATTAAGGCCTATGTAAAGGGCAACATGTAAATGGGAGCTAAGGGTTTAGAATGTAAATGACGATTTCGAGGTGAAATCGTCACTCGAATACGCCGAAAATACATGTACATGATGTACTCGTCATTCTCGGTCTTTTGATACCAAATTCGTCCTATTTCGACGAAGTTTTTATTCTCGAGTCCAGTACTATTATATGAATCCAGATTTTCAGAACCACACTACAGCTAGCATCTTCTTCAGAGTGGTCTTCAACGTTATGTTGTACCTCTCCACGAGGCCATCTGTTTGGGGGTGGTAGACGGAGGTTCGTATGTGGCGCAGGTCCAAGGTTTGACAGACCTCCTTCATCAGATGTGACATGAAAGGCGTTCCTTGGTCCGTGAGGATTTCCCGCCGGAATCTTACCCTTGAAAAGAGTTCCAACAGCTTGTCTGCGATGTTTCGAGAGGTTGGGGCTCTGAGGGGGAAGGCCTCCGGAAACCTTGTGGCATAGTCCTCAATTACCAAGGTGTATTGGTTCTCTTTTTGCGTCTGGGGAAGGGGCCCGATTAGGTCCATCCCAATCCTTTTGAATGGGTTTCCTACCACTGGTAAGGGCTGCAGGGGAACCGCCAGTGGTCATTGGGTGTTTTTTTTCTGGCACTCCTCACAGGTTTGGCAATGGGTTTTGATGACTTTATAGACGCCAGGCCAGAAGAAATGCTGCAACACATTTTGGGTTTTTTCTCTGCGCCCCCCTTTTTGGTTGCTACGCTGAATTAACCGCATGAAGTCAGGGTTGTCTGTTCCCAAAAGCAGCTCCTCGGGTAGTCCCTCTACCACCCCCACCCGGACAGTACAAGGAGTCCCGTTTGGGGGGGTGAGAGTTATAGAGGCCACGGGGTAAGGTCTTACATCCCTGTGGACGCACCTAATGTGCACCATGCTGTCAGGGACGTACTGGGAGGGAACCATGAGGTTTTTCTGTACCACTGACTGCCTGCATTCGGAGTCTAACAGCGCTTTCACCCTCCTGCCTTTCACCTGTATACTCACATAACAATTAGTCCCCATCTCGGCTGTGTATAAGATGGGCTTCGGGAGATAGCCCACTTCCATCGGTTCTTCGGTGGGTTTACGTTTGGGGCACGGTCATGCTATGTGGCCCCAGTCGCCACACTTGAAACACTGTGGTCCACAGAAGAATGGCATGTCCGTTCTGCTGGGCTTGGTTCGTTATTGCTCTAACCCCGCTTGTGACTTTTTTTCAATCTTCCCAGGGTTGAGTCTAGTGGATTTCTCACTGTCCCATGCTGGATTGCAGGGTTGGGCTCATGAAAATGTTGTAGCCATTTCGATGGCCAGCTCTGGGGTAAGTTGGGGGTGTTGTTTTAACCACCACTGTGTACCATAGGGCAACGCCTCAAGGACTTGCTCCAAGTACACCCGGTCCATGATTTCATCTTTGGTATATGTGGCTGGTCTTAGGCACATGTCGGCTGCCATTTTGAGCTGGAAAAATAGGGTCTTGGGGTTCTCCCCCGGCCGACCCCTCTCCTTCCTAAATCGCACCCAGAACGCTTTGGCATCCAGGCCTAGGTGATCCAGTATTACGTCTTTTATTCCTCAGTATGGGGTGTCGCCATCTGCGTTAGCTACTTGTTATGCTGATTGGGCCTCCCTGGTCAACAGGGGAGCCAAGAAAAAGGGCTTCAGGCCAGCTGCAGGCTCTGGCGGCGCATTAGAAGTTTAACAGAAACGCATCCGCGTCCTCCCCGGTCACGTATTTTTGTAGGGAGATGCCCGAGGGTCCATGCGTTGTACCCCTGATGCCTCTTTGAGGGGTTACGACGGGCTCTTTTATGGCTTTCTGCAGTCCCTCTATTTGAGCAGCTATGGAGTCTTTAAACACATCCGGGTCGGCTTGGGCAGATGACATTTGTCTTTCCACGGCCCATTCAAGTCTCTCTTGGCCCTTTACCAGATGCTGGATGAGCACATCCATTATAGGGATACTCACGGACTGGGATGACAATCCCACTTCTGACACCACTTGTAACGAGGGTAAGGATGGGACGGAAACCAGGTCGTGCTAGTGAAGGTTTTATTGTCCCTAATACACGTCATCTTCTCACAGCCAGTCCAGTAGTGGAGGGGGAGAAGAGTTCTTTAATGGATGCGGTCTGTCCTCTCCGGGGCGCTGTCCGGTCTTCTTACCGCCTTCGAGTTCGTCGGCTAGCAGGAGACTCCGTGGTGTTTGGAGAAAAACAGAGCAGAGGAGAACGGTATAAGGATATGGTCGAGAACATAGTTGTGGGGTGGGGAGTGAGGGGACACCAGACACTGTGACATATGTCTATACGAAAGTGACGGTGCTCAGGGTGAGGGGAAAGCGGGCAGCATAGAGAGGAATCCGACTAGGACACAGTACGGCTATCTCTCCTCCAAATCCAACCCATAACCTGCTCCCGTACCTTAGAACAGTGTTGTCGGCCTCCTGGCACTCCAGTGGATCTTGATGATGCGGCCACACCATCTGGTCTCTCTTCGGTTTCTTCTTTCTCTCCGTAGTACACAACGCTCAGGTCACCGACACCTTCCTCTTCTCCGGTGTTCGCACACACCCACTTCCTGGTATCGTCTCTCCTTATCGCGCTGCACGTGGTGACGTCATCCGGGGGCGGAATTTCGTTGCGAGAGAATCCCTAGTTAAAGGAGCCCTCTCCGTAATCCTCTGAAGCGTTAGGTAGTGGAAGGGACGTTGAACTCCACTCGTCCTGTTGGGGAGACAAGAGGGGGAGAGGGGGATGTTGCAATCCACCAGTCCACATCATTGGGATATCCCTCTGCCGTCGACCCCACGTTGTCACAGACAAATACCTTCACCACACCAGATGAGAGACAAATCTTAAGTGAGAAAAAAATCTAGTGACCCAAAAGAGAGAGGGGAAAAAAATTAAAGGATAGAACTCTTCCTGATTAAAGAGTTCCTATTGTTGGATGTTGGATCCTCTTCTCTGTGGTTTGTAATCGAAAGTGAAAGAAAACCAATCTAGGAGGTAACCAGGTTCTGGTTCAAAATTAGAGCAAATTCCTTTTGTTTGGGATGTCTGAAGCAAATATATGTCTTTACTATGCATGCTTCACATCGCATGCCATTACAACACGGTCGTTACAACGACCGCGCTGTTACATCGCGAACCATTACATCGCAAGTCATTACAATGACTTGCTGTAGGGGCCGCGCTGAACTTAGGAATAGTATAATTTACTATTCCTACTCCAGTTGGTGCAACAGCAGGGAAGGTGTTGGATTGTAAATCCAACACCTGCTGCCCCCTACAGCAAGTCATTGTAACGACTTTTGATGTAATGTTTCGCGATGTAACAATGTGGTTGTTGTAACAACCGCGTTGTAATGGCATGCGATGTAAAGCATGCGATGTAAATGCTGTTTCCAGTATGAAGCATTTTAATGTCATATGTAGTTTGGTTGCTCAGGGAAGAAAAGAAAAGAAAAAAATACAGTCTTTTATAGAGATGATTCACTGGGAGGATTACTTGGGCTGTATTTACAGGGAGGGCTCACGGCACCATGTCTGAGTAGAACCTGTACCTATCTATTTTCGTATCAGCTCTGTCCCATTACATCTGAGTGGAGTAATTCACAAAAACCAAAGGAGTAATTAAAAGGGGAAAAAAAGAAAGAAAAACAAGTGACCAATTTGCCCTCCCACCCTCCCCGTATTCACCAATTTCAACCCCCCCCTCCCTGCAGTACGTACTGCCTCTGCTGCAACTCTCCTGAGTTGCGGCACCTTCTGCACTTCCTTCGTGGGCGACTACGACTCCTCGCTCCACTCCTCTGGACTTCCATTGAGTTCGGTATCTTCTACTCTGGACTCCCGCAGGTTGGCTTCTCCGATATCCTCCCACTTCTCCTGCCATACTCCTCAAGTCTCCTCTCTCTTGGCGTCTTCTGGGTTTTCCTCGCTCCTCCTCCCTTCACCGACTTCCTTTCTGTCTCTGGAGGTTTTCTTTTCTCCTCCTCCTTATTGCACTGACTGGCTCTCGGTTTCAACGTCATCTGTACAAAGGAAGGCTAGTCCCTCTTTAGTTTTTTAACTATGGGTCTTTGTCTTTTCCAGGTCCTTCCGGGGTCGTCGGAATCCAGACGAGAGATTGTGAAATTAGGTAGGTGGGGGGCCCCAGTCAAGAGGTTCCGGGGGTACCTCATACTATCTTTCCCTATATTACCTTAAAGGGGCAACCCTAATCTAAGAACAATCAGAAAGGTTTCAGCTGTCATAGTCTTCAGTAGAAGGTACTCCAAGTAGAATAGAGCAACACAAGCAGAAGCATAGGTCTGCTCTCTGTGAAAACCTAAGATGACTATTCTTCCCCTCACTTTGTTCAGCATAAAATATCAATTGCAGTCAGAGTAGACAATCCCACATGATCTCTCCCGGTGAATTTCTATAGCACTGTCACAACTGGATACTTTATCCACCTTTCCCACTGATAAGTTGCAACTTCGCACATCCTTGGTCATTCCTCTCCTCTCCCATGAGAACTCACCTTCATGCTCGTTACCGTGCTTCTCCTTGCCAACTTCGTCTTCTCATACTAGCTATCTAAGTAAAAGAAAACCCTCCTATGCTAAGTAATGAGGCTTTTCTCGTCATACCTGCAGTGAAAACAAAATACAAGTACAAGCAATCTTCATTGAAGGTTAAATACGAATTACATGTTGGACTCTAAATGTGAGCATGGACCAAACTGTTTCTCGAGGCCCACTCTAGTCAATTTAGTAGTGCACAGGGTTACCGAAAATGTGCACATTTCTATACACACAATAAATGCAGCTCCTTACTACATGTGTAAATTGTAAAGAATTCCGAAGATGTCATTCTAAATGCATCTGCATGAAATAAATTCTTGTTACACGTATAAATGTTTAAACATTAGTTTACACACATTCAAATTTAATAACCTCACAATGGGACGCATTTATTTTAACTTATCCTGTCACATTAATATGGAAGTGTCACATAACCTTTATTAACCACGTTCTATACACAAGTATGTCACGTGGAATACATTATATATGCAATACTCCACTCACTTTAGTAGCGTTAATTACACAGAATATTTTTTAGTGCTGACTATGCATGAACATGATGCACTCCTACGATATCTCAGATTACATTTCTCCGCCTGCTGCACAAGTCTTTGTGCATCCAGCACATTTCAGGGGACAATAATGATAAGATAGCTCTGGTAATTAACCCACTTTCTGGAGGGATCTGCCTTTTGTATAGTCATAGTTTTGGTTCATCATAACGCAGCACATGCGGTATCTTATCAATAGTGTCAACCCCAAACACTGTGTTACATTTTAAGTTAAGACCTTTACTGTATAATGCCTACCATAATATTTGATATGTGACTCCTATTACCGTCTTGTATAACATTTCATGTACATTGATTAACTCTAGTATCTGTACTATATGTGAGTTTGATGTGAAGCATTTGACACCCTACATTGGGATGAGTAGCACTACAAAAGGCATGAAATAAAAAAATGCTATTTATGCTGGTAATACTGTAATTATGCCTACTGACAGACACATCTATGTCAATAATACTTGTATTTGATTTTGTTAAAAATCATAAAAGAGTGAATAAAACATTTAGTGCAATAAATGGTTAAAAAAAATGGGGATTAAAAGAGTACAAAAGCTTAAAACGTTGTGCGATCATGTACTCATCATCATTGATAGTTAGTACAAAAAGTATACATTTGTAATCAGTGCAGTTTTTGAGCAATGTAAGGCAGTTTAGTGAAAAGAAAAGATCGGGAGATAATATCAGTGCAAAAAAGGTCCAAGCAGTCTTGTCGAAACCACTCATGTTTATTCATTTATGTTGTCTAATTGTTTGGCTGCCATTTTCCAAAACGTGATGGCTTTAAAAGATAGTTCAATTGATATGCCTCCAAAACATTGTATGCCTGCGGCTCTGCATGTCCTTAGCTGTTTTTTTTTCAAAAGCTCGCGAAGGACGGTTTTTCGCATTTCTAAGAGCGATGGGCAGATGCATAGGAGGTGTAAAAGACTCTCTTCTCCTTGTCCAATAACCGACATTCTTTTGTCAGCCATACTTGCTTCCATTTTGGGGTTAAGCCCTTCATGGAAAATGACCCCAACCGTAACATCGTCAAATAAGGATTTTTATGATGTGAAAAGTGTTCTGACAAATAGGGTGGTGGTTTAAGCGTCTCGTAAGATTGAATCACTGCCCAAGTGTGATTTTTCTTAGAAAATGCAGTTTTGTCCATTAACAGCGAAATTCGTTTAGTTGCACTGTTCACTGCGTTTTTAAAACCAGAATAGGAGCTATTTGTGTACCAGGCCTCTTCGAGGTGTAGGTCATCAAGTGATTCTTTTAGAACCTTGGCGATGGAATTGTGTAGCCTCGCTTGCTTTTCGATTTCTTCCCTGCTAGAGTGAGCTAGTATGTTGTCTTCTGGTTGCCGCATCCTCCAATAATATTTGGCAACCGCCCCTTGTCTGGCTGGTTTCTGGTTTTTAAGCCCGTATTCCAGTCGAATTTGGGCCTGAGAGATGTACCAAAGGATTGAAAACAAACTCTTTAGAAAACTCGACTGGGCTTGGTTTAAAGCAGCTGCATCTTTTGTGTACATTATTTCTGATCCATACGATATTGTTGGTATGAATTTTGCTGCGATTACCTTCAGCAGGTGCCCTGTTGAACAACATTTTAATTTCCTGTCTAGAATTTTAAAGGCGTGGAGGAGTTGTTTTGCTTTCATTTTCCCTTGGTTCAGCTGTTGTTTAACATTCAGGTTTTGATCAAGTTGAAACCCTAGATATTTGGCAACCGCCCCTTGTCTGGCTGGTTTCTGGTTTTTAAGCCCGTATTCCAGCCGAATTTAGGCCTGAGAGATGTACCAAAGGATTGAAAACAAACTCTTTAGAAAACTCGACTGGGCTTGGTTTAAAGCAGCTGCATCTTGTATGTACATTATTTCTGATCCATACGATATTGTTGGTATGAATTTTGCTGTGATTACCTTCAGCAGGTGCCCTGTTGAACAACATTTTAATTTCCTGTCTAGAATTTTAAAGGCGTCGAGGAGTTGTTTTGCTTTCATTTTCCCTTGGTTCAGCTGTTTCAGGTTTTGATCAAGTTGAAACCCTAGATATTTGTAAATCTCCACCTGGGATATTGGTTTATCACCTAGATTCCAGTTACATTTGCCTTTTGACCCTTTTTTATGATGTTTAGAGAAGCACAGCACCTTGGTTTTCCTAAGGTTTACTGTTAATTGGGCTGCGATGGTGTAAGCTCCTAGTTTGGTCAGTCATCGATGCAGGCCTATCGGTGTTTGTGATAGTAGGACGATATCGTCTGCATATTGAAGGCTGGTGATTAGTGTTTTGCCCAGTTTTGGGGGTCAGTTTGAACTTGTTGAAGGTGTTTCTCGAGGTCGGCAGTGTAGATGTTAAACAGGCAAGGGGCCAAAACACACCCCTGTTTTAATCCGTTTGTTGTTCGGATCTTGCTTGTTATGCTGCGCCCATCTCCTTTTCTTATTTGGACCTACGTGTCTGAGTAAAGGTTGATAATCGCCTCCAGAAGTGTTGTTGGTGCCCCCCAGCTTTGCATTTTGGCCCATACCGTTGCCTTTGGTACTTTGTCAAATGCTGCTTTAAGATCGATAAAGCACGCATAGAGGGAACGGGATTTTGTAATGGCTTGATTGACTAGGAGTGTGACTGCGGAGATGTTAGTGAGGGTGCCCATTCCAGCCCGGAAACCAGTTTGCGTGTTTGGCATCAAATGTATACGACTCACCCAGTCCTCTAAATCTACCAGTAGGTTTGAGGCATAATTCTTGACTTCTACGTCGAGGAGTGCAATCAATCTGTAGCTAGGTGGATGTGAACGAGAGCCTGATTTATATTTGGGATTTAAGATGCTCCCACGCCAGGATTCTGGAACCGTGCCTGATGATAGTACATGTGTGAATAGCGGGGTGAGGATATCAGACCAAAATGAGGGATCGTGCCGGAATAGTGCGTTTGGCAAACAGTTAGGTCCTGGAGCTCCCTCAGGCCTTAATTTTTTAAATGATTTTAAGGACCTGCTCTTGTGAAATCTGCGGGGGGAGTTCTGACAGTCTTAACTTCGATGTATCGTCGACTGTTCCTGCAGTAGGGGTTCCATCATTTCTGACTCCTAAGGGTGGAGTAGCATTGTATGTTTGTTCAATGTGTGCTTTCCAGGCGTCCTCGATTATGTCCGAATTGAAGTGTCGGTTCTTGCCATTTGATAGCTGGTTGATTATATCCCAGAAGAGCTTGAAGTCTCTTTGTTTACTGGCATGGAGGAGTTTTGCCCTGAGATGTTCTCTGAAATCTTTCTTAGCCACCTTGATGTCTCTTTTTAGGTCTTTTCTTGATTTTGATATTAGGGAAAGAATATCCTGAGAGGATTCTGAGCCTCGAGTTCGTAGTTGCCTTAAATATTTATTCAGTTGATTTTTTTGTTTCCTTAAACTGTTGGTGAATCATGCTGCCCCTGCTGGTCTACCTGCTTTGCGGCTATTTCCTTGTTTTGAGAATTCATTGTTTAGATCTTCAGCAAATGATTCCCAGGCCTTTATACATAATGGTTCCACTTTGAAACTCTCCGAAAGAGCAGTGCATGTGGCCATGATGTCACCAATGTTTTCCTTTTTCCAAATTAAACGTCTCAGGTTATAGCATTGCGTTTGTTGAGACATTGCTTTGTCTGTTATTGAGTTAGCTGTGCTTAAGAGTAGGGTGAAGGTTTGAGGATGGTGGTCGCTTTCTGACCTTTCTTTAATATCGAAGTTAGAAATGTATGGGAGAATGTCCTGGTCTGTTACTGTATAGTCAATGATTGAACCTGTTTTGTGCGTAACCCTGGTGTATGCTGGGAGACTCTCTGATGTAACTCATAGACATATCTAACTTTTGTACAATGCATATTTTTCTCCCATATACAGGAGTTGAATAAAGTAAAAAATCGGCCTCCAAATCATTGTTTAGTTTAAGCATTTGAAATATGATAAGTTGAGCGCTATTGTATCCCTACGTTGCATTATACAGCTCTCAGCTAGGATGACTCCAACAAAAGGACAGCTCATAAAGTGATGCCTTTATGTTGGGCCCAGCTGGAAGTGAAAATAACAACCTTCCTCAAGCCCTGCAGATTGCTGTCCTGAATGGAAAAACGACATGGAGTTATGATACAGGAAGTTGGAACATGCCTGTTTTGCAGTCAAAGCTTACAAACTGGTTCACGCGTTCTGGCAACTGGCTGGAACATGTGAATCTGTTTGTAAGCGTCAAGAAATCAAAGCACCTTACAATCGAACCAGTAGAGGAACGCGCTCCATTTCTTCTGAGAGAAATGAACAAAGGATATTGTGACAATATATATGCATGTTAAAGAGGATCATGTGATAATTTCATGGAGGCAAGGGGAAGCCTTCAAAGGCGAGCGTCAACTCCTTTAGCAGCTCGAGAATACCCTAAGTTCCAAATTCTTTTGTCATATATATATATATATATATTTTTTTTTTTTTTGCCACTTGGATAATAATTTTAACATTATGGTGCATTCTGGGGCCTGCAGTATTTGACTGGGGGGTCACATGACCACTGGGAGGTTACAGACTACACTCACCTGCGAATAAGGCGTGGTCGCCGAAACCAGTCGGGTTTAAAGGAGTGTGGTAAAGTTGCTGAGCACGTGACAAATTAAAGTCATCTTGTACGCAAGTCGGAGTTGGGCTCTGCTTTCAGATGCTTGTTGGAAACTACAGGATTCTCCGTTCCTGTTATTGAGAGCCCGCCCTGCAGGGTCCGGGCCCTCGGTAAAATGGAGCCCTTTGTAACAATAACATATATATACATATATATATATATATATATATATATATATATACAAAGAAACTCATTCTTACGAGAGAGCAGAGACCACAAGGGGAAGACTTTGGAAGCAGCTTTTATTTCTCATATGGCGAATGCATTTCGGCTATGTGTAAGCCTTCGTCAGCGCCCAAGTATCCAGGAGGCTTCCAAAATTACATATACATATATATTACATATATGATGTTAAAAATCTATAATTTCAAAATTATTTAAAAAGTTAATAGTAAACTAATTTGACAAATAAGTTAAAATTGTATTTAAAAATCAAAACTAATTTAAATTAGCTCAACATTTGTAAACAAAAAGTATTAATTATTAAATAAAAATAGCAATATTAGTGAGGGTGAATTATTTTAATTATAGTTTAAAAGTTTACAATGTAAAAATTATTTATAAATAAAATTCTAAATTAATATATTTAAATTCAATCAGGGCTTCTAGAGTGTGGCTGCTCACCCGTGAAGGTATTCTGGCGCTAGAACCGTCCTGAGCTCAGTCAAAGAGCCAGGTCTTGAGTCCCTTTCTGAATTCAGGAAGAGAGGGTGACATTCAGAGGTGATGGGGAAGGTCATTCTAGGACTTGGCTTAGAGGTAGAAGAAAGAACATCTTCCACTGAAGCTACGGTGATTGCAGGGTGTGTGTGCGAGGGCAAGGGAGGTGGAGCAATGGTGTCTGAATGGTTAGTGGAAGTTCAGGCAGTGGTTAATGTATGCTGGTACCTCGTTGTGGAGGACCTTATAGGCGTGTGTCAATATCTGGAATTGGCATGTCTTCTGGACGGGGAGCCAGAGGAGATTCCTGCGGTGGGGGTGATGTGGGTCCACTTGGGGAGGTTGAGGGTGAGTCTGGCAGCTGAGTTCTATATCATCTGGAGTCTCTTCAGGAGTTGGATTGTGGTTCCAGCGTTGAGCGAGTTGCAGTAGTGAAGCTGGCTGGTGACTAGGGCAAAAGTGAAGGTATTTATGGTGCTGACAGGGAGCCATCTGAAGATCTTGCTGAGCATCTGGAGAATGTGGAAGCTGGAGGCGGAGACTGAGACTGCATTGATCTGGCTTTTCATGGTAAGTTTTCTATACAGGATGCTGCTAAGGTTGCGTGCGTGATCTGTCGGTGTGGATCCAAGATCGGTGGGCCACCAGGTGTCGTTCCACAAAAATCAGCTCTTCCATCTTATCCATGTTGAGCTTCAGGCAGTTGGTCTTGATCCAGTCAGCGACACTCTACATGCCGTTGTGAAAGATGGTACTGGTGGTGAAGCGGTCTTCCGTGAGAGAGGATAAGTTGGGTGTTGTCTGCATAGAATCTGATGTTGAGGCCATAGTAACTGATGATGTTGGCCAGGGGCGTTATGTAGTGGCATAACAAAACTTCAGAGCCCCCCCTGAAAAGTGTATGGAGGGAACCGCCCATGCTCCAGAACCCAGTCAGGAATTCTCAGGCCTGCCTATGCACAGTGGAGGCCCCCTGGAGCTCAGCAGCCCCACACCTTCCGGGCTGCTGAGACTATTGTTTCCCACTGTGTCATGTAAGTGTTGAACAGGGTGGGCTTGAGGGATGAACCATGAGGGACACCGCAGATGATGCTCTTGGGTTCTGTGGTGAAGGGTGGTAGGCAAATTCTCTGGGGGCCTCCCGTGCTGAATGATGCGATCCATTTGAGGGTGTCTCCCTGGATCCCGATGTGGTGGAGTCTCTTGATGAGGGTGTAGTGGGATACGGTCTTCAATGCAGCTGACATGTCGAGGAGGGTTTTGATGTCATCAGTGGCAGTGATTATGGTTTTGGTGCTGTGGCTGGCGTGGAAACCAGATTGGGATGAGTTCAGTCGGTTGTTTCTCTCCAGGAGCTCGTTGGGCTGATGGTAGATGGCCTTATTGAGGACTTTGGCTGGGAAGGAGAGTAGCGAGATGAGGTGGTAGTTCTTGCCTTCGCTATGGTCGGTGGAGGGTTTCTTGAGGAGGGGTCTGACCTCAGCGTGTTTCCATCCGTCGGGGAAGGCAGCTGTGGTGATGGCTGTGTTGAGAATGGAGGTGAGTTTGACGCTGACTTTTTTGCTCCCAAGGTTGAAGAAGTGGTGGAGGCAAGGGTCTGAGGGTCTCCAGAGTGAGTGGATTTCATGATGGCTGTGGTGTTCTATGTGGTGAGCTGTTCCCATGTGGTGAACAGGTGGTTGTCAGTGGCATCCATTGGAGGGATAAGGTTGTTGAGGTTGGTCGGTTGGGGTTTGAAGTTACTATAGATGGTGGATATCTTGTTGTGGAAGTAGTTCGACAGGGTGTCACAGAGCTCCTGGGAAGGGGAGATCATGTTCTTGGTTGCTGACAGGCAGGTGAACTCTCTTACGATGCGGTAGAGTTCCTTGCTGTGGTTGGTGCTTGCTTCAATGAGGTCTTCCAGGGCATCTTTTTTTGTGTCCTTGAGGCATTAATGGTATTTATTAAGGGCTGACTTAAAGGTGGCTCCGTCTGTGGGGTCCTCGCTGGTGCGTCATCTTCTTTCCAGTCATTTGCAGTTGCATTTTATAGTCCTGAATTCTGGTGTTTACCAACTGGCTTGTTTGTAGATCTGTTGATCTTGGCTGGCTTCATAGAAGTGACTCTGTCTGCGCAGCTGGTGATCCAAGTGGAGAGGTTCTGGAAGGCCTGTTCCAGGTTGGTTGCCGAGTCGGGCTGGGTGGTGTTGACGGCATCCGTCCATCGGGTCTCTGTCACTTTGCTCCAGCTGCGGTGGGTGAAGCTGGGGGGCTGGTGGTGCTGCACAGAGATCCTGCAATGGTGAAGTGGACGATGGCCTGGTCAGTCTAGGTGAGTTCGATGAAATGACAGTACTTGACTCTGTTGCTAGCAGAGAAGATCGGGTCTAGCGGGTGTCCTGCACTGTGTGTTGGGTCGGTGACCAGTTGGATGAGGCCAATATTGCTCATGCTTTCCAGGAGGTTGGAGGAGTTGATGTCTTTGAGGTCGTGGAGATGGAAGTTGAGGTCCCCAAGGAAGATGTAGTGCTTGGAATCAACTGCTAGATGGGCGATTAATTTGGGGATTAAATAATTAAATATTTATTTAATACAAGTTTCGTTTGATAAGTTAATGTGCTGTAACATTTTATTGTATTTGTTCTAGGTTAAAAATACATTGTTAAAATTGATTTACATCTACATTATACATTAAAATATTTTAGAATACGTTTTTATAACGATGAATCAACTTTAGTAATTTTTATACTTTTCCCTAGAGAATGCTCCATCACGGAGGCAGAGCTCTCTACCTGTGTGCGTTAAGTTACTAGTAGTACTGTTATATCTGTAAATTCTGTGTAGGAGTCTCCCTCCCAGGTGTGAGTGAGTGGAGACATGTAAGTCCACGCTTAGGCGTAAATCTAATCTACACTCAGAAATGGTAAATAGCAAAAAAATGTAGTGTAGCTGTATTAGTAAACATATACATGACTAAATGTACATGAGAATATTTACCTTTGTGACTAAGCTCTTATGTGAGCAGCAGAAAAAGAGCTTTCAGAAGTATCTCTGAGATAGAGGCTTAGGCTCTGATCACATGTTGGTTGTCTTCAGTACAGCATTTGATTGGGCAGCCATTGTGTGCTTCCACTGAAACAGAGTCCTTGTATTGCACTTTTTGCCTTGTGGAAAAGTGCATGCTTATTATAGTGTTGCTGGAGTTTGATTTGTCCTAGCTGGAAGGTGTTAGGGTACTTTAATATTCTAATCAATCAGTAGATTTAATAGAGAGCTTATTGTCACTGATGAGGGTATCCAGGCACCGGAGGGTCCCTTTGATTAGCCGAATAGCCAGGTATTCAGGGACTTTTGGAACTCTGGAAGAGATGAGTAGGTGTGTAGATAAAAGGGTAGCTCATTGCATGTCTTTGCTGCTAGGTAGGAGAAGGAGCGATCTTTGCATCTACTACGTCGGATGTGGGGGGTGAGGGGTAGAGAAAGGGATACAGAGCGGAGGTGTCTGGTGGGCTGATGTAAGTTCAGGCTAGGTGGTGGTTCCAGTAGACGGGTCAGCAGTTGTGTAGGCCCTTGTATGCATGGGCCAGGAGCTTGAACTGGCATATCTTCTGTACAGGGAGCCAGTGGAGTTCCCTGAGGTAGTAGGGTGATTTGAGTACATCTACGGAGATCCATGACAAGTCTAGTTGCGGTGTTCTGTATGGTCTGTGGTCATCAGAGGAGGTGAGCTGCGATCCGTGCGTAGAAAGAGTTGCCATCATCTGGTCAGCTGGAAATGAGGGCCTGAGTGATGGTGCGTCTTAAGCTTTGGGGTAGCCATTTGAATATCTCATGAAACATGTGGGAGGGTGAAGAGGCAGGAGGAGGAGATAGAGTTTACCTGGGTCATCATGGTTTGGTCTGAGTTCTGTGGGTCATCAGGATGTGTCCCATGCTGAGCTTTTGTTTCGGAAAATCAGTACATCTGTCCTGCCCATGTTGAGCTTCAGGCAGTTGTCCTTCTTCCAGTTGGCGAAATCTGTCATGCAGTTGTGGAAGTTGGTGTCTTTGGAGAGGGAGAGGATGAGTTGTGTCATCGTCATAGGATATGATGTTGAGTTTGTAGGTTTTGGCAATCCTGGCCAGAGGTATATATGTGTTGAAAAGGTGGGGCTGAGTGAGGATCCTTTGCATACTCCACAGATGATTTCCTTGTGTTTAGAGATGTAGGTGTACTTTTTGCGTTCTTCTGGTGAGGAAAGAGGCAATCCATCTGACAGCAGCTCCTTTGATGTCTATGTTGTGCAGCCTTGTGATGAGTGTTTGGTGGGAGACCATAACATAGGCTGCTGAGAGGTCTAAGAAGACCAGAGCCACAGTCTCTTCTTGATCGAGTAGTGCTTGGATATCATCTGCAGCCACTATGAAGGCTATCTCAGTGCTGTGGTTGCTGCAGAATCCAAATTGGGAGGAGTCAAGTAGGAAGTTCTATTCCAGATATGAGGAGAGTTGTTGGTTGATGACTTTTTCCGAAACATTCGCCGGGAAAAGGAGCAGGGAGATAGTGGGTACATATTGAGTTTGCTGGGGTCTGCCAATGGTTTCTTTAGTAGGGCGTTGACTTCTAGCTGTTTCCAGTCCTCAAGGAAGGTGGCCATGGCAATTGAGGTGTTGGACAAGGTGGTGAGTATGTGGCTGATTCTGGCTTTATGCTGATCAGTATGCAAAATAGGAAATCCCTTCTTGCTGGTGGGAGCACTATTTTCAATACCTCAGGGTATCAGCGAATTTAAACAGTTGAATCCAAAAATAACACTTTTTAAGCATGTTCAATATCCATCTTTAAGACGTTTGATTTATTCAATGCATTATCCAGCATGCACCTTCATCATAATTAATCATCCAAATACCCATTACATGTTAATGAACCCAATGCATTTTGGGTCATCCATTGACCCTTCATCAGGGGTCACTCAATGTGTTTCTAGGGAAAAACAGAAACATGAGACCATTCATCTTCCAGTTCAAAAGTGAGCTTAATGTATTTAGAAAAACGTTGCGTGTGCTCATTAGAAAGAAAATGCCAAAGTAAGGCGTGTTCAAAAACTATGTCAAAAAAAGTGAAACAATAACCGAAATGCCATTCCCTGTGCTCGTGAACAAACCAAAAGAAAACAGTGTTGATTAATAGCGTTATCAAATCTGTGCCGAAACGAAATGCTGATGAAACAATTCACCAACATGACTAAAGTGACCGGATGTGACATGTGTATCAACAAGTGAATCAACATCACAAGCAAAGTCAGTGAATCTTTAGATGGTGGCATACAACAAACCTACCGTGATGGAAACAGGGCGATGTTAAAGGAGTACGCAATTTTCTTTGTGGCGATTTACCTCCGTGGCAGTTAATTATCCAGAACATAGTGCTTCTTGTCAAATGTGTCTATTAGTTAACGCGCTTAATACTTAAACTACAAAAACGCTTACCTGGGTCCCGCCGGCTACCCAGACAGAGTACAGCAGTGAGTAAGTGACGCGATTACGTGTACGCATTTAAACGTAACCGTGGAAGCTTAACGGCACAGAGTCAAGTGCTGTTTGTGATCGGCTGAGTGCAATATACCAACATCTTTATGGCCAAATTAGAATCTGACTATATTCTCCAGAATAATCAATGGACTGAGCCTCTGGTGGTATTTAAATGCTACATAGACGACATCTTAGTCATTTGGAAAGGAGATGTAAAGCTTCTGGAAAATAATATTCGTGAGTTAAATCTCATCCATGATCGAGTTAAATTCACTCACCAAATTGAGAAAAACAGTATTTCTTTTCTGGATATATTGATTCAAATAGATGCAGGATTAATCAAAATAAGCGTCCATACAAAAAAGACTGACAGGAACAACACACTACATTTCCAGAGCTTTCATCAAAATTCACTCAAACAACATTTACTGTACTCCCAATTCATTAGACTCAAACGCATTACATCTGACCCTGAAGAAACTAATATCATCATTAAAAAATTCAGTAATAAATTCAAACTGCGTGGATATCCTAACAAGTCCTTGCAAAAACTACACAAAGAGTCGTAGCCTTAGATAGAGCATCTTAGTTATGACGCACAGCGCCAAAGCGGTCCAATAAAGTTTTTTGCGTTTTGAAACATTCCACCCAATCGAACATAATTAAATCAATCATCATGCGACTTTGGCCCATTATCCAGACTGAGCCGGATTTGCAAAGGCTTTTCCCTCAACGACCAACTTTCGCAATGCAGCAATCTCATAACTTGAAAGAATTACTGGACAAAAAGTCTGCGCCAACACTAAGGACTATAAAGGCATGCAAAAATGTTATTAGGTTTATTTATCCCACACAAGGTAACACGATTGAACTAAAGCACTCCAGTTCATGCGACATAGCCAATGTCATTTACGCATTGAAATGTCACTGCGGAAAAATTTACATGGGGAAAACTGAGAGAAAAGTGAAAGTGCACGTAGGAGAACATAAAAGTAATATTCACAATAAAAATGAGAAATCCACTGTGGCAACTCATTGGATCGAAGCCAGACACAACATAGTGCAATTACGGTTCACCGTACTGGAGGCAGATTCAGGAAAGCTTTATTTGGCTGCTTTTTAAAACAGGCATGAAAGCACATAAAAAGTAGATTTCATAATATTTACAGCAATATAACAATAAAACACAGTTCATTTTGTGCAGGATGCTACAATTACAACTCAGTGATTATACATTTCCTAATTTGAAGCACCTTCTTTAAAAACTTAGCTAGTTTCCACGCTATATGCTCATTTTCCAATAGCTGGAGTAAAAACATGGTTCGGCGACACTGCCTAAGCCCTAAATCTCTTAAAAAAGGAATAAACTAGACTTTCCTTGGCTCTATATAAAATGTACAGAACAAGACAAAGTGCATAGTAGATTGATCAGAAATGATATCACAGGGACCCAATAATAAATCAGCGACCAATCATTCATTTTCGGTAATGACACTAATCTGTGTACATTTCCCAATCTGAGCCTCATTAAAAGGAATCTATTGAATGTTCCAGGTACAAAAGATAGGGAAGGCTCCATTCCCACAGTTCTACGTAGCAGCTGATGTCGCCTCACACTAATTTTGGAGGTTTCCCCAACCACTCTGATAGCTTCCAGTAACCGTAGACCCTCTTTTTTTAAGATCTTTCTAGGGATCTCGAGCATAGATGTTGGGTTTGAAAAATATTCTGGATGGCCCAGATAATTCATGTAATCGTGGACAAATCTAATCCAGGGGATCATTAAAGCCCCCTCTAACCTCAGAGTGTCTTGCAGGATCTCCCTGTTTAACTTGTTATGTTATGTTATGTTATACTGGGATTTTATATAGCGCACGGCTACTCAAAGAGTGTCCCGGCGCTTTGTTTGCACACCAATCTCACAACATAACAAGAGGAAAACAGATAAAAAACAGAAAGAGAACCAACGGAGCCCAGAAAAAAAACTAAGAAGTAAAAAGCCAGGTTTTAAGCCCCTTCCTAAAAGCCAACAAGTTTGAAATGCTGCGCAGGGCCACTGGCAGCTTATTCCACAACTGAGGCGCCAGTAGTCTAAAAGAGCGACCTCCAATGCGTGCCCTCTTCACACGAGGCACTGCAGCAAGGAACAAGGATTCTGACCTCAGCGGCCTGGCTGGGTGGTAGAAGGTCAGTCTTTTTTGGAGGTATTTCGCAACGGAGGCGTGCAGAGCTTTATGCGCCAGAGTCAAGGTCTTAAAAATTATCCGCTTCCGGACAGGAAGCCAGTGCAGTGCCTCCAGGAGACCCGAGGCTCTAGCACGGCGAGATAGTCCAAAGATGGCCCGAGCTGCAGAGTTCTGGACCACCTGTAACCGTTGAAGCAGATATTCTGGCAGGCCGAGATAGAGAGCGTTAGAATAGTCAATTCTCGAGCCAATTATCGCCTGCACTGTGATCTTCCTGTGTTCCTCCGATAACAAAGGGAGAAACTTACGCAACATCCGGAGCAAACCAAAACAGGTGCCCGTGAGGCCAATTATCTGTGAGCCCAGTGTGAGGCCGTTGTCAATCTTAATCCCGAGGTTTTTTGCCACCTGGGACGAACTTGCTGGTGGGAACATGTTCTCTGGCCACCACACTTTCCAGTCCGGATCCGAACTGCACCCGAAAAAGAGGACCTCGGATTTATCCGGGTTGCACTTGAGGCTGTTATGTTGGAACCACTGAAATACAGCCTCAAGGCAACCCTGGATCCTACCTCCATCGAAATCCGCACCCCTCTCACAGGTGAAGAGGAGCTGGGTGTCATCGGCGTAGGAGACGATCTGAGCCCCGAAAGACTCCGCCAGAGCCGCCAGAGGGGTCATGAAGATGTTAAATAGAGTTGGGCTCAATACTGAGCCCTGAGGAACTCCGACACCCAATGGCGACATCTCGGCGGAGCAGGCGGAGGCCCAGACCGTTTGTCGACGGCCTGCCAGGAATGAACGGAACTACTGGAGCACCGTCCCCCTGAGACCAATCTCTGAGAGTCTCGCAAGGAGACCCTCATGGGGGACGGTGTCAAAGGCCGCCGACAGATCTAACATCACCAGCATCGCCCTGCCACCCGAATCCAGCACCTCCTTAATCGCCTCCGAAACTTCCAGGAGAGCAGTCTCGGTGCTAAGATTGGTGCGGAAACCCGATTGAGTAGGGTGCAGTAGATCATGGGACTCCAGATAATCGGCAAGCACCTTGTGCACATGCTTTTCAATGATCTTCGCGAAAGCAGGCAGGAGCGAGATAGGCCTGTAATTCGCCAACACCTCCGCATCCAAACCGGGCTTTTTGAGCAGGGGGATAATCATTGCCTGCTTCCAAGACCGGGGAACCACACCCTGTGCAAGAGAACAGTTCAGCAGGGGGTTCACATATGGGTTAATAATAACTGCCATTTTTGCCAAAAACTTGGCAGGGCAGGCGTCCCGGGGAGAACCTGATTTAAGACAGGCCATCAGATCGGATGAGGCGGTCATAGAGAGAGGAGGAAAAGCTGTCAGGGCCACACCTGCACTGGGCAAGGTAGCAGCGACATTCTCCGCCCCGCAGGGCGCCTCCGGTCCCTGCACAGGGAAAGAGTCTTGGATCGATTGGATCTTAGAGGTAAAAAAGTCCGCGATCGCTCTGACCCAAGGCGCAGGAGGGGGAGTCTGCGTCGGTGCAGCGCGTGAAGTCATAAACTCCCGCACAATGGCAAAGAGCTCCTTACAGGAATTGGAGGCAGCTTCGATTTTTCTCGCGAAATAAGCCTTCTTCTCAGAAAGGATATCACGATGATAAGCTTTCGCCAAGGACCTGTAAGCAAGTTTCGCTGTCGGGTCGTATTTCACGCGCCATGCTCTTTCCGCTACCTTGCATTGTCGACGTGAAGCCGCCAACGCTTCCGTAAACCATGGGGCGGATGCACCTTTGTCAAGTTGGCGCGGAGGCCTCAAAGGAGCAAGATCATTTAACCTCTCTAAGAGCCAGGTCTGTAATCGCCCAACATCCTCATCTAAATCCCCCGTCAGAGCATAGGGATGGTCCGCACAAGACTGTGCCAGTAGTTCCGGAGTGACCCGGTGAAGTGGCCTAAATCCCTGGGAGGCTTGCCGGGGGGCACCGGAAGGCTTCCTGACTTCAAAAAGAAAAAATTTAACCAGCCTGTGATCAGACCAAAGCACCTGAATAGGAGCAAGCATCTCTATAGGGGTCGTAGAGAAAGTGAGGTCCAGGGTGTGTCCCTTCTCATGGGTCGGCCCAACGTGATAGGGCACCAGGCCCAGAGAGCCTTAGATAGATTCAGAA
The DNA here is from genome assembly GCF_964261635.1 of Lissotriton helveticus. NCBI lineage: Eukaryota > Metazoa > Chordata > Amphibia > Caudata > Salamandridae > Lissotriton > Lissotriton helveticus. Next base: position 1,407,943,726 of record NC_136057.1, on the reverse strand, counting down.
CTTAGTATGATCTTTACACCAAACTCTATTCCACAAGAGTATAGGCTCTAATTTTATAAGATCAGCTATAAGAAGACCCAACTCTTCATGGCAGACACACGAGGAAGTACTTGGGGGTACAGAAAGAATATACCTTAGGAAGGTGTTTTCAAATTCTTGTAGTGGAGTAGTATTTGCAAAACCCCACACCCCTGCCCCATAGGTTGCCATTGTAATACATTTTGTTTTGTATTTTTGCAGGAGTTCTGGGGGGGGTTTCCTGCCTAGTTTTTGGCAAAGGTTGCTTGAGCTGATGTTGATTTAGAAAATGCCAATTGTTTAGCAGATAGGGTGGGAAGCTATGAATCATGCTGATTGAATAATATACCCAGGAAGGAATACTTTCTAGTTGAAAGTAACTTCTTCCCGTCTACAAACATTTCTCATGTCCTCTAGGTCCCTTGTCTGCATCTCATGACATAAGTCTTAAAGATGTTAGTATTAAGAACTAGGGGCCAGATGTAGGAGACCAAATACCGGTCGGTAACGGCCGATTTCGGCCGTTACCGACCGGTTTTTGGGTTTTGTAATGTAGGGGGCCTTTGATTTACAGAATCGGTAAATTTACCGATTCTGTAAATTTACAGAATCGGTAAAATACCGAATCGGTAAATTTACCAATTCTGTAAATCAATATGTAGGTGGCACAGTAAACAGTGCCACAGGCCCCTAAGAATTTGTTATTTACTATGTAATACTATTGCATGGTAAATAACGAATTCCTGTGTACATGCACATCTGTGCATGTACACCTGTGCCATGTGGCACACAGACATGCCCTAAGGGCATGTATGTGTGTCACATGGCACACAAGCCAGAAACAGGGGTGCAACAGGGTGTCAAAGTGACTCCCTGTCCCCCTTGGAAATTCGGTATTCAAGGCCCATAGGAATCGATGGCAAATACCGATTCGGTAATTACCGAATCGGTAATTACCGAATCCTACCGATTCGGTATTTGTTACCGAATAATTACCTACATCAGATTTACCGATTCATGAATACCGAATCGGTAAAATTCGGTATTTATGAATCAGTAAATCTGATTTACCTACATCTAGCCCTAAGTCATTCATAAAATCACTGAATCTATCTAAGGCTCTCTGGAGGCCGTTTTGGGTGCGTGCCATTAGCACAGCATCATTGCATAGAGAAGTGCGGGTCTAGACCGGCCGCCAGCTTGAGGAAAGTCTTTACCCTGCAAGAGTAAAGCTTCACCTAGTCCGTTAATGTAAAGGTTAAAAAGGAAAGAGGCCAGCACGCAGCCTTGTCTGACCCCTCTCCTGAAGGGAAACGCCTGATTGCATTCGCCCCTCGAACCATACTGAATGAACCCTTGCAGTAGCTCCACTGTATAACAACCTTAAAAAGACAACAATTTGGGAATAAACCCCTAGCATCTCGAGGACCTCCCACAGCCTAGTATGTCTAACAGAATAAAAGGCCGCGGTGAGGTCCACGAAGGCCAAAAAAAGGCTCCCTTTTTTTGCTCTGGTATACTTGGCTACTAAGATGGATACATTCAAACTCTGTTCAATAGTGCCAAACCCGGCACGAAATCCATACTGCAGGTCTGATATGCTCTGGGTGTCTTCTGCCCAATATTGGAGGCACTTCATAATGACCCTCCCTACCACTTTAACCACAGAATCCAAGAGGGAAATCGGTCTGTAGCACCCTGGATTCAGACAATCCCTCTTTTTGAATATTGGGATTATTGTTGATTGCAGCCGAGTCTGGGGAAATTATGACTTTATACTGGCGTTGATAACTTGGGTTAAAATAGGCCCCCATAGGGAAAAATTACATTTAAACATATCAACTGGGACCCCGTCTGGTCCAGGGGCTTTACCACCCAGGCTAAGTGCCAGTGCCCTATTCACCTCTTCCAAGGTAATTTCCAAATCAATTTGGTCGCTATTGTTTGTGTTAATATCAGCCATTTGCCACCCCGAGTTTCCTTGCTCACTATACACCTTGGAGAAGTGACTAATCCAGGTTTCTTCTGAGATAGCTAATTCAATGGGAAGGGCCATTACTGGGAGATAAAAAAGGGGTCCTCAAAACCTTCCAGAAGGTAATATTATCTTTCTGCTGAGCTGCGCAATGAAGTGCGTCCCATGCTTCACTTCGTAGGGTGTGCTTCCTTTCTTTAATTGCTTCTCTATATTCCGCTCTAGCCTGCCTAATTTTAGATGATGATCTAGGCTGTCTGTACAATTCTTTATTTAATTTAGCATATGCACTTGTACATTTTCTGTTAAACCACCCAGAAGTTTTCAGTTTGTTACTTTGCTGTACCGTCAACAAGTTCTTGACCTCCCTGTAGATATCATTAAAAGAGTGCACGATAGAAGCGTCAGACAATGAGTCACTCAAACAAATGTCTAGTGCAGACTTACAGTTCACTATCACTTTTTTGGTCAATAAGTCAGCGTCTACATTAGCCTACCTTAAAGTATAACCATTTGTTTTACTCAATTCTATGTTCCCCAGCACTCGAGTTGGCAGGTTAGACTTTTTAGGCCTATGAGTGGGTAGCTTGAGCAGTAGAGAGAGGGGAAAATGATCACTTAAACTAATGTCTTCTACCCTAAAAGAAAGAACCAAATGTGTGTGAGAACGTGAGGTCAGTATAAAGTTGATAGTTGTTGCAAACCCTCTCCCATTGAAGGTGTGTGGCATACAAGATAGATTACCCAATAATTTGTTAGCATAACCAAGATCTAATGTAAAGATAAGCTCGTTAAACAAATCCCCCACCCTAGAATGACAAAAATGGGTATTACTCTCTACTTCGTTTGATAAACCACACATTCTATCATCAATATGGTTACACAGAGCACAATTAAAATCCCCCACCAACATTATCATGTATCTTTGGCATTCCCAATGCATATGGCCTTCAGGGCCTCCGTTATGTCCTTTACAACGGATCCGAGACCATCCAGAGAAGCATTGTTATAGAAATTAATCAATATAATGCGATGGGTTGCATTTAATAAGAATTCAACTAGATGGTAGTGGCAATCCCCGTATGAAAATTAATATTGTTTAGGGTCAACTTATTGGAAATATAAGCGCAGATACCACCTTTTGGTCTTCCACCCAGACCCTTCACTGCCTGGGTTTGGAAGGTCTTAAAACCATTTATGTGGAGGGATTTGATTGCCCAAGTTTCCTGCAAACTTAAGAAGTCAATATTCTCAATAAATTCGACCCATACAGGATTATGTAACCTGGTGCGTAAGCCTGATACATTCCAAGAGGTGAATTTACAGGTGTTAGTAGCCAGCACTGGCGAAGGGCTGCCAGAAGTCAACACCGCAGCAGTGGGTGAGTCCTTACTAGATAGAAGCGTAGTCCAATATGATGCTCATGTTGTTCCGATAAGGGAACCAAACCCGCATAACAACATCCCACACCTATATGTTCCTTTATGCACACAGGGGATAAAAATCCTTCTGACTCTTCCGATATATGTATACCAACATTTGAGGGTGGGTCTAAAGGACTGATAGCTCTGCGCTCTCCCTACCCTCCGTCCCTGTCAACAGGAGATACTAGTCAATCAACCTCATCCAGAGTGTAAAGAGGGTAAAAAAAATGGTGTACTGGATCATAACTCTGCTGTAATGGGCCTAGGATGTTTCCTACTTTGGGGAGATAATGTGATGTCAAGGGGGTTGATAAAAGAAACCTAGGGGGACCACACCTATCCTCCTGCTTCTAACTGGGCAATTACTAGTCATATCCAATATATTTCTGACAAAATTTGGTGACCTGAAAGTGATCACTACGCAATCCCCGTGCAGCGGCTTGATAGATCTTCCAACCCACGGAATTCGGCGCACCACCTTAAACTGAGAAAACAGCGCGTTTGAATAACCTGTCTTCATGCTCAAAAAGTGTAGCACCTTATTTTTCAAGGTTGACCAATGCTCATGTTCTCCAAAAGGGAGTATAGGTACATTAGTTAAAACAATGGTATAAGGAGTAGCTTCCAAGGGAAGGTGCAGCAGCCTAGGCTCCGATACATTACCTCTCTCCATATTTCGGTTTGCTCGATTATTAGAAATTTGCCTCCCAGCGTTAGATTTATGACTCCCCCCGGCTGAATTTACCTGCATTGATATGCATTCGGGACAATCCTCCCCTCTACTTCCACACTGTCTGATCACAGGGGGCTCAAGATGACTCTGCTGAGGAGGCATGGTAGCATCACCTAGTAGCCTGGGTCGCAACATAGAATTAGCTAAGGTCAAGGAGTCAGGTACTTGCGTGTGCAGCGGCGCTCTCGTCACAGGGATTCCCTGATAATTGTTTTCAATAGAACCTCCTCTACTACCCGTGGGTCCCGCCTCACCTCATATTTGAGCTAAGACCTGCGGGGGAGCTGACTTACCTTTTACAACCCCTTCCAAATTAACTAACCTTTCCTCAATAGAGGACAACATGGTTATCAACGGTCTTATTAGAACTGATATTATTCCCGCCAACTTTTCCCAAAATTCCAATTGGTCCATTCTCGGAGCCCCCCATTTGATAAATTATCAACTAAAGTTGTGGGGTGCTCCTGTAGTGATGCGCTTACTCCATTCTCCGTCACAGGCCCTGAGCATTTATTCCTAGAAGGTACTATCTTATGGTTATTATTTCCCTGCCCCCTCCTCTTTTTAGGTGGGGGAGCTGGGCCTTTTCCCTAACTAATCTTAACCTTTTGGCTGCGTCACTACATTCGATTTGGTAATTACATCTAGTGGATCCTGTAATGCCGATGCCAGTGCCGGTAAAGTTGGCAAGGCCTCATCCACTGCCTTAGTGAATCAATGGCCCACATCAGATGGCTGGGTTTTAGCTGTATCTACAGATATATACAAACTGGAGGCACTGAAACCCAGAAATGACATTTATTCCAATAAAGCACTGGCAAGATCTGAATTTTATTGGACTAAGAAGTTGCATATATTACAGCCTCAAGGGATGAATGACAGGATCGAGTTTAATTGCTTTCTGTAACTGTTTTCTGCCATGATGATATCATGTCGAACTTCATTTCAGTGGACTTTTGCTCTGATTGGTTCGATTATCGTTTTTTGATTCACTGTTGGTATTACATAGGCACAACTTAGGGACTGTGTAATATGCTCAAACCTTTGAGAAATCGCTTTATATATTGATGACTTTGTTTTAATTTTCATTGTTTTTTATCGTTTGCACATTGCATCATTGTTTCCACATTGCTTTTTTATTGCGCATTATGTTTGCACGTTTTTTTTTAATGATTTATACATTGCTTCATTGTTTTCACATGCTTTTTTTTTGCGCATTATGTTTCATTCAACCGATTGCTATGTCCATTCCTGACACAATGTAATCTTTCACAAACAATTCGTCATCTCTAAATCCTTCTCTGTTTCTAACTTTATTGCACACAGCCGATTTCAAACAGCACTTGACTCTGTGCCTTTAAGGTGCCACGGTTACGTTTAAATGCGTACACGTAATAGCGTCACTTACTCACTGCCGTGCTCTGTCTGGGTAGCCGGCAGGACCCAGGTAAGCGTTTTCATTTGTTTAAATAATGAGCGCGTTAACTAATAGACACATTTGAAAAGAAGCACTATGTTCTGGATAGTTAACTGCCACGGAGGTAAATCGCCACAAAGGAAATCGCGTACTCCTTTAACATCGCAGTTTCCATCGTGGTAGATTTCTTGTATACCACCATCTAAAGATTCATCGACTTTGCTCGTGATGTTGATTCACTTGTTAATACACATGTTACGCCTGGTCACTTTAGTCGTGTTGGTGAATTGTTTCATCAGCATTTCGTTTCGGCACAGATTTGATAATGCTATTAATGCTTTCTTTTGGTTTGTTCAGGAGCACAGGGAATGTCATTTCGGTTATTGTTTCACTTTTTTCGACATAGTTTTTGAACACGCCTAACTTTGGCATTTTCTTTCTAATGAGCACTGTAGGAAAGTGGAATCTGACTGCATCGTTGCCCCCAAATTTTGCCTGGTGTTCTGCTGGTTTTCGACTTAGTTTGACTGGGATACTGCTAATCAGGACCCCAGTCTATCTGCTTTCACCCTAAATTGGTTGTTCATGTACTTTAGGTACTCTCCAGATTGGATTCTGGGGTACCCTTATAAGTCCCTAGTACATGGTATACTATATACCCAGTGTTGGACAGGCCACGTGTAAGGCTGGCTCCCTCCCCGCACGACCAGGCCCGAGCCCCGCTCCTCAGGTGTTACACGCAACAACAACCCGTTTCCCGTCTCCTATAAGGCCCCTGCCCCTGAACATCTCACATCAGGGGCCCGATTCCCTACCGGCCCCCTCGCCCGGCCTGGGCGCCATCTTGGACACAGCACCACGAGGCCGCGTGGCCTCCGATCAACCCTGACCCTGGGCCTGGCCAGGCCCCGACATCCCGGCACCACCATCCACCCAGGAGGTGAACGGACTACTTGGCAGGTCAATGGGAGAAAGAGGTGTCGATGGCTCTCCCCCACCAAGTGCCGATCGCCCCCAGCTCCCCCAAGCGCTGGCTCCACCCCCCTGCTGGGTGTCTGGACTCCCTCATCCCGGGCCTCCCGACCTCCCAGTGAGAGGGTCCGGACATCAAAGGGCGCCAGACCTATAACTGGGGCAGCTCCGGAGCAGGAGGGCAGTTGTATCCTGGAGTCGAGAGACGCAGCGAAGAACTCAACCTTGACGGACTACTGGCGCTGCCGTAGCCCTGCCTTGCACACTACCGACCTGCCGCTGGCGCTGCCGCGGCCCTCTACAACCTTCGTCGTCATCGGGACCTGCTGGCTCCGCCGCGGACCGTCGTTATCTTCAACCACCCTGGGACCTGCTGGCTCCGCCGCGGCCCGAACATCTAGAACGCCGAGCTCGAGGATTGTGAGCTAATTCACCTACCACCATATCCCCCAGCGTGGTAACGAGACTGTCCCGCTACCCCCTAACCCAACCAAGAGACTAGAATAGAGGGGACCTCGGAGTCCAGACCTCCTTGTACCATCTCACCGTTCTTAAAGAATTGCTTATAAAGTAACGTTGAACCTTATCCTGGTGTGGTGTACGTCAGTGGGGGGGAAGTTATTTGCCTGTACGATCGTCGGAGACGGCTCTCCCCGGAGACCTCTCCTCTTATCTTCGGCCGACCCTCCCGGTCCGTCTAACATTGGTGGCCAGCGACGGGATCCGAATCAACGCATAATCGTACAGAGAGTAACTCACCCCACGACAAAACCACAATGTCAACCAAAGAAAGCGGATCCACCGAAAAATTCCAGATGGAGAAATTGGAAGAATACAACCATCGTGAGTTGAAACAATTCTGCATTGAACTAGGTATCGCTACCACCGGTCTGAATACTAAAGACGATTTCAAGCACGCCATTGAGTCATGGGCAGAAACTGGGGCCGTCAGACCCCCGGACCAAAATATCGCAGCAACAGAGAAAGACACAACGACTCCCGAGGAGCGAAGAACGGGTCTCTCGCCAGATGAAATCCAAGAACGAGAAAGAAACCGACTACATGAACTAGAAATGGCCCGGCTCAAAATGGAGGGCGAACTCAAATTAGCCGAACAAAAACTAAATCTAGAACATCTGCGGCTCCGAGAAGAACGGGAAGAGAAACAGAGACAAAGGGAGCTCGAAGAGAAGAGACTGGCGTATGAACACGAACGCAAACTAGCTGAGATAGACTTACGCAAGCAGAACAAAGAATTAGGAGTACCCGAGCAACCACGCACCCCGGGGGCGACAGAAAGGAAGGTACACATCCCCAAGGACGTCGTTCGGGAATATTTCCGAGAGGACGACATACAACAATGGTTCAAGGCCTACGAGATCGCTATGACCTCCCACCGGATCGATCGAAGCGACTGGGGAGCCGGTCTATGGGGGAGGTTCGTCAATGAGGGCCGCGATGCCCTGCTACAGCTCCCAGACCATCTGATGACCTCCTATGACCACATGAAAGCTACCCTCCTCACCCGCTATGGGCTCACACCCGAAATGTACCGCCAGAGGTTCCGGAACTGCACCCGGATCCCGGGTACAACTTGGGTGGAATACGTGAACTATTTCAGCCGGGCCTTCGAGGGGTGGATCAAGGGAAGCAACGTAACGACTTACGAGCAACTCTTCAATCTCATGGTATGGGAGCACCTATCGAACAACTGCTTCGTCGAGCTCAGGCAGCACCTCCTCGACAGTAAATTAACTGATCCACGACAGCTCGCCGCCGAGGCTGACCGGTGGGAAATTACCCGAGTGGGCCGAACTGGGCCCCATGAACAGAACCGGAACAACCACGGTCAGCACCGTCCCCGAGGAGGAGGGGGGGGCCAGGGACGAGGACGAGACAACGCCCCGGCCGCTCCCGCTACCAGCACCCCCCCCCCGGCCAACCGGGGCAACACCCCGGCGCGGCCGGGATACAGAGCCAATGTCACGTGTCACCGATGCCAGCGAGTCGGCCATTACGCCAACGACCCGAATTGTCCACAGAGCCAGACTCCGAGACCCCGCCAGATGGCGGCCGCCGCCCTGGGGGAAGAACAAATCTCCGAAGAAAACGAGGAATGTGAGCGAGAACACCAAGAATGGGAACCAGCCGCCATGGTCCTAGCGTGCCTAGGGGGAAGAGACATGGTCCCGCGGGTCCCCCTATCCGCCAACACCCGGAAGTACAGTCAATGGGTGAACATTAATGGGCACCGGGCCGAAGCCCTACGTGACACCGGGGCCAGTGTCACGGCCGTCCGATGTCACCTGGTGACCCCAGAACAGATTCTGCCGAACGTCCTCTGCCCTGTCCGTTCAGCCGACAATTCGGAGAGTCTATGTCGGATGGCTCGCGTCCCCTTCGAGTGGGGAGGAGTCTCCGGCATATTGGAAGTGACGGTCCGAGATGATGCCCCCGTAGACTGTCTCCTGGGAAATGATCTCGAGAGTTCCCCATGGGCCGCCGTAGAGAGGAGAGAGCACCTGGGGATGTTGGGCATCCCGGACTGGGCGTGCGTAACCACCCGGTCCATGGCTGCCCGTGCCCTCCCCCGACCCGAAGAACCTGAATGGCCGGCACCTCCTCCCCCGGTCGCTCCAGACACCGACCGTGCCGTCCCCCCAGAACAAACTCCCGAGGGGCTCGTCCAGCCTCAGGACCTTCCCGGACTGGATCAGTGGCGTCAGGAGGGGGGGCCCACCCAAGAACAGTTTCGCCACGAGCAGAAGGCCTGTCCCTCCCTCGAGGGACTCCGCCAACAAGCCCTCGCCCAGAGTGCGGGGGACACCTCCGGAACCCATTGGGTCTATTGGGACAATGACCTGTTGTACAGCGAACAGAGAATCGCGGAGTTAGGGGCCAGTCGAGTACTAGTGGTGCCCCTCCGCTTTAGAGACTTCTTACTAAATCTGGCCCACGATGTCCCCCTGGCCGGCCACCTGGGTCAGGATAAAACCTACAGTCGCCTGGTGACCCACTTCTTCTGGCCCAAGATGAGGAACGACGTACTCCAACACTGCCGATCTTGCCCCACGTGCCAGGCCAGCGGGAAGAGCGGCCGCAAGCTTAAAGCACCTCTGCAACCTTTTCCAGTGGTCACCACCCCGTTCGAGAGGGTGGGGATAGACATTGTGGGGCCCCTGGACCCCCGTACAGCACAAGGACATCGGTTCATCCTAGTACTGGTAGACCACGCCACCCGCTACCCCGAGGCTGTTCCCCTGCGCACTGTGACAGCCCCGGTAGTCGGCCGGGCCTTGATGGGGATCTTCTCCCGGGTGGGCTTCCCCCGAGAAGTCGTCAGCGACCGGGGCACAAACTTTATTTCAAAATACATGAAGTCCCTCTGGCAACAGTGTGGGGTCACCTACCGATTCACGACCCCCTATCACCCTCAAGGGAACGGACTGGTTGAGCGGTTCAACCGCACGCTCAAAGGGATGATTGGGGGGTTGGAAGAGCCCCTCCGTCGCCAGTGGGATGTACTACTACCGTGCCTTCTCTTTGCCTACCGAGAAGTCCCCCAGAAGTCCCTCGGCTTCAGCCCTTTCGAACTCTTGTATGGACACCCGGTGCGAGGGCCGCTCAGCCTAGTCAAAGAACGCTGGGAAATGCCCCCTCTAAAGAACCCTCCAGATGTTTTCAAGTACCTCCTAACCCTCCGCAACCAGACCAGACGGTTCAGAGAGATGGCGAAAGCCAACCTGGAGGCCAGTCAGGAGGACATGAAAAGATGGTATGATCAAAATGCATCCTCCATCGAATTTGAACCCGGCCAACAAGTGTGGGTAATGTCTCCCACCGAACCATGCGCCCTGCAAGACAAATGGACGGGGCCCTTCAAAGTAATCGAGCGCAAGAGCCCTGTCACCTATCTCATCGATATGGAATCTTCCCGAAACCCTCTCCGGGTCCTCCACGCTAATAGACTGAAACCCCACTTTGTACGCTCCGAACTCAGTCTCCTGATGGCAACCGACAATGGAACCGAGGAGGACTCCGAACCCCTCCCTGACCTCCTCCGGTCGCGGGAGAAGGACGGCTCCGTGGACGGGGTCCGACTCTCGGAGGCCCTCACCCTGGAACAGCGCCAAGGCTGCCGAGTCCTCCTGCTACAGTTCGCCACCCTGTTCTCCCTCACCCCAGGGGTCACCCCCTGGTGCTTACACGACGTGGACACTGGAGACAGTCCCCCTATCCGCCATCGGGCCTACCGCGTACCAGATCGGGTACGGGCCTGCATCCAAGAGGAGGTGGCCAAGATGCTCACACTCGGGATCATCGAGCCCTCAGACAGCCCCTGGGCCAGCCCAGTAGTACTGGTCCCCAAAGCGGCCGCCCCCGGCACCACGCCGGAGCTCCGGTTCTGCGTCGACTACCGGGGCTTGAATGCGGTCACCCGAACAGACGCACACCCCATCCCCCGAGCAGATGAACTAATCGACCGCATGGGAGCTGCCCGCTACCTCAGCATCTTCGACCTGACAGCGGGCTACTGGCAGATCGGTCTCACACCCCGGGCCCAAGAACGATCTGCATTCTCTACTCCTGATGGCCACTATCACTTCAAGGTCATGCCCTTCGGCATGAAGAATGCCCCAGCAACCTTTCAGCGGCTAGTAAACCAGGTCCTGGCAGGACTCGAAGAATTCAGCGCCGCCTACCTGGACGATATCGCTGTGTACAGCCACCACTGGTCCGACCACCTCCACCACCTCCGAGAGGTACTACAGGCCCTCCAACGAGCTGGCCTCACGATCAAGGCCAGCAAATGCCAAATCGGCCAGGGGTCCGTGACTTATCTCGGGCACCAGGTGGGAAGCGGTCTGGTGGCCCCTCTGCAACTCAAGATCGCTGCCATCCAGTCGTGGCAGCCCCCCATCACCCAGACCGAGGTCCGCGCCTTCTTGGGACTCACCGGCTACTACCGACGGTTCGTGAGGGACTATGGCAGCATCGTAGGGCCCCTCACGGAACTCACCTCCAAAAACCAACCAAAGAAGGTCAACTGGACTCCAGACTGTCAAGCGGCCTTCGAGAAACTGAAGGCCGCCATGTGCTCCGCCCCGGTGCTCCAGGCCCCCGACTACAGTCGGGAATTTATCGTCCAAACAGATGCCTCCGACCATGGCGTTCGGGGCAGTCCTTTCCCAGCTGAACCCCGAAGGACTTGACCAGCCAGTGGCTTTCATCAGCAGACGGCTCCTGGCCCGAGAACAACGCTGGAGCACCATCGAGAGGGAGGCCTTCGCCGTGGTGTGGGCCCTCAAAAAGCTCCGGCCTTATCTCTTCGGCACCCACTTCCGGGTCCAAACCGATCACCGACCCCTACAATGGCTCATGCAGATGCGGGGGGAAAACCCGAAACTACTACGTTGGTCCATCTCCCTGCAGGGGATGGACTTCACTGTGGAACATCGACCCGGGCAAGACCACGCCAACGCAGGTGGCCTGTCACGCTTTTTCCGCCTCGACGAGGAGAGTCCCCAAGAGGCATGTTGGACAGGCCACGTGTAAGGCTGGCTCCCTCCCCGCACGACCAGGCCCGAGCCCCGCTCCTCAGGTGTTACACGCAACAACAACCCGTTTCCCGTCTCCTATAAGGCCCCTGCCCCTGAACATCTCACATCAGGGGCCCGATTCCCTACCGGCCCCCTCGCCCGGCCTGGGCGCCATCTTGGACACAGCACCACGAGGCCGCGTGGCCTCCGATCAACCCTGACCCTGGGCCTGGCCAGGCCCCGACATCCCGGCACCACCATCCACCCAGGAGGTGAACGGACTACTTGGCAGGTCAATGGGAGAAAGAGGTGTCGATGGCTCTCCCCCACCAAGTGCCGATCGCCCCCAGCTCCCCCAAGCGCTGGCTCCACCCCCCTGCTGGGTGTCTGGACTCCCTCATCCAGGGCCTCCCAACCTCCCAGTGAGAGGGTCCGGACATCAAAGGGCGCCAGACCTATAACTGGGGCAGCTCCGGAGCAGGAGGGCAGTTGTATCCTGGAGTCGAGAGACGCAGCGAAGAACTCAACCTTGACGGACTACTGGCGCTGCCGTAGCCCTGCCTTGCACACTACCGACCTGCCGCTGGCGCTGCCGCGGCCCTCTACAACCTTCGTCGTCATCGGGACCTGCTGGCTCCGCCGCGGACCGTCGTTATCTTCAACCACCCTGGGACCTGCTGGCTCCGCCGCGGCCCGAACATCTAGAACGCCGAGCTCGAGGATTGTGAGCTAATTCACCTACCACCATATCCCCCAGCGTGGTAACGAGACTGTCCCGCTACCCCCTAACCCAACCAAGAGACTAGAATAGAGGGGACCTCGGAGTCCAGACCTCTTTGTACCATCTCACCGTTCTTAAAGAATTGCTTATAAAGTAACGTTGAACCTTATCCTGGTGTGGTGTACGTCAGTGGGGGGGAAGTTATTTGCCTGTACGATCGTCGGAGACGGCTCTCCCCGGAGACCTCTCCTCTTATCTTCGGCCGACCCTCCCGGTCCGTCTAACACCCAGGCCATAGGTACCCCAGAGGACCCCCACGGGCTGCAGCATATATTTTGCCACCCCTGAGAGGCCACTCAAATTGACACCACAGGTCTACTACTGCAACCTGTGTAAGGTGGTGCATGCACCCCTTACTTAGATATAGGTTAACTATATCTACCTTATCACTGCACATATAAATCTATCAGTCACCCCTATGGCAGGCCTTATCAATCCTGAAGGCAGGGTGCTGGGTTTTATGTGAGAGGGTGCCCATGCATGAGCAGAGCCCCTCTGCAGCCTTCCGAATCTATTCTCCGGGGTTGTTCTGTGAGGCAGCCTACCATATACTCTTAAGTGCATTATAAATTTGCGGTAAATGCTAACTTTAAAACGCCAAAACACAACAATGATGCCCACACCCTCCTTATTTACAATACATCTATTATTTCTATTAGGACCAAATAAAACTTCATTAAATCTGGTCAGGTACTTTTATTTATACAAGTCACTTCTGTGATTTTGACGAAATTTCATGTCTTTCCTTTCAGGCAGAAAAGCAATACATATTTACAAACACTTAAATCACTTTTTACATATATATATATACATTTTATACAACACAAAAAAGTACAAAAAATATATATATTCACAAGTCAAACAAAAACATCCAAATGACAATAGACATTTCAATTTTCGTTTTTCTCCAACTCAATTCTTATTCAAAATTATGCAAGACAACGTCAAATGACAGGGGCAATAAAGCATGTGCCTATTTTCTTTATACACTTAATGTACTGGTTTGCTCCTGTTGGTGTGCTGACGCGTTTCGAGTTCGGGGAACAAGTTCCCAAACTCTCATCAGGGCCTTGTCATTTATCTGTAATATTCTGGTCACAAAGGGAATATTTTCATGTTCGTTAGTGAGGGCGCTTTTATTTCTCCATATGCACCAAACGGAGCAGGGTGAGGAGGAGGACTTGTCAGATATATTGGTGTTCCTCGTGTACTTCCACCAATATGTGTGGATGTGACGTCTCAAACACGTAACCAGTTGGCGTTTATTCGTGGGCAAACCTGTTATTTAATTAGGCATGTCTCTCCCTCTCCTCACTCAAACTTGTTACCCATCCTCTCTCGATCGTACCGAGCGCAGGGCTTGCGGCTGACAGCTCTTTGGGCGCGGACTGGAAGCTCCGTCACATTACTTCATGCAACGCCGAGTTCCATCTGGGTGGCCTGTGGCTTTCCTGGTTGCTCAAGATGTGCCCTGACTCTCCATAGCTTGGGGATTCCCCAGCACCTTGCTGTTCCTCACCAAAGCATCTTTTCTCTAACCGCATGGGTTGCAGTTGCCAAGGCTTGTTGGTGCCCAATCCGGACACTGACCCCCCCAGCACTCGACATCCTTCAGGGGACACAGCTCGCCTGCAGACATAGGTCATCCTCGATGTCTCCTGGTCCCCGTAGCTGCAGAGTCAAGCATCACCTCTTCTCACCTGAAGCACCCGACATCTGTGGGCATTCGTCTATCGAGCCCCAGGTCACTGGCAAGTGACCCAGACTCTGTGCCCTCTGCTTTCAGGGTCTTCTCATCCCGACCCAGGCTTGAATTCACCCGGACACTTTTCCTCTTCACGGCAGCAGCACTTTGCAGTATCACTCCATTGAAAACAACAAAGATTCCCGACACCATTTGACACCTATGCATCCGGCTTCCCTGAGTTAGGTAACACGAGTACTCCAGTGCTCACATGGGTCCTGGCCTAGAACCTTCTAAGTTTTAAAGGGTTTGCTCAAAGTCCTCTCCTAAGTGTCCTTAAACTTTAAAATTCCAACCGCGACTTTCCCATAGAGTTGTACGGAACTCGCGGATGTGTTCTCACACTGCACGCGTCCCCCGTGGGTCCCATGTGTCACTACCTTAGGTGGTTCCTTGGGGTCCCAGCGATTCTACGTGCTCTAGGCACTGAGTCTAGTCAAGTCATGGTTGTTATACCACTTTCTTAGTATATGGTTGTTATACCACTTTCTTAGTATATGGTTTGGTCTCCCCCTGGAGCCCACTGTGTATTGTGCTATTTACTGTTCTAGTGATTTTATATTGTGTACTTTGTGCTCTAATCTAATAAAGAGATTAGTAGAGAGTGTTTAGTAATAAATACATATTTTTATAATAACACCTTTGTTGTTCTCCTTTCATTTGGTCATTCAGGAGGTTATAGACTGGTAAAACAAGCTGCTTTACATTCCTTCAAGACTTAGCCTGAAGACTGCTCTCCATAGCTACCACTAGGATAGCTTTCATATAAGGTTATCTTTAACCTAATCATCAATAAGGGTTGTTTGGACTGGTACAAGGTGCCCACTATAACTAGTGGTCGGCATATACCAGGCCAACTTCTTACAAGCACACGCAACGTTTTCTAAATACTTTAAGCTCACTATTGAACTAGAAGATGAATGGTCTCCTGTTTCCGTTTTTCCCTAGAAACACATTGAGTGGTCAATGGAAGGGTCAATGGATGACCCAAATGCATTGGGTTCATTAACATGTAATGGGTCTTTGGATGATTAATTATGATGAAGATGCATGCTGGATAATGCATTGAATACATCAAACGTCTTAAAGATAGATATTGAACTCGCTTAAAGAGTGCTATTTTTGGATTCAACAGTTTAAATTTGCTGATACCCTGAGGTATTGAAAATAGTGCTCCCACCAGCAAGAAGAGATTTCCTATCTTGCATACTGATCAGCATTCAGTACATTAGCGCCAATGGACTAGGCGCTGGTGATCGAAGCACTCTGGATTTAACCTTCAGAACTTTTTAATTTCTACAAAACGACTGCACGTTGGCAACAGTTTTTGCTGATTCTGGTTTTGCCTAGGTTGAATATGTGGTGAAGGCATGGGGCGTTTGTTCCCCCTGAATCGACCGAGTTCATGATGAAGGCGGTGTGCTGTGGTGTGATCTCGCTTCATTCGGTTAGTCGGATGTCAGTGGTTGTAGCATGGTCGTTGTGTTACTTGAAGAAGTCAGTGGCCTTGGGCTGGGGTTTAAAGTTTCTGTAGATGTTGGTAATCTTGTTGTGGAAGAAGGTTGCAAGGTTGTCGCAGAGTTCCTGTGAATGGGTAATGTTGTTTGTTGCAGCGGAGGGGTTGGAGAATTCTTTAATGATGTTGAAGCGTTGGCCTTCTTCTTCAATTCTCTCAACTGTCTGTGGTAGACGTCGTGGTCTGTCATGAAGGCGGTCTTGTCGGTCGTGTCCTTCCTGGTGTGCCATCTCCTTTCCAGTTGTTTACGGTGTCAATTAGTGGTTCTGAGGTCTTCAGCGTTCCAGCTAGCCTGCATGGTGGACCTTCTGTGGGTGTTGTTGCCAATGGGAGTGACGCTGTTGGTGCAGTCGGTGATCTAATTGTTGAAGTTTCTGACGTTCTGGTCTAGGTTGTTGGAGAAGATGGGGTGGGTGATGTTGAGGGCTTTGATCCATGTGTCTTTTAAGCCTTTGCTGCAGTGGAGGGTGTTGGGCACACTGGGGGCAGTGGTCTGTGAGTTGGTGATTTATATTGTAGTGTAAGATGGAGTGGTCGGTCCAGGTGAGTTCATTGGTGTCGCTGTACCTTATGCGGTTGCTAGAGGTGAATATGGGGTGGTTTGTGGGAGGTTAGATATACAGGGAGGGCAGGTCGGAAGATCATCGAGGTGGGTGTTGGTCGCCCTGCTAGTGTCATGCACATGGTTTCTGAGGAGGGTAAAAAGGTCTGCAAATTTATTAAGGTTTTTGGTTGAAGCTTGGACCAATACAATGCCGCTTTTGTAAAGGGTGATGGTAAGGTCGGCTCGCACGGTTGCGGAGGGCGCTATTGTGAGCTTAGTGCCGTAGAGAATGTTCCTGATTGAGTGTACATTAAGGAGGTGCTCAAAGGTATTGTGCCAAGCGGGGGTTCTTCTGGAGTAGAAAACAGGGTCGTTGATGACTGTGCCGTTGTCCACACTGACACGTAGGTCAGAGATCAGAGTCTCAGGGTGATTTTTCAGGCTGAGGTGCTTGAAATTTTTTGCGGCGGTTTTGGAGAGGGTAGGGGGGTAAATCAGGGTGTATGCGTTTACCCCAGTAGCAGTCAGTCAAAGACCAACCATGTTGACAAGGGTTGGGCACCTAAAGGAGCGACCTGGGTCGGTAATCAGCAGAAATCCTTTTGTCCGTAGTCATTGGGATAGTAACTTTGAGAGATAAGAGTTTGGCCGGGTAGTAAGTGAGACGAAAATCCTGGAGCTTTCCAAGGACCAACAGGCTTTTATTGATTGCTGTAGCAGGTCAGTGCCATTTCAAGATGGCCGCCACCTGAGCGAGCATGGCTCAGGGTGCAGTTATGGGCCCTTGTTTGTTGAGAAGGTGCAGTCCTCTTTCTGTTACCATTGCTGATCAAGCCTGGCTGGGGTACAGCTGTGGACCCTTGTTTGTTTCTATTGTTCAGTCCTCTTTCTATAGCCATTTCAAGGTGCTGCCATTTTCGAGGGTAGACCATCTGGGCAGCGTGAAGGGGCAGTTTTGTGAACAAAATGGTAGGGCAATAAAGCTGCTGTTGTGCCTTCACAGTACTGCTAAGAATTCCGATACCAGACACACCTCCATGCCTGGATATCGCTATGTCCCTGCTAATGCACACTGCTCACTCAGTGCCTGTCATATTGTGGGGGGTTTCTCATCTGTTGGCCGAGTTAACCGTCTGTTGTTCTCCATGAGTAAGCCCTAACATGGTCTGATCACTTTGTCATTCTTTGTGCTCTTCCCATTACTGACACACCCCTAACAAAACAGGCCCACTTAACTCTGGAGCCTTTCAAAGTATGGAAAGATATAGACAACTTAGCCCTTCCTGAGTTATTGATTAAGTCCCGCCCTATTATATCCATGGATCCCAACCTAGCCGCCAAACAATTCACAGAGTGGATTGGAAATGCGACAAATCAATTAGTTCCTCTTAAGTCTATATCTAGAAACAGAAAGACCCCATCCTCCCCATGGTTCACAGAAGAACTCAGGAAGCAAAAACAAGAATGTCGAAAGCACGAACGACACTGGCGTAGGTCTTACGATCAAGTCAGTAAAATTCGCTATAAGGAGACACAGGTTATTTATAATAAATTGATTATTGAGACTAAGAAGAAGTTTTTTGGAGATCAAATTGATTCTTCTAAAAACTCTAGCAAACAGCTATTTGAAGTGGTGAAGCAACTAGCTGGGAAGCCCACAGATACAGCCCCCCTTCCATCGCAGGCTCTCTGTGACTCTTTGGCCAACTTCTTTTTCACCAAAGTCAATGACATTTATTCTGAGTTTTCAACTAATGACACTCCTACCTCCCCGGTTTCTCAAATCAACTTTCCCACTTGCTCATTGGATCAATTTGAAGGATTGGAGGAGGAACAAATTAGGGACATCATGATGTCTATAAAAACAGGCTCGGCTCTGGACCCATGCCCTCCCAAAGTCTATCTACCGGTAATTGATTCTATCAGTACTACCATCACACAAGTCTGTAATACGATCTTCAGATCTGGGATTTACCCAAACATGCTAAAAAATACCCTGCTAAAACCGCTCCTTAAAAAACCATCTCTAGATAAGGAGTTGTTGAAAAATTACAGACCTATCGACAGTCTACCATTTCTGGCCAAAGTGCTTGAAAAGGCAATGAATATTCAGCTGGCTGACTACCTTGAGCATAATACGCTGCTGGATGATACGCAGTTCGGGTTTCGAAAGCTCCATGGCACGGAGACGGCTCTTATCAAAGCCACAGATGATATCCGAACTATCAGAGATCATGGAGGGACAGCTGTTCTCATAATGCTTGACTTATCGGCGGGCTTCGACACGGTCAATCACTCCATCTTGATTGACCGTGTCAGAAATCTGGGCATCAGATCCAGCGGGAAAGAGCTGCTTACCTCGTTTCTTTCCAGCAGAACTCAAGCAGGTGATCGAAGCACTCTGGATTTAACCTTCAGAACTTTTTAATTTCTACAAAACGACTGCACGTTGGCAACAGTTTTTGCTGATTCTGGCTTTGCCTAGGTTGAATATGTGGTGAAGGCATGGGGCGTTTGTTCCCCCTGAATCGACCGAGTTCATGATGAAGGCGGTGTGCTGTGGTGTGATCTCGCTTCATTCGGTTAGTCGGATGTCAGTGGTTGTAGCATGGTCGTTGTGTTACTTGAAGAAGTCAGTGGCCTTGGGCTGGGGTTTAAAGTTTCTGTAGATGTTGGTAATCTTGTTGTGGAAGAAGGTTGCAAGGTTGTCGCAGAGTTCCTGTGAATGGGTAATGTTGTTTGTTGCAGCGGAGGGGTTGGAGAATTCTTTAATGATGTTGAAGCGTTGGCCTTCTTCTTCAATTCTCTCAACTGTCTGTGGTAGACGTCGTGGTCTGTCATGAAGGCGGTCTTGTCGGTCGTGTCCTTCCTGGTGTGCCATCTCCTTTCCAGTTGTTTACGGTGTCAATTAGTGGTTCTGAGGTCTTCAGCGTTCCAGCTAGCCTGCATGGTGGACCTTCTGTGGGTGTTGTTGCCAATGGGAGTGACGCTGTTGGTGCAGTTGGTGATCTAATTGTTGAAGTTTCTGACGTTCTGGTCTAGGTTGTTGGAGAAGATGGGGTGGGTGATGTTGAGGGCTTTGATCCATGTGTCTTTTAAGCCTTTGCTGCAATGGGGGGTGTTGGGCACACTGGGGGCAGTGGTCTGTGAGTTGGTGATTTATATTGTAGTGTAAGATGGAGTGGTCGGTCCAGGTGAGTTCATTGGTGTCGCTGTAGCTTATGCGGTTGCTAGAGGTGAATATGGGGTCTAGCCTGTGGCCTGTGGTGTGTGTGGGGTCATGGACTAGTGGGTGAGTCCGATGTTGTTCAAGCTGTCGAGGAGGTTGATAGTATTGATGTCAGTGAGGCCATTGAGATGTAAGTTGAGGTTTCTGAGGAAAATGTAGTTGTTGGAATTTATTTTATTTATTTTTTATTTTTGTGTTTCATAGAGCGCGAACTTGACCAGTTAGGGTATCAGAGTGCTTTACATAGTCAAAGAGTTGTACAAAAGGCATGGAATCACGAGAGTATACCATAGATTGGGAGGGTGGGTGGGTGCTGAGTATAAGGGGGATGGAAGTAACACAAAGTACAGTTGGCATTACAGTAGCTGAAGACACAGGAGGGATGGAAGGATACAAGGTACAAGTTAACATTATAGTTGCTGAAGACAGGCCCCGGGTTTCTTGGTGGAGCGAAAGGTCGATGGAAGGAGGCAATAGTCTCTGTTGGGGTTGCAGGACAGAGTTTAGATGAGGAATTTACTAATGAGGAAGGATTTGGCCTCCTTTTTGAAATGTGCAAGAGAGGGGATTTTTCTGATGGCGGGTGGGAGGGAGTTCCATATTCTTGGCACAGCCCCAACAAAGGCCCGATTATACTTTTTTTTCCCGAAAGCATGCGGGCTGGAGTAGGAGGTCTCTGGTGGACCGTGAGTTTCTGATTCCTCCGGATAACACAAGTTTCTGTGCAAGATATGCAGGGGAGTTTGAGTATAAGGCCTTGTGCGTGATCCAAGCCAGCTTAAACTGTATTCTGGCCTCGTTCGAGAGGTAGCCAGTTCAGCGTTTTCAGGTGTGGAGAAATGTGATCAAATTTCCTTGTGCCGGTGAGTAGTCTGGCGGCCGCATTGAGGCAGGCTTTTAAGGATTCTAGGGAGATCTTGGGTAAACGAGAGAGGGTAGAACAGCCATATTCCAGTCTAGAAATGACAAGTGCTTGGACTGCCATTTTTAGGTCGGGAGCATCAAGGAAGGGTTTCAGTTTCCATAGGTAGCTCAGGTGGAATCTGGCAGATTTGGCCATCGAGCTGATGTGGTCTTGCATATTTAAGTTGCAGTCCAAGATTATTCCCAGCGATTTGGCCGAATTCACAATGGTCGGTGGACAGTTTAAAGCTGTGATGGCCTTAATCCAAGTCTGAATCTTGGGGTCGGTTTCAGGAAGGGAAATTAGAAGAAATTCTGTTTTCTTTGCGTTGAGTTTGAGTTGATTGGAGGCGAGCCATTGGACGGTCTGCTTCAGTGCCTCATTCAGGCAGAGAACCTCCTCGAGAGATGAGATTTTGATGTAGATCTGAGTGTCATTAGCGTACATATGGTAGGAGATATTTGCGGTGCGAAGGACTTCGGCAAGTGGTTCTAGATAACGGTTGAAGAGGGTGGGGGACAGTTTGAGCTTGAGGGATTCCAACCGTGACCGAAGAGGGAGCGGACAGGATGCTGTTGATTAGGAATCTCTGAGATCGGTTTTGGAGAAAGGACCTAAACCATTCAAGGACGGTGCCATCTAGTCCCATCCTGAGTTTTAGATGTTCGAGAAGCTTCCCATGGTTGACCGTGGCGAAGGCCAAGGATAGATCTAGGAGGATTAGGAGACAGGTTTTGCCTTGGTCAATGGCTTCGAGGGCATCATCGACGATGTGGAACATGGTGGTTTCAGTGCTGTGTCCCGGTCTGAATCCAGATTGGAAGTCATCGAGTAGGTGGAAGTTGTTGATGTGACGACTTAGCTGCAATTGCACACACTTCTCCAGCACTTTAGCTAGGGGTGGGAGGTGTTGGAAATAGGTCTGAAATTGTCAGGAGAGGCTGGATCCATAGTCGGCTTTTTCAGAACGGGGAGGACTTGGCCTACTTTCAAGGAGTCAGGAATTGATCCCTGCCGGAGGGAGGCATTAATTATCGTAGTCCAGCTAGGAATAATGGATTGGGCGACGGTAGCTAGGCAGTTAGAGTGGAGCGGGTCGTTGAATTTGTTGTTCGGGTTTAAGGTAGATAGGATTTTGGAGACAGAGTCTTTGTCGTAGAGTGTGAAGTAGGTCCAGTGTGCTTTATTCTTGGGTGACGCCTGTTGGGGCGGCGTGGGTGGAGGAGGCAGGTCGGGGGGTAGAGAGTATGGGGCGGAACTAAGTTTGTTACCTAAGGTTTTAATTTTGTCCGCAAAAAACAAGGAGAATTCCTCGGATGAGATTGGAGACTTGGGGTTTTCTTTCGATGTTTTGGCCAATTTGTTGGATTGGTGTTTGACCAGTTTGAAGAGTTTGCGGGGCCTGTTCTGAACGTTCCCCAGTTCCGATCTGAAGAATTCTTTTTTTGAGTTGAGGATGTTCTTGTTGTATGTATTTCTGGCCTGGCGGAGAAGTTTTAGGTGAGCGGCAGAGGGGTGCTGTCTCCAGATTCTTTCGGATTGTCAGAGGGATCTCCTCTCAATGTTGAGGGATCCAGTGAACCAGGGGTTTCTATATTTGATCTGAGTTCTTTTTAGTTTTAGTGGGGCTAGGTCATCCAGAATGTTGGACATAGTTGCAGAATAGTGACTGTTGAGGTCACTGACCGTTGTGATATGCGGGGGGTTGAGGTCAGATTTGCACCAAGCCATGAGTTCCTTGTGGTCTAGGATCTTAGTGTCTCTGACCCAGCGTTTAGGAAGCACCGGCTGTGGTCCCTTGCCTTCAGGGTGCCAGGTAGTGATGGTCAGACCAGTCACAGGAGTCTATTGAGATAAGCTTGACGGTTGTTTCCTTAGAGATGATCCAGTCAAGAGGGGCCACTTTCGAGTGAGTTGGGAGTAAACAAGATTGGGTCAGGGCTTGATCGGTCAGGAGGTCTTTAATGGCATTGACATGAGGATCCTTGAGGTCGTTCCAGTGTAAGTTGAAATCGCCGAGGAAGATGTCTTTAGCGTTGGAGGAACTCTTTGCTGTGAGGATTTCCAAGAGGAGGTCAGTGAAGGAGTCGTTCATGCCTGGGGGGTGGTAAAAGATGTGGAGGTTGCATAGTTGGGTGGAGTTATTGCAAATTGAGAGGGCGAGGTATTCGCAGGAGTCTGTGGTATCTGCCAGAATTTCAATGACATGAAGGTTAGAGCGATAGATGCAGGCAATGCCCCCTCCTTTCTTGCTATGTTGTCTGTCTAGCCTAGCAGCGTTATAGTTGGGAGGGACTAAGAGATCCAGGCATGGGGATGAGGAATCGTTTAGCCATGATTCTGTTAGAATTGCTAAATCAAACTTATTGTTCATGCTGAGAGCAGCAAAATCAGCGGCGTGCTTTACTGCCGATCAGCAGTTGATTAAGAGACCAGTCAGGGAGCCGCCGGAGGGGGTTTTGGGGCAGACAGAAGTACAGGCGTTAGATTGCTTCTGGTCACACTTCTGTTGCAGAGTGTAGCAGATCTGCAGGGGTTGATAGCGACCGTGCAGATGGGATGTTCTTCACTCACGTCTGATAGACAAGGGGTGACTGGGTCTGCATTGTTGTCCTGTAGAATGGCGAGGATTTCTTTTTTAGTGAAGTCTAGCGGATTTGGTGAGGCGAGGGAAGGGTTCTGGGAGAGGTGCGAGAGCTGGGGTTTCTTCCTCCGATAGGTGGCAAGGGTGCTTGCGAGGGCGAAGGTGCCTCAGGGATGGAGGTAGATGGTGTTTGGGGAGCTCTGTAATAGGTGGGGAAGTGGAGTTCAACAGGGGCTTAAGGCTGGCGAAGGAGAGTTCAGCGAGGTGGAGGAGGTTAGTTAGATCCAGGATGGAGAAATGGATGCTCTGGATTATTTTGGAGGCTCTGGAGTGCAGAGTATTGATATCCATATAAGGGGGGGGGCGGTAGGGGTGATAGGAGAGTTAGGATGGGCTGTAATGGGAGCAGACGCGATAGGGGTGCTAGGAGGATTAGGATGGGCTGAGTTGGGAGCAGGCGCGATAGTGGTGCTAGGAGGGTTAGGATGGGCTGTATTGGGAGCAGTAGGGGGCGTGGTTTGTGGGCTAGCAGGGGTAGCTTGACCTGCATCATAGGTCATTGGAGGGTTACCAATCTCAGAGTCCGAGTGGGGAGCTAGACGTGAGGAGACCAGGGGTTTCGGGTCGATTGTGTTAGCAGGGCCGTTCGATGAGCTGACTGGGTTGGGGTGATCTGTTTTAGAGATCTCCGAGACCGTATGGGGAGAAAGAGGGGCGAAACCAGGGTTCTCGGGCGGTAGTGTTGGCAGGGCCGGTAAACAAACGGGAGGGGTTAGGAGGAGTAGTGTTGGAGAACCTTAGAGAGGTGGTTTGTGGGAGGTTAGATATACAGGGCGGGCAGGTCGGAAGATCATCGAGGTGGGTGTTGGTCGCCCTGCTAGTGTCATGCACATGGTTTCTGAGGAGGGTAAAAAGGTCTGCAAATTTATTAAGGTTTTTGGTTGAAGCTTGGACCAATACAATGCCGCTTTTGTAAAGGGTGATGGTAAGGTTGGCTCGCACGGTTGCGGAGGGCGCTATTGTGAGCTTAGTGCCGTAGAGAATGTTCCTGATTGAGTGTACATTAAGGAGGTGCTCAAAGGTATTGTGCCAAGCGGGGGTTCTTCTGGAGTAGAAAACAGGGTCGTTGATGACTGTGCCGTTGTCCACACTGACACGTAGGTCAGAGATCAGAGTCTCAGGGTGATTTTTCAGGCTGAGGTGCTTGAAATTTTTTGCGGCGGTTTTGGAGAGGGTAGGGGGGTAAATCAGGGTGTATGCGTTTACCCCAGTAGCAGTCAGTCAAAGACCAACCATGTTGACAAGGGTTGGGCACCTAAAGGAGCGACCTGGGTCGGTAATCAGCAGAAATCCTTTTGTCCGTAGTCATTGAGAGATAAGAGTTTGGCCGGGTAGTAAGTGAGACGAAAATCCTGGAGCTTTCCAAGGACCAACAGGCTTTTATTGATTGCTGTAGCAGGTCAGTGCCACTTCAAGATGGCCGCCACCTGAGCGAGCATGGCTCAGGGTGCAGTTATGGGCCCTTGTTTGTTGAGAAGGTGCAGTCCTCTTTCTGTTACCATTGCTGATCAAGCCTGGCTGGGGTACAGCTGTGGACCCTTGTTTGTTTCTATTGTTCAGTCCTCTTTCTATAGCCATTTCAAGGTGCTGCCATTTTCGAGGGTAGACCGCCTGGGCAGCGTGAAGGGGCAGTTTTGTGAACAAAATGGTAGGGCAATAAAGCTGCTGTTGTGCCTTCACAGTACTGCTAAGAATTCCGATACCAGACACACCTCCATGCCTGGATATCGCTATGTCCCTGCTAATGCACACTGCTCACTCAGTGCCTGTCATATTGTGGGGGGTTTCTCATCTGTTGGCCGAGTTAACCGTCTGTTGTTCTCCATGAGTAAGCCCTAACATGGTCTGATCACTTTGTCATTCTTTGTGCTCTTCCCATTACTGACACACCCCTAACAAAACAGGCCCACTTAACTCTGGAGCCTTTCAAAGTATGGAAAGATATAGACAACTTAGCCCTTGCTGAGTTATTGATTAAGTCCCGCCCTATTATATCCATGGATCCCAACCTAGCCGCAAAACAATTCACAGAGTGGATTGGAAATGCGACAAATCAATTAGTTCCTCTTAAGTCTATATCTAGAAACAGAAAGACCCCATCTTCCCCATGGTTCACAGAAGAACTCAGGAAGCAAAAACAAGAATGTCGAAAGCACGAACGACACTGGCGTAGGTCTTACGATCAAGTCAGTAAAATTCGCTATAAGGAGACACAGGTTATTTATAATAAATTGATTATTGAGACTAAGAAGAAGTTTTTTGGAGATCAAATTGATTCTTCTAAAAACTCTAGCCAACAGCTATTTGAAGTGGTGAAGCAACTAGCTGGGAAGCCCACAGATACAGCCCCCCTTCCATCGCAGGCTCTCTGTGACTCTTTGGCCAACTTCTTTTTCACCAAAGTCAATGACATTTATTCTGAGTTTTCAACTAATGACACTCCTACCTCCCCGGTTTCTCAAATCAACTTTCCCACTTGCTCATTGGATCAATTTGAAGGATTGGAGGAGGAACAAATTAGGGACATCATGATGTCTATAAAAACAGGCTCGGCTCTGGACCCATGCCCTCCCAAAGTCTATCTACCGGTAATTGATTCTATCAGTACTACCATCACACAAGTCTGTAATACGATCTTCAGATCTGGGATTTACCCAAACATGCTAAAAAATACCCTGCTAAAACCGCTCCTTAAAAAACCATCTCTAGATAAGGAGTTGTTGAAAAATTACAGACCTATCGACAGTCTACCATTTCTGGCCAAAGTGCTTGAAAAGGCAATGAATATTCAGCTGGCTGACTACCTTGAGCATAATACGCTGCTGGATGATACGCAGTTCACGTTTCGAAAGCTCCATGGCACGGAGACGGCTCTTATCAAAGCCGCAGATGATATCCGAACTATCAGAGATCATGGAGGGACAGCTGTTCTCATAATGCTTGACTTATCGGCGGCCTTCGACGCGGTCAATCACTCCATCTTGATTGACTGTGTCAGAAATCTGGGCATCCGATCCAGCGGGAAAGAGCTGCTTACCTCGTTTCTTTCCAGCAGAACTCAAGCAGTTACGCTAGGACCTTTTAAATCATCGGAGCTTGCCTTACCTTGTGGAGTTCCCCAGGGCTCATCGCTAAGTCCAACACTGTTTAATATCTATGCGTTGGATTTAGCGAGAGTGATTAAAACCTACCAGATGAGCCTTACCTCATACGCTGATGATACTCAGCTGGTGCTCGCTATCAATAATAATGGGGAACAGGTAGCGGCACTGTTTCAAGAAGGCATGTTGGCTATTAAAGATTGGATGCAGGCCAATTGCTTAAGGTTGAACTCCGAGAAGACGGAGGTAGTCATTTTTGGGAAGATCGCCCCACAATGGTCTCCAGTGTGGTGGCCTTCGTCTTTAGGAGTTCTACCAATTCCATCAGCTAAGGTCAGAAACTTGGGTATAGTTTTTGATGACAAGCTTAATTTTGAAGCACATGCCAATCAGACAGTGGCAAATGCTCATCACAAACTCAGACTCATAAGGAAAATCATCCCATTTCTTTCGGACAGTGCGGGAAAAACAGTGGTGAGCACACTTGTGCTTTCCTCTCTGGACTACTGTAATGGCCTATTCGTCAACGCACAATCCAGGGTAATCTCCAAACTTCAAATGATCCAAAACGCGGCAGCCAGATTACTTTCCAGAACCCCAAAATTTAAATCAGTCAATCACATTCTTTTTTTTTTTTTCAAAAAACCTTTATTAAACAAAAGTGCAGAGCAAGATTACATACAGATACCAATGCAAAGGGCCCTAGATATGCACACAATTGAGTCAGACAACATGTATCACAATCGCGGTATATATCAAAGTCCGCCGGTCACGGCTGAGATTTGGCCAGCTTCCTAATCAAGGCGAGGATAATGAAGTGCATTCTATCCACCACTCGCCCGATAACCTTGTTCTCAGAAGAAAGCGAAAACCAATATTTGCCAACCCAAAACTCACCCGTCCCTCCCACCCTCCCTACCCCAACCCCTCCCCCCAACCCCTCATCCAACTCCCCCCACCTCCCTCTCGCTGCCGGGTCTGGAAACGAAGGAGAAAGTGTCAACAAAAAATCGGGTCTATGCCATCCCTTCCCTATGGTGGGTCATCATGTAACGTGCCACCCTGTGTCTGGGTCTCCCGCTGTCTCACGTTTGTGGAATCTGAGCTACTTTGAGACTGAGGGGCATCCAATCCCACTAGCTCTTGGAACATCACACCCCAAGCCTGCAGGACCTCCGGTAGCTTCCCGTCTCTCCTTGTGTGTCGTATGTGCGCTTCTTCCGCCAGTGCCCACTCCCGTAGATCCGCCCTCCATTTCTGCAATATTGGGCCCTGTGGGGACAGCCAGTGAATCACTATACGACGTCGGGCTGTGACCAGGCCCAGCACGAGGAACCGCCTGCTCACTTTCCGTTTGGGTCTCTGGGGTTTAAGCCCAGGAGGCAAGGGCGCAGGTCCAGGTCTATCACCCACCCTGAGACCTTCGCCAAGATCTCCAAAACTGATTTCCAGTAGGGCTGGAGGTTAGGGCACGCCCACACCATGTGGACAAAGTCCTCCATGGGACTGCGGCACCTCGGGCATTGGGAATCCCTGGTGTTATCAATAGCCTGGAGTCGTCTAGGGGAGTGATAGGTCATGTGTATTATATTATATTGAATTTGTTTACAGCGATTGCTCACTGACACCTTCTGCACACTTTCATGTATCTTTTCCCAATCACGGGGGATGATGTCCTGCGGACACACCTGCTGCCATTTGTCTTCTATCGCCAAGGACCGTAGTCTCTTATCCTCCCGCAAAGCCCTGTAGAGGTGGGTCACAAACTTCCGGCCCCCCGCCATTGCTAACATTGTGACTAAGGTATGGGTGTGTGCCGGAGCCTCCGGGAACGAGGGCCATAACTGCCTTGCAGTCGCCGCAAGTTTAGCGTAATGAAGAAACTGTCCCGGACCCAGCTCGAAGGTAGCGACCGCCTCTTGGTAAGTGATGAATTTATCATTTGGGTACAGGTCGGCTAACATCAGGCAACCACCCTCCA
The DNA here is from genome assembly GCF_964261635.1 of Lissotriton helveticus. Classification (NCBI taxonomy): domain Eukaryota; kingdom Metazoa; phylum Chordata; class Amphibia; order Caudata; family Salamandridae; genus Lissotriton; species Lissotriton helveticus. The sequence goes on along the minus strand of NC_136057.1, from coordinate 1,407,915,203 downwards.
TCCATTTGTCTACAGACATGACCTGCGCAATCCGGGCAAAGGGCGGCATCAACCAAAGATCCATGTCGGGGGCAAACGGCGTGCCGCCAAGTTGGCGTCGCATCACACGGTCCCAGATTGCGGCCCCCAACCGAACCAGCGGGGGAACGTGATCCCGTCGTCCCCTCTTCTGCCAAAGCAGTGCTCCCAGTTGTTCCTTCCCATAGGCCCCTGCCAGCAGGGACCTTTCCCACGAGGGATCCGTGTCCAACCATGCAACGGCATGCTGTAGCTGTGACGCAAAGTAGTACAGCTCTAGGTCGGGGACTTCTAGTCCACCCGAGCCCCATCAACGCTTCAGGGTCTCCAGACTCACCCTACATCTTTTCCCGTTCCATAAAAGCAGGTCTAAGAGGGAATCCAATTCCCGAAAAGTCCGGTGCGGCAACTCGTAAAAGGACCCCTGCATCGAGTATAGGCAGCGTGGGAGAACCACCATCTTGATTAGGGCGATCTTCCCCATCAGAGAGATCTTAAGGGTGTTCCAGAAGGCGACACTTCCCTTCAAACCCCGAAGTATCCGTCCCATATTGTGGTAGAACAAATCAGTCGGGTTACGACCAATCCAGATCCCCAGATAGCGAAGTGTGTCGTCCACCCATGGGAGTTCCACCTCCGGGCGCTGGACCCCCTCCCAATCAGACTGCTCCCCAATCGCATAGAGCTGGGACTTTGCCCTATTGACTGCGAGGCCAGAAGCAGCCGTGAAGTGTGACAACTCGGACAACAGGGTGGGTAGCGAATGCGTCGGTTGATTCAGATAGACCAGGGCGTCATCTGCATATAAGGACACCACATGCTCCACGGTCCCTATTGTGATGCTCTGGCCCTGCAGTTCCGTGCGGAGATGGCATGCCAACGGCTCCATCGCCAGGGCAAAAAGCAGGGGGGAAAGGGGACACCCCTGCCGTGTACCCCTCGATATGGGTATCTCGTCCGAGACACAGCGACCCGTGCGGACTCTGGCCACGGGCTTGGTATATAGCAGTTGGACGCATTTTACGTACCCTTCCCCCAGGCCTAGTTTTAAAAGCACCTTCCAGAGGTAGGCCCAACGAATCGAGTCAAACGCTTGTTCGATATCCAAGAAGACCAGTATATTTTGTTTGGCTTGTCCCGCTAGAGTTCGCATGACGTGTTCCAGGCGACGGATATTCCTTAAGGTGTTCCGGCTAGGGATGAATCCCGACTGGTCATCGTGGACCAGGCGGCGAAGGTAGGGGAGGAGTCTGGAGGCCAGCACCTGGCTGATGATCTTCAAGTCTACGTTTAACATGGATATGGGATGATAGGATCCGGGGAGGAGAGGGTCCTTACCCGGCTTTGGGATCATTACGATCGTCGCTGCCCGCATGGAGTCTGGGAGCGAGCCCCGGTCGTAGGCCTCCATTGCCACCTCACAAAGTTTTGGAACCAGGACTCCCTTGAACTCTTTATATAGTTCGGCCACTAGACCGTCCATCCCCGGGGATTTTGCTGTCTGCAGGTGGGCTATTGCAGCACGAAGTTCCTCCTCTCGGAGTGGCCCTCCCAGGTCATCCTGGCTATTCGCTTCAATCTCAGGGAGCTGTATCCCATCGAGGTACACCTCCAAGGTACCGGTGCCCGCTAACGGCTGTGCTTCCGAGTATATTTTACATAAATGGGATCGGAACACCTCGTTGATCGCCTGCTGGGTATATACCATCCGGCCCAATTCATTCTGCATCGCCACGATAGGGTGAGGTTGGGTTTCTGCCCGTATCAGTCGCGCTAACAGTGTACCAGCTCTGTCACCCTCCATATACCATTTCCGCCTGCTGGCTGTCCGGTTAAAGTTGCCAAGTGAGGCCCAGGTGTCTCCCAATTGTTGCCGTGTGGTCGTCCATTCAGGCCGCTGCTCCTTGTCAATGGGGAAGTCCCTCTCCATCTCCACCAAGCGGTCCTCGTGCCGACGGAGTTCCCGGTCCAGCACCCGTTTCACCCCTACCTCCGTAGACATAGCTGTCCCCCGAAGGACAACCTTCATGGCATCCCATTCAGTTGCCCTCGTAGTAGCTGACACCCAGTTTATTTCTAGGTATGTCCTGAGCCCTTGTGAGATAGCCTCCTTATAGGTGGGGTCTCCGAAGGCCTCCGTGTTGAGTCTCCAGAGCGGGATCTTGGGCCGTGGACCGCCCACCAAATACGTGAGTAGGAGCGGGGAGTGATCCGATAGGTATCGCGCCAAGTAGTGGACCTCCTCCACCCTATCCATTACCATGCCCTGCAGGGAAAAATAATCTAGTCTACTGTGTGTGCTGGCAGCAGGCGTGAAGCACGAGTACATCCGTCGAACCGGGTTGCGGTGTCTCCATGCATCCATGAGGTCATAACTTTGGAGCATATGGGCCATTGCATCTCTCATTTTTGGTTTGGCGTCTAGCTTTGGGGGGCATCTGTCTAAATTCCCATCTAGTGCGCAATTAAAATCCCCTGCCAGCAGGAGCTCCGTGTCAGGGTCTATATCTAACTGGCTCAGCACTTTACCCAAAAACTCACCATCATCTGTGTTTGGGGCGTAAACATTCACCAGGCAAACACTACGCCCATCCAGAGTACCCACCACAATGACAAACCTGCCCTCTGGATCCAATTTTGAGTGTACGGCTTTAAAGGGGACCCCCGGTGCCACCCAAATTAGCGCCCCTCTGGCAAACCCTGAGTAGGACGTGGCGAAAAACTGACCACGCCATCTACGCTGAACATATTTTAGGCAATCCCCCCAGAGGTACGTTTCCTGTAGGAAAGCAAAACTGACCCCATAACGCCGGAGATATGTAGCTACTCTAATCCGCTTAACCATATTATTGAGCCCCCTAACGTTCCATGTCAGCAGCTTGTATTTACACGTGTCACCCATCAGATAATAGCATTTGTCTCTCTCGGAGCTCCCACCTGGCGCCCCTTGGAATTGTCTCCACAGTGTGACGTGACCCACCAGAAAGCAGACAACTTAAACAATACATTGCAAGAGTGTAAAATGACCCGGCAGCATCCCTCTTCGAATCATAACAAGGAACCCCAACAATTCCCCCCCACAGGCAGTAGTCCCCCCCGAACCAAAACTGGGAACCTGAACCTTACCCACCCACAGGCGGTAGCACCGCATCCCCTGATTCGGAATTGACCAGGAGACCTCGAACCCCGCCCCAAAGACTCACCCCCCCCAAACCCCCCCTTCAACTCACGATTAAAGAATTAAACAAAATAAACACTGCAATTAGATACTTTAAAGTCCAAAAAGATCCCTTTCACCTCGTAGTTGAGTCCTCAGCCGACTGACTGGCACCGTGCAGCCCCGCCTGGCCGAGGCCTAGCCGGCCACCCTGGCACTCTACAGTCTGTCACTTTAAGGTGAAGTGGCAAGGTAGAACAAGCATTGTGTTACACTTGGTTATCGCCCCCCGTCCCCATCTTTTTATGCTTGTACCACTCCGGGGAACAGCCCCCTCTCAAGCTCGTCAGGCAGCCATGATCCTCCCCGATCAAAGTATAAAGATACTCACAGTGTCCTGGACCCCCCATGCAACCTTTCGACCACCTGAGTTACCAGTCACTCGTCCTGTGCAGGCTCCACCACCGGACTGATGGCTCCCCCCGCGTCGGACTGCGTTTCTTGCACCAAACACAGTGGGGAGAATTGGTTCTGTGTGGGAATCGCCGTTAGTTCCGCGCGGAGTGTGCCATCTGGGCCCACCGTGATGCGTTCGTTCTGTGTGACGGCGTGTTCTCCCGGAGGTGGTCCCCTCCCTTCGCGCCGCTGGTTCCGCCGGCGTGAATTCCGTCGTCGTTGTTCCTGCCACCCTTGCATGTGGTCCTGGCCCGCTAGGCCCTGTGCGTCCATCCATTCTTCTGCATCCGTTGGGTGGTCGAAGAAGTGTGTCCTATCGCCATGCTGTACTCGGAGCCGGGCTGGGAAGAGCAGACTGTATTTAATGCCGTGGCTCCGCATCCGTCGTTTAACCTGCAAAAAATCGTTCCGCAGGTCTTGAACTTTTCTGGTGTAGTCCGGGAAAATATGAATCTCCTGGTTATCATACCTGGGTGGGCCGGACTTGCGGATATGCTGCAGGATCACGTCCCGGTCTCTAAAATTGAAAAAACTAGCTATTATGGCCCTAGGAGGAGATCCCGGCTTCGGCAGCGGTCCCAGAGTTCTATGGGCCCTCTCAATTGCGAACAATTTAGACAGCTGTAGGTTTGGGAAGACTTTGCCAATCCATTCCTCCAGAAATAGGTCCGCCGCTGGCCCCTCGGAGCGCTCCGGAAATCCCAGGAAGCGGAGATTGTTCCTCCGGGAACGCCCTTCTGCGTCCTCAGCCCGGTCTTCCAAGTGGGTAGTATGCTCCTGGAGGGCTGCAATCGCGTCCTTCATCTGTCGGACTTCGGATTGCAATACTGTCATATCCCCCTCCGTGGTGGTGACCCTGTCTGCCACCTTTTTGAGGTCAAGGCGCAGGTAGTTGATGTCCATGGCCATCCCGTCCATCTTGGTTTCCAGCGCTACCCTGGAGTCCCGGATCGCCGCAAGGATATCAGCTGTATCCCGGGCCATCGCCTCTGGGGGGGCCTCCGCCCTCCAATCCATCCCGGGGCGTTCCGTCCCCGCTGGGCCCGGGACCGTATATTGGACTATCTTGTTCGCCTGGGCCCCCCTCACTGGTCGGTCCTTGCCCATAGTAATGTGGGCCGCCGAAGGTAGTCTATCGGGCACCTCCCAGGGGAGGCCTGCGTAGTTCACTGTGTCTCCCTGTGCGTGGTAGCGCAGCCCGGGTAACGACAACCCAGGGTCTGGCCAGTCCAACCACCAGGGCCCCCCAAGTCAGGATTCCAGACGAGCGCTCACTCCCCCCCGCAGCAGGAGCACCAACGGTATCCACAGGCGCTAAGTAGGGTGTGGGGGGGAAAAGCGGCACCCAGGCTGACCGGTCTCGAAGAGAGCTCTGATGACTGTGGGCTGTGTAGCGTCTTGGGTCGCCAGGCTATTTGGGGTCCTTTCTGACCTGTGTGCACCTTCAATATCCACCCAGGGGCCACAGCGCCTCGTCCGGTAGTCGCCGGCACCCACCCTCAGTGATCTCGGGAGGATGGGGTCGTGCTCCGCCGCTCTTCGAGGGGGTATCCCTGATGTTGCCAGAGGGCCTCACACCAGTCAGAGGCCCGGAACCTCCACAGGACCAGGTGTCCCCTCAATGGGGTGGGGCAGAGGGAAGCAGGAAAAACCGCACTGCAGGCCGCTCCGACTCTGCTGGTTCGATCTCCGGCCTCTCTGCCGGTGTTCCCGGCATCCGGACGTGTCTAGGCCGCACCTCCTCGGCCTCACGTAGGAGGGGTCCCCCGAGGCCGCGGCAGCCCCGTCTGCAGGCTCACCCGATAATCACCGGATGGAAATTCTCGGCCCGTCGGGGATCGCTCGTCTCCCCGCTCAGCTCCGCGGGGGTGCTCAGCCACTTTCTAAGGTCCCCAGGCTCTTCAGAGTCGCCTCAGCGCGAGGCGGCCGCCATTTCGCGGTCGCGGGCGCTGTCAGGTCAGTTGCCGGGCCCCTTTCCTTTACCCGCGGCAATTTTCCTCAGCGGTAGATGCGGTTCAGGTCTGGGGGGGGGTTTCACACTACAGGAGCGCCGTGTCTTTAGTTAAACAGTGCCAGGATAATGCAGGATTTTAGATCGCTAGGGCAGGAGCTGGGCTCAAACACGTCTAGCCAGCCATTACGTTAGGCCACGCTCCCCAATCAGTCAGTCACATAATAAAAAGTTATCACTGGATATCAATCAAAATCCATATTAAATTTAAATCACTTTGTCTAGCTTTTAAAGCTATTCATAGACAAGGCCCAAGGTTCTTGCAAGAGCAGCTTTTTATCTACTGCCCGTCAAGACAACTGAGCTCGATGCAGTTGCATCAATTAGCTATTCCTCGCACCAGAACAGTCACCTGGGGAGACAGGTGTTTTACGGTGTCTGCAGCCAGACTCTGGAATTCTCTCCCGCCAGCAATCAGATCGGCTCAATCTCTTCTCCAGTTCAGGAAACAGGTGAAGACATGGTTGTTTAACTAGTGATGAGTCTTTACGGATAATTACTGCTACCACCCAGAGATCCTTTGCTGTAATCTTAGCGCCATGACGCCCACGGGCATACGTATGTGCTTTATAAATTGTATTAATACATAAAAATAAATAAATAAATAAATAAGTCCTCAAGGCAGGCACACCATTCACAGCCTTTGAGCTTACTGCTGTTTTAAGTGCAGTTACTGTGTCGGGGTGGGGCTTTGTCTCGAGCCGTGAGCCCGTTCATGGCGAGGGGGAGCAATGAAGTCGGCAATGAAGTGCAGAAGGCTGGACATGGTCCTGGAGGACAGTTCAAAACATCTGTTTTGGCAGACCCAGCCAACGCGTTTCATCCCTTATAGGGACTTCACCAGAGCGTTCATATTATGTATCAATACGTGGATTCCGCCTTCCTTTCGAAAGGAAGGCGGAATCCACATTTCCCGATATGGGAGCTGAGTTAGGTTATTTTAATGAATTGTAAATTATGAACCCAGAAAGAATAACAACATGAAAATGATAGATAATGTGAATGCCCTGATGAAGTCCCTATAAGCGATGAAACGCGTTGGCTGGGTCTGCCAAAAGAGATGTTTTGAAAATAAAGAAAGTTGTATGAAAAAAGTATAAGCTGTTGTAGATTAACTAACCACAAAAAAGAAAGACTTTACACAGGAATATTAGGATCTAAAAGTGATTACAGTTATAAACAAAAGAAGCCTGGATTTTTGATGAGAATAAAAAGATAAGTTGTTGCATTCCTATTGAAAAAGGTGCCTACTAGTGTGATCGTGCTGCAGGCTATATTAAGTAGGTCCTGTGGTGGGCGGGGCTTCTGTAGGTGGGAAGAACAGTGAGTGAGAAAACCCAAGCGGGAAAACCCAGGCAGCAGCAGTGTCTACTAGTGCGGTCGCACTGCAAAGTGCATTAAGTAGAGACTGGGTGGGTGGGACTTCTGTTGGCAGGAAGAATGGTGAGTAGAAAAACCCAGGCAGTGGTAGCCTCACAGGATCAGGCTGGAACAGGCAGGAACGGGAGACCACAGGCAAGTGGCTGTCATGGCTAGACGTAGGTATAAGGGTATTATGCAGGAATTACATATAGAAGGCTGTATATCCACATGGACTACATGTCCCACAGTTCCTAGCAAAAGTTGACTGACCACCTGACACAGTATGTAAGCCCCACCCTTGCAAGTACACAGGGCTTGTCACCTGTGGAGTTGATTTTCTATGGAGCAAACCAGTAGCGTTGACCATAACATGGCTGCTTTTTTGATACTTTGTCTGCCTTTCCAGAAACGTGAGGCGCTTGCCTAAGCGTCCCTTAGCCGATCCTGAAGCCCATTCACTTTCACTTCCGGGTGCGGAGCATTCTTGACTCGCTCCCTGGTAAACGTTTCACCGTGTAGCTTCTCACGCTACGGCGGGAAGAGTTCCTTGTCCTGGCATTGCGGCAGCAGCCGCGGAGACGTGTTGTGTGCCTGCCTGGATTTCTTTCGTCTCTGCATTGCGGCAGCAGCCGTGGAGACGTGTTGTGTGCCTGCCTGGGCAACTAGAATTCTCCAGTAGTTCAGGGCAGCAGCTGAGGGGTCGCGCTGTGTGTCCCCAGTGGATAACTCAACACGCTAGAAGCGCTCAAGTTTATTTATTGTTTCATCCTCTTTCAGGAGCGCTGTCAAGAAAAACAAAGACAGCTCCTGTCTCTTTTGTGGTTACTTTCCTAGAATCCTTCTAAAGCCCAGCGCAAGGAGCGCTTATCATTTAATTTTCGATCTTAGACTCTTTTTGAATCAAGCCTTGGCAACTACAAACTTTGGTATAGTAGCATTTGGTGCATGAAAGGCTGGAAGGGGTAAGGTGGTGTTAAGGATTATGGAACCTTCATCTCAGAGAAGATTATCATCAGACAGATAAGTACCTCATGCCTTGTGGACCAGACATTGATATATATTTTTGTTTATTTATTTTTACCTTTTTTGCCTGTGTTACCTTGGGAGAGTGCAGCTGTTGAAATAGTAAGTGCATACACATAGGGGGTAGACGGTGGGTTAGAGGTAGGGGATAGATCTCTAATACATGTCTTCTGTTTCACCTACAGGGCAGATGGGGTGGAGTGCAGGAGAGTAAGGTCCACAGCATCTGACGACATCCCTTATCTATGCCAAGCAGCTGCAGCTTTTTGTTCCCTTTGTCCCTTTTTTCCCTTTCCCGTGTGGTGGCATTACTCTGGCAGTATTCCATAATTACTCGGGGGTGTTTCCAGTTCAGGGGAGGGGATTAATTAGCATCAACATCGTTCCTGCTGTATCCGGCTCCAAAGGTTAGTGAAACCTTTCTCTGCACGACAGTGGCAGGCTAGGTGCCAGGTGCCTACTAATTCTAATATTCTAATGCTAATAAAAGCAGATTGCCTCTTTCCACTGTTTCTCATGAAAATGAGAGGTACCTGCTCCAACTTCTCTTCTATTATCAGCAGTTCCACTTTCTGCCACATAACTCTGCATTACCTATGTGAAGAGTGTGTAAAAGTAATGCGCTTTTGAGGTGAGTTAGCATTATATGCACAATAAAATTGCAAGTGCAAATCTACTTTGCTTTGTTTTGCGATTACAAACTTCTTTGCTTTTTGTTAACACCATTTCAATTCATTGAACTTTATTTGGTGTGTAAAAACAACCATAAAGTATACATAAAATACAATTGCATCGCAAATTGCTAATAAAAGACAATGACATATCCAATGGCACTTAATAGACAGCATGAATTTAAGAAGCATCATAAGATAGGAACTCGTGAAATGGCGGTTAACAGATGTAGTACAATTTCATCAAGTCATCAAAGGTTCGGCGCTACAAAGGAACAGTTATACTTTTATGTGTATTAAGTGCATTTAAAATAAAATGCGCCACGTTAAAACAGACCCAGGGATAGTTAAACTTGGACATACATTTTACTGCAGCAAGGTGGGATCCATTGCCGGATGTATGACATTACCACGCATGCCTTTACAACGCGGTTTTTACAACGCATGCCTTTACAACGCATAGTGCTTTGGGGCGCTGGATAGGGAATAGTTTAATTTACTATTCCAACTCCAGCCCCGTGGATAGTAGGGAAGGTGTTGGATAGTAAATTAAACCTATTCCCTATCCTAGAACGCCCCCCAGCGCAATGCGTTGTAATGGCTTGCGTTGTAAAAGTTGCGTCGTAAAGGCACTGCATGGTAAAAGTTGCGTTGTAAAGGATGTTTCCCTCCATTGTCATATTCCAGCAGAAGTGGTTTTAGGTAATACGTTCTAAAACCAGAAAACCATTTTTAAAACAGTATAAAGTGCACAGTCAATACCAGATTCCCAGCAGGCTGAAAGAGTGATTTTTTATTGGACACTTCAAATTCTGTGCCATACTGCTGTCCTGGCTGAAACATTGGAAGAAGGGTAAGTTTCCCTTCACCACAGTGTCTGATTTTATTGTGAAATGTTGTTCACTACTAATAATGAAAGCAGAGGTTGTCTGAAAGGAAATTCTAGAAGGTCAGGAGGATAGCTGCAGAAAGGGCAAGGGATCCTGTAATTTAAGAAAAGTACTGCTATCACATCAAGGAGTGAGGACAGATGGGTAACACGAGACAAGCCATTTCGCTCTTGCACTGTTAGGGCAGCAACCAAGCAAGTGCTCTATCTCTGGTCCTCGCAAGTGCAGGATGTCAGTTAGGGGAGGGTCTGAGCCATGACCAGATGAGGGCCTGTCCAACTGGTGCTGGTCTGCCTTTGGGAGATTGAGAAGGTCTTGTGGCACAAACCCCTGCTTCAAATGTTGGCTTCTTTGGGTCCAGCAAGAGAAGATGGAATTTGGGTCTTTGAACAATTGTTTAGCGTCTGCTCAGATTGACAGTGTAGATTGCTTGTCCACTTCCTTCCTCGTTCATGGAGTGTATTTTGTTCAACAGCAGGCAGTATCCATGCCTTAAGAAAAACAAGCATTTGCAATGCAAATGGTCTCACATTTGTGAAAGTTAGAGCTATTGGTATTGCAAATGATAATGTTTTTACGTATGTTTATTTGTTTGCAGTGGACTGGGTGTATGTTGTTTGCAGTGGGGTATTTTGTTGTTTGTATTGGAATTGTAAGTTGTGGAATTGTGTATTGTGTAGCGTATTTCTGTTTTGGAATTATGTGGTATGGTGAATAGATATTGGTGAAGGTGGTATAGAATCTATTGAACATAATATGGAGATGGATATGTAGTTTGTGTTGGAAGTGGTGAGTGAACACTGCAGAGAGTAGTAGAAAAAACGTGTTTGAAAGAATGAAAGAAGGGTAGAGAATGGTGAAGAATTATGAAGAGGCGGTGTTTGCGTAGGTAGAATACACCTAAAGCAGGGGGTGGTAGTGTGTGTTAGAGGGGCTAATTTTTAGAAACTTTTTAGTTATCAAACTGTGCAGAAAGACGTGAAGTGAACGAACATGAGAAATGATGGATTAGTGTGTGTGAGAGCGAGATAGTGTTGTGAGAGACAGCGGGAGTAGTGTAAGTGCTAATTAGAGGGCGTGGAGGTGAGAGATAGATTTGAACTTAATTTTAGTATTTATAGGAAGGTGGATTTGGAGAGCGTGGTGTGAAGGGGTAGTGGAATTGTGAGATGTTAGTGGGTAGTGGTAGTGTGAGGTATAAATGATAGAGGTATTATTATGGTTTTATTGTAATTCTTAGTTGCGTGCTGACATTGTGCGGTGTTTAGGGTATTTGTGTTTTGGAATTATGTGGTATAGAGATTAGACGGTGCTAAGAGCACTACTGAATATGTTGAGCACTTCTCTCACCAACTCTGGAGGTAGCAACTTGTGAAGCGGCCAGTCTAACACAACAAATATGAGCAAGAATTGAAGCAGAAAAATACTAGAGAACTCCAGAAGACCGGTTCAAGGAGAAATTGCATCTAAACAATATTACAGGACTTTTAACAACCTCCTGGCTTGTAAAAGTAGCTTTAAGGCTCTGCCAGAGCTGACACAGACTCTAGCCCAATTCCTTGATAGAATAAATAATAACTAACAAAGACTGGCTATAATAACCCATGAAAACACGTCTCATGTGCCCTGAATCAAAGTAGAAAATAAAACCATAGTATTAGCACGGCTCCAACCCATTAACCCCTGGGCACTTATAGCACCAGATTCTGCTTCACAATGAGCTGGTTAAGGCAATTGCTGTCACAGTACTTGGAGCTTTCGCAAAGAACCTCTTCTCATCCGACCTGAAATCCTCACAGGGGCTTCCTTCTCACCTCACATTGCTCACATCTGTCTGAGGACTATCTATTTTTCACACCACTATCTGCAGTTCCACCATCACTATGAATGTCTGTGTAAAACAGATGAACCATTTTCTGCATTTCAAGCTGCCACTCAGATCCTGGGTCTGTCAACAGAGCAGAGAATGAAAGACTGATTCTACAGCAAGTACTTTACACTGAAAGTGTGGTCTGAGATATTCACATAAGTAAGCCAACAACGTCTTCATGACATTTATGACTGGGGACTGAGTAATAAACATGCTGTAGCCCTGGTAAGAAGAGCACCACAGAAATCCGAACTGAATCTTTGTTCAGCACGAGACACCTCTGTTGCTTTATGATGGACACAAACCAGTTAGCAGTGCTCAATGAGTCAGCCAAAAGATATCTTCATAAGAATGTGCATTTTTTTCAAACTTCAGAATAACACTGAACAAAATACCGCTCCCGAGCAAAGGACAAATTAACATTCAAAGTTGAATCATATCTGACTATCAGTCCAATAAAGTTTCCAGATTCAAGGTGTTCTCAAAAGGTTATTGTGGGAGGGCAGGACGGATATACAGACGCGGAGGCTGAATATATTGTCAAACAGGGACTTCTTTATTGTCAGGTGACACAGACTTAAGTTTAACTACAGGTTCTAGAGTTCTTTCTTCGGTAGGGATCTTCTCCTTTCTTGAAGGGCTGGCTGAGGTGCTCAGCGTTGTTATTTCCTCTTCAGTCGGATGACTAGGATCTTGGGGTGTTGTGGGCTCCGTGGCGTTGGTGTTTCCCAGAGGTTACCAAGAGAAAAGAAATGGAAACCTGTCAGTATATCAGTCCTGACAATATCACCCTTTTTCCTACACCCAGTAGTGCTCAGAAGTATGGTAGAAGGATGGTGAGGGATAGGGTGGGTATTGGTGGAAGGATTCATGAAATGAAGTGCAACCCAAGGGGAATAACAGGATTGAAGTATAGCTCAAGAGTAGAGTAGGTCATACGTCCAGATTCTAAAGGTCTCTCAGTCTCTCAGTACCGGTGTATAATAGTAGTGCCAAGAATCACTCTCTAAGTACGGTATCTCACATAGTGCTCAGTGCCCATGAGTCATGCAGACATCTGCGGCTTTAAATGTGCAGCCCTAATTTTGCAACCATAATCTTTGGCGTCTGCATTTAGGCTCCTGCGCCGCTCCCGAAAAGTACTTTTCGGCCCCCCCTCTACCCGCAATAACGCAACCTCCCACCTCCCACAACACAACAACAGTACCCCGTTCCGGTTTCACTCACCGGACCCGCCGTAACTCTCCTGAGTCACGGCACGCTCTCCAGCCTCCTCCGGGGGACACCACCACTCCTCCGTCCAGCGGTCCTCGGTCTCCCCCGCCTCCTCGCTGTCAGGAACGCTCTCTTGACTCTCGGCGTGCAGCTTCGGTTCCCAGCTCCGAGATTCGGCGTCCCTCGCGTGGTCAGCTTCTTCCGTTCTTCGCTCCGCCCTCACGACGATCCTTGACGTTCCTTCCTGGTTGACGTCTGTTTTGACTGGTGCCTCGTCCTCTGCTCCTCCCCTCCATTTCCGTCCTTGCTGTGGAGAGAGACGAGAGGTGGGTGTCTCCTTCTGAGTTGCCAGCTGTATGCGATTGTCTCGGCAGCGGCCCAGTAGTGTAGGGGATTCTGGGCAATGTAGTCCGGCCAGACGGGGAGTCCCGCCGGGTCCCCTCTCACATACCCTTTCCCTTGCTGTCTTGATACTAGGGTGTCTCTCTTGAGGATACCTGGACAGAAAGTCTACGTTCCCTTGCTCAGACCCTTTTCGATGTTGTGTGCGGAATCTATAGGGTTGTAACGCCAGGAACCACCTTAACACTCTGTCATTGTTTCCCTTATTTCGGGCTAACCATTCTAGAGGTGCATGATCCGTGAATAGGGTGAATTCCCTTCCTTCCAAGTAGTATCTCAGGGTTTCAATGGCCCACTTCATGGCCAGAGCTTCTTTCTCGATGACTGCGTAATTCTGTTCCCTTGGGAACAACTTTCGAGTAATGTACAAGATGGGTTGCTCCTGTCCTTGTCGAGTTACTTGAGAAAGCACCGCACCAATTCCTTGGTCCGATGCGTCTGTCTGTAAGACAAAGGGTAGGGAATAGTCAGGGCTGGCTAACACTGTCTCAGATGTGAGCGATCCTTTCAGAGCCTGAAAAGCTCTTAGGATGTCTGGTGTGGGATGCTTTAATCGTTCTTCTGCATTAGCTGCTTTTTGTAGTAGGTTGGTGAGAAGTGATGCTAATTGAGAAAAATTGAGAATAAATCTCCGATAATACCCCAGAAGGCCTAGGAAGGCCCTAAGGTCTTTTTTCGTTTTGGGTAAGGGTATTTGGGAGATAGCGGCTAGTTTGGAATCTTGGGGTCTAATCATTCCTTCCCCTAACAAGTATCCCAGATACTTCACAGTTTGGGCTGCTAAGTGACTTTTCGCTGGGTTGATTTTTAGACCATGGAGCCCTAATGTCTCAATGACTTTCGACAGATGGTATAGATGCTGGTCCCATGTGTTGCTATAGATGACTATGTAATCTATATATGCTCCAGCGTATTCCTCATGCGGACGCAGGATGCAATTCATGGCTCTTTGGAAGGTCGCCGGAGCTCCATGTAACCCAAAAGGTAAGACCTTAAAGTGGTACAATCCATCGGGGGTAGAAAAAGCAGTTTTCTCTTTATCCTGTGGCCGTAAAGGGATTTGCCAATACCCTTTACACAAGTCAAGGGTACTGATGTATTTGGCCCTCCCTTTTTTCTCCACCATCTCGTCCACCCTAGGTAACGGATAGGTGTCAAATTCAGAGATTTTGTTGACTTCTCTGAAGTCGATGCAGAACCGGACCGAACCGTCTGGTTTCGGTACCAGAACTATGGGCGAGTTCCATTCGCTAGTAGAGGGCTCTATGATGTCCATTTGTATCATCTTCTGCACTTCCTCGCGTATAGTGAGGCGACGTGCCTCCGGTATACGATAGGGGCCAAGACGGATCTTTTTCCCTGCCGGTGTCCTGATGGCGTGTTCCACCAAGGTAGTCCTTCCTGGTGTCAAGGAAAATATTTCTCTGAGTGGCATAAGATCCTGGGTCAACCTTTCTTTCAGAGGGAAAGGAAGAGCGGTATCTATGCATTGGACAAACAAGGGGACCTCTGGTTCGATCTTCGCAGTCAATGTTGGTACGGGTCCTTCCCATTTTTTTTAACAAATTGACATGGTAGATTTGTGAGGTACCCCTAGCTGGGTCTAATTCTATACGATAGGTAACTGGGGTAACCTGTTCTGTAACTTTGTATGGACCCTGCCATTGGCCCAGTAATTTGTGATCCGAGGAGGCCATCATCAAGAGAACAGGATCACCTATCTCAAATATCCTTTCTTTTGCTTTTTTATCATACTGTTTTTTCTGGGCGGCTTGGGCTTCTTCCAGATTAATACGGACGATAGTCCGAATCTGTCCCAGATGGGTTTTAAGGTTGGATACATAATTCACTAGGGGTCTGGTATTATCTGGTTCGCTCTCCCATTTCTCTTGGGCCATTTCCAACAAGGTTCTGGGTTGATGGCCATACAATAATTCAAATGGCGAATACCCTGTACTTTTTTGGGTTTTACAACGGATAGCAAACAGGGCCAAGGGTAACATATCCTCCCATTTCCTGGTCTCTAACTCTAACAGCTTTTTTAAGGTGGTTTTAAGCGTGGCATTATATCGTTCCACCAACCCATCAGTCTGGGGGTGGTATGCTGCTATTCTAATCTGGTGTATACCTAATTGGGTACACACCTGTTTCATGACCTTCGATATGAAAGGAGTCCCCTGATTAGTCAGTATTTCTTTCGGGAATCCTACCCTTGAGAATACGGTTATCATAGCCTTAGCAATATTGATGGCATCGGGGCGACGTAGGGCTATCGCCTCAGGAAAATGGGTGGCATAGTCCACCAATACTAGGACATATCTACACCCACTCCGGCATGGCAGCAATGATCCTAGTATGTCCATGTCTACCCTGTTGAACGGTTCTTCTATGACTGGAAGAGGACGTAAGGGAGCACGGGTGGTATGTATCTACTATGACGCTGGCATATGGGGCATTCCCTACAATATTTTTTTACTTGTTGGAAAATGCCAGGCCAATAGAAACGTTCCATGATTTGTTTTTCTGTTTTCTCTGGCCCAAAGTGTCCCCCTAAAAGATGGCTGTGGGCCAAAAACAATACTTTCTCTCTAAAGGGCATAGGTATCAATAGCTGTGGGGTTTGATTAGGGTTTCCTTTCCTATAGAGTAACCAGTTTTTTATAAAGAAATATGGACCTACATGAAGGGGTCTTCGTGGTCTAGGGCGTTTTTCCAAGCTTCCTGCAATACCGGATCTTCTCGTTGGGTGGCACGGAAACTTCTATCAGTTTCCCATGGGTTCTCTTCAGGTATAGCAGGAAGAACAGTAGGTGTCTTTTCTTTCTCTGCTCTTCTCTGTTTTCGACTTTTCCTGGGTTTTGATACAGGCCATTCCGGTTTGTCCTCTCCAGCAAAAGGCGCCTCAGCCCACCAGTCTTCACCTTTGTCAGGAGCTAGCATTTGGGGAAGATGCGGATAGTCATTTCCCAATATGACTTTTTCCGGTAAATTAGGGATGAGACCCACCTTCAGTGAAGTACCAGGATCATTGACATGTTGGATTCGTACCTGAGTAGTCGGGTATTGTTTAACGTCCCCATGCACACACCGAATGGCAACCATTCCATCACTGGGACCGATCCAGGGTTCAAAATCTTGAGGACGAACTACACTCTGTCGACACCCCGTATCGGCTAACGACAGTGTTGACTGTCCATTGACCTTTACTTCGCAATGATAGGGTGGAAGTGGATCTCCGGAGGATGAACAGTAATAGTTCCTGGCTAACCCTATTTCCATAGTTTCCTCTTTCTGGGGACAGAACCTGGCAATGTGTCCTGGTCCTCCACAATGGAAGCACTGGGGCCCAGGATTCGGGCGTCGGAATACTGGGGTATGGGTGATCCCTCCTGGGAAAAGAGTGACAGGTTCTGGCTTTTTGGGGAGAGGGACTCGGGGAGGCCTATGACTTCCTGTTCCATTAGTCTTCCAGGGGGTATCGTCTCTTCCTTTTTGGATTTCCTGGGCCCGGTTGTAGGCACTCGCTATTTCTACAGCGGTTTCTAATGTCAGGTGGGCCTGTTGTCTGACCCACTTCTGGATAGGGGGATGAAGGGAGGCCAGATACTGTTCCAAATAGATCTTGGACGTGATACCGTCTTTATCGGTAGTGGCTGGTTTTAACCAACGATCAGTCATGTCCTTTACCCTGTAATACAGGGCATGGGGTGTTTCCTGAGGTCCTTCTCTGACCTGTCGCAGTTTTATTCTATATGATTTGTCATCAACCCCCAGCCTTTCCATGATGCATCGTTTGATGTCCCCGTAAGGTACAGTTCCTTGTATGGTGGCTGCCTGGTAGGCGGCTTGTAAATCCCCTGATAGGAGAGGTCCCAAATATTGACCCCACTTATCCGCCGGCCAAGCTGCTGCTGTGGCTATGCGATCAAAGTTATTAAAGAAGAAGTCCGGATCTTCCCCACTTACATACTTCTGCATTACCATAGAGGGTAGGGTAGTGGGTCCTTTTTGATTTCCCAGGATTTCGGCCAATTTATCCATAGCGGCTCCATGCGTTTGACTTTGTCCGGATATAGCCTTCTGAGTCCTCTCTCGGTCTTCCTCTACTACATTTAGGAATCTCTCCAATACTTGTCCCAAGCGTTCTTGGTGTTCAGCCATTTTTGTAAGGGCAGCCTCCATGTCTCCGCCGTATCCCACTTCTGACACCACTTGTGGGAGGGCAGGACGGATATACAGACGCGGAGGCTGAATATATTGTCGAACAGGGACTTCTTTATTGTCAGGTGACACAGACTTAGGTTTAACTACAGGTTCTAGAGTTCTTTCTTCGGTAGGGATCTTCTCCTTTCTTGAAGGGCTGGCTGAGGTGCTCAGCGTTGTTATTTCCTCTTCAGTCGGATGACTAGGATCTTGAGGTGTTGTGGGCTCCGTGGCGTTGGTGTTTCCCGGAGGTTACCAAGAGAAAAGAAATGGGAACCTGTCACTATATCAGTCCTGACAATATCATCCTTTTTCCTACACCCAGTAGTGCTCAGAAGTATGGTAGAAGGATGGTGATGGATAGGGTGGGTATTGGTGGAAGGATTCATGAAATGAAGTGCAACCCAAGGGGAATAACAGGATTGAAGTATAGCTCAAGAGTAGAGTAGGTCATACGTCCAGATTCTAAAGGTCTCTCAGTCTCTCAGTACCGGTGTATAATAGTAGTGCCAAGAATCACTCTCTAAGTACGGTATCTCACGTAGTGCTCAGTGCTCAGTGCCCACGAGTCATGCGGACATCTGCGGCTTTAAATGTGCAGCCCTAATTTTGCAACCATAATCTTTGGCGTCTGCATTTAGGCTCCTGCGCCGCTCCCGTACAGTACTTTTCCGCCCCCCCCCCCACTACCCACAATAACGCAACCTCCCGCCTCCCACAACACAACAACAGTACCCCGTTCTGGTTTCACTCACCGGACCCGCCGTAACTCTCCTGAGTCACGGCACGCTCTCCAGCCTCCTCCAGGGGACACCACCACTCCTCCGTCCAGCGGTCCTCGGTCTCCCCCGCCTCCTCGCTGTCAGGAACGCTCTCTTGACTCTCGGCACGCAGCTCCAGTTCCCAGCTCCGAGATGCCGCGTCCCTCGCGTGGTCAGCTTCTTCCGTTCTTCGCTCTTCCCTCACGACGATCCTTGACGTTCCTTCCTGGTTGATGTCTGTTTTTACTGGTGCCTCGTCCTCTGCTCCTCCCCTCCGTTTCCGTCCTTGCTGTGGAGAGAGACGGGAGGTGGGTGTCTCCTTCTGAGTTGCCAGCTGTATGCAATTGTCTCGGCAGCGGCCCGGTAGTGTAGGGGAGTCTGGGCAATGTAGTCCGGCCAGACGGGGAGTCCCGCCGGGTCCCCTCTCACATCTATCTTCTTGTTTCCTTTATTCTTAACACAATTGTAGATGTATTACACATAACTTCTAGGTGGTGAGTTGGAATAGGCGAGCCTGTTCGGAGGGCAGGTACGAAGGCTGTCCAGTGAGGGGAATACTGTGAATATGCTCCAACTGCTCCAGACCAGATTAACAGACCCCTGAAGAAGGGTCAATCGCTAGACCCGAAATGCATTGGGTAAAATGTAATCTTATTGAAGAATCATGATGAAGTAATGGAATGAAAATGAAATATTGCAACATTTGGAATATGAAATAAATATTCTTAGAGAAAACTGAGAAAAAGTGCAAGAACTGATTATTACTTTGAATAATAGATGAAACTTTATTGTTTCTTGGAAAAGTGCACACATCCTTTGAGACAGTATTATCTGTCTCACATAGCAACATTGAATCGATAGGGGCTTCAGGACAAAGCGCCTGGATGAAGTAGCACACAATAATATTGAATGGAAGATTGAATAAAAATAATCCTAACTAAGAGTGCACAGAAGGATTTTCAACTGAGTTGGTATAGATGACATCACCAAATGTAGCCAATAGCCGACACGCGTTTCGTCTCGGGGAAAATCACCCAACAACTTCCTCAGGGCAAGCACAAAATCTGTAGACAAGTTTGCCACATTTCAGGTAAAGTCTATGTGTGGTCCCATATAACATGGGTCTAGAAAATATATATTTCATATATGATATGTGTCCTTCAGCGTTCTGACGTATTGTGTTAAAAAATCTCAGTCGGATTTATAATCTGGTCCCGATGAATGTAAGTAGAATTAATTCATGTGAGGGAGAGTACTCCTGCCGTCATCGTCGGTTCAAAGTCAGAATAACACTGATTCCCTATATGAAGGGAGTAGCTTGCAAGGAGTAAACACAAATAAAGGGGTACGCAACCCAATTATATATGCAACTATGGTTTGAATGCAGGCTTTATCACAAATTATTGACAAATCATTTGCTGTTAAATTTGCTTTTATTCCAGTTGTTAACTTTGCAATTAGACTAGTTCAAACCATATCTTTACCTAATAGATTATTGAAGCATCATCCTCGGTAACGGCAGGATGGTTTGTGCTATTTATTCACCATATAGCCTTTGTTGAATAGTGACGCATGTGCCATAATTCAACTATTTTTCTTAGAAAAAAATTATTATGTTATTATAATTCAACGAACATGAATTAAACAAATGTATTTGTACCATGGAGGATCAGAAATAGCGATCTGCACTGCACAGTCAACAGCATAGCCAGAGTGTAAGCCTAGACACACAGACACACTCGATGACTAATCTCTCCCTTATAAGCTTTACTGATGAAGTTGTCCAAGATCACAGTGTGCTAATGAAGATATGTTCATGTACTTTAAAAGTAAAATTATGGCTTGGTTTAGGCTCCTGAAAATAAATCGGACGCAAGCAAGATAACACCTGCTGCTATGCCCAGAGCATCATGGGTGGCCCAGGTAGGATCATTATAAGCACACCACTATAACCAGGACTGAAAACTGGAGAAGGGAAAACATTGGACTGAGATTTATCTTACAGGACAGTTGCGTTGCTCAACTGAACTATCACTGGAAAGGCCTGATTGTCTGACTAATTGGCTATTATATCTACATCCAACCATCCATCTCCACAAAGAGGCCTTAGACTTATTACCAATGCTTGGTTTGTTTTAAGTAGAGGATTTATGCATGCACGCTTGTGCAAACGTGTACGCGCATTTGTGATACGCACCAAATTCCAGACATTGAAAAAGTCTGCTGCCCTAGGAAAAAAACAGAAAATGGATTGCTTTCTACACACAATGCATGTCTTGGCGAGGCAAAAGACCACTCTGCGTGTGTTTTCAATAATTGGTAACAATATGCCCTGCACTCAGCTGTGCTACGCAAACAAATGATGGACGGAATGCTGAATAAATCATACATTCACCCCCAGTCAAGAGATCTGGGTTAAATCCATCGTTATGTGCCGTCAAACCAGGCCTAAGTGGAACTTGTTTC
Source organism: Lissotriton helveticus (assembly GCF_964261635.1). NCBI lineage: Eukaryota > Metazoa > Chordata > Amphibia > Caudata > Salamandridae > Lissotriton > Lissotriton helveticus. Next base: position 1,407,894,698 of record NC_136057.1, on the reverse strand, counting down.
AAATCGATGTTTAAGGTACACATTATATACCGTGTTGGACCACATACCAATTGGAGGTGTGTGTTATGCCAACACATTAGTATAAAACTAAAACAAATAAAGGTACTTACAAGTGAATCGGCGTGTTGTGCAGTGGGGGATCAAGCATGCTCTGAATGCTACTAGCCTTCCCCCAATTTGGAGCTGCAGAATCCAACCTTGTGTTTTCAAAGGCATCACTGGGGGGACCCGACACGGAGGCGCTGGAGTGACGCGGGCAGAGCCCGTCTGACGTGGAGTCGTCGCCACTGGTGCTGCTGACAGGGCTGGCCAAGGGAGAGCAGCAGCAGGCCGAACCAGGATGGAGTCATGCTAATCAGAAAAAATTCATCACAAAAGAGTGCTAAAACATGAAGCACAACGCCCGTGCATATTAAAGTTATACACCCAGAACAAAAAGTAGTCCCCAAACCAAACACATAAAAAACAACAGCGTAAGTAAACTGTAGTTGGTCGGTGCTCCTCGCCATAAAATGAAAGTGATGTATCAGGAGCACCAATCAATAAGGACCCAAGAAAGAAGAGCAACGCAGGTGTTAACCAATGTCAAGCGGCAGGCAGGATTACACTACTATATTGATTACAGCAGGTCTTGCAGAAAGCACATGTGCACTGTCTAAGCTCAACCTAAAAAGGTGCATGGCTACTGCTCATGTCCTCAATTCCCATTCCTGACTTTTTAGCATCCTTTTCCTCATTCAACATCATCTTTGCCTGGTACATGTTGCCATATGGACTACTGCGCCTTCTCTGAATACACCCTTTTTTTGGTGTACACACACACACAGCATCTGCTGCTTCTATGGCTAATGATGGAGCTGTGTAGCTTCCTATATGTTTTAGTGTTTTACTCCTTATTACAGTTATAATTTGCATGTCTATCTTTCACATACCCTCACCCATCACACCACTAGGAACTGTGTCCTACAAGATGATAACCACACCTCGATGGCCATCATGTACAACATGAAATCACATCCCACTCAGGTTAAAAACAATACTTTTCTAACTACAAACTCTATGCAGTGTACCTTGCTATCCATGTGGATAAGTGCGTTCGTGTTTCACATCAGGGTGGGTAGCATTATACAAATGCTACAATAAAATACAGTACAGAAGGATTGCGTCCGTTATGGTGGCTAGTCATTGTTCAAGGCCTGATCTATTTACTATGAAAAGTTACCAGAAAGGCGTAAATCTGACATTTATTGTGAAAGCCATATGTTAAAAACAATAACGCATTTAAAGGTGGATTGTTATGATTCATATCAAAATATGCAGAGAGGTATTTGGTTACATAGAATATCCAGTGGCGACTGCTCCCGGGAATCAGTAGTGGGGCGGGGAGGGGCTGGGATGCGAGGCGGGGTTAAAACAATTTTTTTTTAAAAGATCACTTACCTGCCGGCGGCCGGCCTGCCACCACCTCTTTTCCGTCATCTCACTCCTCTTCCTGGCTTCTGTGCGAACAGGACGCAGGAAGCACCCAGCTTCCCCTAAGCCAATCACAACGCTGCCATGCAGCGCTGTGATTGGTCTGAGCACTGTGGTTCGGCGCTCAGCCAGGGAATGGGAGCCTGGGAATGTTCTCCACCCAGGCTATAATGCAGCCTGGGTGGAGAACATGCAAAGTACGCATAACTGTTTGGCCAGCCTGAGATGGCCGGCCAAACATTCATGCGCACTTAGGGAAGTGCCCACCACTCCTCCCCTCTGCCCAGCCCAGCCCCACAAAACTGGCTAGCACAGAAAAAGAAAATGATAATAACAGCGCGTTATTATCATTTTATTTTTCCTTTTTTGCAGTGCCGAAAGGCTGTGGGGCGATGCGCCACCACCTTAGCGCCCACTGCCTTAGCGGAGAGGCCACCTCTGGGAATCCCACAAATTACCGAAGTCTGCAAGAACTTTGGGCCATATTATCAAGCCTGGGCGATGAAATTATCACCGCTTTATCGGCAGGAAACTGCCGCTAAAGTGGCGAAAATGGGCTTGATAATAGGCTCTGTGGAATTCCAATCGAAGCCCATGTTAGATGTGAAGGACATCTATAGTCTCAATAGTAAGGACTCAATAGTCGCAGTGCTAAATCCGAGAAAAAAAAGCCCGCTAGCAAAATTACCTCTCCCACAGAGATAGTTTGGAGGTGATATTGCACCAAATGGAGTCTACTACGGAGTTCGCCGCTTCTTCCAGGAATCAGACCCTTTTCATTTATTTCTCTTAACGTCTAAATCAGGTTCAGTCAGTAGTTTGTAGCTGGATGGGCCACGACGACGCAACTCATGTTCTTTCGCTAGGTGGCGCTCAAGCGCTGCTGCTTTACCATGTACATCACTTCTCTCTCTGCAGCACTGGGCAGGACACGTCTGCTGGTGAAGTAGTCTCGATGGACGGGAAACCTTACCAACTAGAAACTTTGTAAACCTGTCCTTGAAAAACAGCACCGTTGGTTCCTTGGACATAGCTATTCATAGTTATTTGAGGAATGGCATTCAAGGACAGCAGTCTGGGATCACACAGGGTGCCCGCTTAAGAGCCGGGCCTCAAACTCTTGAAATCCCACAGCAGACGTCTCAGTGCTGGACCGGTTCTAAGGCAGCTGCCTGGGTGCCATGGCTGGCATTGTCAAGTCAAAGGAGTGTGGCGCACAATGGGGGATGCACCTGATAGTGACGGGCTGTCTCTTGCTCCATGTTTGGGTCATACATAAAACATGTCCGTGCCGTGGTATCTTCTATTTCCCTCAGTTTAGGGCCAGATGTAGGTAATCCAGATTTACCGATTCGGTATTTTAGAATCTGTAAATGGGATGTAGGTATTTATTTACCTATTCAGGGGTGCAACAGGGTGTCAAAGTGACACCCTGCCACCCTTGAATGTGTTCCCCCTGGAGGCCCATAGGAATGAATGGGAATTAGCAAATCGGTAAATACCGATTCGGTAAAAGGGGGAACACATTCAAGGGTGGCAGGGTGTCACTTTGACACCCTGTTGCACCCCTGAATACTGCATGGGTGCACATGTCGCACACATACATGCCCTTAGGGCATGTATGTCTGTTATAAATTGCAAAAAAGTGCTTTTTTTTTAGGGTTTTCAATATTTACCACCAACTTGTAGTTGGTGGGAAATAATGAATCCTGAAATGGGAAAAGCACTCATTTGAGTGCTCCCTACATTAAGGATTCGGTAATTTACCGAATTGGTATTTTAAGAATTCGTTAATTTACAGCTGTCTTAAATTACCGATTCGGTAAATTACCGAATCCTTCAATTTGGCCTCCTACATCTGAAAAGCCTAATACCGGTCCGTAACGGTCGAAATTCGGTAATTTCGGCCGTTACCGCCCGGTACTAGGCTACCGACATCTGGCCCTTAGAGTGTAGGGCCTACTGTTTTACTCACCCTGCCTGTCCTTGATATAGATTTCTGTCCGCTGAAGGAAGCCCTGCCTCTGTCGTGGCCCCTGCCCTTACCCACATTCTGCCTCCTGTGCGGGCGCACCTGTTTAGTGTGGTGTGTGGGGCCTTCTAGTATGCATGAAATGACACATGCCTGTGAGTCACGGTTTACTCCTACACCAGGAACGATGGCGCTTTTAACACATCTCTGTGTGTTACATACTCCGAGCATTCCTGTGCTAACTCTGCTGTCTGTCTTGTCCCACTTACGGCCTGCCCTGGGGATGTACGGGTCCAACCACTGTGCGCCTGTGGAAAAAGAGGGGGCCGCATTTATGGGAAATGACGCATCGCTGCGTGAAAGCAGCAATGCGTCACTTCTCAGGGCGCACTCCTTGCGACATACCTGATGCATCATATTTACTGTATGACGCATCATGTCGCAAGGAGTTACAGAAACGTCAGTATTTCTGACGTATCAGTAAGCGCAAAAGTGACGCATTGCTGCAGTGTGTCACAAAAGTGACGCAACTCCAGCAAGGCGTCCTTTCACATGGGGCAAGCCCCATGTGAAAGGGCCTGTGTCAGTCTTACGCCTGCAGTGAGGCAGGCGCAAGATTTTGACGCAACGGCGTCCTAGAAGTGACGCAGTGAAATCTCATAGATTTCACTACGTCACTTCTACGAGGCTTTTTGCGGGGGAACGCCCCCCCCCCTGCATAAATGATATCTGACGCAGGTATAATGTAGCGCAGGGGTTTACAAAGTGACGCATCTGCTTAGATGCGTCACTTTGTAAATAGTGCGCAACAGGAAGCATGTTTTACGCCGCCGATGCGTCACAAAAAGTGACGCATCGGAAGCGCAAAACTGACGCAAGGCCTCATAAATGAGGTCCAGGGATTTTAATTGATGTGCACCAGCTCCTCACTGCCCTGAACCTGAGCACGCCCTGGCACTCTGCATATTCAGAGTCTTTGCACAAGTGACAATTCCCTTCAGTGCTGCCTACACCTACAGGGATTTCCCTGTATGTTTCATCCACGCCTCTTTGGCATTACATGTTTAAGTCACTCACCCTTATAGGAAATGATCATCTGTTTTATGTCAACTTAATTATTCTGGAGTTGGGTGCCGTGTTCCCGGATTAGGTACTCGCCCAGTGCAAATGCCTATATTAGGTGAATCTGCTCTTTATAAAAACCACCATGTGGGGGCATGAGCCTCCAGGCCATTGTGTGCACTCCCTTCAGTCCAATTAGGAGCGTTTACAAATGTCAGCCAATTCCTCCCTCTAACTGGCTGGTTTTACTTTTCTGCTCTCTCTCCTTGGGGTATGTGGCAAGCCTGTGGAAGTGGCTGCGCGCGCTGTGTTCTGCTTTGAGTACCGAGTACTACACCTGTCTCCCTTTCTTACTAAACAAGTGTTTGGCACCTACAAGAACAGGACAGCAGACTTGACCATGACAAAAGCTTATCCAATGGACGGGCAATGACAGCTCTCGACATTTATGTTCCTTCTTGAGACAGGCACCTACAAATTATTTACATTTTCTAATAAAAAAAATCTCTTCTGTCCTTCCCATCCCTCCTCCCTCTGTCTCTTCTCAAACCATTCTGAATACTATGAACTTCTAAACTTCCTTCTCAAACTTTCAATCCCCTTCAACCATCCACCCAACTAACAAGCATACACAACCATTACTTACCAGGGGCGGCTCCAATAAAGCGAAGGAGCGTTGCCCAGTGCCACTGCTCTCAGAGCAGTAAAAAAAGGAGCTGTATTAGGGCAGGACGGGGCTGGGGTCACAGGGGGAGGAGTGGTGGGCACACTATTAGTGTGCATGACTGCTTGACCGGCCGTCTTGCGTCCGCAAGCAGTCATGCGCACTTTGCTTGTTCCCACTAGGCTGTAATGCACAGTCTAGTGAGGAACATGCACAGGCCCATAGTCCCTGTCTGAGAGCTGAACCACGGCACTCAGACCAATCACAATGCTGCATTGCAGCATTATGATTGGCTTAGGGGAGTCTGTGTGCTTCTTCCTTCCAGGACTCGCCAGGAAGAGGAGCTTCGATGGAGGAAAGACAGCGGCTGTCAAAAGGTAAGTGTTTTAAATTTATAATTGTTTGTATTTTGACCCCCCCCTCCATACTCCCCCCGCCCAGCCACCCCTGTTCCCTGCCAGCCACCACAGCTACTTACAAGAAACACTTTACTATTTTCCCTTTTGAAATCCTTTCCTATCATTCTATCCCTTCTTCATGCTCTGCTGAACACACGTTAAATCGAGAGCACAAACCTAACCCAACAAATGCACAAGATTTTTTTTTTTACTAACGACTAATCTTGGATTCCAGAGAAGCGTGCGACTTGCCAAAAAAGTGCTTCAATTCCTCGTCAGGGGTGGTAAGCACTATATAAATACATTTACAATTACAATGTCAGGTCAGCCCTTCCATCAGCCCTGAGAAACATGGCACATATAAACTGATGAATTTGCTTAACAGCCAAATTATAGGTCAAAGAGAAACCTATCATCTCCCGCAAACGTTCATCACAATGTCATCTGCTCAAAGAAAAGTAACCTACCCATATGATAGCACTGACTGCATTCTCTGACTGATTAATTGAAATCAAACTGAATGACACCAATGAGAACATATCTTCTCCTCCGACATGCATCTAGAGTTTTGTTTTTTTATTGGTTTTAGAAAATTCTATATGCAGACCCCCAGTGCTGAGGAGTATTGTCTCTGACTTAACCAGTTAAAGTTTTTTTTATTAAACAGCTGTTGTATATTTATTTAGTTATATCTATGATTATAATACCTTCATTGGCTTCATCCCAATTATTTTCAAGGAGAAAATGGAAGTGGTCAGAGGCCGGGCATACACCCCACCCGCATAAAAACGAAATATTATGGGGAGCCGGGGCCAACAGCGAATAGGTTAAGTGAGCCACGGGTTGAAAATCTTTGGGAACCACTGATTTAGATTTGCAATGTAATAACCCTTGTTAGGCCCCCTTAGGAAAGATAGTATTTTGCTTTGCAAACTGTAATTTTGTATACATTTGTAAGTTCATGAGTTTATGCCTGATGGTTTCCTTACTGAAAGGTTCAAGCTCAATATAGAAGGAAGGCCTGAGTTGGTTATGGTGGATAGCCAGTGATCTGACTAAAGGCCAGATTGGCCCGCTGGGAAAACTTAAATCTGATGCTATAGATCTGATCTGTTATTATGAAAATGCTTGATGTCTACAGTAGGCATATCTTATTTATTTTGAAAAGCATTTGTTATGGCCAATATGCCTTTAAGGATGGATTGGTGGCTTACAATTGGAGATTTTTCTTTATTGTAAGTGCAATTGGAAGGGAACTTTCTTACTCTTGGGGTTACAACACTGGGTATGCGGGAACTTTGGTACAGATTCACAACCTGAATTCTTGTTTTTTAAGGCACCTTGAATCATGGCTAATCTCAGGGGCGGCTCTTCCGCTAAGGCGGAGGAGCGTCACCCCCACCGCTCTCAGAGCAGGACAAAGAAAATGCTAATAACGTTGCTATTATCATTTAACTTCGTAGTTTCAGGGCTGGGTTGGGGGACGGAGCTGGTGGCACATGAGGCAGATTGGTTTGGACACTCCAAGTCCACATTACTTTTTGGCTAGCCATCTTGGGCCGGCCAAACAGTCATGCAAACTCTGCATGTTCCCCACCAGGCTGTAATGCACAGTCTGGTGAGGAACATGCACAGGCTCCCTTTCCCTGTGTGAGCGCCGAACCACAGCGCTCAGACCAATCCCAACTCTGCATTGCAGCATTGTAATTGGCTTCGGGGAGCCTGTGTGCTTCCTGCTTCCGCTGAAGGGGAGGAGAAGGAGACACGACAGTGGAGAGACAGCCAGAGCGGCTGCAAGGAGGTGTTTTTTTTTTTAATTCCCTCCTGCCCCACCTCGCCTTTCCCTGCCAGCTACTACTGGCTAATCTAACATATCTAAAGGGGTAACTTTGAGAAATTCCTATATGATTGTTAAAAAGAATGTTTCAACTATTCCAATGTAATTTTTATTAGTAGAATCCTTTGTTATAATGCCAATGCTTGCTTTTTCAAAATCTGTGAATTGAAATCGGAAATAAGGTTTCACGATTCTTTCTTAGATTTGTGCGATAATACGTTTTCACATCAGACTAAGGGCCAGATTTAGAACTAGGTGGATGGATGACTCTGCCACAACGGTTACAGATAGCCCGTCTGCCGAAATGTAAATCCCAGTACATCCTATGGAATTTATATTTCGACTGACGGAATAAACTTCACCGTTTTGACAGTGTAACCCATCCTCTGAGTTCTAAATAAGGGCCTAAGTGGATAATTGAATTACTATGACTAATTATGCTACTGCTTTACTTACGTTACATTTGGGTATATTTGCTAAAACAGCAGTTTTAGTTCTTAAAAGCCCTGAAGAAGCGACTGAATCGTGAAACACGTGTTGGCTGTGTTTGCTGTGTTTATGGACAGAAAAAAGATTCAATTCATTCATCTTGATGCTGATATTGGAATAAACTTCATATTTGGATGACCAATGGACTGTGTGCATTGGACATTGATTTTTATCCCACACTATCAAGATATTGTTTCCATATGTTTTCATATGGACAACATACCAATGGGGTAAAAAGCTTTTCTTGGAATTGAGCGCCGGGCTTATCCTGTACCCAAAGTTTTCTTAAATACAAATATATGGTAATACACTTACATAGAGGGGGTAAGTCTGCTGTCATTCACCATTGGTCTCTTTTAGTGTCTTTCACACTCTGCTTCCTTTCACGACAGCTTGAAGCAATGGATTAGCCTACGTCAGCCATTAGTCCTCATGCAGTGTGAATGACCGCAATTTTCTGATCATGTGTACATCTGCCAGAAAATGACTGTTTCAGTGGCAAGGATAGTGGCCGAGTCCTTTAGGTTTCCATTGTCTTCTTTTACAGGTCCCCTTTTATTTCCTTCCTTCTCCTATTTTTATTTCAATTTTTACAGCACTATACAGCTTCCCAAAAAGGTGTTAACAGGCTGCTTGCTGGGGGCTCATTTCACCTTTAGTGTGCTGCATCCCCACAGCCACAGCCACTAAACCAAGTGACCATCATGGAAGCTGTTGTCCATGGTGTATCACTGGTTTACCATTTCAAGATGGATATTGCATTAGTTCTAAATGTAGCAGTCATTCGAGAACTGTATAGTCATATTACACTATGCACAACACAATTGGAAGACAGTCACACACTGCTATATTCAATTTCATGTATTATACTAAGCATATGCCCACCTAGTTTAGACAGCCGTATGTTTTCTTTTCTACTTTTATTTTATAATATGTTATCTTTTTTCTACTTTTACCTTGTCATGGCTTGCACCGCCCCTCCCCTCCCTTTTCCTATAATTTCTATTAGCACCCACGCCCCTATCACTCTCCTCCCTTGCTCGCTGTGCCACTGGATTCAAGCTATCCTGGCTCATGGGGGGGTGAAATCCCGAAACCGGTCCCAGGATGCTAGTTTCTGGTTCAGGAAGGACCTGGCCTGGCAGTTCAGGCTGGTCTGTTTCCATGAGGAGCAGGGTCTACTTCTAGCCAGTTGTACTCAGCAGAGGCACCCCCCACATGGTCGCACTGATGAAGCAAGATTTCGCATATTACGCGACTTGCTTGACATCAAGAACCTCGAATAACATTTAATCCTATAATTCAACTTGTACATCTTACTAACTTTCCTTTATCTTTATATTTGAGTGTCGTAGTGACGCTTGCCTATGTGTTTACTAATACAAATAACCCGTGTCCCTAAAATGGCCGCCGCTTGATGGGTTTCTTCTGCGCATGCGTTAGTCACACTCACGTGACGTGACGTAGTTGCAGTTTTGGTGGAAATTCTTGTGCCTGCGCGCTTGCGTCTAAAATGGTTGTCTGTGTCCTAACGTGGTGAAGCTTGCGCAGATGCTTTCGTGTTCTTGTCTGTTGCACTAACTATAATGCCATAGTATAATTTTTCAATTTAAGGAGTATAAAGTAGCTACTCATAGTATACAGTGAATTCATTTATTTCTATGTTTTAATTTGTTTTCGCTTACTTTCCATGTACCACGGTATTGAGGGTCTGATGCAAGGCTCAAGACTCCATATTGAGACGATGTTCTGCGCATGACCGTATTCTGCCGGTGGCATTGACAGGGTGCCAACTGAAGGTCCCTGCCAAGACGTGCCTGGGAAGATGCACCTTCACCCAGCCGGAGAAGCTGAAAATTGTTACATTAGAAACAAATGTATTTCTCCCTATTGCATTCGGTAGAATCGGTCATGGGAACCCCAAATTCAATAGGCGGTTCCAGAATATGTAAACCTTGGCTTGTAAACGTAAATTGTGATTGGTGTGTTAGCCTATCCCAGGTGGGGACCAATCGAAATTGGGGATTCTGACTCTTGCAACATTTGGGGGGTGGTACACTGACCCGAAAACAGTATAACTAGCCTAGGTTTAGCTAGAGAATTTGTCCGACTTGTCTGAATAGCTGACCTGTCACTGACCCAACGCACTCAATAGGTGACTGAATACAGAGCGCTGCGGAGCACTCTGTCCAAATTTGACCATAGACTCTAAAGGTTTTACTAAACCTTAAGTGCTGGCGGAGCACTTTGCTGGGGAGTTCGCTAACCCAATCGGGGTTCTGACTGATAGCTGCAGAGAGGGTGGAGCGCAGGCGTTGCTTCCGAACTGCGGGTGCTGGTCGTGCCTTGGTGGTCCTGTCCTGATCCTAATCTGGTTTTCCTGTCCTGTCCTGGGGTGTCCAATCTGCACCTGCTGTCCCATAGATGACTGTCCTTCCTTGGGGTATTTCCTGTCCTTGACTGATCTGTGGCCAGGGTTGGTCTGCACACCATTCTAGGTAATGATATAGGGCTAAGAACTCTATACGGCACTTTCTATTTTCTATCTTTGCTTAAATAAAGACATTCCTTGCATACGTTAATTTTCTATGTTTTCCGCAATCTACTATAAAAGTCATACAGTATATTTTCCTTAGCATGTCCCTATGTTTCCCTACCTTTTAGAACACATTCTCTCCATACTTTTTATGAATCATAAATGTGGTATATAATTTTCTCCTGCAATCTGATTTTGACGTAATGATGCTAGAACTTTAGCATGTTCCGTTTTTCCCCCTCCTATAGATGTATAGGATTTCAAATCTTTACTTTGCAGTATTTTCCCATCAGTAAAATTCTAGTTTGTGATCCATTTCCGAAATCTATTTAGTATATCGCTTTGTTATTACTTTCCTATAGACTCATAAATGGTTGCCTTAGTTTTCTTTTTATATGGTTATGTGCTCTTCATTATTCTGATTATAGATTGTCTTCTCGTTGTAAATTGCATACACTCAGAATCTGATTTCTAAGATAAACTTTTAAAACTTCCCAGTAGTCTGTGGTTATTTGATGAATACAGAAGAAATAAAAGTCGGTATTGTATTTTGCCTGCCTTTTCTTTTACAGCTTGCTCCCTGATCCGTTGTGGTCATAGGTACCCGTAACGGTGGATTGGTAAGTCGGGTACAATAGAAATAAATAGGAAGGAACCAGGGTTACTGGTAGTAGAGTGTTAGGTCACCCGATTAATGTATATGATAAATTGGAAAAATATGGGCCTGGTACGTGTATGGTGACATTATTGGCCGGGTGACCTGCGATCTCTATCAGTAATTTTCTGGTAGCAGAGCTATGGTTAGGGACTAGTTAAAGTTAGGTAGGACTAGTTAAGCTAGATAGGTTGGATGCTGCTAAAAATTTTGCTGCTAACATTTTATTGCTGCTACAAGGGTAAACAATTTTTGTGACTTGATCAATCAAGTGAAATGTTTGCTTTGAAAAATTATGAAATGTTTTAAATTGTTTTTCTTATTATTGTACTGATATATGTATTAACCCACTCGTTAGTAAAGTGTTTTATGTTTGTTGGGAATCCCCGGGGAATTGAATAGCGAGTGGTGAAGAGAATCCACTTCGCTATGAGGTCACTGGCTTAAGGAAAGTTAGTGCAGGTTAGGCAGAACTGGAAGCACTAATTAGGGTTCTTTTTTTCTGAATGTATGTTCGAACAACTGATAGCAACGAGTTCGCTGGCAAAACTTCTATTGTGATATAACCTGGTAAGGGTCGCATTGGAAGGAGTAGCAGGTTCGTCGGAGCTTGGGTCATAGCAAAGGGGTTCGCTGGTGAAACTTTAGACTTAGTATATGTCCCGGAAAGAAGTGGATAAGTCTAAGAAGTAGCAGGTTCTCTAATGCTTGAGTGAAGGATAGGCAGAAGAGATCTATCCGTAGTGTGTGAAAAGTAAATGGAAGTAGTTTACTTGCAGTGAAACAAATCTTTACAGTCTAGACACTTGAGTACAGTGGCGAATGTGTATTCGTTGTCAAATAACAAAAGCACTTGCACTTTTAGAGAGAAATAAAGCTTCCGTTACCTTGTGAGGGAGGGAGTCAGTTGCGGAGCTGCTCTGACGTCACTCTGTGCCACGCTGGGATTGGTAGACGCAGCGACTGTGTAGCGGAGCTGGAATTGTAAAGGAGGGGTGAGTGCCGAAGCGTGAGAACTTGTCTCACGAAAAGGCCGCGCACCCATTGGTCGAGATTATTTGAAACCGTGCACTTCATTGGTTACACGAAAATAAAAGACGCATTTGGATTGGGAGTGACTTGTAAACAAAGTCGCTCGCAGAAGTCGTATGTGGCACACATATACTCCGGAGACTAGACCTGATCCAAGATACCTAGGGTTTGGAAAAGATAAGTGGAAGACTAATAGATACGACAATATGTACGGAAATAAGAGAAAATTATCTCTTGTAAATAAAGTAAAGAATTACTTCAAAAAGGACAAACCGATTAAAACCAGAGAAGGTGTTGTCATTCCGCCACCTAATACTCCCGCATCTTTCATGATGTTTGATAAAGGGTACCACTCGTGTGTATGGTTAGAAAACTGGGCGGAATACACAAAGGATTACGGAATATTGGCTTTTCCGTTGGAGGGTACATTTAATGGCAGGATTCTATTTAATTTGAGAACCCGAATGAATGACTTACATCCCAGACCAAGATTAACGCAGTACGAAGCTTTAGAGGAATGGGAGATCGAGGCTTTTGAGAGAGACAAGCCCCGAATGGATAAAGGGTTAACAAAATTTTATCCAAAACTAAAACAAGAGACCAGAGATAAAAAGATGAAACAGTGGAGACAGAATATGATTGTAGAAGGGCTGTTTCCAATGATGCCAATGGGTGGTCCTCCTGCAGGAGAGAAGAGAACAGAAAAATGCAAACATTGGGTGCCCATTGGGGAGTCGGATGATGAATTATTAGATGACATGTTTATGAGAAGTCCGCCTCCTTATAATGAAGTACACCGACCCTCTAGTGAAGGGGATAATTCTCGGAGACCTCCTCCCCGGGAAGAGGCCAGATCCGTAAGTGTAGGAGAGGGTTGTCAAATACCTCCGTATAATGAGGGTTTAGGATCTCTAGGTGCTAGAGATATCTGTCAAAGAACATCATTTAGTGGGGAGTCAAGATATTCAAGAGAAAGAGACTTCTGCTCTAGACCTCCCTACGAAGGTGAGGCACGGCCCTCAACGTCAGGAATTCCGTTCTTAAGACCCCCGTCTGAGGAGGAACCAAGATCCTTAGGCACAGGAAGTTTGTTCCCAAAACCTAATTACGGTGAAGGACCAAGTGAGACACATCCCACTGCCCCGAGTTATGCCCCAACTTTGACCCCGCAGGTATTACATGACAATTCATTAGACACCATATTGGAGGACAGGGAACGAGAGGTTCTAGCTAAGCAGAGAGCCGAGATAATTCAGAAAATCTCCCAGTTAAATACAAGTCCTGAAGCCTTGACAATCCCGGTAACTATTGGACCCGTGGTTCCGCTGTATGGGGATAGACAGGGAAGTCCAAAAACTCCAGTTATTACTCCAGTTGTAGCACAGCCAAGACCAGAGCCCTTAATCGTGGATGACTAGACCAGTGAATGTGAGTCTGAGGTCTCGCTAATGGATCTGCCCATTAGGAGTGCAGGAAAAAGGTTACAGAAAAGACATAATCCTTTCAATACGAGAGAAATTCAAATGGAAACGACTTCGGGTACCAAGAGTGTCACATTGGTGACTCCTGAAGAGATTTAAAGATGGAGTCGAGAGTTAGAAAAACAAACTCCTCAGTCGAAACCTTTAGATATCTTCAAGCTGAGAATAGAAATGGAAGAACTAATGGCAGGAAATGTAGGTTTAGACAGATTAAATACCTATTCTGAAGAAGAGTTGCTGTTTATCGGCAAGAGTTTTACCCGGAATACCAGAGTGCTCCATGAAAAATTAACAGACACTGCAGCTAGTATGGGAATCGATATTTCAAAATCAAAGCCACTGCAGAAACCCTATAGAGCTGATTTTTCAGACAAAGATCTGGAAAATATGAATGTGTCAGGGAAAAAGGTGCAGGTTAAAGAATTATTGACTGTGTTGCAAAAATGGGGAGATGTAGAAAAGTGGAAAGCCAGGTGGGCAGAGAAGAAAGATGAGGCCAGATCTAAACAGACGTCTTCTGAGTTCGTTCTAAAGGAAGCTGACAAACCTGAGCAGTTATACCCTATGCATGAAGTGCCAGGTGGAAAATACATGCACGTTCCATGGTCCAGACAGGATATTGTGTCCTTTACCAATGACTTTCCCAAATTACGAGAAAAGCCTGTGGACTGGTACAGGCAGGTGGAAAGGTTTGTAAAGGTGCAAAAGTGCTTGTGGAAAGACCTGGATGGGTTTTTCGACATTGTGGTTCCTGTGGATTTATGGACCGAATGCAAGGTTGCCATTGATTGGCCCAACAAAGAGTATGACAGGGACCCTGTAACAGGTGCTCCCTCTGATGAAGTGATGAGAAAATATGATCAGGTCATGTTACACCTGAAAAAGAAGGTGCCTGCAAAGGAAACTGATTGGACCAAAATAGATAGAACCACGCAGGAAAGGGATGAGTCTGTGCACTCCTTTTATGAAAGACTGTTACAGGTAATCAAAACTTACAGTGGTATAGATAACATCGAGATGAAGGATATGACCCACTTCATTTACAGGTTTGTAAACGGTTTAAGACCCGAAATTTGCCAGTGGATCAAAGACAATAAGATTTGTTGGCAATCTAAGAAAATGGATGAGGTCTTACGGTACGCAAAGTACTGTGAGGACGAGATGGCAGATAAGCGAAAGGCCCTAAAGGAAAAGGTTATGTGGGCACAGTGAAGCTAGCAGAACAACAGGAAAAGCAATTCAATAAGATGAATAAGAACACCCAAAATCAAGGCTCTGGGGGTGGTGGGAAGCCAAAGGTAAAAATGAGCAGAGAAGAGGCTAAAAAGAAATTTCCCTGCCACCAGTGCGGAGAAATTGGGCCCTGGAGAGACGAGTGTCCATATTTACAGCATGATAATACCCAAACCCCTGATTTAACTCCACAGACGCAAAATGAAAAACCAAGAAAGACCCAGCATCAGGTAAAGGCAAGTCAATTGCCCCGAGCACCAAAACCAAATTATAAGGGAAAATCACCACAGGGTGATGACATAGAGATCTGGGGAGGCAATGAGAATAGAAATACAGCAACTTCGCAGTTTCTGTTGAATGATACTTTTCTCTGTGACGACCAATACTGACTGGGACTGAGAGGGGAGGACAAGGAGTGTGTTCTTGGCGCCTCCTTGCCGGTAGACCAGTCAGGGCCATACATTGAAGGAAAGGTTGATGGAAATGATGTCACCTTTCTATTGGACACTGGTGCTACCCGTTCTACTGTGAGAACAGCGGACGTTCCAAACCTACCCCTCTCGGGAGAAGCAATCCAAGTAGTGGGCGTGTCTAATCAATTGATTAGTACCCCAGTTACTGAGCCCATGGAGATCACAATAGGGAATTTCAAAGAAATGCATAGATTTGTAGTTTGCGATACCAGTCCAGTAAACTTACTGGGACGTGATTTGTTGTGCAAAATGAACGGCACCATCTTTTGCACACCAAAAGGCGTCGAAATTCCAACCCCAGACGAGGATGGCATATACAAATTAATGTTAATTAGACCTGACTCAGAAATTAAACAAATGACTATACAAGACTTACCTGAAGAACTCCAAAAGACAGTGAAACCAGAAGTATGGGACTTGACAGGAAGGATGTAGGATTAATGGCAAATGTAGACCCAATTAAAATAACCATGAAAGAAAATGCAGTTTATCCCAATACCAAGCCATACAAAATGAGTGCAGAAGTGAGAGCAGGAGTTGCCATTGAAATAAAAAGACTGCTAGAAGCAAACATCATACAAGAAGTGATGAGTAGCCCATGTAACTCACCGATAATTGGAATCAAGAAACCTAGTGGCAAGTACAGGGTAGTGCAGGACCTGAGAAAGGTAAAGAAAATCGTTGTTCCATGTTGCCCTATTGTTCCAAACCCTGCAGTAATCCTGTATCAGATTCCCTGGGATGCTGAGTGGTTCACCGTGATAGACCTATGTCATGCATTCTTTTCGATCCCATTGCATCCAGACAGCAAATTTCTTTTCTCATTTGCTTTCGACAGTCACGTGTACGTTTGGAATCGGGTCCCTCAAGGGTACACAGAAAGCCCCTCTATCTTTAATCAGATTCTAAAAAAGTGCCTTGAATCTTTAGTGTTACCGGGAAAATCTGTTTTGGTGCAATATATAGACGACCTTTTGGTGGCGTCTAAAAGTCATAGAGATTGTGTGATTGACACCATTGCTTTACTGAATCACCTAGGTGAAAAAGGACATAAAGTGTCCCCTGACAAATTGCAGTTCTGTACAAAGTCAGTGAAATATCTGGGGCACCAAATAGAAAAAGGTATCAGAAAAGTTACCTCAGAGAGAGTCAAGATAATTCGAAACATGCAGTTATCCCGTACACAGAAAGAAGTCAGAATGTTCCTTGGGGTGGTAGGTTACTGCAGGCAATGGATTGTGGGATTTGCAGTCCTGGCAAAGCCTCTGATAAAAATGACAAAGAAAGGAGCAAAGGACCCCGTGGAATGGGATGATGAAAGCTTAACAGCATTTACTAAATTACGAGAATGTCTGTGTACAGCCCCTGCTTTAGGGATGCCTGACTATTCCAAGGAATATGCACTATTTTGTGACACACGAGATAATTGTGCACTGTCAGTCCTAACTCAGGAGCATGGGTTAACAAGACGTCCAGTGGCATATTTTTCTGCCACTTTGGACCCAGTGGCTGCTGGATTACCCGGATGTCTGAAAGCAGTAGCTGCCACTTGCACGAGTCTAGAACAGAGTGAATCTATTGTCATGGGACATCCTGTAACTGTGTATGTTCCTCATGCAGTTTTGATTTTTTTGACCAGAACTAAAACTCAGTATCTCACCCCTAGTCGGCTGACTAAATACGAGAGGATTCTCGTGGGTGCTGCGAATGTAATCATGGCTCGATGCAACATTCTGAATCCAGCTACCCTGCTCCCTGACTCAATGCTTGCAGAAGCCAAGGGAGAGGACGAGCATGACTGCATTGACCTGACAGAATTCAGTACTAAACCCCGCCCAGACATTAAGGAAATGCCTTTGTCTGTGGAAGATGAGGAACTGTTCGTGGATGGCTCATGTATGAGACACGAACTTGTAGGCCTAAGTGCTGCTTATGCTGTAGTCTCTGTAGACTGCATTAAAGAAGCATCCTGTTTATTTGGAGTAAAGTCTGCACAAGTAGCCGAATTGATTGCATTAATAAAAGCCTGCAAAATTGGAAAAAACAAAAGAATAACAGTATATACTGACAGTCAGTACTGTTATGGGGTTGTGCATGACTTCGGCCAATTGTGGCTACAGAGGGAGTTTCTGACTTCTTCAGGTACTCCCATCAGAAATGGGAAGGTTGTACAAGATTTACTGGAGGCAATCAAATTACCAAAAGAATTGGCAGTGGTCAAATGTGCTGCTCATAAATCTGGCATTGACCATGTAACTTTGGGAAATAGATTTGCTGATGAAGTGGCCCAACATTGTGCCAGAATGTCTGTAAATGTCAAACTGGGAGGACCTGGAAACAGCTGCCAACTTATGGTGTTTGAAGAGGTGCCCACTTGGGAAGAGTTGAGAGATTGGCAGCATGCTGTGCCTTCAAAAGAGAAGGAAAAATTGAAGAAACTTGGTTGTCGACCGAGAAGTGAGGATGGTGTCATTGTGGGCCCAAATGGTATGCCTGTGTTGCCTAGACATCTGCTTGCTTCTATGGCCAGACTGATACACAGAGATTCACACACTGGTAGGGATGCCATGGTTCTGGTTTTCCAACAAACATGGTACAATCCGAAGTTCAGGAAGGTAGCAGAATCACTCTGCCAGAGGTGCTTAACATGTCCGCAGTTTAACGCTGGGAAAAGAACAGTAGTCGAATTGGGAAAAATTGGAAAATCAGGAGGTCCCTTTGTAAGAAGACAGATTGACTTTATCACACTGCCTCGCTGTGAGGGAATGAGATATGTCCTTGTCATCGTCTGCCTGTTCTCAAAGTGGGTGGAAGCCTACCCTGCTAGAAAGAATGACGCCATAACTGTAGCAAAATTGTTACTACGAGAATTAATACCTAGGTTCGGGGTTCCAGTCACAATTGAATCAGATAGAGGCGGACATTTTCAGAATGAGATAATTGAGCAACTCTGTAAAGCATTCAAGATCACACAGGTGCTGCACTGTGTATATCGTCCAGAGGCTTCTGGAGTGGTGGAGCAAATAAATGGCACTATAAAATCGAGTATTTATTACAAAGAACAGTGGTCCCTATGTGCATTTAATATACAGTACAAAATAATCATATACTCAATCAGTAATATGTCTTCTGTCCGTCCGGACAGGATTTAATAAGTTCTAAATCCAAAGATGAAGTATTTTAAGAAAAAGAATGTCAAGTGGGCACAGCCGTGACCCTCAACATACAAGACAAAACAACAGAAAAGCAATGTAACCAAGGCAAGGGAATAAGTCTGCGTACTTGTACTTCAGTAAGGCAGGCATAAGTTACAGAAAAACACTCCATTCCATCGCAAACATCAGAGCAATTTATTACTAAACTAATTCAGGGTCACTACGACGAACAAGTCATCACGACGGCAATATTTTAACTTTTTTCACTTTCTTCACTTTTTATCCTTGCTTCACTCACAAGCACTGACTTTGCTCACTACTTAAGGATCACTAAGACATGCCTTCATTTTTATGTAATGAACCTAACTCTTGGTCTCTATGTTTTTTTCCCCCCTTTTTCTCCATTGTAACCATTAATGTATAAGTAAATGTAATTGAAAGGCATTTTATATTTGCTCTTGTTCAAGACAACAATAGTGCCAACTCTTGTCCTGATGATGATGCCTCTATTTCTATAGGCATCGAAACGTCGTCGACTTTTAAACCCCATATGCGCATTATCTATGTCAAAATTTACGAAATGCAATGGAGTGTTTTTCTGTAACTTATGCCTGCCTTACTGAAGTACAAGTACGCAGACTTATTCCCTTGCCTTGTTTACATTGCTTTTCTGTTGTTTTGTCTTGTATGTTGAGGGTCACGGCTGTGCCCACTTGACATTCTTTTTCTTAAAATACTTCATCTTTGGATTTAGAACTTATTAAATCCTGTCCGGACGGACAGAAGACATATTACTGATTGAGTATATGATTATTTTGTACTGTATATTAAATGCACATAGGGACCACTGTTCTTTGTAATATGTAATGCCCAAGGTCCCTACGCTATACCTTTAGGGTTCCCTTGTTCTTTTGAAACACTATAAAATCGAGACTAGGAAAGATGTGTGAATCTACAGGCATGAACTGGATAAATGCTTTGCCTCTTGTTCTGATGGCAAAATGTATGGCCTGGTACAACAACCAGGACTCTAGCACGCACAAACAATAATTCCAATTCTCCAATATCAAATTCAAATTCAAGTTTATCTTAACATCAACAGTATTTCATCATACATTTTCTTAAAGTTACATTCAATATCTTATGATCTCATGTGTTCAAATATTAGGTAGAATATTCTGTTATACAGTGTGCAAAATCATATGAATATATCCCATAACAATTCAACAAAACCCAATGCATTTCGGGGCAAGCGCCCCTTCGTCAGGGGTATGTAATAAAAGAAAGAATGAAAGAAGACAGAAGAAAAAGGAAACTGTGTTACTTTTGATGCTTATGTGGTTTATATCATTTAAGTGTGCTGAATTATTTCACGATTCTTACCATAAGTCTGGGGTCTGATAATCAATCATAAATTGGATTAATATGTTTCATACGACTGCGATAAATCTAAAGGGTGAATGAATAATAAGTAAAATTGAATGAACGAGCCACTAATTAAGGTTATGCATACACATGTACCCTTGGGTACTTATCAAAAAGAGGATGTTTACGTGAGTTTTCACGTGCGAACAAACTGTAATAAAAAATGCACAACAGTCATGGTTAAAAAAAAACCTAAAAAGCGTGTTCTACGTGGTGTTCACAAGAATATATGGTCATGCTCACCTGCACTGGATTATTCTAGGCAGTCAGTCCTGTGAAGGTTAAACAAAGCTGTATGAGCATTTGAAAAGTACCTTAAAGGTTTCGGGATGTAATTATGCTCTTCCGAGTTGAGAAAAACGTGTTTACCTGCTGACCTTTAGGCAGCATATAGCTCAGTCGCTTAGTCGATAATCCGTCTTTAAACTGTGGGTAAAAAATATATATATGGATCTTCAAAAAACGGTTCCCTTAAGCTCAAGCTCTTAATGAACAGGTTTAAATGCCTGCTCTAAAATTAAAGTTTACCGTTTGTCACGAAGAAATCGCCGCGTGTGTGGTCTGCCCGTGCGTCCATGTCGGCTGAATCCAAGCCTTTGTCTATTGCTTATTTACTCGTCGGTGTGGATGTAACGATAGAAGAAGGACTGTAGAGTATGATGTTTAAACCGACGCCATTACTAAGCGTTGTAATATGCGTTTAATAGTACGAGCTTCAAGATGTCACTTATGGTTCAGACGATGAATGTCAAAAGTGTGATTGCAGAGCAGAAAAGAACAATGAAAGGTGAAATTAGAAAACAAATCATGACGGCTATGCAAAATATAACAAATGCTAATAAACTAACACAACAGTCGTTATTTACATTTTCTTACCAATTTACAATCTTATGCTTTTGGTGAGTAATCCCTCTATAAGTTCACATTTATTAACTCAGTGTGATGTGTTAATGTATTGTGGATCAATGCGTGGTTTTATGTATAGAACGCTCATATCACTGCGGGACTGGATCCCTCGAGAGTCTTGTAGTTTGAATGTCTATAAAAAACATACCATTTCCATTTTATCATTGAGCCCGTTGGGGGTCAAGGTTTGCAATTTACGGATCCAAAAGGCTTCCCTCTGGAGGAGGGTCTTAGCATTATCGTGTCCTAGACGTTGCGGAATCAGCTCGATGATTTGAAATCTGAGTTGAGCTAAAGTATGCCCAGTGTCAATCCAATGTTGGGCCAACGGAGAAGTGATGTTTTTGTTACGAATCCGGCTTTTGTGCTCGGATAATCGCACTTTTATTTTCCTATCGGTCTTCCCGATATACAAGAGTCCACATGGGCATTTAATTGAATAAACCACATGCTCTGAGTTACAGTTCGTGGTATGCCTCAATGGTATTTTTTCACCTGTACGTGGATGTGATAAAGTACTTCCCAATATGGCATTGTTGCAATTCTTGCAGTTAAAACATTTCGTTGTTCTTTTGAAAACTTCTTGTTGCTGTTTCTCAGATCTTATAGGTTGATTTAATAACTCCTTTAGGTTTTGCGCTCTTTTATAAGCAAACAGGGGCTTATCAACGAACAGTGTGCCGAAATCCTTTTCCACTTGTAGAATCTCCCATCTTTTTGAAATTATTCTTTTGATGTCTCTAGACGCAGTAGAATATTTAGATACAAAGACCATTCTTTTATTTGCTAGTTTTTGTTTCTTTTGCAAAAGCTCATTCCTTGGGATTACTTTGATTTTATCCATGTGTGCTTCTAGCAATTTTTTGGGGTATCCCCTATCCAGATATCTGTGCTTTTGTTCTTCCAGACTTTTCTCGCATTGTGCTCATCTGATGATATCCGTTTTATTCTCATAAACTGAGAAATGGGAAGATTGTTGATTAGAGTGGCTGGATGGAAGCTGCTATAAAGTAAAGCTGTGTTCTTGTCAGTTGCTTTCTTATGGAGTCTTGTTTGAATAGAACCATCAACTATTTCTACTGTCACATCTAGGAATGGTAGCGATGTAGCACTGATGTTATGTGTGAATTGAATCCTCGGGTTTGCTAGATTCAGACTCTCGATGTTTCGCTTAAGTTCCAAAGGTGACCGTTTCCAAATTAAGAAAACATCGTCGATGTAACGTTTGTAGTATAGAAGGCCTTCCTGCCGGGTACAGTCCTCAAGAATGTAATCTAGTTCAAATTTTGCCATGAATATATTGGCATAGATACATGCCCCCGGGAATCCCATTGCCGTCCCGGTAAGCTGGATGTAGTAGTCATTGAGCCATGTGAAATAACTGTTTTGCAAACAGAATTCTAATAGTTGCATGATCAGATATTTTTGCTCTTCAGGTTTGTCAATTTTCAGTAGGGCCCATTCCATGGGTTCCAGTCCTTGTTTCTGGGGGATAGACGTGTAAAGTGACGTTACGTCTATAGTACACAATGACCATTCGGCACTTTTCTCGGTCGAAATTGTTGAAAGGCTTCTAAGAAAATCAGATGTGTCCTCCAAATATGTTGGCCATTCTTTTATAAATGGCTGCATTTGTGCATCAATATATATTCCTGGATTTTCGAATATAGATGAACACCCTGAAACTATGGGTCTGATGGGAGGATTTCTCAAATCTTTGTGCACTTTCGGTAAAAAGTAGATCCTAGGTCTTCTTGGATATATTTGCCTTAGGTAGCGTCTGGTGGTGTTGTTGATCCACCCTAATTCTTCTGCTTTCTCCAGAATTGAATCAAGCGTTTTAACGATTTCTGAAGTCGGGTCGTATTTCAATTTGGCATAGGTATTTGTGTCCTGAACGTGCTCATTACCTTTTTGCAAGTAAAAATCTGAATCCATTAGGACCAGCCCTCCGCCTTTGTCCGCCTTTTGGATTGTGATGGTGTTGTTTTTTGCCAAAGCGTATAGCGCGCTGCGCTCAGCTCTCGTTAGATTGTTGAACTTCCTTTTGTATTGGATTTTATTCATATCAGCTTTAACCAATGTCTCAAACGTACCCAGTGTTTTGTGAGAAACCGGTGCCAGGAAATTACTTTTGGGTTTGAATGGAGTCTCTGAAGTATCCATTGTCTCTATTGGGTTCAGAATTGTGAAGAAATGCTTGAGACGTAAAATCCTCATAAATTTGAAGAACGCTACTTCTGTTTCAAGTTCATTGGTATGGTATGTACTAACGAAAGTCATCCCTTTGTTTAGCAGTTTTTCTTCAAATTTAGACAAAGTATATTTAGAGATGTTAATTACTAAGTTCTGGTTTGACTCCGTAATCCTGTTTTCTTCGATATTTCTTTCTCCTTGTCTTTTTCCTTTTCCTCTTTGTGTCTTTTGTCGCTCAGTTGCGTGGCCGGTACATCCGGTGGTCTGGTTCGAGGTTGACCCCCTTCTAAAAAAGCATCAGACACAGATGCTTGATCAGTTGCCGTTGGTATTTGAGGACCTGATTTTTGATGCTGCTGTGAGGAAATCGGTTGTCTGGATATATTTGCATCACTGTCCGACACTACACTCTCATCAGAAGAGGCTGTTGGTTGTTTTTTATGGGTGTATCTCCTTTTTGCATATATTTCTGCCCAGGTGTAAGCCTCATTAAGCTTATAATCTATAGTGTCGCGCTTGAATTTGCGCAATTTGGTTTCCTGGAGTTCCTTTCCGTATTTATCAAGTCTCATTTCCATTTCTTCTAAAAATTTAGACCATGGTTCTTCTTCCATTTTAGCTGACAGTTCTTTTTTTACGTTAAATATCTCTTCCTCTAGATCTTGTATGGTTTTTGCGAGCTCTTCAATAAGTAGTAGTATCAAATCTAACGAACATTTGTTGAGTATTTCAAACCATCTTTCCATAAATTGGGGGTTGTTATTTAGTCTGTAGAGCATCGGGCGTATCGCTAGTCGAAGACCTCTCGGGATCCGTTTTACGCGGTGATATTGAACCAGTGTTGATGCGTGTAAGCGCTGATTTAATTCCCGCCTCGTTAGATACTCTAGTTGTTTGAGCTGTTGTGTAACTGATCCACCTTTGGCATCAAAAGTCTTAGTTTCCTTAATGAGCTTATAAATTTGGTAGCTTCATCCGAAGTGTAGACTTTGGTATTCGCTCTGTTGTCGGTGATTGCGGCAATCGAGTCAAAAGACATTTTTAGTTTTGGTGCTAGTGCCCGTAAATTTGCAGTGTAAAGTGAAACAATGAATGTGTACGGGGGCTGCACTCCCTTAATCAGTATTTTAAATGTTCAGCCAGTATGTGTGCTGAGCTAGATTAGTGCCTGCTCACTGTGTAATAACAAAATGTATGGCCTGGTACAACAACCAGGACTCTAGCACGCACAAAAAATAATTCCAATTCTCCAATATCAAATTCAAATTCAAGTTTATCTTAACATCAACAGTATTTCATCATACATTTTCTTAAAGTTACATTCAATATCTTATGATCTCATGTGTTCAAATATTAGGTAGAATATTCTGTTATACAGTGTGCAAAATCATATGAATATATCCCATAACAATTCAACAAAACCTAATGCATTTCGGGGCAAGCGCCCCTTCGTCAGGGGTCTGTAATAAAAGAAAGAATGAAAGAAGACAGAAGAAAAAGGAAACTGTGTTACTTTTGATGCTTATGTGGTTTATATCATTTAAGTGTGCTGAATTATTTCACGATTCTTACCATAAGTCTGGGGTCTGATAATCAATCATAAATTGGATTAATATGTTTCATACGACTGCGATAAATCTAAAGGGTGAATGAATAATAAGTAAAATTGAATGAACAAGCCACTAATTAAGGTTATGCATACACATGTACCCTTGGGTACTTATCAAAAAGAGGATGTTTACCTGAGTTTTCACGTGCGAACAAACTGTAATAAAAAATGCACAACAGTCATGGTTAAAAAAAAAAACTAAAAAGTGTGTTCTACGTGGTGTTCACAAGAATATATGGTCGTGCTCACCTGCACTGGATTATTCTAGGCAGTCAGTCCTGTGAAGGTTAAACAAAGCTGTATGAGCATTAGAAAAGTACCTTAAAGGTTTCGGGATGTAATTATGCTCTTCCGAGTTGAGAAATACGTGTTTACCTGCTGACCTTTAGGCAGCATATAGCTCCGTCGCTTAGTCGATAATCCGTCTTTAAACTGTGGGTAAAAAAATATATATATGGATCTTCAAAAAACGGTTCCCTTAAGCTCGAGCTCTTGATGAACAGGTTTAAGTGCCTGCTCTAAAATTAAAGTTTACCGTTTGTCACGAAGAAATCGCCGCGTGTGTGGTCTGCCTGTGCGTCCATGTTGGCTGAATCCAAGCCTTTTGTCTATTGCTTATTTACTCGTCGGTGTGGGTGTAACGATAGAAGAAGGACTGTAGAGTATGATGTTTAAACCGACGCTATTACTAAGCGTTGTAATATGCGTTTAATAGTACGAGCTTCAAGATGTCACTTATGGTTCAGACGATGAATGTCAAAAGTGTGATTGCAGAGCAGAAAAGAACAATGAAAGGTGAAATTAGAAAACAAATCATGACGGCTATGCAAAATATAACAAATGCTAATAAACTAACACAACAGTCGTTATTTACATTTTCTTACCAATTTACAATCTTATGCTTTTGGTGAGTAATCCCTCTATAAGTTCACATTTATTAACTCAGTGTGATGTGTTAATGTATTGTAGATCAATGTGTGGTTTTATGTATAGAACGCTCATATCACTGCGGGACTGGATCCCTCGATAGTCTTGTAGTTTGAATGTCTATAAAAAACATACCATTTCCATTTTATCATTGAGCCCGTTGGGGGTCAAGGTTTGCAATTTACGGATCCAAAAGGCTTCCCTCTGGAGGAGGGTCTTAGCATTATCGTGTCCTAGACGTTGCGGAATCAGCTCGATGATTTGAAATCTGAGTTGAGCTAAAGTATGCCCAGTGTCAATCCAATGTTGGGCCAACGGAGAAGTGATGTTTTTGTTACGAATCCGGCTTTTGTGCTCGGATAATCGCACTTTTATTTTCCTATCGGTCTTCCCGATATACAAGAGTCCACATGGGCATTTAATTGAATAAACCACATGCTCTGAGTTACAGTTCGTGGTATGCCTCAATGGTATTTTTTCACCTGTACGTGGATGTGATAAAGTACTTCCCAATATGGCATTGTTGCAATTCTTGCAGTTAAAACATTTTGTTGTTCCCTTGAAAACTTCTTGTTGCTGTTTCTCAGATCTTATAGGTTGATTTAATAACTCCTTTAGGTTTTGCGCTCTTTTATAAGCAAATAGGGGCTTATCAACGAACAGTGTGCCGAAATCCTTTTCCACTTGTAGAATCTCCCATCTTTTTGAAATTATTCTTTTGATGTCTCTAGACGCAGTAGAATATTTAGATACAAAGACCATTCTTTTATTTGCTAGTTTTGGTTTCTTTTGCAAAAGCTCATTCCTTGGGATTACTTTGATTTTATCCATGTGTGCTTCTAGCAATTTTTTGGGGTATCCCCTATCCAGATATCTGTGCTTTTGTTCTTCCAGACTTTTCTCGCATTGTGCTTCATCTGATGATATCCGTTTTATTCTCATAAACTGAGAAATGGGAAGATTGTTGATTAGAGTGGCTGGATGGAAGCTGCTATAAAGTAAAGCTGTGTTCTTGTCAGTTGCTTTCTTATGGAGTCTTGTTTGAATAGAACCATCAACTATTTCCTATTCCTAGATAGCTATAGTGTTAATAATTTGGATAGGACTAACAGTTTTCATTCCTTATATGGTGAGCAAAAATACTAATATTGACCCTACACAGACTGTGACCACTGACACTGAAGAACTGACAACACGAAGTGTAGAAAGACGTGAAAAAGCACTCAGACAAACAAAACGAGACTTAGAAGCATCAGATGAGGAAGGACTACATTATCACGGAGTTAAGAACCAGACACATTTAAATGTATTCGCTAACCTTTTAGTGCATTATGTAGAAACTATGGAAATAGAAGACTGCTATGTCTGCATGAAGCTACCTACTTCTGTAGCTGAAGGCGTGACTTATCATCACCTACCTTTGACCTATGGAATTTCCTGTAGTATTTTAGCTAGTTTATTTTACAAAAGAGGACCGTTACAGTACTACTACTCTAACTCTGACGTGATATTTTCTGAACTTCCAATACGTGGAAATCTGAATCCTGTGCATACTAAAAGTGACGTTACACGTTATATGGGAGAATACTTTCTGACTATAGGTACCATAGACTTAAATGAAGCACACAGAGATAACTTGACCTGTTCATTACATGAACAAGAAAAAATGTTTTTAAACATGGCAGAGAAAAGAAGGGAGAGTTTCCAAAGAAAGGCAAATGATAAAAGACAGAGAACTCTTAAATGGGCTGAAACCATGGAAAGCACCTCAAATGGTGGGAGTGGTCCTGCTTTGTTGCTGGATTTCGAAAGAAAAGGGAAACTCTGTCTTCACCGCGAGAAGACTAGTTATTATAATAACATTTTCATTGGTTCCAGTCAATGTGAACACAATTACAAGGTAATTGGAGGTTGGGGTTTCAAAAATGGGTCAGAACCTGTGTTTCCCGGAATTTATTATATATGTGGAAACAAGGCTTATTTCAAATTGCCGGATCACTGGTATGGAAGCTGCTACTTTGGCATTGTCTTCTCGAAAATATACCATGTGAAGGAAATTGCTGGAAGCAATGAAAACACTAATGGCTTAGTGCGTAGTAAAAGAGAAAGCGTAGGTGAAATAATGGGTAGTATTTTTAGTGCACTGATACCTGGAGTGGGAGTGGTTCTGAACACACACAGAATTTGCAAATTATCCACAATAGTGGATGTGTTGTCTACTGACACAGCTCATGGATTCCTGCTGGTCAATACCGAAATGGTTGCGATCAGATCAATGGTTTTGCAGAACAGACTTGCGCTTGACACCTTATTAGCAAAAGAGGGCGGAGTCTGCCGGATGTTGAAAGCGCAACATTGTTGCACTTGCATACCGGACAAAAGTGTACAAATTAAAAAATATGTGAAGAACATTACAAATTTGGAAAAAGAACTCAAACCACTGGAGGTTGATAGTGCCTGGAAGAGACTTACTGATGGTCTCTCCGCTGTAGGTCATTGGTTTGCTAATTTAGGTAAAGGTTTATTGTTTAAGGTACTGATGCCACTTGGAGTGATAGGTTTCGTCATATTTCTCATATTTGTCTGTTGCAAATGCCGCAAACACACAAAGAAATACGCTGTGAATAAGAGAGGTGTGAAACGGAGTGTGGATGAACTTGAATTGGAAGACTTAAATAATCAGATTTACAAAAAGATGAAAAATTCTCACCCTGATAAAGATGTGAAAGAGAAATTATATCGGATGTTGGAAGAAATCAAAATGCACAAAGTGTGAGAAAAGTTGGCATCTGGTTCCATTAGTTTGTGATGATAGTAAATATCATCAAAGAAGGGATTGATGAAGCAAGATTTCGCATATTACGCGACTTGCTTGACATCAAGAACCTCGAATAACATTTAATCCTATAATTCAACTTGTACGTCTTACTAACTTTCCTTTATCTTTATATTTGAGTGTCGTAGTGACGCTTGCCTATGTGTTTACTAATACAAATAACCCGTGTCCCTAAAATGGCCGCCGCTTGATGGGTTTCTTCTGCGCATGCGTTAGTCACACTCACGTGACGTGACGTAGTTGCAGTTTTGGTGGGAATTCTTGCGCCTGCGCACTTGCGTCTAAAATGGTTGTCTGTGTCCTAACGTGGTGAAGCTTGCGCAGATGCTTTCATGTTCTTGTCTGTTGCACTAACTATAATGCCATAGTATAATTTTTCAATTTAAGGAGTATAAAGTAGCTACTCATAGTATACAGTGAATTCATTTATTTCTATGTTTTAATTTGTTTTCGCTTACTTTCCATGTACCGCGGTATTGAGGGTCTGATGCAAGGCTCAAGACTCCATATTGAGACGATGTTCTGCGCATGACCGTATTCTGCCGGTGGCATTGACAGGGTGCCAACTGAAGGTCCCTGCCAAGACGTGCCTGGGAAGATGCACCTTCACCCAGCCGGAGAAGCTGAAAATTGTTACATTAGAAACAAATGTATTTCTCCCTATTGTATTCGGTAGAATCGGTCATGGGAACCCCAAATTCAATAGGCGGTTCCAGAATATGTAAAACTCGGCTTGTAAACGTAAATTGTGATTGGTGTGTTAGCCTATCCTAGGTGGGGACCAATCGAAATTGGGGATTCTGACACTTGCAACATTTGGGGGGTGGTACACTGACCCGAAAACAGTATAACTAGCCTAGGTTTAGCTAGAGAATTTGTCCGACTTGTCTGAATAGCTGACCTGTCACTGACCCAACGCACTCAATAGGTGACTGAATACAGAGCGCTGCGGAGCACTCTGTCCGAATTTGACCATAGACTCTAAAGGTTTTACTAAACCTTAAGTGCTGGCGGAGCACTTTGCTGGGGAGTTCGCTAACCCAATCGGGGTTCTGACTGATAGCTGCAGAGAGGGTGGAGCGCAGGCGTTGCTTCCGAACTGCGGGTGCTGGTCGTGCCTTGGTGGTCCTGTCTAAGCATGGGCGGATTTTGCGAATTGGCCATCCGCGAACTTGCGTATTTACGGATTCGCAATCCGCAAAATCCGCGAACTCTCGCGAATTTGTGGATTTTTTGGTTTTTTTGTGTTCGCAAGGATTTCTGCCAGTTCGCGAGGGTTGTGTACCAGTTCGCAATTGCGAACTTACTTGTCGGCTCGCAACGGCCGCGACTATGTTGTTTCTACGTCTGGTTCATCATCACAGGTTCACAGCACCCTCTGTTTCACCACTGCCACCCTCTGGTACACCCATGCCACCCTCTGGTACATCACTGCCACTCTCTAGTTGGTTTATCACTGTAGATTATGGGGGTGAAAAAAAGCAAGCACACCTGCCCTGCTTCAACTGACATGAATTAATTTGGGGTTGATTAATGTGTCACTGAATTTAAACTTCCAGTCTGGCTGGCACCTGCTTCCTTATCTGTAATTTGCTTTCTGTTGCAGTGCAATTTTTTTTCACAGGACCTTTGTGGCCTACTTGTAGCTATTCTCTGAGCCTGCTGTGAGGGTCAATCAATCAATCAATCAATCATGCCATTTGTATAGCGCACTACTCACCCGGGAGGGTCTCAAGGGTCGGAGCAGGGTCATAGAATAGTTGCAAGTAGGCAACTGAACTCTGAGGGGGCCCCTCAGGAAGCACTACAGGGAATGGTTACTAATGATAAGATTGAACTTTTGCACCTGCTGAGTGCTTTCAGTTTTGTCTGTAATTGCTTTCTGTTGCAGTGTAATTTTTTTAACAGGACCTTTGTTGTATACTTGTAGCTATTCTCTGAGCCTGCTGTGAGGGTCAGAGCAGGGTCATAGAATAGTTGCAAGTAGGCAAATGAACTCTGAAGGGGCCCCTCAGGAAGCACTACAGGGAATGGTTACTAATGATAAGATTGAACTTTTGCACCTGCTGAGTGCTTTCAGTTTTGCAAAAATCCAAATATCCAGCAGCATCCACAAAAAGTAATCCTTCCAGGTCAAGATCCAAATCAAAGTGACCACCACATGAAGAAAGCACTGTGAGGAGCCTGCTGGACAGGAACAGGAAGTTGGAGACACTTCCTTCCCCCCCCCCCCAAATGGACTCCTTGCAAAGAAAAAGTGCAGGCAAATGTCAACCTGAGGAGTTATTCTGATAAAAATCATAATTTTCAAGGTTTATGCTGCCTGCTGGTGGATTTCTTGTGCGAAATTGCAAATTTTGCAATCTCGCAATTGCAAGATTGTCACTGCCCGCCACATCTACGTGTTCGCAAGTGTTTACTCCCGCGAAATTGTATAGTATTCTAGTTGGCAAGTGCGACCAAGCAAAAAATCCGCTTCGCACGGATTTTACGAATTTTCGGCAAGTTCGCGAGAATTCGCGGATTGCGAATTTGCCCAAAATCCGCAAAATCCGCAAACGGCACGGATTTTACGCCCATGCTTAGTCCTGTACTGATCCTAATCTGGTTTTCCTGTCCTGTCCTGGGGTGTCCAATCTGCACCTGCTGTCCCATAGATGACTGTCCTTCCTTGGGGTATTTCCTGTCCTTGACTGATCCGTGGCCAGGGTTGGTCTGCACACCATTCTAGGTAATTATATAGGGCTAAGAACTCTATACGGCACTTTCTATTTTCTGTCTTTGCTTAAATAAAGACATTCCTTGCATACGTTAATTTTCCATGTTTTCCGCAATCTACTATAAAAGTCATACAGTATATTTTCCTTAGCATGTCCCTATGTTTCCCTACTTTTTAGAACACATTCTCTCCATACTGTTTATGAATCATAAATGTGGTATATAATTTTCTCCTGCAATCGATTTGTACGTAATGATGCTAGAACTTTAGCATGTTCCGTTTTTTCCCTCTCCTATAGATGTATAGGATTTCAAATCTTTACTTTGCAGTATTTTCTAAACAGTAAAATTCTAGTTCGTGATCCATTTCCGAAATCTATTTAGTATATCGCTTTGCTATTACTTTCCTATAGACTCATAAATGGTTGCCTTAGTTTTCTTTTTATATGGTTATGTGCTCTTCATTATTCTGATTATAGATTGTCTTCTCGTTATAAATTGCATACACTCAGAATCTGATTTCTAAGATAAACTTTTAAAACTTCCCAGTAGTCTGTGGTTATTTGATGAATACAGAAGAAATAAAAGTCGGTATTGTATTTTGCCTGCCTTTTCTTTTACAGCTAGCTCCCTGATCCGTTGTGGTCATAGGTACCCGTAACGGTGGATTGGTAAGTCGGGTACAATAGAAATAAATAGGAAGGAACCAGGGTTACTGGTAGTAGAGTGTTAGGTCACCCGATTAATGTATATGATAAATTGGAAAAATATGGGCCTGGTACGTGTATGGTGAAATTATTGGCTGGGTGACCTGCGATCTCTATCAGCACCACCCGAATCCCAATAACTTCAGACCACACAAGTTTCTGTTTTATGGAAGAATTGAGGCCGCAGTCTACTAGGCATTTCCAACTTACAAGCGATCCTTTACACACCATTATTTTTTGTCTGGCGAGCCTGTGTCCTTACCCCATCAAACTCTGCCACTGTGCCCTACATCCAGTGCAGCTATCTTCGCCAAGGTGACCTATCACCGCCCTTAACCCCCATTTGCTCTGCACTGTGCCCTACATCCAGTGCAGCTATCTTCACCAAGGTGACCTATCACCGTCCTTAACCCCGATTTGCTCTGCACTGTGCCCTACATTCAGTGCAGCTATCTTTGCCCAGGTAACCCATCATCTGTGGACGCACCCTTTCCTTTCACTCCGGGCAAGCTTCTGCTTCCAGCCCGACTGGGTAACCTTTTATCTCCGGTTGCCACGCACTACTCGGGTAAGCGTCTGCTTTAACCCAACCGGACGGCCCTTTTGCTTCCGGTGCCCACTCACTCCCGGGTAACCATTGGGTTCCTACCCGGCCGGGTGACCTTTCACTTCCGGTGTCCACACATTTCCTTCCGGGTAAGCGTTTGTTTCCACCCCCGCCCGGTTCCTCTTCACTTCCGGTGTGTACCCTCTTTGTTACCTGGACAAGCCGATGTGCTTCCCGCCCGCCAAACCTGATTTCCTGTTCCCCCAACCATCTCTGCAAGGTGACCCGGTAACCGGTATCCCAACTTCCTCCATGCCACAGGCTCTGCCCTCTGTTGCGTAATTATTTATTTACTTCCGGTTCACCTGAAAACAGGGGGCTCGGGGAGCTTGCCAGTGACCCCCTGGGTCCTGACTGCCCCGTTTGTGGTCTGTGCCCGCTTCGCAGCCTGCTTTTGTATTCCTCTTGGATCACTTTGTAAGTACCGCCATGCCTTGCTGGGAGCTATCGCTGCAAGAGAGGGCCCCCGATGCCATTACTGCTGCCCCATTTTTGCAAACTACCAACAGCCCCTTGCATTCAATGCTGCTAGCATATTCCATAGCAGGACATCTGTTCCAGTGTCCGATAAGTACACCCCATCTGCTCTGTAATAGTGCGGCTGCCGCAAGTTAATCAGGGTGTGCCTGATGCTACCTAAACCTACCCCTTTCAAAAAATTTGCCATGAGGCTGTTTAGCCTCTTCCTTGACAACTCCATGCCGTTTTGGGAGTGCGCACCAGCCCATATCCTTCTAGGAATTCTTTCAGACCATACAACTTCCGTGGTGTCCATGCTCCTGGCTAAATTAGTGAGATCCCTCTTTAACATGTGAAAGAGTTTCCCCCGCCCCATCACTGAAAGGTCATTTCCCCCTAGATGAATTACTAAAACACTCGGGTCCTTTGCACAGGTGCGGAAGTCCTCAATGACGCTCCCCAATTCTCTCCAGTGCAACCCTGGCTTTCCAAACCATCACACCCTTGTCTGTTGAAACTGGAACGTTGCATTCCACCCAATGCTGTGGGCTCTGTTAGCGGCCATTGACACGTAAGAGTGCCCGATGACCCACACTGTTTTGTATTCTGTGGAGTAGAACAGAAGCACAGAAATGTTGGGTATCAGTCTTCCATCAGCCTTTTATTATACGTGTAAACTGCTGTACATAAGTTTAGTCAAGACCCCTTCAACTGAATCGCCTCAACCCATCTCTTCTTCCATCCTCTACCCTTCGGATGTTGGGCGAATGTACACCCGAAACCTGTCTGATTGCCATCTTCCTATTTGTTTTATTGCATTTGCCGATATGCCCTCCTGGAAGGCTGTGGTGGCTGCCCCAATGCGGAAGGAATGTGTAGTGTAATGACACCCTTGGAGCCCAGCTATATGTACCGTTGCTGCTAACACCCTTTTAAACTGATACACTCTTTACCGGGGACCCATCTTTGTGTGTGAGAAGGTAGTTGTCGCCATTAACACCTTCCCGTTCCTGGATGTACCCTGCCAAGAGCTTAACTGGGCAATACGAGCTGTGCCCTTCCATCCTATTCAGTGTAATGAACTGTCCCCTTCCCACTTGTTCTGTCTTGGAGTGCGCACCCATAGGGATACCTGCTGTGTACCTAGTGCTGTGGTTCCCAAACTGTGCGCTGCGGCGCCCTGGTGCGCCGTTATCAGTAGCCAGGGGCGCCGCCGCACTATGTGGGAAAGATAGCATCTGGCCGCGTTAGGCCCCCTGTGCAGCAATGTCAGAAGTGAGGAGTGCCAGAACACCAGAGTAATTATGTGCGATTAAAACAAACAAAGACACGATCACACGCACACTCATGCATGAATAAACACACAAACGCTGCGCACAGGCTTCATTTCTAACAAGCCAAGCCCCTTTTTCTTTCTTTTCCTACATGGGGAGACCGGAATCAATCAGGTGTCAAAAAATGTATGAATCGCCTCGGTGCTATTATTGAAGTCGACACAACTACTTCATGCTTAGCCCACAAACGTTGGTGAAATACAAGGCAAACCATCCAGAATTTCAGTAGAAGAAATAAAGTACACTGGCACCATTTACTTTGAACCTGGTGAACGCGGATGTTGACCTAAGGCTACCACCACACCGAAAGAGATCAGCAAAGATTATTTCAAGCCACAAGGCAATCGGGCAATATCTGTCAATCTATCACCTGAGGTTTGACGGGTCTACCATAAAGAAGAAACAGAGGAATGGACCTCGGCTAAAAAAGAAAAACTACAATCCTTAATGAGTAAAAGAAACCAGCACAGCGAGGGGGCAGGAGAGCAAGCACAGCGAGGGGGCAGGAGAGTAAGCACAGCGAGGGGGCAAGAGAGCAAGCACAGCGAGGGGGCAGGAGAGCAAGCACAGCGAGGGGGCAGGAGAGCAAGCACAGGGAGGGGTCAGGAGAGCAGGCACAGCGAGGGGGCAGGAGAGCAGGCACAGCGAGGGGGCAGGAGAGCAAGCACTGCGAGATGGCAGGAGAGCAAGCACAGCAAGGGGGCAGGAGAGCAGGCCCAGCGAGGGGGCAGGAGAGCAAGCACAGCGAGGGGGCAGGAGAGTAGGCACAGCGAGGGGGCAGGAGAGCAGGCACAGCGAGGGGGCAGGAGAGCAAGCACAGAGAGGGGGCAGGAGAGCAAGGGGCAGGAGGGCAAGGGACAGGAGAGCAAGCACAACGAGGGGGCAGGAGAGCAAGGGGCAGGAGAGCAAGCACAACGAGGGGGCAGGCGAGCAAGCACAGCGAGGGGGCAGGAGAGCAAGCACAGCGAGGGGGCAGGAGAGCAAGCACAACGAGGGGGCAGGAGAGCAAGCACAACGAGGGGGCAGGAGAGCAAGGGGCAGGAGAGCAAGCACAACGAGGTCCTAGCCCCACATCTGTAGCATCCTCCGATGCCCCTCGGCTATTGCATTTATTTGTTACAACTCGCAGCCAGACTCGCCTTTTATGTGTGAAAGTTTGAAAATGATTATACCAGTGGGCTCTGCCAATATTTGTCAGTCTTTGGCATGGAAAATGAATAATGGTCTGCTGGTAGTTTAAAGCTAGCTAGCAGCTGCTATCATTTTTATCCCTAATACCTTCATTGCATCCCAATTAATTTAAGGAAGCCAACAGGAAGTATTCCCGAGCTCTTGCTTACACCCCCCCCAACCGCCGGTGAAAAAATGGTGGGGAGCCACGGCCAACTGCCTATTAGGTCAAGGGAGCCACGTGTTAAAAAAGTTTGGGAACCACTGGCCTAGTGATATGTACTTCACCAATAAGGCCCT
Source organism: Lissotriton helveticus (assembly GCF_964261635.1). NCBI lineage: Eukaryota > Metazoa > Chordata > Amphibia > Caudata > Salamandridae > Lissotriton > Lissotriton helveticus. The sequence goes on along the minus strand of NC_136057.1, from coordinate 1,407,859,044 downwards.
GCTGCTTTTATCCCCTTTCGCCCTGGCTACTAGTTCGCTAATGCGAAATGCCCTGAAGAAGGCCAGGGAAAATGTTACTCTAAACAGCGTACTTTCAAACTCTGAGTAGCACATCAAAGGGAGATGGTCCATTAGAATTTTTAGTGTTTTAAAATCAATTGGGGACCTGTGATCCTGCTTTTTCCCTTCCTCTTTTTCCCACCCTTTCAAGGCTGCCCTAAGAACAAAACCTTTAGTAGGATCGTCAAAACCCTTCAGCTTTGAATGGTATGCTATTGCTGCTAAGTGCTCTCCAACCCATGACCTAGATTTGCCGGCTCCCCTGGCCCACACCACAAACTGTTTGACCCGCATCCCCAGTTGCTAAACATTGTTTGGAAGCTCGGAATCATCCGCTGTAAAGTTCCGAAAAGTGTCCACACAACGTTGATACCGGTGCCTTGTCCCCACCGCTAGCGCCTCCTCAGCCATATTCTGTAGTAGACCTTCTAATGCATCAGTCGCCAATATTCCTCTTTGAAGGGCGTCATTTCCTGCTGCGCCTCTGGCCATTCTGCCCGGAATCTTTCCCACTGCAAGCGAGGAAGAGCATCAGCTGCCTTGTTCTGAACCCCTGGCACATTCTTGGCTGTTATCTGGATATTATACTGGAGACACCTGCTCACCAAATGCCTTAATAAGCCTAATACTATGAGAGACGCTGCCGCCTGATTATTTATTGCATGGACGGCTGCCATGTTGTCGGACCGGATGACCAAACTCTTGTTAGCCAAGGTGTCCGACCATATTGACAAGGCCACCAGAATAGGAAAGAGTTCTATCGCTGTGATATTGCTGGTTAGACCACCCTTTGGCACACCACGCAGAACCCAATAATGCACCAAAAACCCCTTGCCTGGAGGCATCTGTGTACAGTTGCGACCTCTCATCAGCTGTCCATAGTGACGGCCATATTCTAACCCCATTAAACCCTTGGAGAAAAGCCAACCACATCTGCAGGTCTTGCTTCAGCACCTTCTTCAACCTGACAAAGTGATGTTTCTGAGTCATGCCTGCCGTAGCCCCTGCCAGCCTTCTAGAAAAAACTCTCCCCACCTGAATGACCCTGGATGCAAAATTGAGCTTGCCCATTAACTCCTTGATGTCTTTTTAAGTTGCCTTCTCTTTCGCCAATACCTTTTTAATAGCTGCTGCAAAGTCCTGTACTTTCTCTACCGGGAGGCATGACTCCCCTTCCTCTGAGTCCAACTCTATCCCCAAGAAAGTTAACTTAGTTGTGGGGCCTTCTGTTTTTTCTGCTGCCAATGGAACGCCCAAGCCCTGCGACACGACCGTGAAGGCTGCCAATGCCTGGGCACACTCAGGGGAATTACCCTCGCCTACAAACAAGAAGTCATCCAGATAATGAAGCTTACCTCCCACTGGCTGGACCTTGTTCGTTGCCCACTCCAAAAAGGAACTAAATGCCTCAAAATAAGTGCAAGAAACGGAACAACCCATGGGCATAGACATGTCATAGTACAACTTATCTCTGAACTGGAACCCCAGCAAATGAAAGCTGTCTGGATGCACTGGTAACAGCCTGAAAGCAGATTCTATATCAGCTTTTGCCATGAGGGCTCCTGTCCCCGCCTGCCTGACTAACTCAATGGCTTCATCAAATGTTGCATAGGAGACTGTGCAAATATCCTGGCTTAGCCAGTCATTCACTGAGTTGCCTCTGGGATAAGAGAGGTGGGGGATCATTCGGTATTTGCCTGCCTCCTTTTTTGGAACAATACCTAGCGGAGAAATAATAAACTGGCAGATGCATCAAAGAAAATACCGGGAGCAAATGGGCAGATTCTCAGAATCTGCCCTTTTGCTCCCGGTATTTTTGCATTTGGGATGCATCATCCCAAATGCAAAAATCGCAATTTAAGGAATCTCTAAATTGAGATTCCTTAAATTGCGATTGCATTTAAGGAATCCCAAATTGAGATTCCTTAAATGCAATGCATAAAAGTAAAAAAAAAAACCGAATTCGCTAATAGGGGGAGCAAATTACCATGAAGTTGGACTTCATGGTAATTTGCTAAAACTTTGAAAAAAGCACTTTTGTGCAATTTTCAAAGTTTCATGTTGCGCACACACATGCCCTTAGGGCATGTGTGTGTGCAACATATGTACATAGATCAATTTCAGGGGTGCAACAGGGTGTCATTTTGACACACTTGCACCCTTGAAATTGCATGAGCAATTTGCGAGTACCTACTGGTACTAGCAAATTGCTCATGCAATCTCCAATACATTCCTATGGGCCTGTAGGCCCATAGGTATAAATGGGACAGCATTCCTTAATTGCAACTAGCAATTTGCGAGTAGCAATTAAGGAATGTTAAGGAATCGCTATTTTAATAGCGATTCCTACATGCATAGGTTTTTGCTATTCCTAAATAGCGATTCCTTAAAAATCGCTATTTAGGAATAGCAAAAGGCTACGTTGATGCATCTGCCAGAAAGTTGCTTAAAGGGATGTTATCAAATGGTCCTGCTATCCTTCCTAGCTGCAACTCCTTTTGTATCTTCTCTGCAATTACGTCCGGGAGTTCCTCTGCTGAGCGAAGGTTCCTAGACGACCTGCCTGCTAAAGGACCACAGTAAGGTATTTTAAACCTTCCTTGAAACCCCCAAAAAGTAGTTCCCTCTCCTCTTCCTTCGGGTAATCATTCAAAAGTGTTGCTAGCAATTCAAATTTTATTGGGGACGGGCCTTTTGTTATCCAGCCCGGTCTATGGCTGACCCATGAACGTGGCGCCAGGTGCAATTCTAACGAGGGCTTTGCATGCCAAAGCGGGATGGTCCCCGCTACACTGGGAGCACCCATACCGAAATCTGCATTGCGCCCCCCAGGTGCAATTGCCTGCATTGAACAGGCGACAGGTATTGTCCCTCTGTTTACGCTGCAGCAGCTGCTTGTACCCGTCCGCCACCTTTGGCGCTCGAAATGCCTGCTGCTGCTCCTGGAGCGGCTGCTGGTGCCTCCCCATGATCTGCCCCTGGCCTAGCACTGACGCTGGGGAACTTTGTGTTGTAACCATGCCACCCTGACCTTGTTCCCCTTGCTGCCCTGCTATTAACTGCCCCACGCCCGCTGGGAACCCCACCGCCGTCGAGGGCTGCTGACCCCTGCCCCCGTTGAATTGCCCATTTGCTAGCCCATTGTTGCCCTGTTGTAGCTGCCCCCCCAGGCTGCATGGTGCAAATTGGAAAACCCGTGCCTGCCTGCTGGCTAGGCCCCGCCTGTGTGAACTGTGATCCTACCGACCCCAATTGCTGTTGCAGCGTTTGTCCTCCACCTGCCTGTGGCTGCATGGGACCCGTCCACGTATGTTGCTGCCCCCCTCCACCCAGGGGGGACTGTTGACAGGGCCCCATTCCAGCACCTGGATGCTGGGACCCCTCCATTGTTCCATTCCCCGCATAGGTGATCCAGTGTTGAACCTGCACCTGTCCCACTTGATGCAGTGGGAAGCTTGTCACTATTTGTTGGCCCAATCCGTATTGAGCATTCGCCAGGGAATGTGCCTGTGTGTTGTTTGCCTGCCAACCCTGCCCTGATGCTGGTGCTGTCCACTGCTGTGACCCACCCCCCGCCCCCACTACACCTAACCCATAACCTGCTTTGGACCCCATCTGTTCCATCCATTTCTTCGCCTCTCTTTGATCCCACGACATCAAGGGTGACTCTTCCATGCGCTGTCGGAAGTTCAGATCGTATTGCAACCACCCCATGCCTCCATGGCGCCTGAACCTGTCCAGGATAGCTTGGTTGTATCTACTCAATGCTGGACCCTGCTCCGGGAACTTCTCTAACATTATGGCTGCCAATAATGCAAAAGCCTCCAACCAGTTGGTAATATTCTCTTCGGGCCTGATCCTCTTCCTATCCTTGCTTTCTCTGCAGGGCCCAGCTACCCGTAATGTGTCTACCCCCCCTGCGCACATGCTCCAGTAGAGTGAAAATATCAATGAATTCCCTCTTCCAAACTTTCTCCTTAACCTTCAGTGGGATATGCCATGCTTCTGACCATGCCCCGTTCGGCCCCCCTAACCTTACCTTATTGGACGGTGTGTTTTTTTCGTCGCTATCTTGGGATGCATTTGACACGGCACCTTTTCCCAGGGTAATGGTGCTACTTTTAACAGACTGAGCCGACACCTTCTTTCCCACCCCCCCTTCGCCCCCATGTTCTCTACTCCCCCCCTCCCAGACTTGTGTTGGGGACCCATCCCCTGCTCTGCCTGCTGTGCTCCCCTCCCCAACCACAACCACCTCCCCATTCGTTTTGCCCTGCACTCATGCCAATTAGTGACAACTCTTTTAATTATTTCCGACAACTCACCTAAGGAACCACTTTCCGTTGTTACTGCCCCTTCTTTACTTGAGTTGTCTTAGTCCTCTCCCAAATGCCTATTTGGCGCAAACGGCCGCAAGATTGCTGCTGCCTGTGATTCCTCCCCCATTATTGCCTTTGTTGTTATGTCCTTTGTAGGCATCCTTGCCTTTTTGGCTCCTGCGACAGAGCCGCCCCACCCCCTTGCCTTCTTTTCCATATCCCTCTTTTCCCCACGTGTCGCTGCATAGGTATGGCCATTAACAGGAAAAACGTCCCCTTGCCACTCCTCCACGTCCTTGCATTGTCCACCACCTTCAGGGGCAGGTGATTGCATTTGAGCCATTGCCAGCTCCCAATCTTCCCAATTCTTTGCCTTTGCTGTCGCTGCAAAGCTGGCCCACAGCTGCTGCGCATCCTGGCCGCCACGGTACTGCAGTCCTGGGAACACCCCGCTAGGTCCAGCCTCTTCGTTTGCTGCTAGCTCCAGTGCACCGCTGTAAACCAGTCCCTCGTCTCCCATCATGCTCCGACGCGTCCTGGGGCAATCCTGTTTTGTGGCTGACCTAAAATTGAAAATGGTGTTAACCTTCAAGTGGTCGTTGTGAGTCCCTTTTCCGTGTGGTAGCTATCGGATCCGACTACTGCCCCTGAATGAGCTACTCATTTTTTTTTTAGTCCTCATCAAGCAAGAAGATTTCTTAGAGTATGGGGGAGTCAGAGGCCCCTTTATCTCGTTTGGATCCGTTCCAGAACGACCGCCTTCTATCTCTTTGGGGAAGCGATTTGCTTGGTCCTCTGGGGCCCCCTTTTTTTCCATATCTAGGTATACGATTTTCGGAAGTGGGGGGAGCTAGTCATTATGACTACTCTATTCAAGACTCCGCTTGAAATCGTTGTTCCCTTTGCCCTAATCATTGGACCCCTTAGAAGTTGCCAAATTGTATTTTTCCAAAATATTCCAGAACCTATTTTTCTTAATTTGCCTTCCCTTTTTATCCAGGTTGTATACCCTTAATACTGAGTTAAGCCAATCAGGGTATCTTGGTGGAGTTTGTTTTATCCAATTAATGCAAATTTCCCTCCTGGCTAAGAGAATCAATAAAAAGAGGATTCTTTCTTTGTCCTTCGACACGTTAGTGGCATGCAAGTTATTTCTGACCCTGAAGATAATCAAATCAATGCTTACCTCTATTGGTTGTTCTAATACCTCTGAGAGTGTCTTACCGATCTGGTTCCAGTATTCCTCTAGCATCGCACAATCTTGAAACATGTGGAGGTCGTCTGCCGTTTCTGTTCCGCATTTGGGACATTTCTTTACTGTATTATTTTTGAATTTTTACAGTTTTTTTGGTGTCCAATATGCTCTATGAATTGTGAATAAGTGATTTTTTTTCAAAGGAGCAGATTTTGCCACTCGACCAGCGATGTTATTTGAGGATTCCCAGAGTTTTGCAATGTCGAGCTCTGGCATAGATTTACCCCAGATGTCATGGGGGACTTTGTATTCTTCCTCACCAGATCTTATTAATGCCCAGTACCAGTAACCTATTTCTTTTTTGAAAGGTTCTGTGTTCAGAAGTTTTTGTTCGATGATTTCATCCCCTTGCAAATTTTCTTTTACTCCTTTGATCCAGCTATTTATTTGGTAATGCTTAAATCTGGATAGGGTCCCCTTAGTTTCTCTGTCTAGTATCTCCCATTCTGTGATCTTGCTGTCTCTTATCAAGTTACCCCAGTAGTTTATGTTGGCTTCCTTTAAAGGGTTTATTAGACTGTCTTTTAAGCAATCCGGAGTGCCAGGGGAGTCCCAGATTGGAGAGAATTTACTATAGTAGGGTATTGCCAGGGTATTTCTAACATCGTACCAGGTTCTTGCTGCTGGTCTTATCATTTTCAATTTTAATTTTTTGAAAAATTTTGGGTGTCCAAATTTATATAAATAGTTATCCTCCCCAGGACTGATTAAGGCTTTCCAGTGCATGGGCCATTTTTCGCAAATGCCCTGCAGGGCCCTTATATTTTTGAATTGGAAAGCTTTACAGTATTCCAAAATGTCTGGACTGGCAATGCGTCCTGTCCAGACATGTGGGGGGGGAATGAGCTACTCATGATTCACAAGGGAGGACATCGTAGCTCTGTATAATACACCTGTTATCAAATCACATCAGCAGGCATGTCAGTCTCTAACGTTGGCCACCCTGGTTATTGTGTTGCCCGCGGGCCAATTCCTCTATCCCTTTCATTCAAGTTAAATTCTGCATGCTGCTTTAACCACGGTATGGCCCTCTTAAATGTAGAGTGTGAGGGAGAGCAGGTGGTGGAGCTCCCCGGGGTGGGCCTGCAGCAGCAAACAAGGGGGGCCTTCTGCCCTTTGTGAGCACGGCCGGATGGAGTGAGGCCGGGAGAGGGATTGCGAACTAACGGAGGACGTGGGTAGCCACAGGAAGAAACTGGGCATCCCCAGAGACAACCTCTGCCCGACAGAGCCTAGCAGGAGCTGGGGGACCCAGGGACCGTATCGGAACAACTCCTCACAGGAAGATCCACCCCTACAGGAACACCCTCCCCGGATGCCAGCATCCTCTCCTATAGCGCGCCGCCCCCCGTCTTACGTAAATTTACCTTCTGTCAAGTCCCGACCCCTTAGTCTTGTTCCTGGTCCCTTTGTCCAGTCCGTGACCTCCGCCACTACTGACACCTCTTTGTACGTTCACTCAGCCCTTGACCGTCCAAATGTATGCAGTCCTTGCTCAACTCTACAATAGAAATCACGTTAGCTTCATATACGCGCTACTTGTACCTACTGTCGTACCCTCCTCATGCGTCCTACTTTCTTTATGCCGCCCTCAAATCCAAGTGGCAGCTTATCCGTGTTCGCCTTCGAAACCTTTTATAATCCTCAACGACCCTTTCCCCAAAATCATTGCGGCCCATGCCCCCCTTCCCCCCCATCGGCATTGGTGGAGGTGCGCTGGGGAAGGGGGCACAGGGTGTCAGGAGGTTATCACTCTCCCAACCCCCCACACCCCAAACCCCCGGCATTGGCCTTGCAAACTCCCACCAAGGCCAGAAGAAGGGGGGCAGCCTGTACCCCCCTCCCCTTCATGCCTGTAGTCCTTTAATTGTGTTGGGCTCTGCTCAGCCTGATCCTACTCACCCCCCCCCCTCAACCTGGCCCTATGTTAATTTTTTAGGGCTCGCCTGGCGTTGCAGCGCGAAGCGCTGCCGCTAGCGAGCCTTATTGTTGCTGTATTGCCTCCCCAAGTGGTACAGACCGGTGCACGAGCAGACACCGGTCTGTGAACTCGCGAGCCGCAGGGAACGCCAATGTGCACGCTCACGGCGTCACGCTCCTGCCCTCCCGCGTCTCTTGCAAGGCGCGCTCCAGGCCGACTTGTCTCAGGACAGCTAACTTGTTGGGGATGCCACTGCTAAATAGGGGGTCATTACTCCTACCTCTGGTTGGCACCCATTTGATCGGCTCCTCCGGCCTCCTGGTATTGCGGGGCTCAAATAGCAGCGCCATCGGTCAAGACTGTAAGGTGAGAAATCGGAGTGTCCTACGGTTATCGGACCGTCAGCACTGGTCCGTGTTTCATTGTTGGCAGGCGGCTCATGCATCTGGGTCCTTGTGTTGCCCGATGGAACTGTTTACCTGGTAGTGCATTACCAGTGTGGGCATTTTCGTCCACCCCCCCTCCCCTTCCAGTCTGCTTCGGGGGGTAGATTTTCTGTTGGGGTAATGGAACTGGTTGGCACGTACAGCACTCCGATACCTTTGAGTTGATTTTGCTGTGTTGGGTAAATCACAGTTTGTGATTCTAGGCAGTTATTCTTGATCGGGCTCATGCCAGGAGTCTTCTACAAGACTCTTGCACATGATTTTGAGCCGAGGCTGCGGAATAGATTTACCAACCGAATAGTTTAAATTGACTAACAGGCCCAAAGTATTTTCACCATGCAGAAGTCAGCGACTGATATGCAAATTACCTTGTAACATGAGGCACGTAGGTTGTAGACGATGTATATGACCATTTGTCATGTACCCAGTGCTCTATCAAAGTGCTATAAGACCTTCGGTCGGGTTCACTCTACTTTCTGCATTTTATAATAGTTTTGAAGGGGGAGTTTTGTGATGCTCATTAAGTGTGTTTTTGTTGATTAACAAGATGAACGTTTTTTTGCCATGCAGAAGTGCAGCCAGATCTTGCTGTACAGCGCATGCTCCACGTCCTTCTCGTGCATCACATGCAACCTAATGAGGCCCTGCTCCCAATACACACTTAATGCATACAACCCCAGGCAAGACTGCATATTGCAAGCACAGTGCCACTAGCAGCATCTGTCCCACCTTACCGGCCTCTCGCGTTCTCCGCCTCCTGCCTCTCTTCCTGCGCTCCTCTCGCTACACCTCACCTTCCTGTCTCGCTCTCTGCCTCACTCTGTATCTATCTGTCTTTCTCACTCACCACATGCATGTCCTCTCCATCTCTTCCTTCTCTCCTTGTCTATGCTCTCTGCTCTTTCCCATTTAACCCAGCTATCTCTACCGCCTTTCCCTGCTTGTGTGTATCCTCTCTTCACATTTTCACTCTTCTATCTCACACGCACATTTTTGCATTTCCTTTCCATCAGTAGAACCTATAGCTCATCCATTAGCTTATCCATTGTCTTGTTCTCCTCCCGCTTATCCCTTTCTCTCTTCTATGTACGTCTTTTTCTAAGCGTCTCTCCAGTCTGCGACATCCTCTTTACGTGTATATATGTTCTTCTTTCTGCTTGTTTTGCCCTTCTCCCTCTAGCTTTTGCTTGTCTCCCACTCCTCTCTGCCCTGTTCGTTCCGCTTCTGCGCTGTCTCCCCTTCAGTACCTTTGCATTCACTGCCATTCTATCTGCCTGTATCTCTTTCCCTCTGTTCTGGTCTGTTCACACTCTGCCTTTCTATAAACCCCTCAATATCAGGGTGTGCGTGTCTTTAACTTTAAGCCTGACTCTTTTTGCACTTGAATGGCTACATACCTCTCTCCAAACCCTCCCTCCCTCGCCCTCTCACTCTCTGTGCCCACATCTCTCCATCCCTGTCTATCGCATCTATGTGCCTCCTACCTCTCACGTTCCTCATTTCTCTGCTGGCCTCTTCTCCTCCCGTCGTTCTACCTGCAACAACCAGTTCTCGTCAAACCCAGGGTAACTTTCTCTCTCTTCCCGTCTGTCTACACACTATTCCACTATTATTCCTCTCTCACTTCTCTTAACCTACCTCTCTCACACTCTGCCTTGTTTGCTCTACCTTTTTTCCTACTTATCTCGTCTCCCTCACTTCTGCTTGCTTATGTTCTCTCCCTGTCTGTCTGTCTCCACTCTACAGTCTCGCTCTCACTCTTCTCCTTGTTATGTTATACGTTCAATTCTATGATCAGTAACTACAAACGGAGACTCTGGATGTCCCCCTCTGGGTGCCCTCTCACACTCGTCTCTCTCCCACTCTCTCATGCACTCTTCCCGCCTCTCTCGTATTGGTTCACTTTAGGCCTCGGAGCACAGTGTCTTTCCTGTGCCTTTTCAAGAGTTGCGTCCCCCAAGTCCATGCTCTCCTCCTCTTCTTAGGGTGTCTTCTGCGTGCACAGGTCCTCCCTCTTTATGCGTCTGTGGCCTGCTCTCCGCTTCTTTCTCTCTTTCTCACACACACATTCTGCTCCTCTATCTAGAGTTCATTCACCACTTTGTGCACAAACTACCTATCCCCTCTCTATCTTCCTTTCTATTTATCCTGTGCAGCTCTCACCCCTATCTATTCACCACGCCACATAATTCCACTACACAAATACTCCACACACTACACAATTCCAACCAACACAATTCAAATTCAACCCACATAATTCCACTCCAAACCACATACATCCACTCCACTTCAAACCAAAACACATGGGTAAAATACACTGTCATTTACAACGCCAATAGCTTTAACTCTTACCAATGTGAGACCGATTGCATTGCAAATGCTTGTTTTTTCCAGCCACTGTCCCTCTCCCCATGGGGAGTGGGGGGCTGAACCAAGGGGCAAAAAGGAAAGCTTGTGAATAGCAAAAAAAAATAGATAAAGGTATGCCCAGGCGGAAACGTAAATCTGTGTATGTGCTCTTACACTATTTGTTGAATAGGGCCCCTGAATTCATATTTAACACAGATTTATATAACCCGAGGGTATTGGGAGTGCTTACATAAATAAGCACCAGTTACGTTCCACAAGGACACATTCATTTCTTGGTAGGTGTGATATCTGTGGGCTCTAGGCCCACATGCTGAGGAAATTAACAGACACCAACACTGGGATCGTAGTTACTGGTAATGGCCCCGAGTACGTGCACTCGGGCTCCTTTATTAGCAGGGCTCCTAACTGGTGGCACCTGTGTTGGATGGGTGTAGGTGAGTGTGTGGACCAGCCCTCGAGGGAGAGGCTAGCAAAGCATTCAACTGTGTCCAACAGGACACAACAGTAGGTACGGGGAGATTAAGTGAGTTGCCCAGAATCACAGGATGCTGAACCGACGCCGAGACTCCACTGATCCAATGTCAGCAGCGCTGGCCGTAAGGCTACATCCTCTATGTGCTTTGAGAAGCATTTGGGACAAGCTTAGACATCTCTTACATATATAATTTCTTCTTGTATTTAGAATTCATATTTTGCATTTCAAAGACAACAGAATACTTGCTTTTGCTGATTTTCCCAATTTATTTACTGGCCATGTGAGTAAAATGCTAGCCACGTAGCAAACGCACATGAATATTAGGCCAAGACCATGATGAAAGCGTGAGACAGCCTGAAGCGGACGGAGCTAGTGATAAGGAAGGGGTGGGTTCATTATATAAAGAAGCGTGACTACCCCGGTGCGTATGAGGCAACCATTGTAATCTCTTGATGTTCTTTCCGGTTTGCAGTTGGTATTTTGAAACATGGGGGTCTTACAGCCCGGCCCGCAACTGATGGTTGGTGGGGGAAGGCTCTTGCACAACACCTGATCGTTACTTCTGCGTAGCTCAGAAATCTCCCCTCCAATCAGAGCCCTGCTGTCCCAGAGCACGCAGGCCTTGTATCGGGAGGCTTTACATCCAGAGGTGCTCGCAGACCGGAGCCGTGGCTGTCCCGTCAATATTCACTGCCGTAATTACGTCTGCTTAGAAATCGCGATATGTCGCGCATCTGGCGCCCTTGAAAGGCTGTGGGGTTGGGGCAGAGTCAACAATGAAGCAGGCTGGCGTCTGCAGAGGCGGGACGGCGGAGAAGTAGTCCGTCCGTCCGTCACTTGGCAGGTTCAGGCTGCAGTTTCCGGCAGCCCCCCGTGGCTATGGTAGAACGGGTTGCACATTAGCCCTGTGCTCCCAAACTCCCTGCATGGACTAAGCGGACTCAGTCATTCGCCTGTCTGTCTGTCCAGTCCAATGTATATGAACAAGGTTATGGGCTGGCTGAGGCAGAGTTTTCATGGCAGGCCAGTATGTGCTACTAAGAGGCCAGTAGGCTTGGGTTAGAGTCAGTTCCATGTCCCCAACAACAGCACGCAGAAGTCTAGAAGACTGTATTTACAGGAGCGTAACATTCTAACGTGCTGCAGGTATAGTGGCACCGGGGACCAGTGCCGGTCGGCCCTGTTGAGGTGTCTGCCTTAGGGTCTATGGCACGCTTGCTACGCCACTGATTTTACGCACGTGAGCCAATGGCTTCCTCCAGTTTCCCATAAGTCCCCCCCCCGTACTAGGGGTGACCAGAAATGTATTCGCCGGCATACCCGTGATTAAAAAAAAATTCGAGGCCGGTGTGCTTGTGTGTGGGAAGGACTGTGTGCTTATTATTGATTTTGTCTAAATTGACTGACCTTCGCTCCACGTTTTTGGTCAGCGGCCCCGAGGCCTGGCTTAAGGTTGGTTGCTCGTTGCAAAACATGAAACCGGTTTCTGTGTGGTTAAAAGACACATGCTGTTTGGTAACAATGGCCAACGTTTATCTGCCACAGAGCACTGTGCCGTAACCCTAGGCCCCCAGCCCACTCTACTTCAAGATGTTTGCAATTGTATGTATGGCAACTTTGTGATATGTGTTTGTAAAAACGGAAGTACAGGCATGTGTGCTATAAGCTGCTTCAATTGACTGGTAATGTTAGGTCGCAAATATGGGTGCAGTCACTGGCACCCTTAACTGTAAGAGATGTTGTTCCATGACACCTTAAGCTTTGGCTATGAAGCAGGGCACAAGTCCTAAACAAGCATTTACAATGCAATTGTAATCCCTTGCTTCCTCGGGATTGGGCAAACACGCACACCCCACTTGACCACACTGGGTAGAACACAATAACGAAGAGACCCGTAGGGTTAGGATAACCAGCTTTACTATAGCACTGTAATGCTAGATGGAAAACAGCATACCAAATGACACAGTGAATAGTCACCCGGTGTAGGAGTTTGTATGTTCTGTCCAACCGTCCTCTCCACGAATGCCGGTCCCGGCATTCCCCAACAGAGGACACTGTGCAAAGCAATGGCCGACAATGCCACTCGAGGTATTAGTGATGCTAGGTCGGTACTCCTCAATTCGTCCTCTGCAGTGGTGTCGGTCCCTACACTATCCAACAGAGGGCAAAACCCGGGACAAGCTGGTTGCTCTGGACCACCCTTAGCTATCAGGCTGGGTGATCTTGCGTTGATTATCCGTATCCTCTCACGTTCGATAAACCCTCGAACGGGGACAGGCCAAGACCAACGCGGGGTCGTTTCCTTCTCACTCGAGAACCCTCGAGCGGGGACTTGCAAGGTGTGACAGAGGGTTGAGGTTTCTCGTGCTCGTTAAACCTCGAGCGGGGACTGCCAAGGTTAAAAAAGAGGGACGTGTCCCTGGCGCTCGATAACCCTCGAGCGGGGACTGCCAAGGTTCAAAAGAGGGACGGAGTCCCTGGCGCTCGATAACCCTCGAGCGGGGACTGCGGCTCTCAACGCCTGACACACCACCAACAGGTCCAGAGACCCGGACGTGGTCTCTGTTAGAGTGTCGTTGGCTTCCAAAAGCCCCAAACAGAATCCAAGGCTCACCTTCCTTCGTAGCCTCGGCGCAGTGGTCTTTCACCTACAAACCAGAATATCCGATGCCGTCTACTGACTTCCGGGGTCGCTTATGGTGGCGCGGTCTGCGCATGCTTCCTGCTTTGTGTTATAACTTGTGTTCCCTGCTGCTCAGCTGGTATGTATGTCATATGGATTGTTGGATGATTGGAATGTTGCTGTGTTGTGAATGTCAGTTGAGTGAGGGCTGAGCAGCAGGACAGCTGCTCCTGATGGGGTTATCTTTATAACTTAACTAACTAACTTAAATAAAGTAACTTGACCTACTTTACATGAAGTATCCATCTTCCTTTTGAGTACAACATTTTGGCGACATTTGGGAACTTTACTGAAAAGAATCAACGCGTGCAAAGGAAAAAGACTATTTAAAAACTTCATTCTGACCAAGGAAAGAACGGAAAAGGTACTAGTAAAGAAAAAAAAAGAAGACTAAAGGTAACAAAAAAAAAGAATATTTTAGTTTGGATGAAAAATGCGTGTGTAATTATAAAGATAACCCCATCAGGAGCAGCTGTCCTGCTCCTGATGGGGTTATCTTTATAACTTAACTAACTAACTTAAATAAAGTAACTTGACCTACTTTACATGAAGTATCCATCTTCCTTTTGAGTACAACACTTTGCCCGCTGGGTAATGTAGTTTAGGCGGGGGGTTCTTGGGTGTTGTAGTTCCGTGATCGGGACTTTGCTGTGGCTTGTTGCGTAGCGCTGGTTCGTGTCAAAGGTTTGTGTCCTAACAGCAATGGTCTCGGCATCATTAACCCCTTCCGCGCTCATGACGAGCTGAGTTTGTCATGAGTTGCGCCGCTCGCACGCTCATGACAAGCTCAGCTCGTCATGTAACGCGGTATTTTAAAAAAGTCAGCGCACAGCGGGAAAACCGCTAGCGCTGATGCGGTTAAAGGTAGAGCTATTGGCATTGCTCATGACATTTTTTTTTTTTTTTTAAATTATAAATAAATGGCATTGTCATTTACAATGCCAATAGCTACACCCCTACACAGAGCCACCCTCACACAGACAGAGCCACCCACACATAGAGCCACCTACAAAAAAAGCTATCCACACAGAGCCACACACACACACGCACACACACACACACACGCACACACACACAGAACACATTTCCTTATTGCATATGGGGATGCCAGATACAACAGTTGTTTTTGTCACAGGGAATGCATGATTGCCCCCACTACTACTACTAAATCGGTTCTATGGTTGCAAGAAGTGACATGTAATATAGCCCGATCGGTTATGTTATAAAAGTAATCTCTTGAAAATGGCTCAGTGGGACATATTAGTCGTTGCTACCCACGAGATGCGGTAATCCACGAGATGCGGTCTAACCCATCCCTCGATTGTTGCGACACTAGACCTACGTGTGCCAGCACAACCGACAACTTGTAACACACTGTTTGCTACCTCTTACATTTTGTTTGCTTTCGATACTTGCACAAGTGCCACCATTGCCTACGTAACGTTTGTTCTTGTGTTTGAGTGTCCTCCATTTATTGCAGTATTATTCCTCTACGTGTACTTTGTTTGCTTTTGTAACCTGCACACTTGCCACTTTATCGTCCTGTAATGCACCGTGTGCTCACGATTGTCACTTTTGCCTCATGTAATGTAACTTTTGCTTTTGTAATTTGTTCACTAGTAATGGTGTAATATTCTCATGTTTCAGTTCTGTCCTATTGTGAAGCACTCTGACACTGTGCTGGGCAGAAGTTACATGTTGTATCCCTTCAGATAGAGACTTGAGCGTATGGACAGCAATGGGCAGCAGCTGTTCAACAGTGCCCATCTGGTACATCAAGTAAAAAAAATAAAAATGGGCGTGGAGAAGGCACAGAGTGTACTTACTTTGTCTCCGTCCCACACTTTGGCTGTTTTTCCTCGGCCACGTTTGAAGTCACCTCCTCCGAAGCGCCTATTTCCAGAGAAACCTCTCATTCCCTGGAACATGTTGATCTCAGGGTATGCTTTCTAGGAGAAGAGGGACGGGGGTCGGGGGGAACCGGAGATGC
Source organism: Lissotriton helveticus (assembly GCF_964261635.1). Classification (NCBI taxonomy): domain Eukaryota; kingdom Metazoa; phylum Chordata; class Amphibia; order Caudata; family Salamandridae; genus Lissotriton; species Lissotriton helveticus. Next base: position 1,407,843,525 of record NC_136057.1, on the reverse strand, counting down.
CAGAACCCCACCCGCCCACTGGCTGTGGCTCATTCCATTGTCCACTCATGCGACCGGGAAATGCCGGCATGGGTCTGATTTTTCGCCCGTCTCTGCCCCAGCTCTGACCCCGCTGGCCAAAGTTGCTGCGTGCTCTGGTCTGGAACTGGTCCCTGCGGTTCCCGTAGGAGCTGTCATAGCGACCTTCATAGGCACTGTCCCCGTCATGTTGGGCCTCACTGTAATCGTAGCCGTATCTGTAAAGATCACGGTCATTCAGTGAAGACCTAGAGTCGTAGAACTCGTAGGATTCATACCTTCAAGAGTCGCACAGCAAGCAAGGAATCCAATCAGTAGTAGATAAGGCAATGGGAGAAAGATCCTGCCGAGAAATGTCAGCACAGACGTTAAGCAAAAGATAGAAAAGAACGTTAATCTCCGGTGGGAGTGGACCCGTCGCCTCCAGCAGCGCCTGCGGTGCGCTTCTTTCCAGATTATTATTAACAGAAGTGGAAGTGAGATTGGGCGCTGCGGAAATGTGCCGGGCGTGAGAGCGAGGAAGGGAAGTGAAGTGAAGTGGTGCCGGCAGATGTCTTGGGTGCAGCCGAGGGTGTGAGACCGCCGACAAGTGGGGAGGTGCTGGCTGGCTGCCTGCTCGGAGGTGAGTTCAAAGAAGAGGGTCTCGCACGGTGGCGGGCGGGTCCGGAGCTGTGGTTCTGAAAATCTGGACCCTATTGTTATCCCAATATCGAGGTCCAATACCCGTGTCACAAAATATCAACGTACCATGACGAATTTAGTGTCCGTGAACCGATAATGATTAGGACATCATTCCTATGTATTTGCGTGACAATCGAGGGTTGCCAACACCCCTAAATCGTAGTTTCCGTCCCAATCCCTTAGACTCCATTTTGTGAACGGCATCCATCTTACGTCTTGCCCTCATGTTAAGTCAATTAAAGGTCGAGCTTGATCCAAAAGGACACGTCCACCTTCCCTGACTTCCCCCTGACCTGTCCAAACTGACTCCATTGCCTTAAGCCAAACCTGTTTGGGCGGCTCCCCGCCCAGTGGCCGAATACGATACTATCGACACATAACATTCCACAAACCATTCACCCCATACAGAACATGCTTTCTACAAACATGCACCTGTCCATACTTCTTCTTTATGGCCAGTTTTATGACTGGGTGGTACCTGCCTTTATTGGTGTTTCATCGATATCTGATGGGAGTCCCGGATCTTGCTGGGTAATCTGTCACGAACTGGACATCTAAAATGTGGGTTTGCTTACGTGACGCCGCACTTTGTATTATTGCAGAAATATGTTTACAGCCATATCATAAACTCAAGAATTCTTGCTTGAAGCCATTATTTCTGTATAAAAGGAGAAGACTGGTTCTGTAAAAACGAACACGTACAGTCTCCTGAGAATACATGACCCGTGTTTGTCGATCTTCTAGGACACGTGTTACTTGGTAGCTACCAATAAAAACTTGATCTCTGACTGCGACTAGAAGACTCATTGTTTCTGTGGTCCGGAACAAGGGAGAACTCAGAGGTCTTCGGGTGTTGTCCCCTGGCACCACCGGGTTCCTAAAAACCCGGCACCTCAGTTGGTGCCCAACTCGGAGCGATATCAAGCGGCGACGGTCCAAGCCAGATGTCCGTGAGGAGCTTCGTGTGAAAATTCCGGAGGACGGCCAGCCACTTCAGCGACCCCTGTATGTCGACGTGGTTCCGAAGGTCTTTGCTGCGAGGTTCCCCGCGTCCCGACGGCTACGAAGGACTGCTGCCCTGACTATCGCCTTGCTTTGGACCCAGTGATCCTTGGTAGAGCGAAACGATAGACGAGTCTTCTAGCGACGTCACCGATCTTCAAATACTTCAGTTAAGTATAAGTGGAGCGTCTCCCAGTCCTTAGTTTGTCCTTAGTTTTTGGTATCCTGGAGATACGACTTGATTTGGCACTTGCAAGCCCCAAAGCCGAAGGACTCGTGTTTTCACGAGAAATATCATAATAGATAAACCTTTGAAGTTTGAAGCTAGACTAGTGAGCGAAGATGCCTGGTTTTAGCAGACTTGGAAACTTGTTTTGTCTTGGTTATAATAGGGACTCCCGATTAGAGGATTCGTGTCCGGTTCCTCCAATTGGAACTCCAACGTATGAGCTCTATGTAAAACATGGCGTAGGTCCTATCACATATAATGAAGTGTGGATAAAATACACCCGTAAGGATGGTGTTTTTAAATGGCCCCAATATGGTAGTTTCGACTCAGAAATTCTAGATAACCTAGAGGTCAAACTGTTCAAAAAGAAAGCCCGACCGGCAATGTTTGACTCTTTCCGCTTATGGCGTAAAGAGATGATTCAGAAAAGGGGGTGGTGATGAACAGAGTGCCTGAATTAAGCAGACCACTCTTACCCAGTCCAAAGATCAGGGATTGATCCATCACCGTTTTTTAGCTCACTGCACCATCCCAGCTCAGAACTTGGCTATATGCAAATTAGTCTGTTCCTGTCCCAGTGCATGATGGGAACAGGGCAAACCAAACTACCAAGCCAATTCCTGTACTGGGAAGGAAACAAGCTTCCGGGGACCGGTTTCTGCCATTTCAGGCGTCGTCGGCCCGGCTTGCTTGAATCCTGATGGTGCAATGAGCAAGGGACTCACATCTGAGTATACCCTTCCACGCTTATGGTGGACAAAATGATTCAGAAAAGGGGGTGGTGATGAACAGAGTGTCTGAATTAAGCAGACCACTCTTACCCAGTCCAAAGATCAGGGCTTGATCCATCACCGTTTTTTAGCTCACTGCACCATCCCAGCTCAGAACTTGGCTATATGCAAATTAGTCTGTTCCTGTCCCAGTGCATGATGGGAACAGGGCAAACCAAACTACCAAGCCAATTCTTGTACTGGGAAGGAAACAAGCTTCCGGGGACCGGTTTCTGCCATTTCAGGCGTCGTCGGCCCGGCTTGCTTGAATCCTGATGGTGCAATGAGCAAGGGACTCACATCTGAGTATACCCTTCCACGCTTATGGTGGACAAAATGATTCAGAAAAGGGGGTGGTGATGAACAGAGTGCCTGAATTAAGCAGACCACTCTTACCCAGTCCAAAGATCAGGGCTTGATCCATCACCGTTTCTTAGCTCACTGCACCATCCCAGCTCAGAACTTGGCTATATGCAAATTAGTCTGTTCCTGTCCCAGTGCATGATGGGAACAGGGCAAACCAAACTACCAAGCCAATTCTTGTACTGGGAAGGAAACAAGCTTCCGGGGACAGGTTTCTGCCATTTCAGGCGTTGTCGGCCCGGCTTGCTTGAATCCTGATGGTGCAATGAGCAAGGGACTCACATCTGAGTATACCCTTCCACGCTTATGGTGGACAAAATGATTCAGAAAAGGGGGTGGTGATGAACAGAGTGCCTGAATTAAGCAGACCACTCTTACCCAGTCCAAAGATCAGGGCTTGATCCATCACCGTTTTTTAGCTCACTGCACCATCCCAGCTCAGAACTTGGCTATATGCAAATTAGTCTGTTCCTGTCCCAGTGCATGATGGGAACAGGGCAAACCAAACTACCAAGCCAATTCTTGTACTGGGAAGGAAACAAGCTTCCGGGGACCGGTTTCTGCCATTTCAGGCGTCGTCGGCCCGGCTTGCTTGAATCCTGATGGTGCAATGAGCAAGGGACTCACATCTGAGTATACCCTTCCACGCTTATGGTGGACAAAATGATTCAGAAAAGGGGGTGGTGATGAACAGAGTGCCTGAATTAAGCAGACCACTCTTACCCAGTCCAAAGATCAGGGCTTGATCCATCACCGTTTTTTAGCTCACTGCACCATCCCAGCTCAGAACTTGGCTATATGCAAATTAGTCTGTTCCTGTCCCAGTGCATGATGGGAACAGGGCAAACCAAACTACCAAGCCAATTCCTGTACTGGGAAGGAAACAAGCTTCCGGGGACCGGTTTCTGCCATTTCAGGCGTCGTCGGCCCGGCTTGCTTGAATCCTGATGGTGCAATGAGCAAGGGACTCACATCTGAGTATACCCTTCCACGCTTATGGTGGACAAAATGATTCAGAAAAGGGGGTGGTGATGAACAGAGTGTCTGAATTAAGCAGACCACTCTTACCCAGTCCAAAGATCAGGGCTTGATCCATCACCGTTTTTTAGCTCACTGCACCATCCCAGCTCAGAACTTGGCTATATGCAAATTAGTCTGTTCCTGTCCCAGTGCATGATGGGAACAGGGCAAACCAAACTACCGACGACGACTATAGGTGTGGCAGGGTATACTCAGACATGAGTCCCTTGCTCACTGATCCATCAGGATTCAAGCAAGCCGGGCCGACGAGGCTGAAATGCCAGAAACCGGTCCCCGGTAGCTTGTCTCCTTTCTGGTGAAGAATTGGCTTGGTAGTTTGGTCTGCCCTGTTCCCATGATGCACTGGGCCAGGGACAGACTAATTTGCATGTAGCCAGGTTCTGAACTGGGATGGTGCAGTGAGCTAAAAAACGGTGATGGATCAAGCCCTGATCTGTTGACTGGGTAGGAGTGTTCTGATTAACTCAGATACTCTGTCCATCACCACCCCCTTTTTGAATCGTTTTGGCCACCACAAGTGTGGAAGGGTATGCTCAGATGTGAGTCCCTTGCTCACTGCACCATCAAGATCCAAGCAAGCCGGGCCGAAGACGGCTGTAATGCCAGAAACCGGTCCCCGGAAGCTTGTTTCCTTTCCAGTAAAGAATTGGCTTGGTAGTTTGGTCTGCCCTGTTCCCATGATGCACTGGGCCAGGGACAGACTAATTTGCATGTAGCCAGGTTTTGAACTGGGATGGTGCAGTGAGCTAAAAAACGGTGATGGATCAAGCCCTGATCTGTTGACTGGGTAGGAGTGTTCTGATTAACTCAGATACTCTGTCCATCACCACCCCCTTTTTGAATCGTTTTGGCCACCACAAGTGTGGAAGGGTATGCTCAGATGTGAGTCCCTTGCTCACTGCACCATCAAGATCCAAGCAAGCCGGGCCGAAGACGGCTGTAATGCCAGAAACCGGTCCCCGGAAGCTTGTTTCCTTTCCAGTAAAGAATTGGCTTGGTAGTTTGGTCTGCCCTGTTCCCATGATGCACTGGGCCAGGGACAGACTAATTTGCATGTAGCCAGGTTCTGAACTGGGATGGTGCAGTGAGCTAAAAAACGGTGATGGATCAAGCCCTGATATGTTGACTGGGTAGGAGTGTTCTGATTAACTCAGATACTCTGTCCATCACCACCCCCTTTTTGAACTGTTCCCATGATGCACTGGGCCAGGGACAGACTAATTTGCATATAGCCAGGTTCTGAGCTGGGATGGGGCAGTGAGCTAAATAACGGTGATGGATCAAGCCCTGATCTTTGGACTGGGTAAGAGTGGTCTGCTTAATTCAGACACTCTGTTCATCACCACCCCCTTTTCTGAATCGTTTTTGGCCACTATAGGTGTGGCAGGGTATACTCAGACATGAGTCCCTTGCTCACTGCTCCATCAGGATTCAAGCAAGCCGGGCCGACGAGGCTGAAATGCCAGAAACCGGTCCCGGGTAGCTTGTCTCCTTTCTGGTGAAGAATTGGCTTGGTAGTTTGGTCTGCCCTCTTCCCATGATGCACTGGGCCAGGGACAGACTAATTTGCATATAGCCAGGTTCTGAGCTGGGATGGGGCAGTGAGCTAAATAACGGTGATGGATCAAGCCCTGATCTTTGGACTGGGTAAGAGTGGTCTGCTTAATTCAGACACTCTGTTCATCACCACCCCCTTTTCTGAATCGTTTTTGGCCACTATAGGTGTGGCAGGGTATACTCAGACATGAGTCCCTTGCTCACTGCTCCATCAGGATTCAAGCAAGCCGGGCCGACGAGGCTGAAATGCCAGAAACCGGTCCCCGGTAGCTTGTCTCCTTTCTGGTGAAGAATTGGCTTGGTAGTTTGGTCTGCCCTGTTCCCATGATGCACTGGGCCAGGGACAGACTAATTTGCATATAGCCAGGTTCTGAGCTGGGATGGGGCAGTGAGCTAAATAACGGTGATGGATCAAGCCCTGATCTTTGGACTGGGTAAGAGTGGTCTGCTTAATTCAGACACTCTGTTCATCACCACCCCCTTTTCTGAATCGTTTTTGGCCACTATAGGTGTGGCAGGGTATACTCAGACATGAGTCCCTTGCTCACTGCTCCATCAGGATTCAAGCAAGCCGGGCCGACGAGGCTGAAATGCCAGAAACCGGTCCCCGGTAGCTTGTCTCCTTTCTGGTGAAGAATTGGCTTGGTAGTTTGGTCTGCCCTGTTCCCATGATGCACTGGGCCAGGGACAGACTAATTTGCATATAGCCAGGTTCTGAGCTGGGATGGGGCAGTGAGCTAAATAACGGTGATGGATCAAGCCCTGATCTTTGGACTGGGTAAGAGTGGTCTGCTTAATTCAGACACTCTGTTCATCACCACCCCCTTTTCTGAATCGTATGGCATAAAGAGGCCAAACAAAAGGCAATTAAACTAGAAAAGAAGAATAAGAGGGAAAGGGGTATTTCAGTAATACAAGCCGCGATAAAATTTAAAGACAACGAAGAGGATCGAATAAGTGCACAGGCAACGTAAAATGGCAATAGATAAATGCTATCCTGTTTTACCATCTCTTCAGCAAGAGACAGTAAAAGAGCGTGAGAAAGATCCATTAATGGCGCATTTGCTGAGTTCGCCACCACCCTATGCGCAAACTGCCACAGCACCTCCGCAACCTTTAGTTGCACCTCTGGTAGCTGTTATACCAGCTCCTCTACAGCACTCACCAGCTACTCTTCAGCTGGCTTCTATTTCTCTAGTGCAGCCTCCTCAAGGCTCACCAGTCACATCTACTTCTCCTACTGTTCCTTCTACAACTTCGCCTAGCGCACCTTCTATTTCTTCCGATACTAGTTCTGCGAACGCTTCTGTTTCTGCTTTGCGTGACTCTGTTCTGACACCAGTTATTCCTCCACTTTCACCTTCCGTCTGGCATAAAACGGCCAGCATTATTACTAACATTCCTTCACCACTTTTTCGGTCGCCTAAAACGACCCCTAATACGGGACTAAGACAGTTACGAAGCCAAATGCCTGATTATCGAGAGAGGGAATGCCTGAATAGGTTAGCACGGAATTGGGCTCTGGATACAGCCAGATATAATGTAGAGTCCGTCATGAACGTTTTCCGTCAATGGGATGAACCGACGCAAAGATATGTTTTTGAACAGATGTGTGTTTTTCTGTGTGAGGATTTGGAAGATAATGGTCAAGAGAGCAACTCTCGAGAGTTGTGTAGTATACGATTTAAATTCGGGGAAGGCATGATTGTAGGTCCCGATGTCGACAAAGCAGTTGAGGTATTATTATCATTTCGAAGCACAGGTGGTAACTCTGGGTCATCGTCTGAATGTGGTACGTCTAGTAGGAAAAGAGCTAGACAGTACCCCATGAGAGAGGTTCCTCCTGTTTGGAGGGAAGGTGATGCGAATGCTAATCCACCAATTCTGCCCCATTTCCAGCGTGTATGGGTACATGTCCCATGGAAAAGATCGGAAGTATTAGCACTCAAACAGTCACTACCTGACCCTCGTAAGAACCCAACTGGGTATTATAAGGAGTTATCGCAAACTGCAAGCTCATGTATAATGAATTTAGCAGATGTAGACATGTTATTTGGGAACGTTGTTCCACATCCTTTATGGAGCAAGATACGTCATACGGATCACGATCAGGAACTAGGTGACTCATGGGCGAACATTGCGACTACAGATGCTAGACAAGTCGGTGGTTTTAAACCTGAGCCGTTAATAGCTGAACTTCCCGGTAGAATTATAGCGTACATGAAGACAATAATGCCTGAAGTACGCGTAAATTGGGACAAGCTATCAGCATGTAAACAAAAGAAAGATGAGAATGTGTCTGACTTTTTCACGAGATTTGAGGAAACATTCACCGACCACAGTGGCCAAGATATGGCTACCGAGGGTGGCCAAAGATTGTTTGTGGACAAGTTCGTACATAATTTGCTCCCTGAACTATGTAATAAACTAAAAGACTCTGAGAGTGCTTGGGCTGTCTCTACGTCAGCACAGATTTTAGCTACAGCCCAGTACTATGAGAATAGGCGTAAAGACGAGCTAGACAAGGCAGATAAAAAGACGAAAGATTTGAAAACTAAGGTTCTCCTCCAGCAGGCCTATCCGCCTCGCACGGCTAGTCAGCCCGACTATCAACCACGACAGCAGTATTCGAGGAACGCGCAAGGTAACGAGTTTTCCCACCAGCGTCCTACATATGGCCCGAATCAATGTGCGTATTGCAAGGAAGAGGGTCATTTTAAGGATAATTGTCCGGCTCTTGCGCGACGTTTAAACGGTGGTCAAGGTATAAGGGGGAGAGGTGTGGAAATTTCACTCAGAATACAACTTCTTTTCCGCCTCAGAAGTCCATGAATAGCTTTGACCAACAGAATAATTCATCGTCTAAATCAGCTCAGTACTATGCTGACGACTATTACGCTGAACACGAAAATGAGGGTAACGATTGCTAGGACAGCCATGGACAAAGAGAGGGAGTTGTCTCAGTTCCGGTAGATCAGAATGGACCTTATGTCGAGGTAATAGCCTCAGGAGTGTCAGAGCCATTTCTGCTGGATACTGGTGCCACAAAAAGTTCTATCATGCACTCGAAACTTCCTGGCGCACCTTTGTCTGGCGAAATGAATGTCTCAGTAGGCTTCTCTGGCGCCCCTGTAAGAAACCCGATCTCTAGTCCTATGTCTCTTTCTGTTGGCCCATGCGAATTAGAAGCACCCCTCATTTTGACAACAGGTTGTGGTGAAAATTTGCTAGGTTTGGACTTACTAAAAAGGTTATATGCGACCTTGTACTGTTCTCCCTCGGGAGTACAACTTACTTTAGGCAAGAAGGTCATTTCTTCGATGTATTTATCAAAGGAAAATATTCCAACTGAATTATTGTCACTTCCTGATATACTCTGGGCTAATGGTTCTAATGATGTAGGTCGTTTGGAGATAACACCGTATGTCATAACGTTGAAAGCCGACGTTAGGTTGCCACGTATTCCCCAATACAAAATATCTAGCGAATGCGAAAAAGCGTTGTTGAAAATTGTCATGATTTGATTGATAAAGACGTCATCGAAGAAACGACCGGAAATGTCTGTAACAGTCCGGTTTTGCCGGTCTTAAAACGTACTGATCCTTCACAACCCCCTGTGTATAGGTTCGTGATCGACCTCAGAGAAGTAAACAAGATAGTTATCTCACAGTTTCCAGTCGTCCCCGACATTACTGCTTTATTGACAATGGTTCCAGCTTCAGCAAATTGGTTCTCGGTGATTGACCTGAAGAACGCTTTCTTCAGTATCCCGATTGCCGAGGAGAGTAGAGATATTTTCGGATTTAATTTAGGAGGACGAAGCTTCCGCTTCAAGTGCGCTCCTCAAGGCTACTGCGAAAGCCCATCCATATTCAGTCAGGCCCTGAAAACACAACTAGACACGATTGTTCTACAAAGTGGTTCAACTCTGATTCAGTACGTAGACGATCTGCTGATCGCTGCGGACACTGAAGAAATTTGCAAGAAAGCTACGTTATCATTATTGCATCACTTATGTGACATGAAGCACAAAGTCTCCCTTTCCAAACTACAATTTTGCCGACAAGAAGTAACCTACTTAGGTCACGTCTTGTCGAAGGAGGGAAGGAGACTGACACCAGAAAGAATACAGGCAATTGCAGAACTAAGTGCCCCAAGGACACAGAGAGAAGTTCGAGCTTTTTTGGGCATTACATCGTACTGTAGACAATGGATACCGAATTTCTCACTGCTAGCTAAACCCTTGCTGGCACTACTCCGTAAAGATACACCCAATCCTATGCCCTGGTCTGAAGATTGTCAGACGAGTTTTCACAAGTTGCGTGATGCATTGTGTTCAGCCCCTGTGTTGGGAAACCCCAACTACAGTAAGCCTTTCACATTATATGTCCATGAGAAGGAAGGCTGTGCATTATCAGTCTTAACACAACATTTTGGGAACAGACAGCGCCCATGCGCGTATTTTTCGGCAACTCTGGATCCTGTGGCTAAGGCACTACCAAGTTGTCTGAGGGCTACCGCGGCAGCAGCTGTCTGCATTCGACAATCCGCTGGATTAGTCATGAATAATACTCTGATCGTTATGGTTCCGCATGCAGTAGACATTTTACTAAATAGGACGAAGACACAACACCTTACTAGCGCTCGACTATCCAGTTACGAACTGACGTTGCTAGCAAGCCACATCCACATAAAGAGGTGTGATACACTGAATCCCGCAACGTTATTACCCATTCCGACAGGAACAGACAAGAGTGATAAACATGACTGCTGCTTTAGGACAGAAGAAGAGACAAAAGGGAGAGTAGACTTACAGGACACTCCCCTTCCTGAATGCAATGATACTTTATGGGTTGACGGTTCATGTTTCAAGTTACCGAATGGTGATACGACTGCCGCATATGCTGTAACAACATTACACACCATTATAGAGACCGCACGTATTTCCCACAACTCTGCACAAGCTGCGGAAATTATTGCACTTACCAGAGCATGCGTGTTAGCAAAAGGAAAGCGAGTGAATGTGTACACGGACAGCCAATACGCCTTTGGCGTGGCTCACAGTTTTGGGAGATTATGGCGTGAACGTGGTTTCCTTACCTCACATGGTGCAAAGATACAACATGGTCAGCTAGTTAATGAGCTCCTTGAGTCACTGACCATGCCACTACAAGTTGCCATTATGAAATGCAGTGCACACAAGAAAATTCAAGACGATATTGGCCGCGGGAATGCATTTGCAGACGAGGTTGCGAAAGAGACCGCAAGGGACACGATGAGTCGAATGTATGTTGCGGGTCCCGCTAGATGTACTGCTGATGTGGGAATGTGTGAGGACACCATTGAAAGCGTAAAATGCATACAAGCTGAGGCAACTGAGAATGAGTTGAATGACTGGAGAGAAAGTAAGGGTAGATTGGATGCGAATGGTTGTTGGGTCGAATTATCGGAACACCAGCGATGGCTACTACCTAATGCATACGTACTTGCAGTAGTAACAATGGCTCACGGCAGTTCGAAAGGAATATGTAAGCTATTGGCCCCAGTATGGCAGAATAGCAATATCCCAAAATATGCAGAAAATGTGGTCAGAAACTGTATGATATGCCTAAAACACAATCCCGGTAAAGGAACTCCAACTCCAGCTGGTCATTTTGCGCCTCCTACGTATCCGTTCGAGGTTTTGCAGCTTGATTTCATTCACATGGAAAGGTGCAACAATCTAAAGTATGTGCTCATTGTTGTTTGCGCTTTTTCAAGGTGGGTGGAAGCGTACCCCCTTAAAGACAATACTGCTATGACAACTGCCAAAGCCCTTGTCAAAGAGTTCTTCCCGAGATTCGGTATGCCTATAATTGTCTGGAGTGATAATGGAAGTGAATTCATAGGACGAGTGATGAAGAGAGTGTGTGAGTGTCTAGGCATACACCAGGAATTCCACGCTGCAAATCACCCCCAATCAGCTGGATTAGTAGAGTGCTACAATGGCACTTTGAAACTCAAGCTAGCCAAGATCCAAGCCCGTACAGGTCTTAAATGGCCTGACGCCTTGCCCCTAGCACTCTTGTCAACTAGGATGACCGTCCATTCCAGATTAGGTCTTAGCCCCCACGAGATCGTGTTTGGCCGCCCAGCCAACGTCTGGGGCGTGCCAAGACCAAAGAAACTCCGTGAAATAGAGCTATTTGACTATTTGTGCGAATTGACAGCTAAATTGCGTGTTTTACACCAACAGGTTCACAGTTCCTCTCCACCAGCCTCTGACGATCCAGGTCACTCCATCACACCCGGAACGTGGGTATTGGTGCGGAACTTCCAGCGCACCAACAACGGACAGCCGAGGTGGACCGGACCTTACCTGGTACTTCTTTCCACGAGATCAGCGGTTCGGGTGGACGGCAAAAAGAACTGGGTGCATGGGACCCATTGCAAACGTGTCCCTCTGCCCCTTCCATACGACCGGTGGGTCGATAAAGGACTTGCCGACTCTAAGACTGAATCCGTACCTCGTTTCATCCCTTTCAGCGATGCACGTTTAAAAGAGACTGGTACCGAAAAGGAGAGTGATCGTATTTTGCAAGGACGTGTGTCACCATCTATGCAATTGGACACTACCGAACCTGAGACATTGTTTAAAGACCACACCGTACCTGAGAAGCGACGATACAACCTGAGATCCAGCCCCACGGACTAATAAAACCTTGATCTAATGTGATTTCCCTTTTCCCCCAAGAACTATTTTTTATCTTCCAGCTCTCTCGTCCCAGGGAACTAGCTCATTTTAGATTTTCGAACCGCCATCCGGTTCCGCTGCTAGGGTCGCGGTTGAAGTGTAGGGAGTGCAACCAAGGAAGTTTTAGGTCCACGGTTCTGGTTGGTCCGAGGGAGTCACCCCGGACCGAACGGAGCGCGCTCCCTGGCAGAATCAACCTACCACCGCAGGCAGCAAGTAGAGGATGGAGTTTCCAAGGGTAGAGAGACCTGTCAAGCTTACGAACTTTGAAAAACAATTGTGTACTATACTGTCCAAGAAAAGATTTTTAATGATATGTGATCTAATGCTGTGTAGCACTGTGATGCTTTTGATTGGTTATGCTCTATTCGTATTTCAAGTTTCCCTATTCTCAAATGACACTCTGCCGACGCCTTCTCCCACTCTCTCCCCACATTCTTTTCACCCTCTACCTGAACACGAGTCTGCCAGAAGGCTCGAATTTGTAAATAACTCTTTCATCCAACTCCTACACCAACACCAGTCTATAATGAACACATCAAACTGTTGGATATGCGGACTCATGCCGCACACGACGGATAAGGGTATCCCATACTTCATCCTGCCATTTAGTTATTATGGTTCTCTGTGGGCTTTTCAGACCATGTTCCTATTCGCCCTAGAACCATACCCGACCCGTTCCACTGAAAGCGATTCCAGTAACAAGGCACTAATAGCAGGGATAAGAAATATGAGTAGAGAGGGGATACTTGCACAGAGCCGATTTGGACATCGTTGCTGAGGGCTTCTTCTTTTGCCTACACCTTGCGGAACCCGCTTCGCGGGTCCCGCAGCGCCTCTTTGGACAGTTGGGAGCTTTCTGTGGGCTAAAGGACGTTTTCCACCGACCAGGCAAGGCTGCGAGCGTCAGGGGCCGGACTTCGTGTCCCAGAAGTCTCGGCTACCCTCGCCTCCCGCCATCGGCCCGCTCTCCTTGCTTGCCACGCCCCCCTCCCATTGTAAAAGGACGCTGCACCTGGACATAGCGGGATACTTGCACAGAGCCGATTTGGACATCGTTGCTGAGGGCTTCTTCTTTTGCCTACACCTTGCGAAACCCGCTTCGCGGGTCCCGCAGCGCCTCTTTGGACAGTTGGGAGCTTTCTGTGGGCTAAAGGACGTTTTCCACCGACCAGGCAAGGCTGCGAGCGTCAGGGGCCGGACTTCGTGTCCCAGAAGTCTCGGCTACCCTCGCCTCCCGCCATCGGGCCGCTCTCCTTGCTTGCCACGCCCCCCTCCCATTGTAAAAGGACGCTGCACCTGGACATAGCGGGATACTTGCACAGAGCCGATTTGGACATCGTTGCTGAGGGCTTCTTCTTTTGCCTACACCTTGCGGAACCCGCTTCGCGGGTCCCGCAGCGCCTCTTTGGACAGTTGGGAGCTTTCTGTGGGCTAAAGGACGTTTTCCACCGACCAGGCAAGGCTGCGAGCGTCAGGGGCCGGACTTCGTGTCCCAGAAGTCTCGGCTACCCTCGCCTCCCGCCATCGGGCCGCTCTCCTTGCTTGCCACGCCCCCCTCCCTCCTTATCGCTTCACACATATAAGGATAGTTAATCTCCCGCGGAGCGGGAGCGAGCGGGAGCGACCGGGAGAAGCCCGGGACAAGGGCGGGACCGTCTGTGGCCGTCAGGGGCCGAAGGAGGCCGGGCCGGGCCACCTCTCCAACACCTCATTGTGGACAAGCCAAGGTACTGTGTTAAACGAGGAAATCGTTTTTGCTTATTGACACTGACTGTTACCGATTTCTCTGACACAGGAAAAGGCCTAGACCTTGCCTATTTCAACCAAAGCAGGTTCTTGCTGACTAATCGAAACTGTTTTTTGTTGTATAGTTTTGTTATGATTTATTCTATATAATAGCTCTGTTAATACTGTGACCTAGCTTTACCATATCTTCCAACCTATTGAGTGCCATACTTGACCCTTGTTAGTATTCTTGAACCTAATAAATATGCCTAGAAAATCGGCCCCTGTGACGTTAGAACCACTTAATACTTTAGATTCTTTCCTAGTGCAACTGGTGAAGAAAAAAAATAACGAGAGAAGGGAATCTCTAGGCTTGAGTCAATCCCCAATTTTGCGCCCACTGAGTCCTGCCCCTGATGCACAATCGTCTGGGACTTGTCCATCTGATCCCATGACCTTGATTCTCGATACAAATTCCCAAGACATTAGTAACGTCATAGAAAATTCTGACTTGTTAATTGACCTCTCACTACATGTAGTGTCTGACTCCGAGCAACAGCACAATACCGCAGCGGAAGTCCTTCCACTTCCATCGCCTGTAGCCCGGCCAGTGAGAAACTGCAGAAAGTCACAAGCTAAACGTGGGGCCAAGCAGACAGGAAAGAAAAAGCCTACCCCACCACCTAGACATAAAGTGAAAAATGTGGAGCATGAAGAACCAGAAGAGTTTAGGCAAATCATTGACGATGACCTATTTAATAGGATCTCGGAAATGATAGACATTAAAATTAGGACCATCATTAAGCCACTCATTGGGAAAATAGATAAACTAACAGCAGAAGTGAAAAAGATGGGTGGGTCGCAAACTAAGGTGGTCAACGATTTGGAAAATTTAGCCACCCATGTTACTAAACCAGTAGTCACAGTAGAGGTGGGTACGGGTCCTGATACATGCCTCATGGAAGGCCAAGTACAGCCCACTTTGGCTGGGCAGTTACCATCATCTGAGCCCAGCCAGGTTGTAATAAGAGAGTCGACAATGTTAGCACCTGCTGTGCCAGCACCATTGAACTTAGGGGAGGATTCAACACAATTCATCATGGCAGCCTCACCTTTAGTACTAGTTTTAGCAAACGTTCCTGTCCTACTCCCTGAGCAAAAAGAAACCTCTCAAGGACTAAAAGACAAAGCTCTACATTGGCTTTCCAATAATATGTATATGGCATCCCAGGGAGTTGACCAGCTAGCAGGGGAAATCGTCACGTCAAGGAGGGTACCGTGGATTGGGAATAAGCAAAAGAAATTTAAAGGGGACTGCGTAGTTTTAAATTTTGCCAGCGCAGAAGTACTCCCAAATATCCTTGCTAATATCTTCCCACCTCAACGTAGAAGCGGTTCCATAATTCCGCTTACCCTGAAATTCTTCTATAATAAAAATCATAATGTGACTTCCCCTAATATTCCCAGGCCTAGAAGGTACACAAGAGCCACTTATTGGGGTGGGGAAAATAGATTTAGATTTAACAACGACCGTCCATACCCGATGATTAGCCATGGGACAGGGCAATATAACTTCCCGATTGGGCAAATGGCCAGAACCCCGGGTCCAAATTGGCCCAACACAAATAGGTGGGGAGTAAGTACCCCGGGATTTGATAATAGAGAATATGGACACGGCTTCATGGCTAGGCCGGGAAACGAACAGTTTTTGATGCGCCCCAACACCCCACAGCCCGTGTGGAACACAGCAATGAATGGTTGGGGTCAGACGGCCACCCCATTTGATTGGGGTTTTGGAACAGGGAATAGGTACGGAGTCTTGTCCAATTTAAATGACTGCGACTGACATATAGAGGTCACTAATCGGGGATATAATGATTTAAACCAACAATCAGATCGGAATAGTCCACACATTAACGGATTATATCCTGACGAGCTCACCCCTCAGATGGGGCAGGGAGAACAAATCATACCTAGACATGTCTACCCTCCTATGTCACATCTGTCTGAGCACTGCGTGAATCAGCGCATTGCCGGAGACAAGCCACAGAGCCTATCGAAAGCAGGTTCAAATGATCCAACTCAACCACCACATAATAATGTAGGGGTACCAGTGGGGTATCCTGAACCTAAGTTATCCAGAGACTCGTGCAAGTTGATAAGTTGGAATATAGCAGGGTTAAACGGTAAGCGACAGGATAAGCTATGGTCAAACTTTGTTTTAGGTCACCATATTATTGCCCTCCAGGAAACCTGGGATATCTCTGCCAACCTTTGGTGGGATGGGTTTATTAGTTTTACAAAGCCAGCTGTTCCCAGTCGTATGGGGAGGGCAAAGGGAGGCCTGCTGATCTTGTTCTCATTAGACTTAAAGGGTAGCTGTAGGCAGATTAGCACCAACTCG
This sequence comes from Lissotriton helveticus, assembly GCF_964261635.1. Classification (NCBI taxonomy): domain Eukaryota; kingdom Metazoa; phylum Chordata; class Amphibia; order Caudata; family Salamandridae; genus Lissotriton; species Lissotriton helveticus. Next base: position 1,407,826,999 of record NC_136057.1, on the reverse strand, counting down.
CCAAACATTTTGATGGTTGAAAGAGTGACTAATAACATTAGCAGGACTATCTTTATAAATTTTTATAATTCAGGGAATGGCGACCATAGAGGTCAAAATATCACTGATTTAGACAATATTTTAAATTTGGTCAGTCAGAATACTAAGTTCGATACTGAATACATTTTATTAGGCGATTTTAATATTCATCCGTGCAACCTAATTTGCACGAAAAGTAGCATGGAACGGGATGATGGTTTAGAGGGACCCCATTTTGAACACACTGCAGAGGGAGAGGAATTGGAAGATTTTCTTGCTAACTTTGATCTGCACGAACCAGATGGGGGCACTAGATTGCCAACTTTTATTGGCATTTCCCAAGGTACAATCATAGATTATATATTTATATCCTTGGGAATCTTAAACCGGGCGATTTCTTATCGCACAGTACAATCACACTTTAGCGATCATAACCCGGTAGAATTAGAAGTAGCGTGGGGAGGCCATATGGGTCCATCCCCGTTGATAATAAGGCCTGCCCACCCTCTGAAGACTTCAGATCAAGGTAGACGCTTGAAATGGGCCAAGGTGGTACCGGAGAAATTTTACGCAGAAAACTATGTTAAAATTAAGGACCAGGTTGAGATTTGTAAAAATCCATGTGCCCAGGGTCAAGAAATTGTCGAGGCATTTGAAGGAATATGCGGGCAGGTATCACAGGATCTTATAGCAAAGACAAAAAAAGGTACCCCAGGAATTAAGCGCTGGTTTGATTCAGCTTGCTCCAAAGCACATAGATCACTGCTGGTAGCCCTAAAAAATACCCCTAGGGTAAAAAGTGAGATCACCAGACTTAGGAAGATCTATAAGCTAGCTGTCAAAAAACGAAAGGATTCTATTAAACAAGAAGCATGGGACAGTCTCCTCTCGGTGGCAGTCCTGAAAGATAGTAAAAAATTCTGGGAGACCATTAAACAGCCCTTTTTTTCGGATGACAGCAATGAATCCATGGATTGTGTTGTCTCCGATGATAAATGGCTGTCACATTTTAAAAATGTCTATGGGGACTCTGTTGATGCGACCAATGATGTTCCGTTGAAAACCTCAGTCACCCGCCCCATCTTTTTTAATCGAAATGAGGTGGAAAAAGCTATTTTGGCCACTAAAAAGCACAAGGCACCTGGCCCTGACGGTGTGCCTGCTGACTTTTTCTTGTACTCACCAAAACTGTGGGCTGAAGTTCTGGCAAACGTGTTTAACGCCGTTAATGGTAATTCTGCACCTGCGTCTTGGGACACCTCTACCATTGTTCCAATTTTTAAAAAGGGCTTGCGGAATGATCTAGCCTGTTACAGGCCTATATCCCTCCTGGACTCGTCAGTAAAAATTTTAGGTAGAGTTCTTCTAACCAGGTTGAGGGAGAATGTTGAGTACTGTGGTGGGTTGGCTGAAATTCAATATGGCTTTAGGGAAAGAAAGGGCACCATTGAACAGTGCGTTAATTTACATCTGCTCATCTCCAAATATACTGTGGCCAAGGAGGGGTCCGTATATCTTGCATTTATGGACCTCTCCTCGGCTTTTGACCTAGTCAACAGGTCGAAGTTGTGGGCCATTTTGTTGGAGATGGGTATTGATGAGGCCTTGGTCACTTTTATAGCTACCCTGCATCAAGAACTCTCTTCTAGTGTACGCGTGACAAATGAGGGCAGGTGTACCACTCCCTTTAGATCATTAAGGGGGGTGCGGCAGGGCTGCATCTTAGCCCCCTTGCTCTTCACCATCTATATTAACGGCCTGGGTGCACACCTGGGTGGACAGGAAGCCGACGTCCCGCGTGTGGGAGCAATTAAGATCCCGGCGCTCCTATACGCGGATGACGCCGTGCTGATTGCCCGCACGGGTGTTGGCCTCCAGTGCCTTTTGAATGCATTTGGTTCGTTTATGGAGCAACTGGATCTTAAGATAAACGTAACCAAGTCACACACAATGGTGGTGGGTCGAGAGTGTCGTAAGAAGAGAAACAAAACATTCACATGCAGGGGGGACACAGTCTCTAGGGTATCTACATTCCCCTACTTAGGTGTACTGTTCGACCAGAAAGGGTCTTGGGGTCCGCAGGTAAGAGCTAAGAGGTTGGCTGTTATCAGATCTTCTTCAGCGCTCCTGGGCTTCGCCGGTAGGCTAGGGGCTAGGCCCATGGAAGCTATATTAAAGATCTATAACAGTAAACCCGTAGCCATTGCCTTATATGGGTCCGCATTGTGGGGGTACGTAAATGTGGAACCAATTCAAAAAGTGGAAAATAGATTCATCAGAACCCTACTTTCTGTTCCCCAGTCGACCCCAACGTATTCGATCCATAAAGAAGTGGGCCTACAGTTTCTTTCTGACAAGCTGAGCATGGCCCCCTTGATCCTTTGGCTGAAAATGTGGATGAATGAAGAACTCCCACTGAACCACAAGATCATGTCTGACGTGCTGTCCTTGGACAGATCCAAAAAGATTCCTTGGGTGGCTTATTTGAGCAGGGCATTTTCAGATCTTGGTCGTCCGGATCTTTTTTCCTCCCCTGAGAATATTAAGATCCAAGACGGGGGAGGAGCCAAGACGGCGGCCAAAATGGCCGCATAGCCGCCCGGCTCCGCAGCTCGCCCTCGCCTTTTGCCCCATCCTGGCACTGATCCTGCATCCCGGTCGCGGCTAACTCCGGCTGAACACCTCTGGAGTGCGGCGATGTCACTCCGGCTCGAAATCTGCTCCTGACGGTTGAGATCCATCGCCCCAAACTTTCCGGCCCTGGCACTGATTGGGCCGGGACCTTGCGTGACGCGGCAGCCGATGCGCGACTGCACAACAGCGGCCCCGAGAGACCATCTTTGCCCGGTGACCCGGACCGGGACTTTCGATTGGAGCGGCCTGAAACGACAGCTCGGGGATTGCATCGACACCCCAGAATAGCCTACCAACGACTTGCGCCTTCGCATGCCACTGCTCGCACACTCGGCTGCACCTACCGCCGTACGGAACGGCTTTGCCCCACTCCGCGCACTGCCGGCGACCGATGGATGTCCTTATAGTGTGGCTCTGAGTGAGCACTCGGTTATGCCCGGCGAGTGCTTTACAATGCGGTAGGTGTTTTTTGTTCCCGTATGTGCCTGGTGAGATTTGCCGGTGCGTGGTGGACGGCGCTTGCTTTCCTGGTGGCTGGTGGGGCTTGCTTCTTTTCCGGATCTGGGGTTCCTCGCTAGAGTGGCACGCCACACTGACCGGTACTGGGGCGATGGCACCCACAACGCGAGATGTCCTGCTGGCCCTCGCAGATTTGCACTCCGAATTGAGGAGTCGTTTGCAGCCCGGTGATGATTTGCGGATAGTGGCGATGTGTTCAATGGCGGACGGCCAACCTGCTGATCCGGAGCCCGACATCTCCTGGTGTGCTGGCACTGAGGACCCCCTGAACGGGGTTCAGTCTGATTGTGGATTTGGTGGGACCTGCAGCCGAGCCTCTGTGTTTGCGGATGTTCTCACCCGCCAATCGGCTGTTATATCTCCTGACCGCCCTTACTTTGTTTTTGCGACGGCCAGTGTGTTGTGGAGTTGCGCAATCACTTTGCCTTCATTCCGTCTCTTTGCTGCTACTTTGGCTCCAAAAGTGACTGTGGACTCATTGAACCTGCTTCCTTACATCGTGCGGCTCCTTACTACCTTGACCCGGACTGGACAAGGCTGAACCTGGACTTTTTACGTCTTTATTGGATTCTCTGATGCCGGATTGAGACATAGCTTGTGGGTGCGACTTTGAGTGACCGGGATGATTCTATGCTGTTTGCCCTCCATTATGGTGGGCTCTTTGTTCGTCAGGATGGGTGGGTGGGGGCGTATCTGGGGCCGGAGCTAGGGCCCTCCTCCTATTTTCCCTTTTTCGGGGTTTTCTGGGGCGACAGGCATGCCTATGGGGGGGGGGGGCCGTGGCCTTCCGCTGCATGCAGGGTGGGGGGTAGGGGTGGGGTGTGTTTCTCGTTTCTCTTTGTCTCTATGGCTCACTTTTCTTTCCTTTTCTTTCTTTCCTCTTTCTTAATAACTCTTCCTTTATAACTTTATAATTGTAGTCGGGGGGTTTGATTCCTCGAGTGGATGATTATCTGTGTCCCTTTTTTGTCATGAGATCCTGTTCATATTATTCGCTTAGTGGGTGGGTTACTGTGCCTCGATGGACTGCTCTCGGACTTATATCCTCTTGTTATGTTTGCATTGCTGCGCTGAATTGAAGGCTATTGTCCCTACATGTGCATAGCATAGTGCATGATGTTGTAACGTTGCATTTATTCTGAATCTTCAATTTTTTGACCTAGCCTCCTCCCACATCCTGTAAAACTGCTGACAATTCTGATCATCGCACCTGATTTTTTGTTGCCTCATTGCTGGAGTCTATGACATCACTATCCTGTGTTGCACGATGATTTGGCCTCTGGATGTTATTTCGTGGCCTTCTGACCTTAATTCGATTTGCATGCGATTCTATCATGCTAGCGTATTTTTCAGCTAATCCTCCGATTGCGACTCTTGATATTGTTGGTAATCTGTTGGGTTCATTGCCCCTTCTTCGTTTATTGCGGATCACATGGTAAATGTTTCTTTTCATTTATAAACTTTAAAATTAACCTGATTTATCCTGTGCTCGGCGGTCACCTTTTCATATGTGTCATTTTGACCACTGGCTGGTTTTTCTCTAGTGACTGCTGAGCCATTCTATTGTTATATTTGTGCTGCACATTGATTTTGAGGCCGGCCAGGTCGGTTGTAGGCCTCTGTATGTATGCTTTTGTGCTTCAATAAAGGTTTTTATACAAAAAAAAAAAAAAAAAAAAAGATCCAAGACATTGAATTTGTAAAAAAGTCATTTCTGGAAAGGAAGGAAGCATGCCGTGAAGAACGCGAATTGGTAAAACCGGCAGTGAGGGACCACTGTTTATTGGTCAACTCATTATCACTTGCACCGTACCTTGGTTTTGTAACAATCCCCTTCCATAGGTTTCTTTTAACCAAATTTAGATTTAATTTGTTACATTTTTATCTAGGTTCTTTTAAAAATTGGCAGAAACCAGAATTAGCTCTGCCCTGTAGCTGTGACCAGTTCTCAGTGCAGGACACGATGCATTTTGTTATGTTTTGCGGGATGTTTTCAGAACCACGGAAAAAATATTTGTTGCCCATACTCAAAAAGGCCGGCTTCACCCAAGTAAGACCGGCTTTGCTCTATCTACAATTATTACCCAACCCCCATGTTACTTTTTGCATTGCTAGTTTTCTGGTAGCCGCCTCAAGGGCGAAAGCTGTTTGTCAAGATTAGTTTTAGAGTAAAATGTTTTTTACCTTTTTATACTTGTGTGTAAATGATATACTTTTCAATCGTATGTTAAATTGCTATTCATTTAATGTTTTCTGTGTAATTAGGATAATTTTATATGAAATGTATTTTATCTTTTTTTTTGCTTTGTATGGCTTTTGAGTAAGCCGAATAAAGTTATTCTGACTGAGTAGAGAGTTCGACACATATCTGACTATCCCCAAAGATGAACTGACTCCATACACTCGTTGGAACGTAACCAAACATGGCGTTTACCTGATCAAGAGCCAGGCAGCAAAGAAATCCCGCCCAGTTTGGATAGTGCCCCACCGAGGTCACCTATGTTTACAAGGTATTGGTAGAGATCCCGCTGCACAGTTAGGAAAGAGCATTTGCACAGAAACATATGTGCTCGCCTCCCGAACTTCCCCTATACTCTTAGCAGCCAAAGGCACGTATTTCGTCTGCCACGACCAAGCCTATACATGGTTACCCCCTGACTTCTCAGGCACGTGCTTCATCTCATTTCTGCTGCCTCCTACCTACACGGCCCGAGCAGATTACCATCGGACAAGGACAGCTAGAGGTGTCGTGAGTAAAGACACCGCGGGTCAGGAATTCGCTGACTTCGCAAAAGGTTTTCTGCCATTTTGGAAGATGATATATGACTTCTACACCTTGTAATCCCCCAGTTTTATGTAACACATCCTGTACATTCATTTACAAACGTATATAATGTATTGTACATATAACATGCACGTGTTGATGCTAAGCTTTCTGACACCCTTCATTGGAATGAGTGGGGCTATACAAGAAAAAATAGTGGTACTTAAATTATTTCAACGCCTCCTGAGGGATAGTAAGTGCTATATAAATTACATTTATTTTGAGTAAATACTGGGAGAGACCAACACGTCTGACATTCTTACAGTGCATGCATATCTCGTTAGCAGAGCCTGAACAAAGTGAAAAGCTGCCTCTCTTAAGTATGTGTGAAGTGCTAACAAGATGGGAGCCTTTGTTTCCCCTCCGTTTCATTTGCATCAGGTGTGAGGCTCCTGAAAGCTCCTAGCCAGGAGACTTTCAAAAGGAGGCCTGATGACCCCTCAAATTCGGCCTTTGTTATGGGCCCAGCAAGAGTCTCAAATAAGAAAGGCCCGTCACCGCCTGCACGTTGTTGCTTGTTGCAGAAGGAAAGCAGATAACGGGCAGGTGCTGCTGAAAGTGTCCCAGTGTTTGAAAATTACACCAGGATGAGTTCAGTACACTATTTAGTAGGGCACAACTTCTTGGCAGGGTGGACGGCGTTCACCCTGTGAAAATAGTGGGTGGACGCCGTCCACCAGCGTGTACCCCCGACTCATGATCTGCTATGGAGTTTCCCTAGGGCTGTAGCACCCTTCTCCTTACATAGTGTGGGTGTAGTCAGTGGCACTTTTTGCTGTAGGACACATGGCTATGGGTGAAGAACTTGGCACCCTTCTTTGTGGTTATGGGTGCCAGTCAATTCCACTGTTCTATTTGGCTTTACCCTTTTAGGTATTGAATTGTAACATTTATATGGTGCTTACTACTTCTACATGGGGCACTGTAGTGCTTGTCTCTATAGGCAGCACACTACACCGTGTTCAGTGTGTGGTTGAGTGTTGTCTTTGTTTTGTGGTGCCCACAGAGGAGGGATTATCATGTTATGGAAGGCATAGCAGTGTAATGGGTGAATAAGTGTGAGAGAAATGTGTACTGTTTATGGTTTTCAAAATGCCAGCAGCTTTGATAAGTTCTGAAGGTCACTTTATCAGGGTCGGCTGGCAGGTACATATATTGGTGGGGTGTGCAAATGGGTGGTGAGTGGGAGCATGCATGCAGGCAAGGTGAGTAGCTACAAATAAAACAAGCATTGGCATAGCCAATAGGTCTTGCCTTTGGGACCTTATAAGTGTTTCGCCAAGCAACAGTTGATGTTGTTGCACCAAGGATATTGTGCTGGATAACTAAACACTTATAAGGTCTCAAAGGCGAGACCTATTAGCTATGCCAATGCTTGTTTTAAGTCTGCTACTGTGAAAAAAGGAACAACAAAATGGTTCTTTCTGTATTCAGTGCATCTATAAAGGTAAATTATTTTATGCCAAGATTCATTGTATTATTCAGTTGTAAAAGAGAGAGGGGGTTTGAGAAAGGGGGTTTGAGAGAGGGGGTGAGAGTTATGAGAAGGGGCAGGATGAAGAATGCCAACTGTGGTTATTAGAGATTCTTTAGAAATCACCCGATGCAGAGGCCCCTTTCTAGTGTTTTGCTGAAAAGCCAGACGATTGATTCTAAACACACTGGAACGGCTGATAATATTAATAACAACAATAAAAAACAATAGTATAACAGACTCTTTTTATAGCGCCCAACAATAACTGAAAGAGTCCTTGGCGCTTTTATCGTTGCTAAGATTACACAATTTACAGAACAAAAAATTACTGCCAAACTCGGGGAGTGCTTAGAAACGGCCTAAACTCTGGTTTAAAAATATAACTGAACAGCTAACCCCCTTCCAACAACCACCACCTCACGCGTAATGTGGAGTTCTTTTTTTAACAACAGTAAACATGCTGGCTTGTAGTATACAATGATAAAATGACAAGGGGAATATGATGCCTCAAACTAGGGACTATCCATCAAAAACGGAGGCAGGTATCACCCAAGCAAGGGGCGGGAAGGGGTGTGAAATAGCATGGGAAGTACGGGTCTGTAGGGCACGGGGCTATGGGTGAATCAATCACACTCGTTTCTGGAGGACTCAGTGCTATGGGTGAGTCAATCACACTCGTCTCCGGATGACACAGTGCTATGGGTGAGTCAATCACATTCTTCTCTGTAGGACACAGGGCTGTGGGTGAGTCAATCGCACTCTTCTCTGTAGGGCACGGGGCTATGGGTGAGGCAATCACACTCTTCTCTGTAGGACACAGTGCTATGGGTGAGGCAATCACACTCGTCTCTGGAGAACAAAGGGCTATGGATGACTCAATCACACTCGTCTCTGTAAGACACAGGGCTATGGGTGACTCAATCACACTAGTCTCTGGAGGACACAGTGCTATGGGTGTGTCAAGCACACTTGTCTCCGGAGGACACACGGCTATGGGTGAGGCAATCACACTCTTCTCTGGAGGACACAGGACTATGGGTGAGTCAATCACACTCTTCTCTGTAGGACTCAGGCTATGGATGAGTCAATCACACTCTTCTCTGGAGGACACAGGGCTATGTGTGTGTCAATCACACTCGTCTCTGAAGGACAGAGTGCTATATGTGAGTCAATCACACTCCTCTTTGTAGGGCACAGGGCTATGGGTGAGTCATTCACACTCTTCTCTGTAAGACACAGGGCTATGTGTGTGTCAATCACACTCGTCTCTGAAGGACAGAGTGCTATATGTGAGTCAATCACACTCCTCTTTGTAGGGCACAGGGCTATGGGTGAGTCAATCACCCTCTACTCTGTAAGACACAGGACTATGGGTGACTCGATCACACTCGTCTCTGGAGGACACAGTGCTATGGGTGAGTCAATCACACTCGTCTCTGGAGGACACAGGGCTATGGGTGAGTCAATCACACTCTTCTCTGAGAGACGCGGGGCTGTGGGTGAGTCATCCACACTCTTCTCTGTATAACGTGGGGCTATCGGTGAGTCAATCACACTCCTCTCTGTAGGACACAGGGCCATGGGTTGTGGAGAAGTGTGGCTCAGGGGTTAGAGGCAGCAGACCCGGAAGCTGAGATCGGTCCTGGACCAGGGTTCAATTCCCCGCCTCGGCGGGGTCTTGGGCTAAAAATTCCACGGACTCGATAATTCTCGCCCCGGTGCCTCCTCGACTCACGGGTTCACACTCTGTGACTCTGGGCAATAGCTTGCTTAATCTCCACAACGGCCCCTCGCGGCGGGATGCCTGACTTTCACCTTGTGGATACCCTGCTATCTCACAGGGGAATACCAGGAAGGGTTCCCTAAGCAAGCGCCGGGACACCCACTGCGGGTAGCTGTGCGCTATATAAGCTCAACTACAACTACATGGGTGAATCAATCACATTCTTCTCTGTAGGGCACGGGGCTATGGGTGAGTCAATCACACTCTTCTCTGTAAGACACAATGCTATGTGTGTGCCAGTCATACTCGTCTCTGAAGGACACAGTGCTATGTGTGAGTCAATCACTCTTCTCTGTAGGGCACGGGGCTATGGGTGAGTCAATCACACTCTTCTCTGTAAGACGCGGGGCTATTGGTGAGTCAATCACACTCTTCTCTGTTGGACACAGGGCTATGGGTCAGGCAATCACACTCGTCTCTGGAGAACACAGGGCTATGGATGAGTCAATCACACTCTTTGTAGGACTCAGGGATATGAGTGAGTCAATCACACTCTTCTATGTAGGACTCGGGCTATGGGTGAGTCAACCACACACTTGTGTGGAGGACACAGGGCTATGGGTGAGTCAATCACACTCTTCTATGTAGGACTCGGGCTATGGGTGAGTCAACCACACACTTGTGTGGAGGACACAGGGCTATGGGTGAGTAAATCACACTCATCTTTCTAGGGCACAGGCCTATAAGTGAGTTAATCACACTCTTCTCTGTAAGACACAGGGCTATGGGTGACTTGAACACACTTGTCTCTGGAGGACACAGTGCTATGGGTGAGTCAATCACATTCTTCTCCGGAGGACACAGTGCTATGGGTGAGTCAATCACACTCTTCTCTGTAGGACACAGGGCTGTGGGTGAGTTAATCACACTCTTCTCTGTAAGACGCTGGGCTATTGGTGAGTCAATCACACTCTTCTCTGTTGGACACAGGGCTACGGGTCAGGCAATCACACTCGTCTCTGGAGAACACAGGGCTATGGATGAGTCAATCACACTCTTTGTAGGACTCAGGGATATGAGTGAGTCAATCACACTCTTCTATGTAGGACTCGGGCTATGGGTGAGTCAACCACACACTTGTGTGGAGGACACAGGGCTATGGGTGAGTCAATCACAATCTTCTCTGTAAGACACAGAGCTATGGGTGAGTGAATCACACTCTTCTTTGTAGGACCCAGGGCTATGGGTGAGTCACTCACACTCTTTGTAGGACACAGAGCTATCAGCAAGTCAATCAGACTCTTCTCTGTAGGACATGTGGCTATGGGTGAGTCAATCACACTCTTCTCTGTAAGACACAGGGCTATGTGTGTGTCAATCACACTCGTCTCTGAAGGACACAGTGCTATATGTGAGTCAATCACACTCCTCTTTGTAGGGCACAGGGCTATGGGAGAGTCAATCACCCTCTACTCTGTAAGACACAGGGCTATGGGTGACTCAATCACACTTGTCTCTGGAGGACACAGTGCTATGGGTGAGTCAATCACACTCCTCTCTGTAAGACGCGAGGCTATGGGTGAGTAAACCACACTCTTCTCTTCTAGAACGTGGGGCTATGGGTGAGTCAATCACACTCCTCTCTGTAAGACACAATGCTATGTGTGTGTCAGTCACACTCGTCTCTGAAGGACACAGTGCTATGTGTAAGTCAATCACACTCATCTTTCTAGGGCACAGGCCTATACGTGAGTTAATCACACTCTTCTCTGTAAGACACAGGGCTATGGGTGACTTGAACACACTCGTCTCTGGAGGACACAGTGCTATGGGTGAGTCAATCACACTCGTCTCCGGAGGACACAGTGCTATGGGTGAGTCAATCACATTCTTCTCTGTAGGACACAGGGCTGTGGGTGAGTCAATCACACTCTTCTCTCTAGGGCATGGGGCTATGGGTGAGTCAACCACACTCTTCTCTGTAGGACACAGTGCTATGGGTGAGGCAATCACACTCGTCTCTGGAGAACACAGGGCTATGGATGAGTCAATCACACTCTTCTCTGTAGGTCTCAGGGATATGAGTGAGTCAATCACACTCTTCTCTGTAGGTCTCGGGCTATGGGTGAGTCAACCACACACTTGTGTGGAGGACACAGGGCTATGGGTGAGTCAATCCCACTCTTCTCTGTAAGACGCTGGGCTATTGGTGAGTCAATCACACTCTTCTCTGTTGGACACAGGGCTATGGGTCAAGCAATCACACTCGTCTCTGGAGAACACAGGGCTATGGATGAGTCAATCACACTCTTTGTAGGACTCAGGGATATGAGTGAGTCAATCACACTCTTCTATGTAGGACTCGGGCTATGGGTGAGTCAACCACACACTTGTGTGGAGGACACAGGGCTATGGGTGAGTCAATCACAATCTTCTCTGTAAGACACAGAGCTATGGGTGAGTAAATGTAAATGTAAATGTTTTTGAGCTTGTAAAGCGCACTGCTACCCGTCCATAGGTTTCCTGGCGCTGTATAACTCTGAGGAACCCGTCCTGGCTTTCCCTGAGGGATGGTCCCTTGCTGGGAGTCCCCAAGGTGGAGCCAGGCATCCTCAGAATTGGTGGGGCCGTTGTGGAGATTAGGCAAGCTAATGCCTAGAGTTGCCGAGTGGAACCCCTGATTAGAGTAAGCACCGAAGCGAGAATTATCGAGACCGCTGACCAAGGTCCACGACGAGTGAATCACACTCTTCTTTGTAGGGCCCAGGGCTATGGGGGAGTCACTCACACTCTTTGTAGGACACAGAGCTATCAGCAAGTCAATCAGACTCTTCTCTGTAGGACATGTGGCTATGGGTGAGTCAATCACACTCTTCTCTGTAAGACACAGGGCTATGTGTGTGTCAATCACACTCGTCTCTGAAGGACACAGTGCTATATGTGAGTCAATCACACTCCTCTTTGTAGGGCACAGGGCTATAGGAGAGTCAATCACCCTCTTCTCTTTAAGACACAGGCCTATGGGTGACTCAATCACACTTGTCTCTGGAGGACACAGTGCTATGGGTGAGTCAATGACACTCCTCTCTGTAAGACGCGGGGCTATGGGTGAGTAAACCACACTCATCTTTCTAGGGCAAAGGCCTATAAGTGAGTTAATCACACTCTTCTCTGTAAGACACAGGGCTATGGTTGACTTGAACACACTCGTCTCTGGAGGACACAGGGCTGTGGGTGAGTCAATCACACTCTTCTCTGTAGGGCACGGGGCTATGGGTGAGTCAACCACACTCTTCTCTCTAAGACGTGGGGCTATGGGTGAGTCAATCACACTCTTCTCTGTAGGACACAGTGCTATGGGTGAGGCAATCACACTCGTCTCTGGAGAACACAGGGCTATGGATGAGTCAATCACACTCTTCTCTGTAGGTCTCAGGGATATGAGTGAGTCAATCACACTCTTCTCTGTAGGACTCGGGCTATGGGTGAGTCAACCACACACTTGTGTGGAGGACACAGGGCTATGGGTGAGTCAATCACAATCTTCTCTGTAAGACACAGAGCTATGGGTGAGTGAATCACACTCTTCTTTGTAGGACCCAGGGCTATGGGTGAGTCACTCACACTCTTTGTAGGAAACAGAGCTATGAGCAAGTCAATCACACTCTTCTCTGTAGGACATGTGGCTATGGGTGAGTCAATCACACTCTTCTCTGTAGGACTCGGGGCTATGGGTGAGTCAATCACACTCTTCTCTGTAGTACTCGGGCTATGGGTGAGTCAATCACACTCTTCTCTGGAAGCCGCGGGGCTATGGGTGAGTCAATCACACTCTTCTCTGTAGGACTTGGGCTATGGGTGAGTCAATCACAATCTTCTCTGTAAGACACAGAGCTATGGGTGAGTTAATCACACTATTTGTAGGACACAGGGCTTTGGGTGAGTTAATCACACTATTCTCTGTAAGACACAGAGCTATGGGTGAGCCAATCACACTCTTCTCTGTAGGACACAGAGATATCAGTGAGGAAATCACACCCTTCTCTGTAGGATCCAGATCTGTGGGTGAGTGAATCACACCCTTCTCTGTAGGACACAGGGCTATGGGTGAGTGAATCACACTCTTCTCTGGAGGATACTGGGCTATGGGTGAGTCAATCACACTCTTCTCTGTAAGACACAGAGCTATGGGTGAGCCAATCACACTTTCTCTGTAAGACACGGAGCTATCAGTGAGGCAATCACAAACTTCTCTGTAGGCCCCAGATCTATGGGTGAGTAAATCACACCCTTCTCTGTAGGACACAGGGCTATGGGTGAGTGAATCACACCCTTCTCTGTAGCACACTGGGCTATGGGTGAGTCAATCACACCCTTCTCTGTAGGACACAGGGCTATGGGTGAGTCAATCACACTATTGTCTGTAAGACACAGGGCTATGGGTGAGTGATTCACACTCTTCTCTAGAGGATGCAGGGCTATGGGTGAGTCAATCACACTCTTCTCTGTAAGACACTGGGCTGTGGATGAGTCAATCACACACTTGTCTGAAGGACACATGGCTTTGGGTGAGTCAATCACATTCTTCTATGTAGGACACAGTGCTGTGGGTGAGTCAATCACACTCTTCTCTCTAGGGCATGGGGCTATGGGTGAGTCAACCACACTCTTCTCTGTAGGACACAGTGCTATGGGTGAGGCAATCACACTCGTCTCTGGAGAACACAGGGCTATGGATGAGTCAATCACACTCTTCTCTGTAGGTCTCAGGGATATGAGTGAGTCAATCACACTCTTCTCTGTAGGTCTCGGGCTATGGGTGAGTCAACCACACACTTGTGTGGGGGACACAGGGCTATGGGTGAGTCAATCCCACTCTTCTCTGTAAGACGCTGGGCTATTGGTGAGTCAATCACACTCTTCTCTGTTGGACACAGGGCTATGGGTCAAGCAATCACACTCGTCTCTGGAGAACACAGGGCTATGGATGAGTCAATCACACTCTTTGTAGGACTCAGGGATATGAGTGAGTCAATCACACTCTTCTATGTAGGACTCGGGCTATGGGTGAGTCAACCACACACTTGTGTGGAGGACACAGGGCTATGGGTGAGTCAATCACAATCTTCTCTGTAAGACACAGAGCTATGGGTGAGTAAATGTAAATGTAAATGTTTTTGAGCTTGTAAAGCGCACTGCTACCCGTCCATAGGTTTCCTGGCGCTGTATAACTCTGAGGAACCCGTCCTGGCTTTCCCTGAGGGATGGTCCCTTGCTGGGAGTCCCCAAGGTGGAGCCAGGCATCCTCAGAATTGGTGGGGCCGTTGTGGAGATTAGGCAAGCTAATGCCTAGAGTTGCCGAGTGGAACCCCTGATTAGAGTAAGCACCGAAGCGAGAATTATCGAGACCGCTGACCAAGGTCCACGACGAGTGAATCACACTCTTCTTTGTAGGGCCCAGGGCTATGGGGGAGTCACTCACACTCTTTGTAGGACACAGAGCTATCAGCAAGTCAATCAGACTCTTCTCTGTAGGACATGTGGCTATGGGTGAGTCAATCACACTCTTCTCTGTAAGACACAGGGCTATGTGTGTGTCAATCACACTCGTCTCTGAAGGACACAGTGCTATATGTGAGTCAATCACACTCCTCTTTGTAGGGCACAGGGCTATAGGAGAGTCAATCACCCTCTTCTCTTTAAGACACAGGCCTATGGGTGACTCAATCACACTTGTCTCTGGAGGACACAGTGCTATGGGTGAGTCAATGACACTCCTCTCTGTAAGACGCGGGGCTATGGGTGAGTAAACCACACTCATCTTTCTAGGGCAAAGGCCTATAAGTGAGTTAATCACACTCTTCTCTGTAAGACACAGGGCTATGGTTGACTTGAACACACTCGTCTCTGGAGGACACAGGGCTGTGGGTGAGTCAATCACACTCTTCTCTGTAGGGCACGGGGCTATGGGTGAGTCAACCACACTCTTCTCTCTAAGACGTGGGGCTATGGGTGAGTCAATCACACTCTTCTCTGTAGGACACAGTGCTATGGGTGAGGCAATCACACTCGTCTCTGGAGAACACAGGGCTATGGATGAGTCAATCACACTCTTCTCTGTAGGTCTCAGGGATATGAGTGAGTCAATCACACTCTTCTCTGTAGGACTCGGGCTATGGGTGAGTCAACCACACACTTGTGTGGAGGACACAGGGCTATGGGTGAGTCAATCACAATCTTCTCTGTAAGACACAGAGCTATGGGTGAGTGAATCACACTCTTCTTTGTAGGACCCAGGGCTATGGGTGAGTCACTCACACTCTTTGTAGGAAACAGAGCTATGAGCAAGTCAATCACACTCTTCTCTGTAGGACATGTGGCTATGGGTGAGTCAATCACACTCTTCTCTGTAGGACTCGGGGCTATGGGTGAGTCAATCACACTCTTCTCTGTAGTACTCGGGCTATGGGTGAGTCAATCACACTCTTCTCTGGAAGCCGCGGGGCTATGGGTGAGTCAATCACACTCTTCTCTGTAGGACTTGGGCTATGGGTGAGTCAATCACAATCTTCTCTGTAAGACACAGAGCTATGGGTGAGTTAATCACACTATTTGTAGGACACAGGGCTTTGGGTGAGTTAATCACACTATTCTCTGTAAGACACAGAGCTATGGGTGAGCCAATCACACTCTTCTCTGTAGGACACAGAGATATCAGTGAGGAAATCACACCCTTCTCTGTAGGATCCAGATCTGTGGGTGAGTGAATCACACCCTTCTCTGTAGGACACAGGGCTATGGGTGAGTGAATCACACTCTTCTCTGGAGGATACTGGGCTATGGGTGAGTCAATCACACTCTTCTCTGTAAGACACAGAGCTATGGGTGAGCCAATCACACTTTCTCTGTAAGACACGGAGCTATCAGTGAGGCAATCACAAACTTCTCTGTAGGCCCCAGATCTATGGGTGAGTAAATCACACCCTTCTCTGTAGGACACAGGGCTATGGGTGAGTGAATCACACCCTTCTCTGTAGCACACTGGGCTATGGGTGAGTCAATCACACCCTTCTCTGTAGGACACAGGGCTATGGGTGAGTCAATCACACTATTGTCTGTAAGACACAGGGCTATGGGTGAGTGATTCACACTCTTCTCTAGAGGATGCAGGGCTATGGGTGAGTCAATCACACTCTTCTCTGTAAGACACTGGGCTGTGGATGAGTCAATCACACACTTGTCTGAAGGACACATGGCTTTGGGTGAGTCAATCACATTCTTCTATGTAGGACACAGTGCTGTGGGTGAGTCAATCACACTCTTCTCTCTAGGGCATGGGGCTATGGGTGAGTCAACCACACTCTTCTCTGTAGGACACAGTGCTATGGGTGAGGCAATCACACTCGTCTCTGGAGAACACAGGGCTATGGATGAGTCAATCACACTCTTCTCTGTAGGTCTCAGGGATATGAGTGAGTCAATCACACTCTTCTCTGTAGGTCTCGGGCTATGGGTGAGTCAACCACACACTTGTGTGGGGGACACAGGGCTATGGGTGAGTCAATCCCACTCTTCTCTGTAAGACGCTGGGCTATTGGTGAGTCAATCACACTCTTCTCTGTTGGACACAGGGCTATGGGTCAAGCAATCACACTCGTCTCTGGAGAACACAGGGCTATGGATGAGTCAATCACACTCTTTGTAGGACTCAGGGATATGAGTGAGTCAATCACACTCTTCTATGTAGGACTCGGGCTATGGGTGAGTCAATCACACACTTGTGTGGAGGACACAGGGCTATGGGTGAGTCAATCACAATCTTCTCTGTAAGACACAGAGCTATGGGTGAGTGAATCACACTCTTCTTTGTAGGACCCAGGGCTATGGGTGAGTCACTCACACTCTTTGTAGGACACAGAGCTATCAGCAAGTCAATCAGACTCTTCTCTGTAGGACATGTGGCTATGGGTGAGTCAATCACACTCTTCTCTGTAAGACACAGGGCTATGTGTGTGTCAATCACACTCGTCTCTGAAGGACACAGTGCTTTATGTGAGTCAATCACACTCCTCTTTGTAGGGCACAGGGCTATGGGAGAGTCAATCACCCCCTTCTCTGTAAGACACAGGCCTATGGGTGACTCAATCACACTTGTCTCTGGAGGACACAGTGCTATGGGTGAGTCAATCACACTCCTCTCTGTAAGACGCGGGGCTATGGGTGAGTAAACCACACTCTTCTCTTCTAGAACGTGGGGCTATGGGTGAGTCAATCACACTCATCTTTCTAGGGCACAGGCCTATAAGTGAGTTAATCACACTCTTCTCTGTAAGACACAGGGCTATGGTTGACTTGAACACATTCGTCTCTGGAGGACACAGTGCTATGGGTGAGTCAATCACACTCGTCTCCGGAGGACACAGTGCTATGGGTGAGTCAATCACATTCTTCTCTGTAGGACACAGGGCTGTGGGTGAGTCAATCACACTCTTCTCTGTAGGGCACGGGGCTATGGGTGAGTCAACCACACTCTTCTCTGTAAGACGTGGGGCTATGGGTGAGTCAATCACACTCTTCTCTGTAGGACACAGTGCTATGGGTGAGGCAATCACACTCGTCTCTGGAGAACACAGGGCTATGGATGAGTCAATCACACTCTTCTCTGTAGGTCTCAGGGATATGAGTGAGTCAATCACAATCTTCTCTGTAGGACTCTGGCTATGGGTGAGTCAACCACACACTTGTGTGGAGGACACAGGGCTATGGGTGAGTCAATCACAATCTTCTCTGTAAGACACAGAGCTATGGGTGAGTGAATCACACTCTTCTTTGTAGGACCCAGGGCTATGGGTGAGTCACTCACACTCTTTGTAGGACACAGAGCTATCAGCAAGTCAATCAGACTCTTCTCTGTAGGACATGTGGCTATGGGTGAGTCAATCACACTCTTCTCTGTAAGACACAGGGCTATGTGTGTGTCAATCACACTCGTCTCTGAAGGACACAGTGCTATATGTGAGTCAATCACACTCCTCTTTGTAGGGCACAGGGCTATGGGAGAGTCAATCACCCTCTTCTCTGTAAGACACAAGCCTATGGGTGACTCAATCACACTTGTCTCTGGAGGACACAGTGCTATGGGTGAGTCAATCACACTCCTCTCTGTAAGACGCAGGGCTATGGGTGAGTAAACCACACTCTTCTCTTCTAGAACGTGGGGCTATGGGTGAGTCAATCACACTCATCTTTCTAACGCACAGGCCTATAAGTGAGTTAATCACACTCTTCTCTGTAAGACACAGGGCTATGGTTGACTTGAACACACTCGTCTCTGGAGGACACAGAGCTATGGGTGAGTGAATCACACTCTTCTTTGTAGGACCCAGGGCTATGGGTGAGTCACTCACACTCTTTGTAGGACACAGAGCTATGAGCAAGTCAATCACACTCTTCTCTGTAGGACATGTGGCTATGGGTGAGTCAATCACACTCTTCTCTGTAGGACTCGGGGCTATGGGTGAGTCAATCACACTCTTCTCTGTAGGACTCGGGCTATGGGTGAGTCAATCACACTCTTCTCTGGAAGACGCGGGGCTATGGGTGAGTCAATCACACTCTTCTCTGTAGGACTTGGGCTATGGGTGAGTCAATCACAATCTTCTCTGTAAGACACAGAGCTATGGGTGAGTTAATCACACTCTTTGTAGGACACATGGCTTTGGGTGAGTTAATCACACTATTCCCTGTAAGACACAGAGCTATGGGTGAGCCAATCACACTCTTCTCTGTAGGACACAGAGATATCAGTGAGGAAATCACACCCTTCTCTGTAGGATCCAGATCCGTGGGTGAGTGAATCACACCCTTCTCTGTAGGACACAGGGCTATGGGTGAGTGAATCACACTCTTCTCTGGAGGATACTGGGCTATGGGTGAGTCAATCACACTCTTCTCTGTAAGACACAGAGCTATGGGTGAGCCAATCACACTTTCTCTGTGAGACACGGAGCTATCAGTGAGGCAATCACAAACTTCTCTGTAGGCCCCAGATCTATGGGTGAGTAAATCACACCCTTCTCTGTAGGACACAGGGCTATGGGTGAGTGAATCACACCCTTCTCTGTAGCACACTGGGCTATGGGTGAGTCAATCACACCCTTCTCTGTAGGACACAGGGCTATGGGTGAGTCAATCACACTATTCTCTGTAAGACACAGGGCTATGGGTGAGTGATTCACACTCTTCTCTAGAGGATGCAGGGCTATGGGTGAGTCAATCACACTCTTCTCTGTAAGACACTGGGCTGTGGATGAGTCAATCACACACTTGTCTGAAGGACACATGGCTTTGGGTGAGTCAATCACACTATTCTCTGTAGGACACATGGCTATGGGTGAGTCAATCCTACTCTTCTCTGTAGGACACAGGGCTTTGGGGGAGTCAATCACACTACTCTCTGTAGGACACAGGGCTATGGGTGAGTCAATCACACTATTCTCTGTAAGACACAAAGCTATGGGTGAGCCAATCACACTCTTCTCTGTAGGGCACCGGGCTAAGGGTGAGTCAAATCACACTATTCTCTGTAAGACACAGGGCTATGAGTGAGTGATTCACACTCCTCTCTAGAGGATGCAGGGCTATGGGTGAGTCAATCA
The DNA here is from genome assembly GCF_964261635.1 of Lissotriton helveticus. Classification (NCBI taxonomy): domain Eukaryota; kingdom Metazoa; phylum Chordata; class Amphibia; order Caudata; family Salamandridae; genus Lissotriton; species Lissotriton helveticus. The sequence continues at coordinate 1,407,807,149 of NC_136057.1, read as the reverse complement.
CACTCTTCCTTGTAGGACACAGTGCTATGGGTGAGGCAATCACACTCGTCTCTGGAGAACACAGGGCTATGGATGAGTCAATCATACTCTTCTCTGTAGGTCTCAGGGATATGAGTGAGTCAATCACACTCTTCTCTGTAGGACTCCGGGTATGGGTGAGTCAACCACACACTTGTGTGGAGGACACAGGGCTATGGGTGAGTCAATCACAATCTTCTCTGTAAGACACAGAGCTATGGGTGAGTGAATCACACTCTTCTTTGTAGGACCCAGGGCTATGGGTGAGTCACTTACACTCTTTGTAGGACACAGAGCTATCAGCAAGTCAATCACACTCTTCTCTGTAGGACATGGGGCTATGGGTGAGTCAATCACACTCTTCTCTGTAGGACTCGGGGCTATGGGCGAGTCAATCACACTCTTCTCTGTAGGACTCGGGCTATGGGTGAGTCAATCACACTCTTCTCTGGAAGACGCGGGGCTATGGGTGAGTCAATCACACTCTTCTCTGTAGGACTTGGGCTATGGGTGAGTCAATCACAATCTTCTCTGTAAGACACAGAGCTATGGGTGAGTCAATCGCACTCTTCTCTGTAGGACCCAGGGCTATGGGTGAGTTAATCACACTCTTTGTAGGACACATGGCTTTGGGTGAGTTAATCACACTATTCCCTGTAGGACACAGAGCTATCAGTGAGGAAATCACACCCTTCTCTGTAGGATCCAGATCTGTGGGTGAGTGAATCACACCCTTCTCTGTAGGACACAGGGCTATGGGTGAGTGAATCACACTCTTCTCTGGAGGATACAGGGCTATGGGTGAATCAATCACACTCTTCTCTGTAAGACACAGAGCTATGGGTGAGCCAATCACACTTTCTCTGTAAGACACGGAGCTATCAGTGAGGCAATCACAAACTTCTCTGTAGGCCCCAGATCTATGGGTGAGTAAATCACACCCTTCTCTGTAGGACACAGGGCTATGGGTGAGTGAATCACACCCTTCTCTGTAGCACACTGGGCTATGGGTGAGTCAATCACACCCTTCTCTGTAGGACACAGGGCTATGGGTGAGTCAATCACACTATTCTCTGTAAGACACAGGGCTATGGGTGAGTGATTCACACTCTTCTCTAGAGGATGCGGGGCTATGGGTGAGTCAATCACACTCTTCTCTGTAAGACACTGGGCTGTGGATGAGTCAATCACACACTTGTCTGAAGGACACATGGCTTTGGGTGAGTCAATCACACTATTCTCTGTAGGACACATGGCTATGGGTGAGTCAATCCTACTCTTCTCTGTAGGACACAGGGCTTTGGGGGAGTCAATCACACTACTCTCTGTAAGACACAGGGCTTTGGGTGAGTCAATCACACTATTCTCTGTAAGACACATGGCTATGGGTGAGTGAATCACACTCTTCTCTGTAGGACACAGGGCTATGGGTGAGTCAATCACACTATTCTCTGTAAGACACAAAGCTATGGGTGAGCCAATCACACTCTTCTCTGTAGGGCACCGGGCTAAGGGTGAGTCAAATCACACTATTCTCTGTAAGTCACAGGGCTATGAGTGAGTGATTCACACTCCTCTCTAGAGGATGCAGGGCTATGGGTGAGTCAATCACACTCTTCCTTGTAGGACACAGTGCTATGGGTGAGGCAATCACACTCGTCTCTGGAGAACACAGGGCTATGGATGAGTCAATCACACTCTTCTCTGTAGGTCTCAGGGATATGAGTGAGTCAATCACACTCTTCTCTGTAGGACTCGGGCTATGGGTGAGTCAACCACACACTTGTGTGGAGGACACAGGGCTATGGGTGAGTCAATCACAATCTTCTCTGTAAGACACAGAGCTATGGGTGAGTGAATCACACTCTTCTTTGTAGGACCCAGGGCTATGGGTGAGTCACTCACACTCTTTGTAGGACACAGAGCTATCAGCAAGTCAATCACACTCTTCTCTGTAGGACATGTGGCTATGGGTGAGTCAATCACACTCTTCTCTGTAGGACTCGGGGCTATGGGTGAGTCAATCACACTCTTCTCTGTAAGACGCGGGGCTATGGGTGAGTCAACCACACTCTTCTATGTAGAACGTGGGGCTACGGGTGAGTCAATCACACTCCTCTCTGTAGGACACAGGGCCATGGGTGAATCAATCACATTCTTCTCTGTAGGGCATGGGGCTATGGGTGAGTCAATCACATTTTTCTTTGTAGGACACAGGGCTTTGGGTGAGTCAATCACACTATTCTCTGTAAGACACAGAGCTATCCGTGAGTTAGTCACACTCTTCTCTGTAGGACCCAGGGCTATGGGTGAGTTAATCACACTATTTGTAGGACACAGGGCTTTGGTTGAGTTAATCACACTATTCTCTGTAAGACACAGAGCTATGGGTGAGCCAATCACACTCTTCTCTGTAGGACACAGAGCTATCAGTGAGGAAATCACACCCTTCTCTGTAGGATCCAGATCTGTGGGTGAGTGAATCACACCCTTCTCTGTAGGACACAGGGCTATGGGTGAGTGAATCACACTCTTCTCTGGAGGATACAGGGCTATGGGTGAGTCAATCACACTCTTCTCTGTAGGACACAGAGCTATGGGTGACCCAATCACACTCTTCTCTGTAGGGCACCGGGCTATGGGTGAGTCAAATCACACTATTCTCTGTAAGACACAGGGCTATGGGTGAGTGATTCACACTCTTCTCTAGAGGATGCAGGGCTATGGGAGAGTCAATCACACTCTTCTCTGTAATACACTGGGCTGTAGATGAGTCAATCACACACTTGTCTGAAGGACACATGGCTTTGGGTGAGTCAATCACACTATTCTCTGTAGGACACATGGCTATGGGTGAGTCAATCCTACTCTTCTCTGTAGTACACAGGGCTTTGGGTGAGTGAATCACACTCTTCTCTGTAAGACACAGAGCTATGGGTGAGCCAATCACACTTTGCGCGGGCGTGGTCGCACCCCCAGCCCCCCACCCCGGGGGAGGGGGGGGGGGCGGCCGAGCACTTTGCCAGGGCCGGTTTTGGTTCTCAGTCCGGCCCTGAAGCTGACACACCAGGCACCGAGGCACCCTTCAATTTCTAGTACTTAGCGGCAGTTTTAGGATCTTAGAGTGAAAAATTGTCTAGCAGACGCGACAAAGAATTATCAATTCTATTAAGGACACGGAGGCGAGGATTATGCTTCTCTTTGCTTTACTGACAAATACAGCAGCCAATAAAAAACTTTAAACTGGCATGACCCCGGAAGGACAACCCCCTCCAACAGTCTGCACCAATCACTGTCCAGTCCAATATATAATTGTCCATGTTAACAATACGACCTCCTCTTTCTTTGCGAATACATCATCCGTCCAACAAGACCGGAGGCCAACGTGGCAACTATCGCATCCAACGTCGAGGAAGTCACCTCCTGCACAACTGCAAACAGTCCCAGATCATAGGCTGGTCGACTCAAGTCTGCTTCTGCTGATCACCTGAAACAAGAATATATGTCGTAATGGCTATTCCCCAAACTGGATATACAATCAAGCCATCATAAACATTCGGGTGGGTACAATACATCACATAATCATCCAATAATGCATGAAATCACAGTTCTGCAAGCCCGGGTGGGATAATCCTCGCCTCCGTGTCCTTAATAGAATTGAAAATTCTTTGTCGCGTCTGCTAGACAATTTTTCATTCTATGTCAGTCCACGGAGGCTCAGATTATGCTAGTTTAAAGTTTCTCCACCACCACTGAGGCCACATCCACAATAGGCTTATGATAAAACGTCTTGAAAGTGGATTCAGATGACCAATCTGCCGCAGTCATAATATCCTGAAGCCGGGAACCAGCACCAAAGGATTTAGAGGCCATAGCCCCCCTCACAGAATGAGCCCCAAATGTAGAGGTATCAATACCCGCAAGGTCCAACAACCAGGTAACCCACCTGGCCAGAGTCGCACAGGCGAATGGGCGGAAAGGTCTCTGGAATGAAATCAACAATTGACCAAAGCCAGTCCTAAACTCTCTAGTACAATCCTCATATACATTAAGACATTGAACTACACACAATTTACTGTGATGAGGAAAAGCAGGATAAGCAATACATTTTGTATGTGTCTTCGTACGTTTAGAAATCGTAAAAGAAACTCCCGAGGGAGTGAATACTCTACCTGCCAAATCCAAGGCCCGAATATCCGACACTCGCCTGCACGAGATCAAACAGAGCAAAATTGTAAGCTTCGCTGAGAGCTGTTTGCGAGACAGTCCCTCATTAGCCGGCCAGGCCGTCAAAAAACGCAGGACCACTGAAACGTCCCAAAGTTCAGTGTACCTGGGTTGAGGGGGATTCACCAAGCGGATCCCCCTAACTACTTTACACACCAGGGGATGCTCCCCTACAGGTTTGCCCTCAACATGCGGGTGTCCCGCCGAAATAGCTGACCGGAAATTATTCACCGATCTATAAGCCATTCCTGACCTTGCCAATTCAGATAGAAAATTCACTATCACAGTGATATCGGATCCCATCGGATCTCCCTGCCGTTCGTTACACCAACCAACCCATCGTCTCCAAGCTGACTCATAACGCTTGTGAGTGGAAGGTGCCCATGCCTGAGACAAGAAAAAGAGAGCGTCTTGCGAAACTCCCGGCACTTGCCACCAGCGCCGGAAAGTCTCCACGCCATAAGAGACAACTGCTCTTGAAGGACCAACGGATGGCAAAGACCCAACGGGTCCGTAAGAAGGTCCGGAAACGATGAGATCCGCACCGGCGATGCACAGGCGAGATTCATCGCCCCCGGGAACCATGCTTGTGCCTTCCAACACTGGGAGATCAAGATCACCTCCGCCTTCTGCCTCCGAACCTGAACCTGAACCCTCGGGATCATGATAAACGGAGGAAACGCATATAGAATGCCCGTCGTCCATGACTGAAGAAAGGCGTCCGAGCTGATCGCCAACGGATCCGGCCGCCAACTGTAAAACTGGGGCACTTGTCTGTTGAGCCGCGAGGCAAACAGATCCACCACACACGGACCCCATTTGCGGTCCACTGCCTTGAAGATCCTGGGATGCAACCTCCAATCGCTGGCATCTCTCAAGTAGCGAGAGTTCCAATCCGCCGTCACATTGGCGGACCCCGGTATATACTCCGCCGTCACCGAAATTTGATGGGCCAGGCAATAATGCCAAAAGTCCTTGGCTATCTCCGCCAGGAGACGTGACCTGGTGCCTCCCAGGCGATTTATGTAACGCACCGCGGAAACATTGTCCATGCGAAGGAGAATACAGCACAAAACTTTCTGAGGGGACAGAGTGCGGATCGCAAAAGAACCCGCCAGGAGTTCTAGACAATTGATGTGGAGACTCAGCTCTTCGCGGGACCACCGGCCCCCGGTCTCCACTGAGCCGCAACGGGCTCCCCAGCCCCAACGGCTGGCATCCGACTCTATCACCACCTCCGGGGTGGCTGCGAAAATGGCTCTGCCGTTCCACGCATCCATATGCTCTAACCACCAGTGTATCTCCGTACGAGCCTCCGCAGAAAGGGAAACTTGTTGGGCATAGGTCAGGCCCTTGCGTAAATGCAAGGCCTTCAAATGCTGCAGGGCCCTGTAATGTAAGGGACCCGGAAAGATGGCCTGGATCGAAGAAGCCAGTAGCCCTACCAGGCGTGCCAAAGTCCTCAATGAGATTGTCGGAGAGGCAAGCGCTCTCCTCAACTCCTTCCTGACCGCCACCCTCTTCTTGAGGGGCAAGAGTAACTGAGCTTTCACCGAGTCCACCTGGAAACCCAGGAACTCCATCACCTGAGAAGGTTGCAAGATCGACTTCTGTATATTCAGGAGGAAGCCCAAGTCCTGAAGGAGGTGGATCGTCCACGACAGATGGAGTGACACCATCTCCGGTGACTGTCCTAAAATCAAGATGTCGTCGAGGTAAATAATGAGGCGAACGCCCTTTCCCTAAACCTCTGCACGATGGGTTTCATCAGCTTGGTGAAACACCATGGGGCGGATGACAGTCCAAAGGGCATGGCGGAATACTCGAACCACCGGTTGCGCCACTGAAACTGTAGGAACCGCCTGTGCGGAGAGTAAATGGCCACTGCCAGGTAGGCGTCCTTTAAGTCCAGGCGCACCATCCAATCCTGTGCCAATAGGATATCGCGCAGGAGGTGTATCCCTTCCATTTTGAAGTGACGATACACAACCCAGCCATTGAACTCTTTGAGGTTCAACACCAGTCGATACCCTTGGTCCTTTTTCGGGACCACAAAGACGGTGCTGACGAAGCCTAGCTCGTGTGGGGAGGATTCCACTATCGCCCCTTTCTGGAGCAAGGAGCATATCTCTGCGTCGATGAAACTCTGCTCTGTTTGGGAAAAATATAGCGGGTCTGGTCTCCGCCGCTGTACCGGGGAGGCATAGAACTCTATGTGAAAACCCTGTACTGTTTGTAACACCCAAGGGTCGTTCGTGAGTTGGCGCCACCTGTGGAGAAAAAGAGACAGTCTGCCTCCCACCATATGTTCTGACGGACATAGAAGTCGTACCTGAATAGGAGTAGTCTCCTGAATTAGTCTGTTGTCCACGATAGTTTCCTCTCTGCCCCTTGCCTCGACCTCCTCTATCACGGGAGGGGTAGAAATTGGAGCGTCGATTGCCTCTGCCTCTCTGCTCTGCTCCACGCGAGGTCTGTGCATAACCTCGGCCGGACCCTCGACCTCGTGGGCGTCCGGCCCTATCAAAAACACCACTGTGGAGTACCCTCTTGATGTTGGACTGCGCCTTGTCCAGCGCGGAGAAGGTGGCAACGTATTTGCCCATTTCCTTGACAAATTTGTCTCCGAAAAGCATACCATTAGCTAGGGAACCTGGTTCGGAAGGGGCCATCTCCGCCAGCTGGGAATCTAGTCTCATAAGAAAAGAGCGCCTCCGCTCTGTAGATACGGCCACATTCGCATTTCCTAAAAAGCACATTGCACGCTGTGCCCATTCCAGAACCTCCGATACATCCAGTGGCACATTTTTATCCTTAGCCATAACAGCTGCGTCTAGAATCTTCGTGAGGGGTCCGGTGACATCTAACATTTTGTCCTGAACACCCCGCCACGCTCTATCCAGCCCCTTCTTTGGATCTTTTGCAAACTTTCGCATAAACGCCGCCATTGTGGGATCCAAATCCGGTGTGTCGGCTACCTTCCCTGTCAAGGATGGCCTGGGGCATTCAGATCGCAATGTGGCTCTCACCCCATTGTCGAAACCCTGTCGCAGGTTGTTACCCACATACTGTGCCACCTCTGGGCACGGTACCCATTCAGTGGACCTAGGATGCACAATATTGTTGGGGTTAAAAAGAAGGTTCTTGGGTACCTGACCATCGTCCGTCTTATGGGTGTGCTTCACCTTCCTAGATCTCTTTTTGGGAGCCACCGATTCCACCTCCGACTCAGAGGAATCCGGTGGAGTCGGGGAAGAATCCCCAGACGTGTCGTTCGCCATTGAGCCATGATCCTTCAGGACATTCCTGGCCATCTGAGCCAACACTTGGGCTGAGGATTGAGAAGAGGTACCGCCCTTTCTGGCAGATTTGAACTTTCTCTTTCCATAATTCTGAAGGGGTTTAGCAAAAGGCTTGAGAGCCTTGACTAGCGCACTCTTCACTGACCCTTGGACATGGGTATCCAGGGCCTCCACCAAATTTTCCTCCAAATGCTCTTCTTGCGGCTCATATTCTTCATACTAATCATACTCTGCCCATTGGTTATCCTCCTCGGCGTAGTACGCCATAGCTCTAAAGCAGGGAGGTGTGGAGGAACTTCTAGGGGGGGAGTAACCCAGGGGTGCCTCTAACACACACACCAACACAGGCAACTGAAACACTACTTTCAATGAGGCTGATTATAAGGTGGAAGGAGACCCCTTTTTGCACACTGAAGACTCCCCTAGAGCAAAGCTCTAATCCGGATACGCTCCGTCAAGCGTTCAATGAGGCCAGGATTTATGCAGCCAAAGACGCGCGATGTGCGAGGAGCCGGTAATGTAAGAAAACGAAAGCCGGCTCCTTGCGCATGCGCGTCGCGTGTGGGGCCGGGCTCGACTGCCTCCTGAGCGCGAGCGTCTCGCGTCTGCCTCCTCCTGCTCCACCGCCCCCTACCGAGCACACCGCATGCCTCGGTTCGCGTCCCGAGCGAGGGAAACACACGCGCGGGCATACACAAGAAAAAATGGGGCAAATATCTCAAAATAATAATAACCACAAAATTCATCAAACACATCAAAATACGAGCGAGGACCTGCTCAGCAAACACAAGATCACTGGCGCGCGCGCGCGCCGTTAACAACCACCGCCCTTATAACCATTACCCCCAAGAAAGAAGTAACATGAAGGGCACTTAACTCGCTGCTGCAGCAGCAAAGAAAGAGGAGGTCGTATTGTTAACATGGACAATTATATATTGGACTGGACAGTGATTGGTGCAGACTGTTGGAGGGGGTTGTCCTTCAGGGGTCATGCCAGTTTAAAGTTTTTTATTGGCTGCTGTATTTGTCAGTAAAGCAAAGAGAAGCATAATCTGAGCCTCCGTGGACTGACATAGAATTTCTCGGTGCTCAAATGGGTGTAATTTCTGATATTTATATGTTTCTCTCGTCTTCATTGCTTGTTTTGCTCGCGAGAAAGGGTCACTCATAGTCTCTGAATGTCACTCATAAATTACACTGAAAATATGAAAATGTCACAAATAAGCGATCTAAAAGTTCTGCAGCTATGCCCAGATTACACATTTACATCTTCTGCCGATTTTACATAGGGGAAATGTGTCTTACTTTTTGTAGACGTCTGTAGAGCATATATAGTACCCCTCTCCCCCGACTGGCTCACTCGGACATGGGCATCTTTGTCGCGGAATACAGAGGCTATTTTGAGAGCCGAGGCCATGTGCCAAGAGACGTGTGTAATTTGTGTAGCACGTGGTGTGCTTGGCAAGGGCTAAACAGGTGAGTTTCTGTAATAGCCGAGCCTCTGAGGGACACGCCCCCACATCCGGGACATGCTCGGTGGACAGTCTGGATTGGTTGGCGACGGTGAGATTTGCATTTATGCCAGCAACCGGGAAGCAAGCAGGTGCCACATCCCGACTCCCTGCCAAAAGCGTCAACAACGACCTTTGTCAGGGCATTGAAGAGGGTCATCCAACCAGAAAGCTCGGATCATCCATCCAATCGGGTGCACCAGGGTGTAGCTAATGACAGAGGGTGGAGGACCTGAGGCGGGTTGCTCAAGAGAAGAGGGGGCGGCTGCTTTTAATGAATGAATTTTCTTTTGTCGTGGGTACAAGGCGTGCTGGATTTTCTTAAATATGTACTGTACATTTAACTATTGTAACGTATTCAAATATCACTATGTTTCTTTGCTGTTATGTATAGCGCGAACTCGACCCAAGGGTATTGGAGCACTTAATGTGAGCACCAGTTACATTAATTACACAAGGCAAGTTCATTTTTTTAGGCACGGGGAGTGAGATTAAGTAATCTGCTTGACAGGATGTGGAACCGAGGGCGAGACAAAAACCTGATTCCCCAGTTCCAAAGTCAGCAGCTCTGGCCAAAACTCCATATCCTGTCCCCTGCTGTGCCCTACGTTTAATAAAACACTTCACCAGCTCCAGCTAAGTGAAGCTTTAAAAGGCTGCCCGACAACCTATTGCTTTAGGTCGGCTTCAGTTTTGTGTGCTACACTACGCCTTACATATTTATCCTAGTCATGCGTCCTACTGCTGTGGGGGAAACTGATGATTGAACCCATTATCAAGTGAAAGCCAGCTCCATTTGCAGAAAGACAATTGACAGTGACTCCCTAAAAACTGCAGTGCGCCCTGAAATACATGCCTCAGAACAACTGATGAAGTTACTGACTGTCAACACCACACTGCATTGATATATGTGCTGGTGGAGCTGTGCACTAGTGGGGTGAAAGGTATTCTCAAAAGATGTCAGGAAAAATCACTAATTTATACTATGTGATTTGTAACAATACTGTCACTACCCTCGGGCCTAGTGCTTTAAATGGAAAAATAGAAGTGCACGTACTCTGTAACAGAGTACCTGCTTGTTTCTGAGAAGTGCCAGTACTCTCCAATTAAAGGTATTACATTTCTCTCGAAGTGCTGGTACTCCCCTCTCAAAATAAAAAAGTGGTGGTACTCAGTACCGGCCCATTTAAAGCACTGCCTGGGCCCCTTGTCCATTTCCCAGTCATTACATTTGAGGTGATCTCCTCTCTCTGGACAGGAGAAAGATCAGGAAGTGAAAACACAAAATTTCACCACCTATCCATCCGTGTTGGTGCTATAAACCCAACATCCATCTTCCCCTCATACTTCTTGCTTCTTTCTCCTGTCCTTTGGCTGAGACGTGGACAGTAAGTTGGTGCCCTTGCTGGGCCCGTGTCCCCATACCTGGGATCGAATCTGTGCTGGACAGAGGGGAGAAGATTGCTCACATATGCTGTGACCAGCGGGCAGATGGGTATCGATCTCTTTGTTGGCCCTACTAAATTGCCTACCAGGGCAGCTAGTATCCTGGAAAGAAGGGGAAAATGTCCATTTTATTGCTTGGCGTTGTGGAAGGTAAATGTTCCTGTGGAGCAGTGTTGAAGGTAGCATTAACGGAGATGTTTAGTAATATTTTGTGTGTATTTAAACATGGACCGGTGTATTGAGACTCCACGAGTTCTTGAGTGGAATTTGTCTGGTTGAGGTTCTGGCAGTGGCAGGTATGTCCGTTGCTGCCTGGATCTTGGTGGGACAGGACGTGTTGGATGTCGTGGGCGCTCTACTTTGATAATACAGACTTATCTGCGCTACTTTGGTGGTTCACTATCATTTCACCACAAGCAGCAGCTGCAATGCATTGTGCGTAGCTTCTATTTTAACTCTGGCACGCATATGCGGTGAGCGATGTTGAGAGGCTTTAATTTAATCTCAAGGGCCAGCACGCACATTTTAAAGTATTTAAACAGTGCATGCTGGCTAGGTTAAGTATTGTTTAACATATCCTTGTATCTTTTGCAGTGGATTATTAAATGATGGGGACACACTAAAAAAAGAGGAATTCTATAGAAAATTCCTCTTATTTTTGCTCATCCCCCTTCTTAAGAAGAGGTATAGGCAGGTAGATTATTCAGAGGACAGTTTTTAATGGTAGAATAAGGAGGATTCTTCTAGAGATGTTTTCTCCATTCATACACCTGCTCCTGCTTCTACAGGTGTGGTTTAGAAGGATGATCTATCGTCCTTGGAGGTTGGTGAAGACGTTATAGAGTCAATTCCCTCAGATCACAGGGGGAAATATATTGGCAAAGATACGATGTCTGAAACTCTAACCAGAAATTGCCAAAATATCAGATCTCTGGCGATTAAATTACCTAGCATGTTGCCTGAGACAGAATCAATGCAAAAAGAACAATTGATGGACAGAATGCAGAACCATGTCATACATTCACCCTAGTACAGAGATCTGGGCCTTAATCCATCGTTGTATTGCTCCCCATGTCATTCCAGGTTGAACCCAACCATATGCAAATCAGCCTGGACCCTGCGCCCAATGGGAACAGTCAAGCCCAAACTGCCAGGCCAGGTCCTTCCTGGACTAGAAACAAGCATCCTAGGACCGGTTTCGGGGTTTCACCCCTCATCAGCCAGGATAGCTTGACTCCAGTGGCATGGACAGCACGGGACCCACGTCTGGGCATACCCATCCCACTCGGGTGACAAATGCAAAAAGAACAATTGGTGGACAGAATGCAGAACAATGTCATACATTCACCCCAGCACAGCTCACTTTGCCACTGGATTCAAGCTATCCTGGCTGATGAAGGGTGATGCAACAATACCGGTCCTAGGATGCTTGTTTCCAGTCCAGGGAGGACATGGCTTGGCAGTTCGGTCTGGACTGACCCCATGAAGCACAGGGTCAAGACTGATTTGCATATGGTGGGTCTAAACTGGGGTGAGCAAAAGAATGATGGATTTAACCCGGATCTATTGACTAGGGGTGGATGGTCACAGAGGAACACCTCAACACCACCCTCCTGCAAGTCCCCCTCAGCGCCACGACCAATGCCAACTCTGCAGCCATAGAATTTCACTGCTCGATTTCCTCCTGCGCCGACAAGCTTGCACCCCTCCACCACCCCGCCAAACAACGCCCCCTGAAGGCCACATTGTTCACCATAGAACTACAAGAAGCCAGACGCTCCTGCAGACACCTAGAAAAAACATGGCGAAACCAGAAAACCGCGTAAGCACGGAACAACCACAGGAGCACCCTGAAGGAAGACCACCAGCGCATAAGAGTTACCAAACGGACCTTCATAAGAGACAAAATCCAGACCAACACGACCAACGCCAAGGAACTGTTCAACGTCATACAGCAGTAGGCAAAACCCCCCAGCGAAGCCACGGATGTCACACCTTCCCAGGAACTCTGCGACAAACTCAGCTCCTACTTACACCTGAAGATCAAGGCCCTCTACGACAACTTCAGCGAAAAGACACCTGACACCCCCCCAACACCGCCGATAAGCCAACCGTCATGACCTGGAATCCTGCCACCGTCGAACACATCACCGCGACCATGAAGAAAACCCACTCAGGAGCACCCACGAACCCCTGCCCACCTCACATATTCCACAGGGCCGCCGCCGCCATCTCGCCCAAACTAGGATGAACCATGAACTCCTCCTTCATATCCTACATTTTTCCAGATGACTGGAAGCGGGTAGAGGTTAAACCCCTACTCAAGAAACCAACGGCCAACCCAACTGACCTGAAAAACTACGGGCCCATCTCTCTTCTCCCCTTCGTGGTCAAGGTCACAGAGAGACTCGTCAATGCCAGGCTGACCACCTTAATCGAAGAGAACTCCATCCTGGACCCCTCCCAGTCTGGATTACGCAGCAACCACACCACAGAGACCGCCCTCCTCGCCGCCACTGATGACATCCGCATGCTACTCGACCAGGGACACACTGCGGCCCTCATCCTTTTAGTCTTCTCCATAGCTTTCGACACCGTTTCACATCTCACAGGCAGACTTCACGATCGGGATACAAGGAACCGCCCACGACTGGATTCAATCCTTTCTCTCTGGCCATACCCAGAGGATCAGACTCCCTCCCTTCCTCTCCAAACCCACCGATGTCAACTGCGGATTACCCCAAGGATCATCACTCAGCCCCACGCTCTTCAATATCTACATGGCCCCCCTCGATACCATCATCAGACAGCACAGGCTCAGCATTGTAACCTACGCCGATGACACCCAGCTCATCCTCTCACTCACGAAGAACCCCGAAGACACCAGGCTTCCAGGAAGGAATGAAGAACGTGGCAGCCTGGATGAAAGACAGCTGTTTGAAGCTCAACTCAGAGAAGACAGAAGTCCTCATCTTCGGACACTGCACCTCCGCCTGGGACCACACCTGGTGGCCCTCTGCTCTTGGGAGTCCACCCACCCCTACAAACCACACACAAAACCTCGGCATCATCCTCAACTCCTCCCTCTCCATGAATTGCCAGATCAACGCCGTCGCCTCCACCATTTTCATCTGCCTGTGAATCCTCCGCAAGACTTTCAAATGGATCCCCCGACTGCAGTTGGACCGTCACCCACGCACTCATCACCAGCAGATTGGACTACAGCAAAACCCTATACGCTGGAATCAACAGAACCCTTCTACACAAACGTCAAACCATCCAGAACGCTGCAGCCAGACTCATCCCCGGGACATCGCGTCAATAACACATGACCCATCACCTACGAGACCTCCACTGGCTCCCCGTCAAGAAGAGGGTCACCTTCAAACTCCTCACCCATGCCTACAAATCCCTCAACAATATTGGACCCAAATACCTCAACAAGAGAATATCCTTCCACGTACCCAAGAGGAACCTCCGCTCCGCCGACCTTGCCCTGGCAGAGGTCCCCCGCATCTGCAGAAACAGAAAAGGTGGGAGAGCCTTCTCCTACATCGCAGTCAAAACCTGAAACAAGCTCCCGGTGAATCTCAGATGCTCCCCCACCCTGCACACGTTCAGGAAGGACCTCAAAACCTGCCTCTTCGATTGATCTGGAGCTGCTCCCCCCTCCCCAAGCGCCTTGAGACCATAACGGGTGAGTAGCATGCTTTATAAACCCCTGAATTGATTGATTGATTGATTGATTGAATGTTTGATTTGCTCTGCATTCCGTCCATCATCTGTGTGTCTTTTGCTTTCTCGCCCTAAGTGCACTGGGCATGTCCAGACGTGGGTCCCGGGCTCACAGTGCCACTGGATTCAAGCTAGCCTGGATGATGAGTAGTGATGGCCCAAAACCAGTCCCAGGATGCTTGTTTCCTGTTCAGGGAGGACCTGGCTTGGCAGTTCGGTCTGGACTGTTCCCATGAGGCACAGGTTCAAAACTGTTTTGCATATGGCTGGGTCTAAACTGGGGTGGCATGGTGAGCAAAAGAGCAATGGTTTAACCCAGATCTATTGACTGGGTGAATGTTTGAATTGCTCTGCACTCCGTCCATCATCTATGCGTCTTTTGAGACAGAATCAAGAAAATTTCAGTGTGCCACCTCTATGGATCTTGATCTACATCAGCATGTGTTGGATAAAATTGAAGGAGAATGGAAGGACCCTGACTTATGCCGATACTGTCCATTGAAGGGGGTAGATAAGCATATTCCGTTGTCAGTTTCAGAGGTCTCTTTCTGGTAAGAGGAACCACTAATGCAGAAGAAAATAATCTTAAGGATTACACTTACGAGAAAATAGACTCAGATTTAATAAGAGTTCTGTGGGTGCTCATTTATCAAGGCAATCCAGAAGAGGTTAGAGTGTTCTATTTTCGTGGCAGCTCTAGAGAGACAGGCAGAGTTTCCATCTGACATCTCTTTCAATGTTATACATGTCTCAGTCCTGACAGTAGATGCTACCAAAGCAGCCTGAAGAATATGTTCTTGAAGGACTGTTATTTTGATGCTGCTCATAAGGGTATTGGTCTTTGAATGCATCCTGGAGGAGATAAGTTGTTCGATCGATAGTATAAGAAAAACAAGCATTTGCAATGCAATAGGTCTCGCATTTGCGAGAGTTTGAGCTATTTGTATTGTAAATGGCATTGCCTTTTATTTATGTTTTGGTTTTCGAAACATAAATAAAAGCCATTGTCATTTACAAGGCCAATAGATCAAACTCGCGTAAATGCGAGACCTATTGCATTGCAAATGCTTGTTGTTACCAAAAAGCCCTTTCTACAGCGCATATTGGCTCTTTTAACGGTACTCACAAAAACAAACAAGTACAGGTAAAGCACGAGATGGCTTCGTGTTACCAAAAGCACAATGCTCCAGCACTGGAATTATAATCAACACAGTGGCAGAACTTAAATCCCAATGGCAGGAGTCAGGAGGCCTCACAAGGAACATATTAACCTGTAATAATGTGCTAGAATCTTTTGCAGGAATATGGTTAAAGACCAGTGTGCACACTGATGAGAGGCATGTGAGTCTAGGACAGTGAATGAGCAGTGCGGACCCTGAGTAACAGTCTCTTAATCATGCAGTTTTGCCATCTGCACTAGTCCTGTAATCATCAGCGCTATTCTTATTGTTGTCATCGGCACTAGTCTCGTTGTCATCTGCACTAGTTTCGTTGTCATCGGCACTAGTCTCATTGTTATTATCAGCGCTATTTTCGTTGTTGACATTAGTGTTGTCATCAGCACTAGTCTCATTGTTGTCATCAGCACTATTCTCACTGTTCTCGTTAGCAGTAGTCCCACTGTTATCATCAGAGCTATAGTCATTGTTATCATCAGTGCTATTCTCATTGTTGTCATGAGCACTAGTCCCATTGTTATCATCAGAGCTATTTTTATTGTTATCATCACCACTAGTCCCGTTGTTATCATCAGGGATATTCTCATTGTTATCATGGGCACTGGTCCCATTGGTATTGATAGAGCGCGCGAGGTCACCCAACCAATAATTTCGCCACTTCCGGCTTCGGGCCCATATATTTCAATTCACCATACACATTGACCGGGTGACTTCACGGGCTGCTACCAATTTGTGTGAATTCCCTACAGTTCTTATTCAGCGTACCCGACTTACCATCCACCGACACGGGTACCTATGACCACAATGGATCAGGGAGCTAGCTGTAAAAGGAAAGGCAGCAAAATACAACTCAAAATGACATTCAATACCCTTGTAAAATGACCATGGACAACTGGAAGTTTTAAAGTCTTTATCTAAAGTTCGTTCTCAGTAAGCATTAGATTTACAAGGATAAGGCAATCGATAATCAAGATAATGAAAAGTACATAACTATAGAGAAATAAAGTCAGGGTAATCATGGAAATGCTAATATGGGATGCAACAGGAAACGCTATGCATTTAGGGCAAAAGTTCTTTGGACAGTTTAAGAAAGGCCGTTCTAGACCATATCAGAAAATGACAAACTGCAATGCAAAATATGATTTCTAACAGGTAGGGTAACATGGGAAACGTTATAAAAATATGCAATTGACTTTACGTTTTAATAATTTCAGCAAAAGCATGGAAAAATCAACATATGCAAAGGTGTGTCTTTATTGAGGCAAAAGACAGAAAATTAGAAAGGTGCAAGTATTTAGTTTTTCAGAACAATATTTACCTAGACTGGTGTGGAAACCAAACCCTGGCCACGGGTCAGTTAAGGACAGGAAACCCTCAAGGAAGGATACCCCTCAATGGACAGCAGGTGCAGAATGGACACCCAGTACAGGACAGGAAACCCTCAGATTAGAAATCAGGACAGGACCTCAGGACAGGAACCCCTCAGGACAGGACCGCTCAGGACAGGACCGCACCCGCAGTTTGGAAGCAACGCCTGCGTGCCACCCTCTCTGCAGTTATCGATCAAGACCCCGATTGGGTCAGCGAACTCCCAGCCAAGTGCTTCGCCAGCACTTTAAGGTTCAGTAGAACCTTAGTCTATGGTCAATTTCGGACAGAGTACTCCGCAGTGCTCTGTATCTTCAGTCACCTATTGAGTGCGTTGGGTCAGTGACAGGTCAGCTAAACCAGACAAGTCGGACAATTTCCCTAGGTGAACCCAGGGTAGATATACAGTTTGGGGACAGTATACCACCCCCCAATGTTGCAAAGTGTCAGAATCCCTCAATTTGGATTGGTCCTAAGATAGGATTTGGGTAACACACCAATCAGAACACACTATTTCGATGCCTACTTTGCATCTCTGGGTACCGCCTAGCGAGATTGGGGTTCTCATGAGAAAGTCCAGGGAAATACAATGACAAATTAACATTGTTTCAGAATGGGGACACATGACTCCGTCCTGCTGAGTTCGCAGGTCAGTTTCTCAGGAGCATCTTGCCCATCCCTGCCAGCTGGCTGAGTTCCACCAGCCAAGGTTGACTTTTCCCCAGACGGACGGTCCTGCGCAGTAAGGACCTCCAAGATGGCTTTCGGCGCAGTCAGACCCCCATTTCCCGCGGTACATGAAAAGTAAGCGAGAACAAATTAATACATAGAAATAACGATATGAAAACACATCATTGGTTTTGTACTTTCAACTTATTACTAAAAATATACTTATGCAGTCTAAATGTTAGCTACATATACACAGGCACAAGAGCAATGGCACGAGCAGTACCACGTTATTGCCAAAGCTATGTATTACGCATGCGCATCTTTTCCCTCCAAACCTGCAAACACGTCAGAACACGTGAGTGTGACTGACGCATGCGCAGGAGCTATTTCAAAGCAGCGGCCATTTTATGGACTCGAATTAATCGTATTAGAAATACACGTATGCAAGCTTCATTTACCTCGTTTCAAAACATGAAATAAAGGTTAGTAAGACGTACAAATTATTACTTGGTTACACAAAAGCGAGGTTCATGACAAGAGCAAGTCGCAAATGCGAAGCTTTGCTTCATCAGTATCATCAGTGCTATTCTCATTGTTGGCATCGGCACTAGTCCCATTGGTATCATCAGCGCTATTCTCATTGTTGTCATGGGCATTAGTCCCATGGTTATCAGTGCTATTCTCATTGTTGGCATTGACACTAGTCCCATTGTTATCATCAGTGCTATTTTCATTGTTGTCATGGGCACTATTCCCTTGGTTATCAGTGATATTCCCATTGCTGTCATGGGTACTAGTCCCATGGTTATCAGTGCTATTCTCATTGTTGGCATCAGCATTAGTCCCATTGGTATCATCAGTGCTATTCTCATTGTTGGCATCGGCACTAGTTCCATTGTTATCATCAGTGCTATTCTCATTGTTGGCATCAGCACTAGTCCCATTGTTATCATCAGTGCTATTCTCATTGTTGTCAGGAGCACTAGTCCCATTGGTATCATCAGCACTATTCTAATTGTTGTCATGGGCACTAGTCCCATGGTTATCAGTGCTATTCTCATTGTTGTCATGGGCACTATTCCCATTGTTATCATCAGTGCTATTCTCATTGTTGGATTCGGCACTAGTCCCATTGTTATCATCAGTGCTATTCTCATTGTTGGCATCGGCACTAGTTCCATTGGTTTTTTTTTTTTTTTTTTTTTTTTTTTAAACCTTTATTGTGCATGAAAAAGAACAAATACGGGCCCACAACCGACGGGTCGGACACGATACTTTGAAGCACAAATGCAAATAAAACAAAAATAAAACAGTTCCCCAGCGGCATCAGGTGGTTTAGCAACAATCAATGGACGTTACACTGAATAGAAGCATGGCGCCGGGGAGAAGGAGCATTGAAGGTTAATTTTTAAAATTTTTCGTTCTAAATATAAATCAATGAAGAATAAGAACAAAGGAATACTGAGTCCGTACAATAGCTTCACTACATGAGCAGGCGGCACCATTACTAGAAACAACAATGGAAGGTAATACATCGGACAACATGGTGGTACAAAAGAAAACAACAAGAGCAGCAACCAGGATTCACGTACCACTGACCGCGCCACCCCCCCCCCCCCACCAACCCCTATCGCGGACCCAGAACAGAAACAGGTAAAGAAAGCGCAGAAAGATAGAAAATAAGGCCCATAGAAACTAAATGAAGAAAACTAAATCCCTCCCCCCACCCTACAGCAATGCGGAGGCTACGGCCCCCCCCCCCCCCCGGCAGAGTGTCTGTCGCCCATTAAAGAACCCGAAATATAGACAAGAAAAGAAAGAAGGAAAAAGGGAAAAATGGAAAGAAAAGGGAAAGAAAAGCCCTAATAGTAAAAAGAAAGGGAGTGAGAAAAGAATAAACTAATCCACTTCTCCCAGAAAAAGGAAAGGAGGGGAGGAGCCCACCCAATATCGGACCTCCCGGACCTCCCAGCCATATACATCTTCTACGCCGCATTCAACAGTAAATTCGGAAGACATAAAACCAAAAGAGGGTCAGAATCAATTACACCCAGATCCCGGGCCAGCACAAAACCCCCGCCATCACATCAGCAAGAATAAAGAACCGGACATATCAATTACAATCTTAGGCGGGGAAAGTCAGCACCTGAAACGCAAGCAACATAGCAAAATGCAGTTCAGTCCGGGTCTCCGCCAGCCGATCAAACAAAACCAACGAGGAAAGCACCTTCAGCCCTGGCCTGAACGACCAAATTTCTCCAGGCATGGCCACCACTGCGAGCACTCCTCAGGCAGAACAAAGGAGCAAGATGGCCGCTCCCGACAAGGAAGAAGCAGAGGAGGAGGAAATGAGCGCCCCCAGGCAACCACAAGTTCAGCGTCCAAACCGATGAACACCACTGCCAACGCAGGATGAGAGTCACTCCACCATTGTAGAAACGAGGCTCCAGAGGCAAAAACGACGAGGGGGGCCAACAACTGGAAGGTCGATAAGCTGAACCTCGGTAGCGATTGCGCAGGCATAATCACAGTTTTCAAAGTGGAGGGAAACCTTGTAACCAAAGTCTCATCAATAACGAAACACCCAACATTGTTGCCAGGGACACATCGCTCCTCCGCCCTCTCGTTCTGTAACATTGTATCCGCATCAGAAGTAGTTAGAGGCAGCAGGGGGCCAGCCAGCCCCGGTCTCGGTACGCCAGGTAAAGCACCCTCCATCTTCAATATCAGCTCTCGGATGTTTCGCCGCCATGTTGCCCCTAGGTCAGCAAGGGCAACCAGGATGTCCCCACTAGTCAGGCCGCTCTGCGATCTTAGCTGGCCCGCACTACTCAGCGGTACCCCCGGATCAGCTTCCACCAGGGGGACCGGCAGAACAGCACAGAGCAGGGATAGAGAAGCAGCCATCTCACCGTCACAGAAGGCAGGCGCCGTTGTCACCCCTGCAGTGAGTCCAAAATAGAGGGAGGGGGGCTATTCCGTTACCGTAGGAAAACAGACGTTCGAACCATCGATGAAAACGCGGCCCACAGTCAGGGAGGGGGCCGCGCAGGATGAGAGTCTCCTCGCCTTGTGCGAATGCGGGCAGTCCACGGTAGAGAAGGCGCCCCAAGATGGAGTCCGTGCAGTTTGCGAATAGCGCAGCGGAGGGAAGCGCCGAGTGAAGGGCTCCAGACGCGTAAAGAAACACTCCGTATTCAGAGGAATGCCCACTACACTGGAAGGATCCACTCCCTCCGCCGCCGTAGTCAGTCACGCTCCCGCAGCCAACGGCACCGTCCAGCGGTGGCGAGCAGCACAGGTCTCCCAGGCAGCCTCGGATGTCGACAAACGTTGCGAGGGCTGCATCAAAACAGCCGGCGGAGACCTTAAAAGAACGCATTCGGCAGCAGCGCGTTCATGTCTCCGTTGCAGCACGGTGCAAGCAAGGATAAATGTCAGGATATCGAAGCGAAATCAGATGGCTCGCGGAGCCGGGAGCCTACACGTCTGTCCCGTCCGCCATCTTGGCTCCTCCTCCACTAGTTCCATTGTTATCATCAGTGCTATTCTCATTGTTGGCATCGGCACTAGTCCCATTGTTATCATCAGTGCTATTCTTTGCTCTGATTTCTGCTTTGGCTTTCGGCGCTGAGATCGCGCCATTACCGGCACGTTTCCGCGTCCCAGCTGCCATGAGGGAAGGCGTGTCTTGCGCTCCGGTTCTCCCGCTTGCTCTGCGAGCTGTTTGAATCTCCAGCTTACACGGGACGAATCGCGCTGTGTTCGGCTGTGCCTCCGGCCTTTCCCCTCAGCCCCGCGGGGCATTTACCGGTACCGCACCGCCGTCACTGTTTTACACGTGCTGAGGCCCCCCTCATAGGCCAGTTGCGCTAAGGAGCCTGTCACTTTCAGTTTCTAGATTGTTTCGACGTGCGTAGCCCTATTGGGCTGGCTTTTGGTAGGATTGGGTACGCACGTGGCTGCAGCCCGTTTTTCATAGGAATTAGCTTATTCTCTTGTGAGTTTTCCCCTGAGCAGTCCCTCTACGCCTGGCTGGCAGAAATTAATGACCTGGGCCTGGAGGGTGCACACCTCCTGTAAATCTACTGCTTTTGGCTCCACTACGCCCTGAGGGCTGTAAGAACTGGGATACAGCTAATGCTGAGGAGCTAGGTACCTGACCTTACTTTAGTTGTGCTGTGGGTTGGCTCCC
The DNA here is from genome assembly GCF_964261635.1 of Lissotriton helveticus. NCBI lineage: Eukaryota > Metazoa > Chordata > Amphibia > Caudata > Salamandridae > Lissotriton > Lissotriton helveticus. Next base: position 1,407,785,500 of record NC_136057.1, on the reverse strand, counting down.
CCCTTTTACTCCTCTGGCTAGGATCTCTCCATGAGCAAGTATATTTACAAATTTGATTCTAACATAGAGGATTGGGTGTACCATGAAGAGGATGATATCTTAAATGAAGAGGAAGTGGAAAACCCTTCCATAGAGGATAATATTGTTGAGGCCCTGGACGCGTCTGTTCAGGAGTCGGTCAACAAGGCCCTCGAAAAAGCAGTCTCAGGGACTGATCAACAAGCATTGGCTACTGCGCTAAAGCCCATAACGAAGCAGTTGGAAAAGTTTGCAAAACGTCATGGTTTCACTGCTCCAGCGGGATCTCATAAGGACACTGCTGCTTCAGAGCCTACCTCTGCTCCCTGGCCCCATTCCTCTGTGCTACCCTCTTTGCCTGACACTGGCAAATCCAAGGTCAAGGACACGGATACGGATACAGATACCACAACTACAGACACCCCTGATGAGTCTCCCCCCAGGAAGAGAGCTAAAAAATCAAAGAATGTGGAGGCACCACAGCCGCTTTCCACTCCCTTTAATTTTAATCCAGCAGATATAGTCCATCCTCGTTCGTCTGATTGGCTCCTGGCCCCCGAGGTCGTTGTGTACCTGCACGATAAGATTCGTAAAAGTTTCGATAAGGAGGTGCGGAATAGAATCCGTTCAGAATGTCCCCGACCGGACCTTGCGGACAAGGTTGCGGAAACTCCTGACATAGATTCTAGTCTTCTGACCTTCTTGAAAAAATTTGCCAGAGACCCGAAGCAAGGCATTGACAGGGCTTGGCAAGGACGCCAAGACAAGCTCCTAGATGTGATTGGGCCCCTGGCCAAGATCTTGGAAATGGCCTTGGAGGCCCAAGAATCTGGCACTGCAATTGACTCTCATGTCCTGGCAGGGTGGACAGGGGGCCATATGCCTCCTGGGTAACGCCAACTGCGCCATCTCCACGGAACGGCGCAAATCGCTCCTGATGCGAATGGATTCTAACCTCATGGAGTTGGCGGCAGCAGAACCAGGTCCACTGGCGGACGGCAACCTATTTGCGGAGCGTTTTGTCAAGGATGTGGCAAAGTATGTGGGTACCTTCACCACTCTGGACAAGGCACAATCAGGTATAAAGAGAGTTTTTCAGGCCGGTGTTTTCAACAGGGCCTGGTGAGGCCCGGGACGCTCGTTTGGCCGTCAATTCACACAAGGTCCTCAGAGAGGTGACTTCGGTAGCCGATTCCTGCAGTTTCGATGGCGGAACCGATGGTACGAATATTTGGTCTTTCCTTTCGGACTTTCCTTTGCTCCTTGGTGCTTCACCAAGGTGTTGAAACCAGTGATAGCTTACCTCAGGGAACAAAGGGTTTGCATGATAGTGTACTTAGACGACATACTGATCATGGCGCAGTCGCCGACTGTGGCGGTTCAACACTTACGCATGACCATTGCTATGTTTCAAAATTTGGAATTCGTGATCAACGAAGCCAAGTCAGTACTCTGTCCCTCCCAGACGGTAGACTTCCTAGGCTTCATCATAAATTCCCATACGGTCCAGTTGAGCCTTCCCCGTTCCAAACTTTGGGATGTCAAGAAGGAGTTGCGTTCCCTGTTATCCAAACAGACATTCTCACTGAGAATGATTGCCAGGATAGTGGGCCTGTTGGCGTCTTCCATACAAGCGATATTTCCAGGGCCTCTTCACTATCGAGCTTTTCAAAGGTTGAAGATTCAATACCTGCAGAAGGGTCTCTTCTACACGGACCTGGTCCCTCTTTCATCGGAGGTCCGGGTGGAAATTCAGTGGTGGCTAGCCCACGTAGACGCATGGAATGGAAGAGCCATCTTCGGCTCCCTTCCAGAGGTCGTCATAGAGTCCGACGTCAGCCACTGGGGCTGGGGGGCTCGCTGCGGAAATATTTCCACAGGAGGGCATTGGTCTAGAACTTCTTGCAGGCTCATTCGCGATCCGGACTTTGTCACCCAAAAAAGTATTGTGTTGCATCCTTTTACGGATGGACAACATATCGGCAGTTCGCTACATCAACAAACTGAGAGGCACGAGGTCCTCCATGTTAGTAGAGATACCGAAGGACTTTTGGCAGTATTGCCTACGTCACCAGATATTGTTCATAGCCGAATACATTCCGGGCCAGTCGAACGAGGTGGCGGACTGGAACTCCCGATATCTCAAGGACTACAGCGATTGGCAACCCCAACCCCAGGTAGTATGTTGGCTGCAGGCGATCTGGGGGACATGCCAGATCGACCTGTTTGCATCCAGATTGAATCGTCAAATGACCAGGTTCTTCAGCTGGAGACCGGATCCGTTAGCTCTGGCGACGGATGCCTTCACTCAGGACTGGTCTCAGTCTCTGAATTATGCCTTTCCCCCGTTCAGATAATGCATCAGATGGAAGAAGTGATCCCAGTGACTCCCCTGTGGAAGGCGCAACCTTGGTTCCCGAGTCTCTTGGAGTTCAGCTGCGACTCTCCCAGGAGAATTTCGGAGTCCCCGACAATGCTCCAGGGCCCTCATGGAGAGACGCACCCGATGGTAATCTTTTGGCATATCGTTTGGTACATCATCCATACGGGTCGCATGGGTAGCGCCCTTCTCTTTCATGGAATCGGCATTATCCTGCTCTCCATTTGAGTTTTGGCTACAATCTAAGCTCCCCTTGCCCAGAGGCTCTTGATTTTTGAAGTTCACCGGTCATCAATAGGTGATCCCATAGATAAAATTAATAGGTTTTTCTCATTTATGCTTGAATGCATTTTTATCAGAAACAATACTGTTGCCCCACAATTCTCAGTATTAGAAAACTCAACTATGAAGGTCTCTTATCCTTGAGTATGAACATAACTGAGAAACTGGGTATCAAAAATAGAGCCTACAGGATTCTTTGCATGATAGTGTCCAATATACAAGAATTGTTAGTATGCCACTGGTAGATTCACCCTGAGGAAGGTCCAAGACTGAAACGCGTTGGTGACATCGCTGTCTTTCAACCAGTGTTCCCATTTAATTTTGGACATTAACATCTCTATTTACAACTTTACATCCCAGGATCTACTGATTTACTATTGTTATTGTCAACAAACAGTTTTCCCTTTTTTCCTTTATTTGTTGTTCTTATTGTCTTTTGTGTGGTTATACCTCATCATAATCATAGATACATCAAATGGAAAAAACCTTTTTTCGTTCATCAATTTTATTGTTGCTTGATCAAATGTATTGTTATTTATAATTAAAAAAAATCTTTTTGATAATAACTATAAACCAAAGAAACAAAAAAGAGAGAAAAAAATATATAAGAATAATAAACAGAATATATTTTTGTATACTATGTGTGTCCAGATTAGTTATTTGTTTTGCATACCTATGATATAGTTGTCAGCACTAATGTATTAGTAGCACTTCTGCCCAGTGCAAACCTTTTTTCAAATAAGTATTGCCTACGTCACCAGATATTGTTCATAGCCGAATACATTCCGGGCCAGTCGAATGAGGTGGCGGACTGGAACTCCCGATATCTCAAGGACTACAGCGATTGGCAACCCCAACCCCAGGTAGTATGTTGGCTGCAGGCGATCTGGGGGACATGCCAGATCGATCTGTTTGCATCCAGATTGAATCGTCAAATGACCAGGTTCTTCAGCTGGAGACCGGATCCGTTAGCTCTGGCGACGGATGCCTTCACTCAGGACTGGTCTCAGTCTCTGAATTATGCCTTTCCCCCGTTCAGATAATGCGTCAGATGGCAGAAGTGATCCCAGTGACTCCCCTGTGGAAGGCGCAACCTTGGTTCCCGAGTCTCTTGGAGTTGAGCTGCGACTCTCCCAGGAAAATTCCGGAGTCCCCGACAATGCTCCAGGGCCCTCATGGAGAGACGCACCCGATGGTAATGTCGGGGCAGTTGTCCCTGATGGCTTGGAGACTTTCCGGCAAATGCCTGGATTTTCCGAACAGGCTTCAGCCTTTATCAATGGAGCTTGGGCCCCATCAACCAGAAAGAGATACACTTCAGCCTGGAAGGGCTGGGTTCATTGGTGCGTGGAACAGCACGTGGATCCCGTGGGGGCATTGTAAATTTTCTTTCTCAGAAGGCGTCAGAGGGGTTAGCATACCGTTCCATTAACAATTTCCGTTTCGCCATTTCGGAGGGTCACTCCCAGATTGAGGGCAAATCAGTAGGAATGCATCCATTAATATATAAACTATTGAAGGGTATTAGAGTAGCGAATTTGCCCAAACCCAAATATACTTCCTTACGGGACTTCTCTTTTGGTTCTTTCTTTATTTAATCTGTGGCCACAGAATGACATGTTAACCAGGAAACAACTTTCATCCAAATTGGCCATGCTCTTATGTCTCGCAGCATGTAGACCATCATCTGACGTTAAGGCTTTGGACATTACAGGTAGAGTATTTACTCCTGAAGGACTCTCCTTTAACATGACTTCCAGAACTAAGACAATGTCTCGAAGTGTGGATTATCATGCCTTTCCTAGTAATGCTAAACTTTGTGTAGTGCAATGTCTTAAGGCCTATGAGGAATGTACCAGGTCCATTCGGCCTGCTGGGGTAGTGCAATTATTGATTGCTTTGCAGAAACCTTACAAACCTGTCACTATGGCTACGATAGCCAGATGGTTGAAATCTGTTAGCAAGAGGCGGGTATTGATACCAAGGTGTATGGGGCACATTCTGTTTGTGGCGTTATGGCCTCTAAGAGTTTTAAGTTGGGTTCTACTGTTCAAGACATTATGCATTCTGCTGATTGGTCTTCCGAATCTACTTTAAACAGTTTTATTACAAACCGGTGGGTGATATCTCCTCTGTGGTGTTTAATCAGCGTTAAACTAGCATAATATGAGGCCTCCAGTCCTGTAATAGAAAAAAAAATAGCTAGCTATCGCGCCAAGAATTTTCAATTCTATTAAGGACACGGAGCCTAGGATTATCCCACCCGGTTATATTACAGTATTGTAATGTTTACCCACTTGTGTATTTACATTCTGTTTAAGCAGAAATTACGGGTTCTCTGTCTCTCATTCTTCCAGGGTCTGAGAAGAAGATGGACTAAATATGCTTCCTGTTAAGAAGATGTTCTTTCCAGTTGGATTGTTCTTCCACGTTGGAGGATGCTATTATTGGACTTGAGTTATGTTCATGGTCTGTTACTGTTCGTAGCAAAGAAAGAGGAGGATATTCGGTCATGAGTGGCTCTTATGGGGTCTGACAGGATGTGATGTTACATGTGCATCATGGGAAATGTAGTTTTATTTACACAATATTAAGTTTTCATTGGCTGCTGTGTGTAGCAATAAATGAAAGAGAAAGCATAATCCTCGCGCCTAGAAACTGACCTGCTCCAAGGGGAGGGGGAAGCACTAAAGGGTGACACTGGTCCTCTGGAACACCTCAGAGACAAACACTCCAGATTACTAGATCGTCTCCGTAATTTAAACTATGCAGCACATTCAGCGCGCACCCATCACATGGGAGATAGGCCTGGTAGGCTGCTATCGTGGCTGATACGGCAGGACATGGCTACAGCGCCCGTGACAACAATAAGTTATGTTATGTTATGTTATTTGGGTTCTTCTATAGCGCAACGGCTACTCCAGTAGGAGTGTCCCGGCGCTTTGGCGAAGAAGTCCTTTAGGTAAAGGAACATAACTGCAGAATAAAAGGAACAGCGAAGTTAACTGGTAAAAAGCCAGGTTTTTAATGCCTTTCTGAAAGACATCAGACTAGGGGCCTGTCTGAGAGAAATGGGAAGCTCATTCCAAGCGCGCGGGGCCAGGTAATGAAAAGAGCGCCCCCCTTGTCTGGTTCGCTTGATGGACGGAACGACCATTTTTGACAAGGAGGCAGATCGCAAAGCTCTGCTCGGCTTGTAAAGAGCAAGACGCTTCCTAATGTACCTAGGGCCTGAGTCGTGAAGGGCCTTGTAGGTCAGTGTCAGGCTTTTGAAGAGAGCCCTCTTGGCTATAGGAAGCCAGTGCAATTCCTTCAACAAGTCAGAAGCACTAGCTCGTCTAGGGAGTCCATAAATAGCCCTGGCAGCTGAATTTTGGACTACTTGAAGTCTCCTCACGAGATATTTAGGGAGTCCTAGATAGAGGACATTTACATAGTCTAATCTAATACAAAATGCACAAGGAGTCATGATCCATACCCAAAAAGATATACACCACGCTTTTGTGAAACATTACTCCACAGTATACAGGTCTTGCTTGACAGCCACGGATACAGATATACAGATTTTCCTATCCATACTGACGTTGCCACAACTTACGGGTTGTCAGCAGGAAGAAGTAGGTGCTCCTTTGTTGCAGGAGTAAATAAAGGATAGTACATACTCTCTGTTGAATGGCAAGACACCGGGTCTGGATGGCTTGTCGGCCGAATTCTACAAGGCAAACTCAGTGGTGTTAGTAACTCTGGTGCATGCCGACCAGAACGGATTTGTACCTACTAGAAGCACCTCTCTAAATATTTGGCAATTATTCCGGGTCCAGAAATTTGCCACAGAAAACTGGCTGAGGTCTGGCTGTCTAGTACTGGACCTGGAGAAGGCTTTTGATTTGTTGGTGTGGCCTTATCTCGCAGCGGTATTACGTAAATATGAGCTGGGGGATGACTATTTACAGCTGGTGCAATTGCTGTACCAACGACCCACAGTGCGGGCTCGCTCGGGCAAGCTCCTATCAGATAAAATCAGGGTGAGACGAGGGACCAGAAAGGGATGCCCTCTGTCTCTGTTACTCTTCTCTGTGGTTATAGAACCGTTAGCATCTCTCCTCCGAGAGGGGGGCGCGTAATAGGGCATCCCATTAAGCGATGGACTACATACAGTGTCCCTGTATGCGGACGACCTGTTATTGTATATCCGAGACCTTCATTCTGTGCCACCGGAGACACCAGCACTGTTCTGTAGATTTGAGGCGGTTTCAGGTCTCAGAGTAAACTGGGCTAAATCAGGTGCTTACTCTTTCTGTGAGGGTGTAGTTGCTGCTGATATAATCTTTAGTGGGACTGTACTTAATTGGTATCCAACCAAGTTTAGATACCTATATATATATATATATATATATATATATATATATATATATATATATATATATATATATATATATATATATATATATCAGCGCACCCAAAAGAGTAGAAGCCACAGAGGCTCTCATGAGTGCATCAGGCAAATGCATTTCGGCCGTGAGGCCTTCTTCGGTGCCCAGTAATGCTGAAATGAACAAGCCCCTTCTCCCTGAACTGCTATAATCATCCTGCTCAGTTCTGATAGGTTGTGACCCAGTCCCTCCCACTCCGGCCGGAGCGGGATGTCCGACGTGCAGTCCCCGAAAGTTCAATAGACTACACGTCCCAGAATGCTCGATTCCAGCAAACGGAATCCATAGGGTAGGGAAACACCACACTGGATGAAAATAACTGGCAGGTAAGTCAAGGAGCGGAGCGTGCCACCATTTCTCTATATTCTTGAGTTAAAGGCGCTCCCTCGGGTCCCCACATCGCAACAACCATAAGCACCCAGGTGTCCTTTCCGCGTGGATCCGAGTGGCCGAGTGGCCATACACCGAGCCCAATGTGAGGCGGAATTGCCTCAACAACGCTTCTCCTTTTCCTGGGGTCATATGGTGGACTCCGGAAAATCTGCTATATATATATATACAAGTCCCCGACTGACATGCTGGAAGGCAATTTGACTCGTGCAGTCTCCTCAATCAGAGCACAGATGGAATTCTGGAAGTCCTTGCCACTTAATGTGATGGGCCGTGTCACTTTAACCAAAATGATAGTCTTGCCCCGGCTATTATATTATTTTGTGAACCTCCCGGTATATATCCCAGTGAAGCTCTTCAGGGAACTAGAGGGGATGCTCCGTAGCCTGATTTGGAATACGGGACGACCTATGATAGCACTGCAGAAACTATATACACCTCCGGAGAGTGGTGGCTTAGCAGTCCCTCATCTGGAATTATACTATTTAGTGGCGCAACTGCAGTGGGTTGCAAAGTGGCTCAGTGGTAAGAACCTAGCGGACACGGCAACCGGAGACACAATCTGGACGCAGGCCCAGATCTGTGGATTGTTTCATCCCCTGGGAAATACCCCTCGCCCGACACGACTACATGTTGAACTGGCTCACAGATGCTTCAGGAGAAGCCTTCACCTTACAAAAGGTATACTCCCATATGCCCAGGTACTGCCGCTTCTTGGGACGCCCAGAGATAGAGACTCTATAACGGACACAACATTGACGCCCTGGGTTGCAGTAGGGGTGGAGACACTTAGAGATCTGTATGCTGACAGCGCTTTACTACCTTTCGCGACACTGATGGGCCCGTTTCTGTTGCATGTGGCCATTGTAAGAACATTCACACAAAAGTGGGGGTATATGACCAACGAGCCGCCGACACACCAGTTAATGCAATACTTGCATGTGATGGGGGAGGGATCGCATGTGATACATTGGTTAGTACAAGCCTTGCTTATCAACGTACTGAAACTATTACAGAGACTCCGAACATATTGGACGGAGGACAGCGGCCATCCCTGGACGGATAAAGAATGGGAACGTGTTATAGCTAGTGCCACGCACATACCGCAGAACTCACGATTTAAACTCATACAGACTTATATATTGCATAGGGAATATCTTTCACCAGATAAAATGAATAAATATTTCAATTGCAATACTTCCGAATACCCGAGGTGTCGCCTCTTGGGCGCTGATATATTGCATATGTTGTGGTCCTGTCCCTTGCTTTTACCCTACTGGCGTGCAATATCGGACACACTTAATAACAGCATGAACACTGAGGTGCCCTCCACGTGGGAAGCTTGCATCCTGGGGTCCTATAGGAGAACAAAGGTCAACAAGGCAGGCTCCAGGTTCCGGGACCTGGGCCTCATAACAGCGAAGCGCCTCATAACCAAGAGGTGGAAACACAAGGATCCACCAGCAGTGTCACATTGGGCACAATCCCTTGAGGTCTGGGCACGAGCGGAGGGAACCACTCTACACAGGGAGGAAATGGCAGGGTTGTGAAAGTATCCCATTGCACAGACCTGGGACGAAATGCTGAGACATTTCATACACTCTAATGCCAAGCCGCAGACACCCCCGATACAGCAAACGGGGTCTGACACCTGAAGAATTACCTAGTCGCCGACACCGCGCTCCTTTTGCATACCACCTTCACTGCCATCATTGGGTCACGAAGGAACCTCACATTACCCCAAGTACACCATTCTAAAGCAGCTTCTGTAGTGCATAATCTCCACAACCATGCCATCATACAGGCAATTACAGAAGTGGCCCACACATCATACTTACACGACAGTCTGGTCGCGGCTCCACTCGGAAGACACTCTGAACATTTGAAATATACACCCTAGGTAAACTGATGTCTCTTTTTTTTTTTTTTATAATTATCATTCAATATAGTTGAATGAGGTTGAGTTATTGTTATATAAAATAATATCTAATGCACAGACCTGATATTGAAATGTACATTGATCTACTTACCTGTGACACGTACTATGATGTAAATCTAGAGTTAGATCTCATTGCAAAATATATCTATCTGTATGCATTGATGTTCTTACAAATAACTCTCACTGCCATGGAGAGACGTACTTAGCACCTTTGTCCCGGCCCTTCACTGGAGAGGACAGGATGTGCGGGCAGTAGGAGCCTGGAGAGGCTTGTATACGTATATATAACACCTACACTCCAGACATGGCTGACACCGAAGTAATATGAAGGAAATGTTTTGATCTTTATGAGAAACAACAAGTTTGTACCACCTGAGAGTTTGAGGAGCAAAATCATTAAGTTAGCCCATGAGGGACAATTAGAGCAAACAATGGCAAAAAGGGTGAGGGAGAATTTTTGGTGGCCTTGTATGGATGATCAGATCATGTCGTAGGTTGTGAAGTGTGTAATGAGAATGAAAAAAGGCTTAAGACCGGGGTCCTTACAGCACAAGGACATATCGAGGACCCTGATGCACCCTGGAGTACGGTGTGCTTAGATTTTATAGGGCCCATGCAAATGTTGGATGAAGGAATGAAGAATGCCATGGTTTTGATGGATGTGCACTGTAAATGGTTGGTGGTCAAATGTATGCAGGATGTGACTACCAGAGGTACGGTGAAGGTGTTGAACAAGGTGTTTCTGGGGGAGGGGTAGCCTCGTATCCTTATCACTGATAATGGAATGGAACTCATTTAGGATGAAATTAAACTTTTTTAGATAATTGTGGCATCACCCCCCATTGCACAGCACTTTACAACCCCAAAGCCAATGGCATGGCAAAGCGGGACAACCTCTTGGTTGAGGGTACCATTTCCATGGCCCTTCAAAGCAGTAAGGATGTCAGAGTAATGGTGTATGATATGGTGTGGGCTCATTGCACCACAGCACATGGTGTGACTGGTGTTTCTCCTTTCGAGAAAATACGTGGGAGGACGTCAGGCATGAAGTAAAATCCTGCATGGCTAGCAGGTTCTTGTCACGAGAAGATTGATGGGGAGTGTGTGTGCAGGGGACTTGTCAAAATTAGGCATGGCAGGTTCTGAAAAGGGTTGTCTAAGTTTTGGGGCCGATTAAAGTCAAACAAGTATTTGATAGTTATGTGAGCTTGGACAATGGAAATAAGTGGAACAAACGCAGAGTGGCATTATACCAGAAAGGCAAAGTTGTGGGCAGTAAGGTGGGTGGGTGGGACTCTTCCAGGCTACATGGGGGCTTGAACAGTTTCATGTTGATGAATGATGATGAGCTGATCAGCAGGAGAGACTATACCAGGGGTGATCGCAGAGAATGTGGGGCAGGAGATGCTCATCCTCCCAGTTCCAATGGTCTTTGTGATGCCCGTGTTTCCAATTCCGATGGTATCATTTCTCATGATGGAGCCAGAGATTTTCGCTTCTTCAGGCTTCACAGGCCCCCACAGTATCTGGAAGATTATGGCGTTCATGGTATGATGTTCACTAATTAAAGTGGGCATCTTGCCCCAGTCCAAACGACCCTTATTATGTATGAGGTCAAAGATAACCTTTAGAAAGCTATCCTAGTGGTAGCTGTGGAGAGCAGCCTTCAGGCTTAATCTTGAAGGAATGTAAAGCAGCTTGTTTTACCAGAATGCCACCTCCTGAATTAATCAAATGAAAGGATAACCACACAGTAGTTATGAAAAATATGTATTTATTAATATAACACTCTCTACTATCCTCTACACAAGGATAGAACGCAAAGCACACAATACGAGATCAATAGAACAGTAAGTAGCACAATACACAGTGGGCTCCAGGGGGAGACCAAACCATGTACTAAAATAGTGGTATAACAACCACGACTTGGGTCAAGACAAGGTCTGGAGCACGTAGAATCGCTAGGACCCCAAGGAACCACCCAAGGTGAGTAGATAGGGACCCCACGGAGGACGGGTGCAGTGTGCTAACACGACCGCGGGCTCCGTACAATTCTATGGGGAACTCGCGGTTGCAATTTTACAGTTTAAAGACCCTTCTAGGAGGAGTTCAAGCAAACTCTTTGGAACTTGAGAGGTTGGAAAGCCACCCCACCCGTGGATAATGTAGTATCTGAGTTACCTATCCCAGAGGAGCCGGGTGCACAGGTCTGGAATGGTGTCGGAAACCGCCGTTGTTCTCAATGGAGGGCTGTTAAGAAGTACTGCTGCAGTGAAGGTGAAAAGGGTCCAATGGAATCCGAGCCTGGAATCTGGAAGGGAGGAACCTGAAAGCAGAGGGGACAGAGTCTGGGTCACTTCAGAGTGACCAGAGGCTCGGCAGACGAATACCCACAGATGTCGGGTGCTTCAGGTACGAAGAAGGGATGCTTGACTCTGCAGCCACGAGGGCCAGGAGGTGTCGATAATGACCAGAAGCCAGATGTAAGCTACCCCACAAAGGATGTTGAGTGCTGAGGGGTCGGTGTCCAGCTGGAGTGCCAACAAGCCTTGGCAAAAGCAACCCAAGTAGAAAGGTCAAGCAGGTTACGGTGTGGGCCAACAAGGTCTAGGGGACTCACCAAGCAATGGGGAGGCAGGGCACATCTGAAGCAACCAGGAAAGCCCAACAGAAATCAAGATGACTCTCAGGAGGACCCAGTGGCTGAATGACCTGGAGTCGTTAGGGGACCTTGAGCAAGATTGCAAAATACCAGCCCACGGAGCACTCGGTGTTAGGAGGCTGAAGTTCTTTAGTGCAAATACTGATCAGGGTCAGGACTACACTGATTCCAATGCACAAGCTCGGGAATCACCAACAAGCTTATGCAACTAGAAATTGCCGCAGTGCACAGGGGTTCGGGTTATGCATTCCCCACGAGGGATACTGACCTCAAACTTGCTGAGAGGGCAGATCAACCTCAGGGAGCTTCGTAACCTACTTCCTGTGTTGCTGAAATCTTCTGAGTCCGCCGGAGCTCAGGAGCACCAGACCAGGCAGTTGTGTTGAGGTGCCTGTAAATGCAGGGGAGTTACTCTTTCACCCAAAGGGAGATTCTTCAGTTGTCCTTAGAGCACCGCATGTGCTGCATTTGGCCTGTATGGAGCAAGGGCACAGACAAAGCTTTGGACGGAGAGGGGACGAAGTTGAACTCAGGCGAAGTTAAGTGAAGTCCAGAGTGTCCAGACGGTCGAAGGTCAGTGATTTCTTCTTGTAGAATCTTGTCCACATAAAATCTAAAGTCTTACAGCCAGGTAAGCCCTTTTGTACCCACAGGAGAGGGTTGGACAGATTATGGGGACCCTGCTAGAGGAGGGGCAGGACAGAGGGGAGGTTACTCCCATGTCCTTTGTCCAGTTTTGCGCCAGAGCAGGACCAATAGCTCCCAGAACTGGTTTGAGCTGGACAGGGACACCAAATGTGCCCCAGCTTCAGACCTTCAGGAACTCTCATATTGCACCCACCCAGTCCCAATACACTAAATCCTGCCTGGGAGGTGGTCAAACCTCCCTGTGACAGGATGCCTATTGTGCTGCCTTCCTCTGCTTGAGCTTGGCTCAGCAGCAGGAGGGAAGAAATGTGTCTCTGGTCTGCAGCATCCATTTTGTGCTGACCGGGCGAGAAGGCTGGCACCGGATAGACCAGTGACCACAAGGAAGCTCGCTTTAGAGGGGTGGAATCATACGTCCCACACCAGTAACCTGTATGGAGGTATGATTCCAAGGTGTTTGATACCAAAGATGATATGATTCTATTCAGCCGTTTTTGAAATAGCATTTACCTTGAGGTTATAATGCACCTCTACCTATATGTCCGGCTGAGTCAGAGAATGGTCTCCGAAGGCTGCAGAGAGGCTTTGCTCATGCAGGGGCACCCTGCCTTTAGAATTGATAAGGCCTACTATAGGGGTGTCTTATAAGTTTTAAGTGTAGTGACCAATAGATATAGTGAACCTATATCTAAAGTAAGTGGTGAAAGCACCAGCTTACACAGGCTGCAGTAGCAGACCTGTAGTTCCATTTTGTATGGCCTTTCATGGGTGGCATAATACATGCTTCATGGGTACATGGGTACTATATACTAGTGATTTAGAAGGGTGCCCCAGCATCCAATCTTGAGTGGATCAAGGTACATACATGACAATTTAAAGGAGAAAGCAGATAGACTGGGGTCCTGATTAGCAGGATCCCAGTCAGACTAGTCAAAAACAGTACAACATCAAGCAAAAAGTGGGGACCATAAGAAGCAGATCCTACTTTCCTACACATGGTGGGTGGGGGGGCTTTATTTCCTGTGCTGAATGGGATGTGTATTCCTTGTTGCAGTTTCTCTGGTCTCTTTTCCCTTTCTTGCCTATAGTATTGGCTTATTGAGGATCTTTTCCTATTTGCTCCTTTTGTAAATCTTTCTTCTTTTGTTTTCAAAAATATTTTTGTTTGTTTTTAGGTCTGTTGTTGGGTAGAAGGGAGGGGAGTGTGTAGTACTCTGGGTTCTTGGTCTTGGTTAGGTCATTATCCTATGTTATGTTGGAATGTTGTGGGTGCAGGATTCTACCCAAGTCAGTTGCTCCATGGCTGGCGAGGGGAGAATCAAACCTCTTCCAAAGCCTCAAGCCTCTTCTAAAAGGTCTTCAGGTCAGAAGCAGTCTTCATTCCTCAAGAAACAATAGAAGGGGAATGGTAAATACCAATTTGTACAAAAGGCAAAACCACCTTGGTCAGTGAAGACACAGCACTCCTGATTGTGCCAGATATGTCCTAGAGAGGCCAGTTGGAGGAATGACGGAATGGGAGGCATCTACTTAATAATAATCTTTATTTTGTGATTCCTTATAAAACCATTGCAATGATATACACAGTAAACCATTAGTAAAATTCATATAATGTGCACAATCAATCACAAACATTAAACAATGTCATCCTCACAGAAAGAAGCCCATGTAATTGAGATGTTTATAGAGGATTGCAGGCAGGGTGAAAGGGGCACCCTTCATGCCTTATAGCTTGAAATGGTCTAAGATTAGCTCTTAGTCCTGCCCTGTAGCCTAAAAATGGTCTAAAATTAGCCCTTGGTACAGGAAGCCAGATTGATCGGCGGCAAAATGGTGTTTGTGGCTTATGCCCTAAGAATGGGGCCTATTGACAAGTGTTAATGTGGCTCCCAGTTGCTGCAGATTTACATTGCTTTGGTTCATGTAATCAGAAAGTGTCAGTGGAGAGGATAAAGTGCAATTACCATACAGCAGTAATGTGTATGTACTGCAGCAAAGGGAAATCTGAAAAATCTGACTTCTCTTTGGTTACAGAATATTTGCAAGCATGCATAGGCGTTATTTAACTTTACTGATGGCCTTTATTTTTCAGTGTTACAGCAAAGAAATGAAGGAAGGAATGCTGACAATGCAAACATTCTCCCCCAGTCAAAAGATCTGGGTTAAATCCATTGTTCTTTTGCCCACTAGGCAACCCCAGTTTGGACCCAGCCATATGCAAATCAGTCTTGACCCTGTGCCCCATGGGAACAGTCCAGACCGAGCTGCCAGGCCAGGCCCTTCCTGGACCGGAAACAAGCATCCTGGGACCAGTTTCAGGGTATGTCACCCTTCTTCAGCCAGGCTAGCTAGAATCCAGTGGCACAGTGAGCAAGGGACCCACGTCTGGGCATACCCATCCCACTTAGAGCAAAAAGTGTTACAGCAAATAAATGATGGACGGAATGCTGACAATGCAAACATTCTCCCCCAGTCAAAAGATCTGGGTTAAATTCTTCGTTCTTTTGCCCACTACGCCACACCATTTTGGGCCCAGCCGTATGCAAATCGGTATTGACCCTGTGCCCCATGGGAACAGTCCAGACCGAACTGCCAGGCCCTCCGTAGACCGGAAACAAGCATCCTGGGACCGGTTGCAGGGTATGTCACCCTTCTTCAGCTTGGCTAGCTTGAATCCAGTGGCACAGTGAGTAAAAGAACCACATCTGGGCATACCCATCCCACTTAGGGCGAAAAGTGTTACAGCAAACAAATGATGGACGGAATGCTGACAATGTATGCAAACATTCTCCCCCAGTCAAAAGATTTAGACCCAGATCTCTGTACTGGGGTGAATGTATGACATTGTTCTGCATTCTGTCCATCAATTGTTATTTATTTACTTTTGCATTTGTCACCCGAGAGGGATGAGTATGCCCAGACGTGGGTCCCGTGCTCTCCATGCCACTGGAGTGAAGCTGTTGTGGCTGATGAGGGCTGAAAGCCCGAAACTGGTCCTAGGATGCTTGTTTGCAGTCCAGGGAGGACCTGGCCTGGCAGTTCGGGCTGGACTGTTCCTATTGGGCGCAGAGTCAGGACTGATTTGCATATGACTGGGTCCACACTGGAATGGAATGGTGAGCAAAAACGATGGATTTAGGCCCAGATCTCTGTACTGGGGTGAATGTATGCCATTGTTCGGCATTCTGTCCATCAATTGTTTTTTTTGCATTTGTCACCCCGAGTGAGACGGGTATGCCCAGACGTGGGTCCTGTGTTTTCCATGTCACTGGAGTCAAGCTATTCTGGCTGATGAGGGCAGAAAGCCCGAAACCGGTCCTAAGATGCTTGTTTCCAGTCCAGGGAGGACTAGGCCTGGCAGTTCCGGCTGGGCTGTTCCTATTGGGTTCAGAGTCAAGACTGATTTGCATATGGCTGGGTCCAAACTGGAATGGCATGGTGAGCAAAAAAGCGATGGCTTTAGGCCCAGATCTCTGTACTGGGGTGAATGTATGACATTGTTCTGCATTGCTTTCCATCAATTGTTCTTTTTGCCTTTATTTTTCAGTGGACACCCCCCTCCAAATCTCCCCCACTTGCTGTACCTAGTTATTTTCTACTTTTCCTTCACTTCTCAGATTTCACCTGCATATTCAACTACTGCTTTCCATTAATTTGTTGTGGAGGAGATCGAGTCCCCAAATATTAAGCAGATTTTACACTACGATAAAACGAAAACCTTCTAGCATTTTGAAACATGGAATTTTATATTGCATGGCTTCTTCTTTTAACGTATTAGCTGAATAGTACACAGCCTAGCAGTTTACCTTATGCCATTTAGTTAAAAGTTATAATCAAGGTCAACTAAAACTTTGACTTGGCGCCCCTGGCCCCCACAGGTGACTGAGTGCGGCAGCGAGGGCAGCCCGATGTCGCGGACGAGCGACGGGGCGCCCGAAGGCGACCTGCGGCCCTTGACCCGCAACCCTGCGGCGGCGAGGCCCCTGCTCGGTGGAGCGTGGGGCGAACAGCTAGGCGGCCTTTCTTCGGTCCGCAACTCGGCGGACGGCGCTGGGGACTCACATGGCCTGGGCTTGGTGTGCTTCAGATGGGGGCGCCAGTGGGGCCCGGGACAACCCGGGAGTACGCATAAGGCATCGGGGCCCGTGCAGGGTCTACTGTGGAGCAACGCCGGACGGCTCACATGTGAGGTGAGGCCTACGGGTTCTTTGGCGGCTGGACGGTGTCTGGGCTTGGAGGCATACGGAGCGTGGCGATTGCTGGGGCTGGAGCTGTGCGTGTGGGGCCTAGTACAGCGGCCTGATCCTACACTGGTTGCGTGGCTTGTCCTGCGCCGCTTTTGGTGCCGCGTTGGGTCGACAATAAGTATGTTCTGATTTGTTGGCTTACTTGTGTTTTCCATTTTGGGGGTTCTGTTGGGGTGCAGGGGGGTGGGTTCCGGGTCCGGGGACTTCCTTGGTGCTGCACTGGGCGCCGCTCCTTTTTATGTACAGGGATGGTTGGCTTTGGGGGAGAGATCTCTGGCTGGCATTGGACACGACCCACGGGGGGTCGCCACACCCCGTATGATGCCCCATGCCCCCGACTGAGTTTCGGATCCTCACATTAAATGTGAGGGGGCTTAACAACCCAGTGAAACGGAAGGCAGTGCTCTCCCTGCTGGAGGCCTCCAAAGCAGACATTTGCCTGCTACAGGAAACCCACCTTCTACAGAAAGACTGCTCCAGGATGCGGTCCCGCTGCTTCCCTCACCAATTTTATTCCTCTTCTCCCAATAAAACGGCGGGGGTGGCAATACTGGTGGCCCAGCGCTTCAGAGGGAAGGTCCTACAGAAAGGGGTAGAGTTGAAAGGGAGGCTGTTATCCTATAGGTTCTCTCTGGGAGGGGCGACCTTTACGATTTGCTCTGTCTATGCCCCAAACGAACACCAGGAAAAGTTCTTTCACACAGCCCTCACGGAGGTCACCTCATCCCCTGATAGACACATTCTGGTGGGCGGGGATCTGAATTTAGTGACGGACACTATACAGGACAGGTCTGGTCAGCGCTATTCGCAGGCTGGTGCCCTCTCCGGCGAAGGACTGGCTAGGCTGAAGGAATTGGGTATGGTGGACCTGTGGCGTAGCCTACATCTAGACAAGAGGGAATACACATACTACTCTCACACACACAAAACTTATGCCCGCCTTGATTACTTTTTAGCCTTGTCTGACCATTCTCCCATGGTGGCGTTTTTTTCCCTTCCGCCGTTGACACGCACACCACATCACTGGAAACTGCACGACGCGCTACTGCATCGTAGGGAGTCGGCGGCCGAGAACGCGGAACGCGCGCGCAAACGAGAGGAACTGTCGCGGAGGACGAGGGAACTCGAACGTATGCATCAATGCACGGGGGCACCAAGAATATGGCGGCAGCTGCGACAGGTTCGGCAGCAACTGGCGGCGCTCGACCAGGACCGGGCGGAATATGCAGCGCTACGGGTGCGACATTTGTATTATACAGGGGGGTCCGATGTGGCAGATTGCTGGGACGTGCGCTCCGGGAAGTGCAGCAACGCCAAACGGTTCAGAAAATCACGACAGGGGAAGGGCTGGTGGTCACCGAGGATGCGGACATCGCAGCGGCCTTCAGCGCCTTTTACACCTCCCTATACACGGGGGCGTCGCTGGACCCTGCGGAGGGAGAGAGATTCTTGACGTCCATTCCCACCCCGTCCCTGACCTTAGAGCAGGCGGAGACGCTGGATCGACCTATTCGGCCTGAGGAGGTGATTGCAGCCATCTCACGTCTCAAGCTGGCCAAGGCTCCGGGACCGGACGGCTTTTCTGCCATCTTCTATAAGACGTCCTGCACGCAGGTGGCCCCGCTACTGACAGCCCTCTTTAACTCTTTTGTAGACCAAGGCGCAATCCCGGGGGACCTCCTAGAGGCCACCATCTCGGTTATCCCCAAACCGGGGAAGGACCGCTCGCGCTGCGAGGCCTGCCGGCCTATCTCTCTACTCAATGTAGACCTCAAGCTCTACACTAGCATTCTGGCGACGCGGCTGGCGCCGCTGATGCCGGGTCTGATCGACCCGGATCAAGCGGGATTCATCCCTGAGTGCCATACGGTGGATAACACAAATAGAGCACTGCATCTCATTGAGAAGGCCACGAGGACAACTGGCGAGTACATGTTTCTCGCAATAGATGCCGAGAAGGCGTTTGACCGGGTCCATTGGCCCTATCTGGAGCAGGTGTTGGCAAAGGCAGGTCTGGGCGTCAAATTTCGCACGTGGGTCCTTAACTGCTATTCTTATCCCACGGCAACGCTCAGGGTCAACAGGTGCACGTCTCCCAGATTCCCCATAGAGCGGGGCACGAAACAGGGGTGTCCGCTGTTGCCCCTGCTCTTTGCCCTGTATATGGAGCCGCTGGCTCAACTGATGTGGCTCAATCCGGAGGTGCACGGTATTAAGTTCGGGGCGTACACACACACTATCAGCCTTTATGCGGACAACGTCCTTTTGTCTCTATCCTCCCCGAGTACTTCTCTGCCTGTCTGTGTGGAAAGCCTTGATGCCTTCGCTAGGGTGTCGGGGTTTAAGGTTAACATGGCCAAATCGGAGGCTTTAGATCTTTCTTTGGATTCGCACACCCGGTCCCAACTACAACGGCGCTTTCCATTCCGTTGGTCGCAGACGACCGTCCCTTATCTAGGCATCCACCTAGCACCCACGCTGCACGAAACGGTCCGGGTCAATTATACGCGCCTGCGCCCCCTTACCCACAAAGAACTGAGTCGGTGGAAACACCTGCCGTTGTCGTGGTTGGGTAAAGTGGCGGCTGTAAAAATGACGGTTCTGCCACAGATTCTTTATCTATTTCGGGCCATCCCCCTACGCCCTCCGGACCGCTGGCTTTGCCAGACGCAAGCCGAATTGGCACAATTCATATGGAACGGCATGAAGCCCAGGATGAAACTCAGGTTAGCTACGCTGCCTCCTGAAAAAGGGGGCTTAGGGCTACCGAATCTCCTGTTGTACTACCAGGCGACCCAACTTCGAACGCTTGTGGAGTGGAGCAGACGGGAGTCGGGGAAGCATTGGCTTTTCCAAGACCAAGCCATAGCAGGCCGCCCGCTGCAGGAGGTTCCCTTTCTCCGCAGGCAGCATAGACCTCCTAACCTTTACGAGTCTTATATTACAAGGGTACCGCAGAAGGTGTGGGATAGCACCAATCTGAAACATGACCTGACCACCTTCCCATCCCCGCTTACTCCCTTACTGGAGAACCCTGATTTCACTTCACTCCTGGACAGGATGTCGCGGCCTATGGGAAGTGGCGACCATCGGGATGTAGAGTTTTGTTCCATATGTACAACAGGGATGGGATCATCTCCTTCGAAACCTTTAAGCAAGAATATGGCCTGCCGGAAACGGAACGCCTCCGGTATCTGCAGGTTTGGCATTGGGCGCTGAATAGCCAGGTGCGAGCTGAATCCGATAGGCGACTGCGACCCTTTGAATATTGGCTGATCACAAGGACTGCGGATAAGCACCTCATCTCTGACCTTTACCGCATGCTACTAGACCGATACTCCCAGGTGTACAATTCCGGTAGGGCCCGTTGGGAGCGGGAACTGGGCCGCACGCTCAGTTATAAAGACTGGGATGGTATCTACTACCGCGCACGCCACTCCGCCTATCACATGGGTTTGAGAAGACACTCTCACTAAAATTGTATCTTACTGGTATTATACCCCAGAAAGACTACACGAAATGGATCGCAAGCGAGAGGCGTTGTGCTGGCGCGGCTGTGGGACTGAGTCCACCTCCAGGGTTATTGGAAGTCAGTCCTGGATGAAGTCGATTCCCATTTTGATACTGAAATCCCACGATTCCCTTCTTACGTCCTGTTGGGCCTGCCAGATCCCATAACGTACCCGTTACGGTCACGCAGGGGCAGACTGATCACCATCGCTATCGGGTCCGCATTGCAGAACATCATGTCGCTATGGGGCACCACACATATTCCTACGTTCCAGGGATGGCTTTATCGCCTGTGGGCGGTCCTTGGCATGGAAAAATTGTCCCTGATCAAAGCGGGCGAGGGAGCCAAATATGCGGACCTGTGGCAGCCATTCCTTTCCCTATTAGCCACGGAATTTAGAGAAGTCACGTGCCCTAGGTACTTGCGCCTACTGTGTTTGTCCCAGACTGACGACTGATGAGTTGGGAGGGTGACTGCCCTCTACTGAGGAGGATCGGACCTGGAACTGGGGGGCGGGGGAGGGGGGTGTTAGGCTAGGGGGGGTTTGGGAGGGGCGGGGTGTTTTCTTCTTCTTTATAATTTTTTGGCGTTCTACTTGTCCAACAACGAGGCATATATGGTTGCACTGCTTATTCTGTCAATCTACACTAGAGGGTCACCTGGGTGACTCATACTTCAAAGGCCCTTTGTGGGGCATGCAGAGCGGCCTTGGGGTATTGGATCTAGCGGCACTGAGCCCGTCCCGTTCTTTGGCACACAGCTCAGGGCATGGAGAGTGGGGGCGGTGGTCGTTGAGGGATCGCAGTGTGGTTGGTGCCTGTTAGACCTGTCTGGATTTTTTTGCGCAGTCCCTCCTCATTATTATTTATTTTGTCCCCTTTTTGCCCCTCATATCCTTACTATTTTTCTGTCTACTATTTTTTTAGGTGTTGGTCAAGGGGATAGGTGTTCTTTTTCCCCCCATAATCTTTTACCTCAGGCCCTGAGGCCTGTTCTGACAGGAAAGCTGGCACCACCTAAAATGGTGGCCACCAACTGCCCCAACTGTCGCACCTAGAACTTGGCCATAGCTTAACATAGGGCATTCCAGAACCTTCTGGTCCATGCTGGACCATTGAAGGGCAGCCTATAAAAGGCGGAATGCGGGGCAGCCATTTTGTCTACCTGTGAGAGTCAGCTGGAGGATAGGCTATCTTGGAAGGTGGGGAAGAGGCTAGTGTGAGGGTTGACCTCCTAGACTGGGAAGTAGCCTAGCTAATCCACTTCTCTACTCCTCCTTTGGGATCCTTGTCTTGTCCCCGCTGTAGTTGGTTAAGGGAGACCCTGGGCGCCTGACTGACCCCTAGCTTCAACATAGTGGGGTGTGAACAGGAGAAGGAGACTGTGGTGCTGCGGAGCACAGTCCTCTGTCCAGTGGAAGGAACTCTGCTTATCCCCTAAGACAGTGGAGGGTTAATGCTGGTGGCCCCCACCCTTTTATTCATCCCTCAAAACCATACTGCCCTGGTTTTTATTGACTGTCCCTTCATCCAATTACCCCCGTCGAAGTTACCTCTCATCTGCTGTGAGCTGTGGCCAGGAGAGATCGGCGCTGGCTTGTGACTGGGACCCCTAGGGCACCATTCGCGCATTGGTCTGGTCCACCCCGGGATCCACTGAGGCTGAGGAACCTTGCGAGGCTTCCTCTCGTGAGCGGGACCCCGGGGGCGCTTTCCGCGCTTCCGTGTATGGCCGAGTGACAACCGGTGTTCTGAGGAAAGCCTGGTGAGACACTTCTCATTGGCGCCTTCGCGCATGCCTGGTTGTGGCTGTTTTTCCCCGGAAGGAGGGGCAGAGGAGTGAGCAGGCCCAGGAGTAAAGTGTCTACTCTACGAGCGAGTGCAGACTGAGGCGGCGCCAGCCTAGCGCTACTGCGCATGCCCGCAGAGGAAGCGTTCTGGAGGTCCGACGCTGAGGAAAGGCTCCACAGGTCCCCAGGGAGCGCCGAGTGATCTGCGGTTCCCTCCTGCTCGAGCGCCACTCTGCGGATCGGGCGCGAGCAGGGAGGGAGTGTTGGGAGGCCCGAGAGGGGCTGGTGAAGCATTGAGCAATTTGCCCCGGTTGGCCTCCGCTTGGGAGCCCCACTGAGGAGCCGGCCCGAGCTCTGAGGGCCTCTTCAGTGATAAATCCCTGACCCCCTTCGTTGGCTGTCCCCCCCTCGAACCTGAAGCAGGACGATCCCAGCTTCCAGTAACAAGTAAGGAGGGTGAGACATGGGGGAGTGACTTCTACTCCATAAATTGGTGCTATACATTGAGATTCTGGCCCCCTTGAGTACAGCGTCCATGAGAAATCCCTGGCCAGGTTTTATGGGAAGCTGAATTGAGTGCTAGTTACCAATGTCACCTTGGATGAGATAAGTAGGAGAATTGTAAAGTTGTTCATTCAAAGGACACTGGTTACCCGAGCTAAAATAAGGGCTGATCTTGTCAATAGTTAAAGTAATGTTGTGATAAGGGTTGCATTTGAGTAAGCAAAGTATGATAAATGCACCACAGAGCTAATGAGATGTACTGCTAATACTGTTTAGTGTGGCAATCTGATACTTTGAAAGTACCTTTATTGACTTTCTGACAAATGTGATGAACCTTGTATTTTAAATAGCAATTTGCTTAACAGTTCGAAAAGTATTTTTGCTGATTCTAAAGTCGCCTGAAATGTTCTAAACTGTATATCTTGAAAGCAAAGAGTATATTATTTTTATAAAGCAGTACTTATTTTTCCATATTTTTGGTGTAGCGTTTTCTTTTGTGTGATATTGCGTGGTTTTACTTTTGGGTGGTCTGCAACCTTAACACTGTGCCTCTGAAATGCATGTCTTGCCCTAGGCCAGGCTACCCCAGTTCCAACATTTGGTGCCTAGCGGTGGGATTACTGACTTGGTTGCAGCTACTCACTAGTAATTCAACGCAATACACTAAACCTACACCAGGAGTTTTCTCCTTGCGGCCCTCCTAATTTACATTTTTGTTTTTTCTAAATTTATTTCTGGTGGTGGGTGGAGGTTGACCCTAGGACACTTTCGGTTTCCTCCTGTGTGAAAAGTTTATACTCTAGCAAAAATGGAGATAAATGTCGAAGAGCTGGATAACTATACTGTGACCCAACTAAAGGACTGGTGTCAGCAGCAAGGTGTGTTTTTCAACAAGGGTGCCAAGAAAGGCGAGCTGCAGACAAGCATACGGGCATGGGTGGAGGCTCATTCCGGGGAGGTACCAGTGTCAGAGGGGAGTGACAGGGACACTGTCGTTGAGACTGCAATGCTGTACCAAGCGGAGGGAGGAAATCTACTGACAGGTTCCAAGACACCTCCCCGGGCGGGCAGCAGCGTCTCGGAAAAGGGTTTAACTGAAGCCGAGCTAGAAGATAGGAGGGAGGAGAGGAGAATGAGGCTGGAGTTAGCTAGGATGGATATGCAAAGGGAGGAAAGGAGGTTAGCTCATGAGCGAACCCTCAAGGAGATGGACCTACAGGTCCTAATACAAAGGCCTCCCACTCCAGACAATGGTGGCAGCGAAAAGAAAGTAGACACCAGGGAATCCAGACCCTACTTACCTAAAGATGTCATCGCTAGTTACACCTCAGGTGATGACATTGCCAAATGGTTAGCCGCCTACGAAGTTTCTTTAAGGGCTCACGGGATCCTTGAAACTCACTGGGGAGGTGGGTTGTACAAATACATGCCACCTGCTGGCAGAGACACCTTGTTGGCTCTGGAGCAGAATGAGCAAACCCACTACCCTGCCATGAAGGTGGCACTGGTGAAAAAGTTTGGACTTACCCCTGAAAGGTACAGACAAAAATTCAGGGGAAGTCACAAAATGAGTAACCAGAATTGGGTAGACTTTCTAGACTACGCCAAGAAAGCTTTAGAGGGTTGGGTCAAGGGCAGCGAGGTAAAGGATTATGAGGGGCTGTACAATCTATTTTTGAAAGAACACCTCCTCGAGAAATGTTTTCCCGAGTTGCGCCAACACCTGGTGGACAGCAAGCTGACCGATCCCCGGAAGCTTGCAGAGGAGGCGGACACTTGGGCAAGTACCCGGGTGTCCTCCAAGGGGACTGGAGGGGATTCTCAGAAAGCCGGACAGGGCGCCCCCCAGAAGAAAGAGGGAGGAGATAAAAAGAAGGAGTTCTCCAAAGGTCCCCAAAATAATTTCCAAGGTAAGGGAGCAGGTTTCACCCCTAGGGCAAACCCGCCCAGAAACCCTAATCCTGGCCAAAGCCAGCAGCCAAGGGTTCTTCACTGTTTTGAATGTGGTGGTGTTGGACATTATAAGGGAGATGTCAAATGCCCAAAGAGACCACACCCTCCCACCGGAGGAAAGTCACCGGGAGTAGCTAGTGTAGCGCTCGGGGAGGAGTTGCCCTTAGATAAGGGGGGTGAGTGGGCGGGTGTCACCTTAGTGTCCCTGGGAGAGCGGGAGATGGTGCCAAAGATCCAGGTGCCCCCAAATACTATTAAGTATGGGCAATGGGTTACCATCAATGGCCAAAGAGGGGAGGCTCTGAGAGATACAGGAGCCAGTATGACTATGGTGAGAAGTCAACTGGTGTCTCCAGAGCAGGTTGTTCCCAATGTACTCCACCCCGCCGCGATGGCTGACGGCAGAATGGGCCACTATCCAGTGGCTGAGGTTCCCTTTGAGTGGGAAGGGGTTGCAGGTTCACTTCGAGTTGCCGTAAGCCCTGCCGTGCCAGTTGATTGTCTGTTGGGGAATGACATGGAGCACAACACTTGGAGAGAGGTGGAATACCGGACGCATTCTGCGATGCTGGGTACACCTGACTGGGCCTGTGTAAGCACACGGTCTGCGACTGCCCGGAGAGGGAGTTCGCCTGGGTTGGAGCCTGGAACAATGGCCCAACCCGCTGCCAAAAAGGGACAGAAACGGAGACAGGGACAGCCTACTTCGGCTTCCACGCCCCATGAGACAGATCGGCCACCTGCAGTGGTAGGCCAGGAGTCCGTGGAGGGGGGAGTAGACTCTCTGGAGGATTTACCCATCCCTGCTGAATGGCATGTGGAGGGAGGTCCTACCAGAGAGGAATTCTGTAAGGGGCAGAGAGAGTGCCCTACCCTTGAGGGACTGAGGCGTCAGGCTGAAGCCCAGGCAGCAGGTGATGCTACGGGACACCACCATATTTACTGGGAGGATGGCCTCCTCTACAGTGAACCCAAGGTACCTCTACCTGGCTCATCAAGGGCCTTGGTGGTCCCGCAGCAATACCGAGCCTTTCTGCTGGAATTGGCTCATGCGATACCACTGGCAGGACACTTAGGCCAGGACAAGACCTTTGCACAGCTTGTCCTCCACTTTTACTGGCCTCAGATGAAAGTGGCGTCCAACACATATTGTAGGACATGTGTAACCTGCCAGGCCAGTGGGAAGACAGGGGTGAAGCTAAAGGCTCCCCTGGAACTACTTCCTGTCGTTAGCACCCCCTTTGAAAGGGTGGGCATCGACATTGTAGGGCCATTGGATCCACCAACAACAGCTGGTCACAGGTTCATCCTGGTTCTGGTGGATCATGCCACACGGTACCCAGAGGCCATCCCTCTGAGGACTGTTACTGCACCTGTGGTAGCTAGGGCCCTGATGGGAATCTTCACTAGGGTAGGATTCCCGAAGGAGGTTGTGTCTGACAGGGGGACTAACTTCCTGTCTGCTTACATGCGGACCATGTGGAAGGAGTGTGGGGTGACCTACCGGTTCACCACTCCTTATCACCCCCAGTCCAATGGACTGGTTGAGAGGTTTAATAAGACCCTGAAGGGCATGATAAGAAGTCTGCCAGAGAGTTTACGGAGGAAGTGGGACATCCTCCTACCTTGCTTACTGTTCTCCTACAGAGAGGTGCCACAGAAAGGAGTGGGCTTCAGCCCGTTCGAATTGTTGTATGGGCACCCGGTGCGTGGGCCTCTCAGCCTGGTGAAGGAAGGATGGGAGAAGTCTCCCAGAAAACCTCCCCAGGATGTGGTGAGCTACATGTTGGCCTTCAGAAGCCAGATGGCCAAGTTGTGGAAGCAGGCTGCTGACAACTTGGAGGCCAGTCAGGCAGTCATGAAGGAATGGTATGATCAGAATGCTCACCCGGTGGAGTTGGAGCCTGGCCAGAAGGTTTGGGTGATGGAACCTGGAGAGCTAAGTGCCCTTCAGGATCGTTGGACAGGCCCATTTGAGGTGTTGGAGAAAAAGGGTAAGGCCACTTACTTGGTGGATCTTAAGACCCCGCGGCAGCCCCTACGGGTGCTGCATGCCAATCGCCTCAAGCCCCACCATGAGAGGCCAGAGGTCATCCTGATGTTGGTGACTGATGGTGCTGAGGAAGCAGAAAGCGAGCCTCTCCCAGACCTCTTTTCATGTCAAGAGAAGGATGGGTCGGTGGAGGGAGTAATTCTCTCCCCGTCTCTCACTCCTGAGCAACGAGAGGATTGCCGACGGGTATTGGGGCAGTACTCTTCACTGTTTTCCCTTGTCCCGGGAAGAACCCACCTGTGTACCCATGATGTGGACACAGGAGACAGCCCTCCAGTGAAATCCAAGACCTATAGGCTGTCGGACAAGGTGAAGGCTAGCATCCATGGCGAAGTTGCCAAGATGTTAGAGCTAGGAGTGATAGAACCGTCCAGCAGCCCTTGGTCCAGTCCGGTGGTGCTAGTCCCAAAAGCCGCCCCACCGGGTACCACACCAGAACTGAGGTTCTGTGTGGATTACCGAGGACTGAACTCAGTTACCAAAACTGATGCTCATCCAATCCCCAGGGCGGATGAGTTAATTGACCGGCTAGGAGCTGCCCAATACCTGAGTACCTTTGACCTCACTTCAGGGTACTGGCAGATCTCCTTGACAGATGGAGCAAAGGAAAGGTCAGCCTTCTCCACGCCTGAGGGACACTTCCAGTTCTGTGTGATGCCCTTTGGGCTCAAGAACGCCCCTGCCACATTTCAGCAACTGGTGAACCAGGTCCTCTCTGGAATGGAGGGTTTCTCGGCTGCTTACCTGGATGACATTGCTGTCTTCAGTAGCAGTTGGGAGGACCACTTGCAACATTTGCAAGCAGTTCTCCAGGCGCTGAAACAAGCTGGATTGACCATCAAAGCCAGTAAATGCCAGATTGGTCAGGGGTCGGTTGTGTACCTTGGACACTTGGTGGGTAGGGGGTCCGTGCAACCCCTACAGGCGAAGATTGAGGCAATCATGGCCTGGGAACCCCCCAAGACACAGACTGAGGTCCGAGCTTTCCTGGGCCTCACAGGTTACTACCGTCGCTTTGTGAAGGGGTATGGCACTATTGTAGCGCCCCTCACAGAGCTCACCTCTAGGAAACAACCTCGACGGGTAGTTTGGACAAAGGCTTGTCAGCAAGCCTTTGAAAAGTTGAAGCAGGCAATGTGCGAAGCACCGGTCCTGAAGGCTCCCAATTTCTCCAAGGAGTTTATTGTGCAAACAGATGCATCCGAACATGGCATTGGGGCAGTGTTATCGCAACTAAATGAAGAGGGCCTGGATCAGCCTGTAGTCTTCTTATCCAGGAGACTGCTTCCCCGGGAACAGAAGTGGAGTGCAATTGAGAGGGAAGCTTTTGCGGTGGTGTGGGCTCTGAAGAAGCTGCGGCCATACCTCTTTGGCTCGCACTTCCTGGTTCAGACTGACCACCGCCCCCTTCGTTGGCTGATGCAAATGAAGGGGGAAAATCCCAAGCTGTTGAGGTGGTCCATCTCCCTACAGGGAATGGACTTCCGGGTGGAACATCGGCCTGGAGTGGACCACGCAAACGCAGACGGTCTCTCCAGGTATTTCCGCCTTAGTGAAGAGGACTCCCAAGGGGTTGGGTAGTTCTCCCCACTTTCAGCTGGGGGGGACGCGTGTTAGACCTGTCTGGATTTTTTTGCGCAGTCCCTCCTCATTATTATTTATTTTGTCCCCTTTTTGCCCCTCATATCCTTACTATTTTTCTGTCTACTATTTTTTTAGGTGTTGGTCAAGGGGATAGGTGTTCTTTTTCCCCCCATAATCTTTTACCTCAGGCCCTGAGGCCTGTTCTGACAGGAAAGCTGGCACCACCTAAAATGGTGGCCACCAACTGCCCCAACTGTCGCACCTAGAACTTGGCCATAGCTTAACATAGGGCATTCCAGAACCTTCTGGTCCATGCTGGACCATTGAAGGGCAGCCTATAAAAGGCGGAATGCGGGGCAGCCATTTTGTCTACCTGTGAGAGTCAGCTGGAGGATAGGCTATCTTGGAAGGTGGGGAAGAGGCTAGTGTGAGGGTTGACCTCCTAGACTGGGAAGTAGCCTAGCTAATCCACTTCTCTACTCCTCCTTTGGGATCCTTGTCTTGTCCCCGCTGTAGTTGGTTAAGGGAGACCCTGGGCGCCTGACTGACCCCTAGCTTCAACATAGTGGGGTGTGAACAGGAGAAGGAGACTGTGGTGCTGCGGAGCACAGTCCTCTGTCCAGTGGAAGGAACTCTGCTGATCCCCTAAGACAGTGGAGGGTTAATGCTGGTGGCCCCCACCCTTTTATTCATCCCTCAAAACCATACTGCCCTGGTTTTTATTGACTGTCCCTTCATCCAATTACCCCCGTCGAGAGTTACCTCTCATCTGCTGTGAGCTGTGGCCAGGAGAGATCGGCGCTGGCTTGTGACTGGGACCCCTAGGGCACCATTCGCGCATTGGTCTGGTCCACCCCGGGATCCACTGAGGCTGAGGAACCTTGCGAGGCTTCCTCTCGTGAGCGGGACCCCGGGGGCGCTTTCCGCGCTTCCGTGTATGGCCGAGTGACAACCGGTGTTCTGAGGAAAGCCTGGTGAGACACTTCTCATTGGCGCCTTCGCGCATGCCTGGTTGTGGCTGTTTTTCCCCGGAAGGAGGGGCAGAGGAGTGAGCAGGCCCAGGAGTAAAGTGTCTACTCTACGAGCGAGTGCAGACTGAGGCGGCGCCAGCCTAGCGCTACTGCGCATGCCCGCAGAGGAAGCGTTCTGGAGGTCCGACGCTGAGGAAAGGCTCCACAGGTCCCCAGGGAGAGCCGAGTGATCTGCGGTTCCCTCCTGCTCGAGCGCCACTCTGCGGATCGGGCGCGAGCAGGGAGGGAGTGTTGGGAGGCCCGAGAGGGGCTGGTGAAGCATTGAGCAATTTGCCCCGGTTGGCCTCCGCTTGGGAGCCCCACTGAGGAGCCGGCCCGAGCTCTGAGGGCCTCTTCAGTGATAAATCCCTGACCCCCTTCGTTGGCTGTCCCCCCCTCGAACCTGAAGCAGGACGATCCCAGCTTCCAGTAACAAGTAAGGAGGGTGAGACATGGGGGAGTGACTTCTACTCCATAAATTGGTGCTATACATTGAGATTCTGGCCCCCTTGAGTACAGCGTCCATGAGAAATCCCTGGCCAGGTTTTATGGGAAGCTGAATTGAGTGCTAGTTACCAATGTCACCTTGGATGAGATAAGTAGGAGAATTGTAAAGTTGTTCATTCAAAGGACACTGGTTACCCGAGCTAAAATAAGGGCTGATCTTGTCAATAGTTAAAGTAATGTTGTGATAAGGGTTGCATTTGAGTAAGCAAAGTATGATAAATGCACCACAGAGCTAATGAGATGTACTGCTAATACTGTTTAGTGTGGCAATCTGATACTTTGAAAGTACCTTTATTGACTTTCTGACAAATGTGATGAACCTTGTATTTTAAATAGCAATTTGCTTAACAGTTCGAAAAGTATTTTTGCTGATTCTAAAGTCGCCTGAAATGTTCTAAACTGTACATCTTGAAAGCAAAGAGTATATTATTTTTATAAAGCAGTACTTATTTTTCCATATTTTTGGTGTAGCGTTTTCTTTTGTGTGATATTGCGTGGTTTTACTTTTGGGTGGTCTGCAACCTTAACACTGTGCCTCTGAAATGCATGTCTTGCCCTAGGCCAGGCTACCCCAGTTCCAACAGTGCCCATCTAACTACAAGCGCTCACTGCGACGGAGGCGCAGCGGCCGGAGCACACACTTTCCCCTTCCCCTCCCCCTCTTCCCTTTTCCCTCTGTTTTATGACGCGGCCGGCCCGATTGGGTTGTAGGCGGCTTGCTGTGTTAAATAGTCCGGGACCCACCGTGATTCATTGATCTGATTGCACAAAATCGTATTACTGAGCCGGCCCGTTGGGTTGTAGGCGCCTCTTTGTCTATGGTTTTGAGTATACCTAATAAAACAGATTTAATACTAAAATAGAGAGGAACTCAAAGCTAAGGTGTCATTTGCATACATTCAGTGAATCCATGGGAAGGCACAAAAACTATGGCTGCTATATGTGCATTGTGACGGGTGCACATTACAATGACGCCTCCGACATGCATTTGTTTTTCGGGTGAGGCCACGAAGAACAGTGCCTTTAGAGTGAGAGGTTAAGGTAGAGTAAACAACATCAACTGGAACAGTCGAAGCCCTTTTAAAGTTTTGCAACAAATGTAAACATAATATCTCTGCAATTTAAGCTTTTCTCATGGTATTTGTGAGTTTTTGTTCAAAGGTAATACAGTATGTGTAAAGGTCTAGGTAATCTATAGCTTTTATATAGCTGTATATCGTTTTTTTTTCCTCATTGAATTTCACGTCCTGTGACTTTACACTGAGTACACTACACAGGTCTCGTGGATAATAACCACCACACTCCCCCACACCCCACCAGACTCCCCCATACCCAATATAATTCTGGTACACAAAGCCTCTACTTACATTATTTTTGGGTATGCAGCCTTTGATCTGGGTTTGCGATCCCAGTTTTAAGTCCATGGACACAAAGGAACACTGTACTTACTTTTCTCCAACAAGTATGGTTCCTGGACCTGTAAAGATCATGGTATGCTTGTTTTTACAGAAAATCGAATTTTTCACCTCTTCTGGAATATAATTTGGACTGATTTGGTGCTGTGACATGGATCCTGTGTCCCAAGCAGAGTGACAGATTCAAGTTTGCAAACCTCAAATGGCCAGATTGGCAGCCTAGATTAAAAACCAGGCTAGGAGATCCACCTACACAAATACATGTATGATTGTTTTCCTCTTAAGCCCTTCTCTAGCATTGTACAAAATACTTATTCCAAAAAAGTATTCTAACTGCAGAAGTATTGTCTTCATTTTTTTGGAACATGTATTTATTGCCATTTAAAGATGACATTGACAGAGTAAGCTTGATCATAATGCATTGTATTGTTATACTATCCATTAGCATATGTTACCGTGATATTCAGTCTCTGCTTAGTCCATTATTCTGGCAACAATGGGATGTCGCTTCTGCAGAAGTATTGTCTGCATGCCAAATTTCTCATTCACAATAAATTCTATACTGGACTCTGAATGCAAAATGTAACTTTTGGAACGCCTCCAATTATTTTGACCACTTCATGGCTCTCAATCAATCTGTAACAACTTCTGCATGATCAGTTGGGCAAATATTACTTAAGACATGCAGATCTGTCAACAGAACCAAAGTAATGCATGCGGATGACATTCCTGAGAGCAAATGGATAGAACCTTACCTACAGAGTTGCTATTGCTAATTTGCTAATGAGTGGATGCAAAAGAAACATAAATCAGAAACTATTCTGTTTAAGTTACATTATAAAAGCTAACATTCCGGAATCTATCCTGTTATTTTGGCATATAATTGCACAAAGAAAAGAACAGGTTTCTTTTGCATTTGGTAAAAGCCATAGTCCTACTATAGCAGAAATTAGTGGACTGGGAAATTCTAGGTGTCTTACGAACATTTTTATGAAACTACATACTGAAACATGCATAAAAATACACACAAGAGAAACCGGTGGCATGGCTTTTTATGTGTTTAAATGATGTTTCATGCAACACAGCCATTCTGTTTGTTAACATGGCCACTGTTTGTATAGTTAATGCATTAGCGTGCATGATGGACACAAAAGGCCTACAAAATAGGCTAGCCTGTTTTATTACAAGGGCCATTTAGTTCATGCAGACTAACAAAATCCGTGCCCAATAGCCACATTTTCTCATGCTCAGAACAGTAGGGTTCTGTGTAGGTCCTATATTCTGAACAGAAGTAATGCCCACTGTCCTCTGTAGCAAAATTGAACGCAAGCTGATCCCCCCCCCCCCCCGCCCTTACTCCTTAGTAACATATACAAGATAGATATTTAAGATACTGGTGATTGGGGAAGAGTTACTCACATAGACCAGTTGGTGTGAGATGCTGAAATACGGAGTTACGACTTTAGGCCTGATAGCATTAAAAAGCTATGCAGGTAAGAGGGCTTTATGAGAAGCCATAAATAAACTAAAAAATATACTGTTAATCAGCTAGTTATAACTTAACTAGGGAATACATGCAGAAAGTAGTGGATAGTAAATAATCATAGAATGTAAAATACAAATGCCCGCATGCTGATTGTCAGGGACTGTCCGGGACTATGTGGGGAACACAGTCA
The DNA here is from genome assembly GCF_964261635.1 of Lissotriton helveticus. NCBI lineage: Eukaryota > Metazoa > Chordata > Amphibia > Caudata > Salamandridae > Lissotriton > Lissotriton helveticus. Next base: position 1,407,752,499 of record NC_136057.1, on the reverse strand, counting down.
GGGACTTGGCACTGGGTACAAAACTTACACAGGAAGAGGAATACAGCGCTGCCCAGGAATATACAGGGAGTCAGAGGAGAAAGAGGTATCCAAAGGGGAAGCCTGTACAAGTGAAAAAGATGGGTAAGACTTAGAAAGGAAGGGCACTCACAAAGCAATTTAGCATTCACAATAACTACACCCAGGACGAATGTGCAAGACATATATATGAAACAACATTAACAATAAAGGGGGATGTGGGGTAAAGCACTCAGGAGCTCCACATGGGAAGACTGAAGCTCAGTAAATTTCTTACCCACAATTGCTGTTACAGATATTGACTGCAAATACCCACATGTAGGATATGGATGCAAAGGCAGGGTCTGTGGAGCTTATACCTGTGGTGATGTTATAAATGTAACTCAAAGACAATACTCACAGTGAACAAGAAACACCATCTAGGTAGTTAGCTGTGCCCATGGATCCTGGCAATCAAACAGGAACACGCAAGGCAGTAACAGCAATGGGGTAGAACTAAACACAAGCACAAGCACAATGGACAAGGAGCTAGTAAGGAGGTGTGCTTAACAGGAAAGGAAGGAAATAACAGGGCACTCTTGGCAGAAAGCAGGTAACACACATACAAGGCAACAGAAGCAAGACATCAGAATAGAAAGACAGCAAACTAGAACTGGAACCAAGGAAATGGGAAGAAGGGCAGGGACTGGAAAAGGATATACAGAAGGGGAGGCTACAAGGGTATACTAGAATAGTGCAGTTTAAGGAATCAAGAAAACAAAGTAGCATAGAAGGAAGTGCTGGGCAGGGCCGGACTGAGAACCAAAACCGGCCTTGGCAAAGTGCTCGGCCGGCCCCCTTGGGTGCGACCAAGCTCTTTGGCGGGGCCGGTTTTCGGCCGATCTTGTTACAGGGCCGAAAACCTATGCTGCAAAAACAGCCCTGTAACAAATACGGTCCCCAGGGCCCAAAACCGGCCCCCACCCTTGCGGCGCACCGGGGGATTGACCCGGTGCCCGCAGCAGCCAATCCGGGCCTGGTGCTGGGGCAGGAACAAGAAGTGAGCTAAGGCTCAGGAGTCAAGGCAGCACTGCAGACGGTGCCGGTTCAGGAACAGGGAGTTAACAAAACTTCAGGAGTCAAGGCAGCACTGCAGGCAGTGCTAGTTCAGGAAACAGGGAAATTACTTTAGCTCAGGAGACAAGGTAGCACTTCAGGCAGTGCTGGTTCAGGAACAGGTATTTACTAAAGCTTGAGTAGTCAAGGTAGCACTGCAGGCGGTGCTGGTTCAGGAACAGGGAAATTACTTTAGCTCAGGAGACAAGGTAGCACTTCAGGCAGTGCTAGTTCAAGAAACAGGACATAGCTACAGCAAGGAAACAAGGAGTCAAGAGAGCATTGCAAGCAGTGCAATTCAGGAACAAGAACTAGCTGAAGCCCAGGTACAAGGAATAGCTATAGCTCGGAAACTCAGGAAACATGTTAGCACAGCAAGCAGTGCTAATTCAGGAGAAGGGCAACTGCTGCAGTTGAGGAACAAGGAATACTAAGGCACAGGGGTCAAGGTAGCACTGCAGGCAGTGCTAATTCAGGAACAAGGAAAACAGCAGCAGGTCAGGAACACGGCATAACTAAAGCTTAGGAAACACTGGAAACAAGAATAGCAGAAACACTGAAAACAAGAATAGCAAAAGCTCAGGAAACACTGGAACAAGGATTGGTCTCACCGGTAAACAGCTACAGTGACCAACCTTGGCCTGAACGGAGCTGGGACTTAAAATAGCTCAAAGTAATCATATGCATCAGGTGTGAGCAGGCTAGCAGCAGCCAGCCACAGGTGAGCTGAATTCCTCCACCCATCCTTGGCCTGCAGGGGTGGAAACAAAGCAGTGAGCAGGGAATTCTGGGTAATAGAGTTTCAGGCATGAGGAGACTGGCTTCAAGTATAAGCAGGCTGGCTTTCACAAAACCCGGCATGGATTGAGAATGGATGTCAATTCCCAATGAGTCTCCAAATGGCTGGGAGTCAGGATATGCATGCAGGGGAGGGTCTGGAAGGTTATTATAATACTGGAAAGTCCCACTATGTGGACCCCTGGTGGTGGGTACGAGAGCACAGGGAGCAAATCGTGACACTGATTTTGGATATCAGGGTGTGGCTCCTTAATACAAACTGTAAATGGGAGTTTCTGGCATATATTGTCCAGTATGCAGAACAGGGTTTTATGAAATAGACTAAAACACTTCCTTTACAGGGGAAAAGAGAGAGCCAATGAGTGGCAAATTCAACGTGTGGAAATTCTATTCTCAGCATATTATCCTGAAGATTATATATGTTGAAATGATACTATTCAGCAAACAATGTGCTTTGGTTTTTCCAGTGCGAGGGAATTAATAATTCCAATATATCCCTGACAAAATGATTGTTCTGTTGAGAGATGGTCTCTCACCAGACGCAATAGCTTGATGGAATACCATGGCTCCAATTATAGTCATAATGGTAGACCTACAGACTCATACCATTGTCTACTACCACAAAACTGAACAAACTTCCTGTGAGAAGCAAAGAGGGGGGACATCAGGAAGGTGTCTTTTAGGTCTAACCATACCATGCAGTCCCCTGGTAAAAGGACACCTCTCAGCTGATGGATTACATTAATCTTGAAGTGGCTTTACACTCGTTGAATTCCCTCAAATTTATTACAGGTTTGTGCTAGTGTTGCACTGGCCTACTGGGCAGTCTGACACTGCAGATGAGCCAACTTAAAAGGACCAGTGTATTGATTATTTTTGGGGCCCGTGGGCTGTCTGTAATATCCCTTGTTATTTATACTGCTATGTCAATACTCTAAATAGTTATGACTAAACGGAAGTTGTCTTATGTGCTTTCAGAGTCTTCCTTTGCCATTCCCATCCTTTCATGTATGTGTGTGTGTGTACGCATGCTTCCTCACTCAAGATTATAGTATGAAGAATGCGGGGGAGGGACCAGGTGGCGGTTAAAAGTAAAATTAATTCTGTCAAAAATCGGAGACTGATGACAAGCATTAAACCTTCTGTGGGAACTCACCATGTCTGAGAGAATTATTACACTGTTCTTTTGGAGATGAGGATGGAGCACAATATCCATGTCCATCTGCCTGCTGCTTATACTGTATCCCACCATGAGTGAGTCTTTTGTTTACCAGCTTTGTCTATGCTTTGAAAGGGCTGTCACCTTTGCGCTTCCTGAGCTTCCTCTGCTGCGCACTACTATCGCTTGTGATTCCACCTCTGTCTCCATGGCTGCACTGCTGGTCACGCCTACTTCCTCTGCTTAGACAAACACCCTGGGGAGGAGACTTCGTATCTGACTATTGCTTGAGCTATGAATACTAAAATGTCTAGCTATCATGTCAAGAACTTTCAATTCTATTAAGGATACAGAGGAGAGAATTATGCCTCTCATTCTTTATCTACTAAAACACAGCAGCCAATGAAAATAATACACAGAAAATACTACATTTCCAATGAGCACTTTTGCTCATCTTCCACCAAACAGGACCCCCCTGACCATATATATTGCCATGAAACCACAATCCTTCCTCTGTCTTTGCGAAACCAACAGCTTCAACCATGAACCAAACGATCTAACTCAAACGTGATCCAACTTGGTCCAACATGACCCGATGATCAGTCCAAGCACTCGCCATTCGAACGTCAGGGAAAATCGGGAAACTCCGATCCATCTAATGGAATCAGCCAGCCAAACCTGGACACAGACTTCACCGGTTTAGAGTCTGTGCCTGCGAAACAGAAAAAAATTTATCGTAATAACCCCACCTCTAACGAGCAAATGCAGTCAACAGGGGGGCTAACCTCAAACAGTGATATAGTTGTCATAACCACAATATACATAAACATTGATATATCTATTGTTACATATCACATTGTTTGCTGGTGGGATAATCCTTGCCTCTGTGTCCTCAATAGAAATTCTTGTCGCGATAGTTTGAAAAAAATGTATTCTATGTTAGAAGAAAATGTTTTTAGAAAGGAAGTGGAATGGCTGAAATGATCTCTGGCATCAGGTGGCTCTGAAAGGTGGAGAATAACCTGACATACAAAAAGTGTTCAATATTCCATTGTCAGTAAGGAAGGAAATATAGGAAGCCTTTTGGCAAACTGATGTATCATTGAACCTATTACAGCACTCTAGCGGTTATCCCCAGTGGCCGTTGCTAAAAAGAACACTGGTGAAGTGAGACTATGGATAGATTTACGCTAGGTGAATTGCCATTGGTGGTAGAGAACCAACTCTTGTCACTTATTGACAATATGGTGGCCACCCTCAGTGGTGACATGGTTTTCAACATCCTCAATTTCATGGCTGCATACCACCAGGAAGGATTGCTCTAAGAATAACTGCTTTTATCACATTTCAAGAGGCATTATAGTTTTGCTGCATACTTTCTGACCTGTACTCAATATCATCAGTCTTCCAGAGGATAATGAATCAGCTCTTTGAAGGCATTTAGTGATGTCCTGTTTTTTTAATAAATGAAGAAGTACACTTGCCTATTTTGCACAAAAGGACTGCAAAGAATTCATTATAGTGGACTCACATTCAGAAAAGAGAAATGCAAGTTCATGCTAATAAGTGTGGAATAACTGGGGCATGCCATCCAAGCCAACGTTGTTTTCTGTAATCACAGACACACTTACACTGAGCAATAAGGAGCGGCTTGCCTTATTCCTAGGATTATGTGAATTATATGCGACATACACAAAGAACTGTGCTGATCTGATACAGCCAATGAGAACATTGACAAAGAAAGATACAATGTTTGTGTACAAATAAGACCGTAAAGAAAGCATGTAGGAACTCTAAGAGCAATTTCAGTGAACGCCCTTTCTGAAGTCATTCGATGAGACACTGACATCTGGGGTAAATGTTGATGTGAGTGAAATCGGACTATGAGCAGTTCTGAGTCAAATTGGTAGGAATGAGGAAAGACTGACTGCCTTTGTGTTAAGTAAACTAAGAGATCCTAAGGCTAAATACTCAGTAATGGAATATGATCCTTTGGCATGCATGTGGGCTGTGATCACATTTAAGAGGTTTGTGTCAAGCAGAGCATCAGGGTCAAATTGGCAATGCGGGCACTCGGGCAATAGGCCGGTATCTGAGTTACAGCTGTGGGCAATTTGTTTTTTATAGTTTGGTGGCCGATTTGTGCTGTATCTGTGCTGATCAGATTCCGCCAGAGTCCCGGTGGGGGCCTGAGCGGCTTTTCTGGAGGCAGATGGTCCTCTGTTATCTCCCTTTTACCAACAAAACTGAGATGTCATTCCCAGTCTCTAGCTGGGCCGGCCCTTTATTGTATGTAGAGTGAACAGGGGGCCTGGGCAGAAGTGGCCTCACTTATATTTAGGTGTGGTTCACCATTCCATGGTGAACTAATCCATGACCAAAAAAGTCCTGGAAACATTTGCAATTGTTTATCTCTGTGAAGTCAAGAAAACATGCCTCTTTTAGAGAAACCCCGCCCTCTCCTTCTTTTCATTTAAAACAATTAAGCAGTGTTTTGCGAAAAGGCACAATCTGCAAATGTGGGCCACGTTTTTTTAGGGTGCCCATGCTTATTTTTTATCCCAATCCAACCCTGGCAAGCATTAAACCTTCTGTGGAAGCTCACCTTGCCTCACTGAGTTATTACACTGTCACTAGATTGGAATTTTTTTAAAAAAACAGCCTAAACACTGGTGCATACACCAGCCCATCTTGCAGTGTCAGAGGGCCCGCTAGGCAGTTTTAGCATGTGTGTGTGCCCTTTCATCATATAAAAGAAACACTGGGATAAACACTTAGGGACATATTAGGATGACGGGCGGACTTTCTCCGCCCGTCATCCTACTGGGGTTTGGGACTGCCCGCCATAAGGGCGGGGGTCCCGTGGGGGGTATTAGGATGTGCCCGCCACAGTGGCGGGCACATCCTGCATTTTTAGCATTGTGGCGGGCGGTGCTCTCTGCACCACCTGCCACAATGCTAAAAATGCATTCATGCATTTGCATAGACAAAGCGGCAGGCACCGTGCGGTGCCTGCCGCTTTGTTTATGCAAATGAAGGGGGGTACCACAGGTGCACCCCCACCTCTCCTTCACTCTGGGGGCCCGCAGGGGGCCCCCAGAGGGAAGACCGCATGCCACCACGGAAAGGCATCTACACAAGCCCATCATAATATGGCTGGCGGTGTCTAATAGACACCGCCACCATATTAAACCTTTTCCGCCCCCGTCGCAAGGCCCTCCCTGCCATCCTAATATGGCGGGGGGGAATTCAGGTGCGGATGGCGGGCGGATTGCCCCCGCCAGCCTGGCGGGGGCAGTCCGCCCGCCATCCTAATGGGCCCCTTAATTTCTTTACTGAGCAGCAAAGAAAAAAGAGGGGCAGTCTACAGAGGGTCTTATAAGGGTCAGCTAGGGATAATTGATAGACTATATCTTACTTTGTTATTAGTTTTTAGGTTGAGCCTAGCTGCAGCGCGCATGTGCTTCTTGCTCTGCGAGACTACTGTAGTAGAGTATGGGAGAGAAGACGTGCCCACTCTCCTCCCATATTTTTCATTAGCTTGTGTCATTGTCTTTCGGAAATACTGCATTTGGATTGGTTAATAGGCTTGTTAGTCCCTCCTTAGTACGGCTTTGTCTTCATTAGTACCCTCCCATGGCGATTGGCCCTTTTACTTCAGTTGTTATACAGGACCTGTTATTTAGTCTGTAAGCACTATTTACTTTATTTAGTGTCTCTTACTGCAGGGTGGACATGCGCTGCTTCCGCTGAAACCGCTTGTGTTTTTTTAAGCAGCACGGCCACCCCCGTAACACGGGCTCCTGCTTTCAATCACTTTAACCCGGCATTATCTTGTGTCTGTTTCAACCCTCCAAGTAAAATGGATTTAGAAATTATTCGCAAATTAAGTCATGTGAATTACAGGTAGCACACAATCCTGTGGTAATGGGCTGAAGCTGACAACCGCACATCTGTGTTACATGTCATCTGTACTAAAGCCACCAGATGGGTTGTTTTCAAAGGCCTATTTTACTAATAGGAACACCACCACCACCAATCCCACCACCACCACCAATCCCACCACCATCAATCCCACCACCTACATCAATACCACCACCTATACCACCATCACCAATATCACCACCACCAACACCATCAACACCACCAATACCACTACCACCACCACCAATACCACCACTAGTACCACCAACAATATCACCACCACCACCATCAATACCACCACTACCACCAATACCACCACTACCAATACCACCACCAGTACCTCCACCATTCAATACCACCACCACCAATACCACCACTAATACTACCACCACCACCACCTCCAGTACCACCACCACCACCACCACTACCACCACCAATACCCCCACCACCAATACCAATACCACCACCAATACCATCATATTCACCAATACCATCATCACCAATACCACCACCAATACCACCACTAATACCACCCCAATACCACCACCACCAATACCAGTACCGTCACCAATACCACCAATACCACCACCACCACTACCACCACCAATACCACCACCACCACCAATACTGGTTCACCAACAACCTCAAGGACACCAATACCATCATCACCAATACCACCACCAATACCACCACTAATACCACCCCAATACCACCACCACCAATACCATCATCACCAATACCACCACCAATACCACCCCAATGCCACCACCACCAATACCAGTACCGTCACCAATACCACCACCACCAATACCACCACCACCACTACCACCACCAATACCACCACCACCAAAACCACCACCACCAATACTGGTTCACCAACAACCTCAAGGACTCCAAGAAATCCTGCCGCACCCTCGAAAAAGCCTGGCGCCACGACCAGTCAACAGAAAACATGACAGCCCTCAAGAACGCCATCCGCAAACACCACCAGCTGATCCGCACCACCAAAAGGACAGCATTCAGAGAACGACTGGACAACAACACCCACAACAGCAAGGAACTCTTCAGCATCGTCAAAGAGCTCTTCAACCCCAGCGCCAGATACAACAACATTACGCCCTCGCAAGACCTCTGCGATTCACTCGCCTCGTTCTTCCACCACAAGATCGCCGACATACACAACAGCTTCGACACCCAGACCACACACCCAACCACCGAACCAACGCGCCCACCACCATCCTCTACGCCTGGAACCCTGTCAGCACTGAAGACACCACCCACGTAATGAACACCATCCACTCTGGCTCCCCAGCCGACCCCTGTCCTCACCACATCTTCAACAAAGCAGACTCCATCATCGCCCCCCAACTCCGGAACATCATTAACAACTCCTTTGCATCTGCCACCTTTCCAGAGAGCTGGGAGCATGCAGAGATCAGCGCCCTCCTGAAGAAACCCACCGTGGACCCCACGAACATCAAGAACTTCCGCCCCATCTCGCTCCTCCCTTTCCCCGCTAAGCTCATCGAGAAGACCGTCAACAAACAACTGACCGCCTTCCTCGAGACAAACGGCACCCTCGACCCATCGCAGTCCGGCTTCCGAGCCAACCACAGCACTGAGACCGCCCTCATCGCAGCCACGGACGACATCAGGTCCCTGCTCGACAACGGGGAAACTGCTGCCCTCATCCTCCTCGACCTATCGGCCGCATTCAACACAGTCTGCCATCGCACCCTAACAACCCGCCTCCACCACGCCGGGATCCAAGGAAAAGCTCTGGAGTGGATCACCTCCTTCCTCTCCGGCAGAACTCAGAGAGTCCGCCTCCCTCCCTTCCGCTCAGCGGCCACCAAGATCATCTGCGGCGTTCCCCAAGGCTCCTCGCTCAGCCCCACCCTCTTCAACGTCTACATGAGCCCCCTCGCAGCCATCGCACGCCAACACAACCTAAACATCATCTCCTACGCTGACGACACCCAGCTGATCCTCTCCCTCACCAACGACCCCACCACCGCCACCGCCAGAGCCAGCCTCCAGGACAGTATGAGAGACGTCGCGGAATGGATGAAGCTCAGCCGTCTGAAGCTGAACTCGAACAAGACAGAAGTCCTCATCCTTGGTCCACCCCCCTCCGCCTGTTTTAACACCCTGCGCATGCTCCGAAAGATCTTCCGGTGGATCCCCACCGACACCAGAAAGGCGGTCACCCAGGCCCTCGTCACCAGCCGACTGGACTACGGGACCGCCCTCTACGCTGGAACCACAGCCAAACTACAAAAAAGACTCCAACGCATACAGAACGCTTCGGCACGACTCATCCTAGACATCCCCCGTCACAGCCACATCTCCGCCCACCTGATAGACCTGCACTGGCTCCCCGTCAGCAAGAGGATCACGTTCAGGCTCCTCACCCACGCACACAAGGCTCTTCACGACATGGGCCCCAAATACCTCAACAACCGCCTCACGTTCTACACGCCCACCCGCCGCCTCCGTTCCGCCAGCCTCGCCCTCGCCACCGTCCCGCGTATTCGCAGAACCACCACCTGAGGAAGATCTTTCTCCTACCTGGTGGCCAATACATGGAACTCCCTCCCCACCCACCTACGGCTGACCCATGACCATCTCTCCTTCAGGAAGCAACTCAAGACCTGGCTCTTCGAGAAGTAGCAGCACCCCCCCCCAGCGCCTTTGGGACCCTAGCGGGTGAGTAGCGCGCTTTATAAATGTGATTGATTGATCACCACCAACACCACCACCACCAATACCACCACCACCAATACCAGTACAACCAATACTGATACCACCACCACCATTGCCGCCACCACCAATACCAGTACCACCACCACCAATACCACCACCAATACCACCACCACCAATACCGCCACCACCAATACCACTACCACCAATGCCACCAATGCCACCACCAATACCTTCAAGACTAATAAATTTAGTTTCTTTGATATTTTATTTCATCATTTTTTGGTTTGTTAATCCATCATTTTTTATTCATTTCTTAGAATTTATATTTTTCATTTTTTTCAAAGAGTCAAAAAAATTTTTATACAAAATACATACTTAACAAATATTGCAAAAATGTTACAAAAGAGGAAAACCTGGAATTTCTCCTCTGCTTTATTTATTCAAGATTTGTTCAGATACTACATTTGTATGAAATGTGTGGAGGTAGTAGGTTGGAATGGTGATGTATGTATGAATGGTTTTGTATTTATTGCATTTTTATAGTCCAGGTTTTCCTCTTTTGTAACATTTTTGCAATATTTGTTAAGTATGTATTTTGTATAAAAAAAAATTTTGACTCTTTGAAAAAAATTACAAATATAAATTCTAAGAAATTAATAAAAAATGATGGATTAACAAACCAAAAAATGATGAAATAAAATATCAAAGAAACTAAATTTATTAGTCTTGATGTCATTGTAGTGCATGATTGGAATAATTACTTGTTGATTAATTCACTATTGAAAAGTATATAGGTCTTGAGGGAATTTCTTTGGCATTTGTTAATTTTTCCCCTCTTTTCCCTGACCTGAAAGCAACATTAGAGGGTCCCCTCCTTTATGTATTTACCACCAATACCTTCACCAATACCAGCATCACCAATACCACCACAACCAAAACCAACACCACCATCTCAGCGCCTCTCACTCACTAGTAATAGGAGGGGCACTGTACGAGTCCGGAGCTGCAACCGAAACCATCCCTCCCTCCCTCCATGCATGCCATAAAGCGCAGCACGCCCTGCACCAGGAGGTGAAGCCAGGGCCCAACTACAGCTGGAGTGTTTTTATTAGGTCAAAGATAACAATGGCATTACGCAATGCCACACTGCACACTCAAATCACAGAGAGGGCAAGAAATAACCCCCCCTCCTGCTCTTCCTCCTGAGCCGCGACAAAGTAATCATAGAGGGAAAGGTGTTGGAGCGCTTTGTTAGTGTTTATAGCTCGGATCATATGTAACCCTCACTTCACACTTTGTGTCTGTGTAATTTACAACACTTACACATCTTCTTCACTGCAGTATTTATCACTACGCATGAAGACGTCACAGGCCAGTCTCTTCCTCTGATATTTACAATCTAACAAGCGGTTGAGAAGGCCCTTTATTGCAATGCAATAGGTCTCGCATTTGCGAGTTTGAGCTGTTAGTATTGTAAATGACAATGCCTTTTATTTATGTTTTAAAACCCAAAAACATAAATAAAAGGCATTGTCATTTACAATGCCAATAGCTCAAAGTCGTGTGAATCCGAGGCCTATTGCATTGTAAATGCTTTTTCCTTTTGTTTCTAAGAATTGCAGTTTTGATCCTGTTAAAAAGTGAACTTGGGAACTACTACTCAGTAATAAAAGTGAAGAGAAATTATGCATAAACATAACCTCCGGGAATGTACACAAAATCCATAGCAGAAAACTCTTAACAGCAAAGGGAACCTTATTAATGACTCTTTATATTGTATATTTGTAAGAACAAACCATTAGGTTATAAAAAGGGAAAAGTCCGTAACTTTAATACTTATTTTCTCTGAATATTTTTTTACATAAAAATTCAGACAGCGAGAAAAAATCGTGTTCCTCTCCCATTCCTTGTGAATCGTCACGCTGTCAATTACTCCCATGCGTGCGCCCTTTATCTTGCGGCGGTTGCTCTATGCGCATGCCAATGCAAGCGCCTCTCTAGTCTAATGACCAACTCTATCACGTGATCTCCAACTGCTTCCAGTCAGCGGAGGGAGAAGGGACTGCTCCCGCCAGCCAACCATCGCACGCCTGGTAGGAGGCCCCTGCGTGGTCGGTTGCCATTGGCTTACTAGTCTTCCATTCAGCAGCCAATGGCAAGCAGCCATCTGTGGACTAGGAAAGGACGCCTGACGCCGCGTCAGGGTGTTCCTACCTTGCTGTCTATGATTGATTCTGCAATTAACGAATCAACGGGTGAAGTGAGGCGAAAGACCAATGAAACTGCCTTTCTAGGGCGGATTCAGCTTTGGATGGGTTTAGTTGCACTGTAGGAAGTTATATAAGACTGGTTCGGGTAGGCCCCATGCTCATTCTCTTAAAGGGGTAGGTTCCTCTCCTTTGCACCGGGTGAAGCCGCCACACAGACACCACCCAGCCATGAAGACCGCAGTCTGGCTCTCAGCACTGTTGGCCTTGGCCTACGCTGAGCCTACCGTTCATTTCAAAGAAGAGTTCAGCGACGGAGGTGAGGAAAATTGGGTACTTCATGACATAAACGGTGGGCCTTTGACAGACAAGTCTGGGAGGGCTATTGGTTGTGAGACTGAGAGCTGACAACAGTGAGGCGTTCTGGTGAGTGCCTCTTTAGAGCAATGATGGAATTTATGCCTGAATAAGAGTTCGTTCCGTGGTGAAAGACGGCGTGAAAGGGGTCTGGACATGGAAAAATGTCAAAAGGGATATGGGGAGGGTAAAGGGATAGTCGTAACAGGCAACATGGGAGGTTCGACGACAAAGACGAGGTTTCTGAGAACTAGAAATATAAAGGGCTATGCGGGTAATAAAAGAATACGGGGAAGTTTGAAAAGGGTGATTATCTGGGCAGATTGAGAGGCTAGGTATTGAGGCATTGCATAGGTTAGAGGAGCCTGGCTGAATGGGGAAAAAGGTTGTCTAATGTTGAGTATGTCAGGGATAATTAACGGTGTGTCTGGGAAGGCATCAGGACAAGGTGAATGAGCGATGGGGGTGTTGAGCAGTAGTTTAGTCTACGGGAGACTACAAAAAGGATAGAGATAGTTGTATAGAAAAATGACACCAATGGAGGACGTTGATCAGAAGGAGACGAAAGGAGTGAAAAGGCTGAGAAGAATGTATATTGATTAAACAAATTAACTTTGTAAGTTGAGATGTCGTGGTATGCTTAGGTAGAAAACAGCGGGTACCTTAACAGAATGCGGGTGCATAGTTATCACGCCAGAATACGGGGCTGGTTTTTATTTTTTTTTTTGCAAATGGGATCCAAGTGATATGTTACAAAAGGTAATGTGGTGAGGCGATGTCTACCGAGTAGAGTTTATGGGGCTTCATGGGTGTGACCTACTTGGAAGGGGTGATCTTAATAGGCGCAAAGCTTAGGAATTTTGTAGGAGCAGACACATTATTAGGAGAGAAAAAAATTGCTTCCAAAAGCGTTAAATGGGCCGACGAGGATATCTGTCTATAATAGTAGCGAGGAACTTGTACAAACCCAACTGGGAGACTTGGTAGACAAGAGGAGGGACGAGAAAAGTAAATGGACCGGAAAAGCAGGGGATGTGGGATCAGAGAACAAGGGTATGGAAACTGAAAGCCGAATTGATTATCTCGGCTTAAGCAGTTGGTTAAATTGTTATGAAGGTCGCGAATGAAGTTTTGTGCTGAACGCTTGGGTGGGTGGCAGCATGTGTGTTGCTCCTGGAGTATTCACTTTAGTTTCCCTGTGGGATTATTCTATTAAATGTCCATGTCTGGGTCACGGAGTAAGGGTGTGTCCTAGAAAAGGATGACACTCCCCGCATGAATGTAATTTGAGTCCCGGGCCAGCTGTCTAGATACTTGTCCACCCCAGACAGATTTTTTGGGTGACATTATTTAGGGAGCCGTTGGGAAATGTCTAATTCTCTGTGGGACTTCGCTATTTATTGTGAAGTGATATAATAAACTAAGTTTTGTTCGGGTACATATCAATTTGGAGGGTGGCATCGTGCTTCCCGTATAACCCCCAGCTGTTTCATGTTTGCAGTAGGTCTACTAAAGACTCGCATGGTGCGAATAGTCCTGCAATTTAGCGCTTGCGCTGATAACTACAGTAGAGTCTGGAAGACCGACTGCCTATTGTTAAAATAAAATGTGTGTGTATATATATAAATATATATATATATGCTACGTTTGATAACTCGTGGTGTTTTCACGTATATGTTTGCCTTTGTCAACAATATGACAGTCCTAACTTTTAGATATGTCGCGACATGGACCAAGTCGCAGGATATGAGCAGGGCGTTTTTTTAGGTGTTGAGTTTAGTTTATACCCGTGACCAATTTGTTCAGCCCTTTGCCGCAAATATAACCTCTAGTTAGCCTCGATATGGTATGTGCTGTTGCCACGGTTACCTGGTGCCATTTAGGTTGAATCTGCCCTAAAATATTGACTGCATGACCAAATAGCTCTTCTTTTGTGGCTTGTTTGAAATCTTGTCACACTGAATTCTTTCCATGTTGGGTACCAAGCTTTTAAAAGTACAGTAATCGAGAAAACATGAACCGATGCCCAATAATGTGTTCTTCCCCATTTGGTTTCAGGAATGCTTCATTGAGTGATAAGCATTCACACTGCCCTTTGAAAATAAAACGGCACCTTTTTTGTTTGCTGGTGTTATTAATCATCTGCGTAGTACGGAATACATGTTACAAATTCCAATGGGCTGTTGATGAGTTTTCTGGGACTGTTATCTTTAACTTAATTTCCTCCTCCAAGGGGACACTTAAACTTTTAGCTAAACTCTTGGACTCCTCAAATTGTACAAGGCTCCCATCTAAACACTTTCACCTGAGGAAGCGGCCAGTGAATTGCCGACAACATATTTTCTTAATTGGAGCAATATAATTAGGCGGGGTAGCATTGCCACGATACATTTAAGGATTCACATGTTCAGTACAAACATGTTCGGTGAACTTGGGTGAGCAGAGTGAAATTCGTTCTTTCAAACTTGGATGTCTCTTTAGATATCGTAGTGCGATATTTTGGAGCAAGTACAACACCAGAGGTGATCGGAGAGTTTAGAAGTTAACATTTTTCAGAATCTTTTCTTTGTCCGAGGGCAAATCTTGCCTAATCTTTAAACACCCTTTTCCTTATGCAGATGCCTGGACGTCAAGATGGGTGGAGTCGAAACATAAATCAGACTATGGCAAGTTCAAGCTGAACGCTGGCAAGTTCTACGGGGATGCTGAGAAAGATAAAGGTGAGCATCTGGTGGTTGTGCCTGGAATTAACCTGGAGAATGGCACGATTGTCACATTTGAATGGCTAAGTAAAATGAAGCTGTAGTTTTTAGCCCTAGACTGGTGTTGGTAATTGTTTAGAATCAAACCTATGTAGCAGTAGATATGAGGCAATGCAAGAAGGGGTGGTGATTTCAGAATAGTATTGTAGATCCACAATTGTATTCACCTCCATGAATACTGAAGTTACAGGCATTTGGCTCATGGACTTCATATGAAGGCCGCTTTGTACTCATTTGACTAGCACTTTTCTGCCCTCTGCTCATTATGCCATTGCAGTATCGTTTGCTTTTCCACTTGGAGCTGCAACTTAGGCAGTGAACCGTACTAGGGTCCTTTAACGCACCATTCTGTTCGGGCACTTACAGAGCTCTTTAAGTAAAATTACAATCCTGACCTGTATTACTAGCAGGTACTCCAGTAATTTTACCCACATATGCTTCTACCAGTGCATCTTCATTGTGAGTCTCGCACAGTTCTGCCAATATGTAAAAAAAAAAATGGCTTGAGAATGCACTGACACACCCGCTGTACCGTTTCGCCTCTATTCCTTGCAGCACAACTGTCAGTAAGATTTATGTTCAGTAAGCAATTTCAATGCCATGATTACCTTATTAATGCGTCTTCAGTGTGTCTGCAGGTTAGTCATAATTTACATGAGTTGTACAGTGTTAGCATTTGTGCCCCTCCTGCTTACACCCAAACTTTATGCACGATTTTATTCTTCAGGTCTCCAGACAAGCCAGGATGCCCGTTTCTACGCTCTGTCAGCAAATTTTGATTCTTTCAGTAACAAGGACAAGACGCTTGTGATCCAGTACACCGTGAAACATGAACAGAATATTGACTGTGGTGGAGCCTATGTCAAGGTCTTCCCCTCTAGCCTGGACCAAGCCGCCATGCACGGTGACTCACAGTACAACATCATGTTCGGTGAGTTAGCTTGTGTCCATGTCTATCGGTTGGATATTAAAAGTAGTCTTTTTAACATTAACATTTTTAAGAGGAAAAAAACAAGCATGCAGGTGGCTGTGGATCTAGCTTTTGGCTAGAATTTCGAACTATTTGATGTGGCTTTGATATTTGGCTTTGATGGGCCTTGCTTACTGAAATGACCTCTGCAGTTCTGAGAGTTCCAGGATGTCTTGAGCTGAATCTTGGTAAATCTTTCGATGTTGCCTTTTCTGCCTGCTTTTTGGTTTGTGGTAAGCCTCTTGCGTGCACGTATACGCACACTCTGGGTATGATACTGGATTAGCAGTGTGTCCCTGAAATGGCATAACCAGGGCGTGGTGTATTTAAATACATATATTAGTGTTGAGCTCAGGTTTGTAAAGTTTTCAAAATGTCTTCCGTTGCAACAGGGCCGGACATCTGTGGACCTCCGACCAAGAAAGTACATGTGATCTTCAACTACAAGGGCAAGAATGTGCAGATCAACAAGGACATCCGCTGCAAGGTGAGTGTCTGGGACTATACCCAGTACCTCATCTAGCTTTCACTGAGGCTTGATAACCAGTGAAGGACAGAAGTCCCGACATCTTACAGAGATTTGCATGCTTTTGGAAGATTTCTGAACGTGTGGCACTTTGAAGTTTGGAGGCTGTTTAAAACTGTGCAAATCTATGAAAGTTTTCGACAGAACAGAGGGTAGGTAACGTTTTGTTCCACATTTTTGCAACACATGAACGTTTTTTTAATTTATTTTAAACTGTGCTGCCTTGATAGCTGTCACATTGTTTTGCCCTGCATGTGAAATTTAAGAAAAAGGCCCTGTACTGATCGGGGAAAGGCTAATTATTGGAAATACTGACCTAGATTATTAGGGGGGTAATTTATCTTTCAGCCAATGTTGTAAACTGTATTTAAAGTTTACTTTTCAATGTGCCATGCAATCCCGGTACCTATTTTTGTAACGGTACAGCTGAAAACCAAATTCTAGATATACTATGAGTATAGAGCCTTGATGCCTGGGGATAGTCGGAGTATAAACTCTAATCAGTATGTAAGGTTTGTGGACCACAAGGGATAAATCAATACGGTTTCCTTAGAAGCATTGACTAAATAAGTACCACTTTGTATACATGTAAAAGCAACTTGTATGCATGCCTGAAAATTTGGCTTTGATCCAACTTCACCTACGTATGATACCCCTGCTTTGGCAATTCCAGTGCTAGAAACAGTTAATGCACCGGAATTTAAACATCTGCTGTCTTGCGTTCTGTCACTGAGCGCCTTGTTTTTGAGCTACTGTACATACAGTAGTCTTGGCGTCACTGTGCGGCCTAAATTAATGAATCCTGGTGGGTCTTGACAGATCAAATTGACATTGGCTTCTTCCCCCAGTAGTGAGATACTGAAGTCTACCAAGAGACTATGGGAAACGCTGATACTGCACAACAACTCCAGAGTGGATCTTATTTTCTGGGCAACTAACCTCTGCTTTAGCTGTGGGCGAGGTGGAAGGACCTAGGCTCTGTTTTTGTGAACTGTCAAAGGCTTTATAATGAGTTGCTTGTGTTGCATTTATACTACCATGAGGTAGTTTCAGCAGTCTCATTCGGCTTTAACAGTAAAGATACAAGAGTGCAGTTGCATTTAAAAAAAACATTTTATTCGTTTTCGGCTGTGCTCCATGGTGCTTTAGAAGTGCTGTAGAGTTAAAGTATGACAGCCCATTGGATACCTCGCTTGCTCAGTTAAGTTAAATTGATAAACTCGCTGCTTGTGCCAGGGGCTCTTAAGTTCAAATTAAAGCTTGTCTAGTCCACTGTTAGTGGTTTATCTTAACCTACTCGCATTAGTTTACCAGTCTTACCAGATGGCTCATTGTTAACCGGCAAAGCGTTTTCTAGTCTCGAGATTTTATTTCAAAGCAGAAATCGTTGTATATTTGTTCTGGTTGCTGCTTTTGAATACATTGAACTGAGGCTTTAGATTAGTGACTTGTAAAATGCAGGATTTTAGATATGGTGTGGTGCCTGATAATAGTGACGGTCTATAACTTATTGCTTACCACCCCTGTCTGATAGAACACTGGTTTCAGACATCATACTCTGCGGGTTGCGCATCTGTTGCTGATCACCCCTCTTTTACCTCTTTATGGCAGGACGATCAATATACACATCTTTACACTCTCATTGTGCGCCCCGACAACACGTATGAGGTGAAAATTGACAACAGCAAGGTGGAGTCTGGCAGTCTGGAGGAAGATTGGGACTTCCTTCCTCCCAAGAAAATCAAGGACCCAGAGGCCAAGAAACCTGATGACTGGGATGAGCGCCCCAAGATAGATGACCCAGAAGACACAAAGCCAGAGGTTTGTTGTTACTTTATTTTCTAATCTGATTAGTCTGCATATGGAATTCCCCTGCCTCCCCCCCACCCCCCTCCCCTCCCTAGCAGTTGTTTGTGTCCGCACTGACATGGAACTTAGATGCCCAATACATGTGCTGTGCTTGAAACAACCTTAGTGGATGGTTCTAATGTAGTGAACTTCTAAAGCAGAACTAAGTTTGACAGTGGCAGTACTTGGCCGGAGTGTGGAGTTGACCTTTTTGCCTCGGATTTCTACTTAGGATTGGGAAAAGCCAGAACACATTCCCGATCCTGATGCCGTGAAACCAGAAGATTGGGATGAGGAAATGGACGGCGAATGGGAGCCTCCTGTGATTCAAAACCCAGAGTACAAGGTAAGCCCACCTCTCAATGTGCATTACTCCCCCTGAGCCTTCAGACTTCGCTCTAGAGATCGTTCTTTAAATGCGTCCATTAAAAAAAAAAAAATAGTCCTTAGTTTAATAGTAAGCAACCTGGACCAGATAGTATTCATGGGATGCTATCTCTAAGAACCCCATATTTTGCAGATAGTGCTGCACCTTGGTTTGCTGCCCTGGAGCTGCGGGTTGTGCAGGCTTCTGGAGTTGATTGTTATAAAATGGCAAGTGAGCATACATGAGTTGCCTGCATAACAATTCTAGTGTCACTAGGAAGAAATGGTGCGATTCAGTTATGGTCTTGTTCAATTCACACCTTAGGGTGGACTTCCACAGCTCTTGCTGTCTCACCTAAAAAGTGAATTTGCTCTGAGCTTTAATATTAGGTGTTTATATTACCCAGCTGTGTATTCCTTATAGAAGGATAGAGAGCTAATTTCTTGGAAGTAAAGCATATAGCTCTGCGGGCGGAGTGAATCACTTGCTGTGCTACTGTACTGTTTTTTTTAAACTGACCTACTGCTTCCTTTCTTCACCCCTTGCACACGGACTGAATAGGATTATCTTTTGTAGCAGAAATAAACTTTGTGAGCTGCAGGTTTCACACAGGCATACTGTAAGCAGTGGGTGCTTAGCCTTTGAAAGTGTCTTGCAGTGCTCAAATTTACCTGCTGGTTGCACAATATGTTCTGCAGTTGTAATGCAAATCCTAACCGAATTTGGTAAGCTGATTCAGAGTCTGGATGCTGGCCAAATTGCAGACAAGAACGGCTCGCAACCTGGTGAGACTTGGTAGCCCTTGAGCAACCTTATAAGGCGCACCTTTTCACCTCCCTCTTCTGAATTTTTCCACTTTGGTGGTGGGCTCAATTCCGGCACTAGTGTTCCAGAAGACTAGATCAGAACCGAAGTTTTTGAAGGTGTGTAGGTCACAACTTGTGGGTTGTTTGTATGTAATGCCGACCTGTGTTTTCCCCCCAGGGTGAATGGAAACCCAAGCAAATCGACAACCCGGATTACAAAGGGAAGTGGGTGCACCCTGAGATCGACAACCCAGAGTACGTGGAGGAGCCCAACCTGTACCTGTATGACAGCTTTGCTAACATCGGCCTTGAACTGTGGCAGGTCAGAACATATGCACTTTTTAGCTGTACAGCCCTAGTGGACGACTGGGAGATGCTCCCTCGCAGTAGCTGAGCAAGGCATCCAGTTCCTGTCCGGGCCCATGCTAGTGCTAAAACGTTCTTCAAAACTGCGATGACCTCAGCTATCCACCACAGGAGTCCGAACACCGCAATTCCAATGCATTCAATCCCGACCTATCATCTACTGCTGTATTCCAGTACTGCAACCCACTAAATGCTCAACCAAAGTTTCATAAACTTTTTATGTATCACTCCACTTTTTCCGGACTCTCCTACCACAGCATCTCATTCCTTCCACTGCAGAACCCATTACTGTTCCAGTACTTTGACACTTATACAACCGTGAGTGCACCTCGATCCAACACATTCTGCACCCCTTATTTCACTATGAAGACTACACCACTTGACCAGTACACCTCCTTTCAAAGTAGCAAAATAGCCCCATTTGATCCCTTCTGACTGATTAATGGATGCCGGTTGCTCCCTCTGCCTGGATGCTTGTCCTTGACAATCCTTACCAACAGCAGTATGCCATGTGTGGTCCAGTCTCAGCCTGCATTAACTGTTTTTTTGTCTTTTCAGGTTAAGTCTGGCACCATCTTTGACAACTTCCTGATAACTGACTGCGAGAAGCATGCTGAAGAGTATGGCAATGAAACCTGGGGGGCAACAAAGGTAATAATCAGAATTGCAGTGTGAGCTTTATTAAAAAAAAAAAAATCATTCGCATTTCACATAATGTCAGCAAAGGGCCAAGATGTGACTAACTTTGGTAGTCGCACAAAAATGAGCAGTGGCCTACACAGGACAGCAGATCACAACCAGCGGAGTTGTTTGAAAGACATGTAACTGAGAAGAGCATCCACCTTAGAAGTGCGAGGCATAAACTAAGTATCCGAAGCCGAGTCGAAGAATAAAGGAAAATTAAATTTAATAGCGCTCTTCAAAAGTTTCAAAGTGAGGAGTCTGAGGCGGTTGTAGACAAGCCGCAAAAGTGGAAAGATGTCGTACATCACTACAGCAGCGTTGAGTGATCTTCTGCCATATTGTGTTAATCTTATCCCAAGGCTAAGGGCAACGCTCCTAAATGCGCACTCTGTGGTTGGGGGCAGGGGGCTTTAGTCTGACTAATGCTTTATTAGGTACACCCGGAGTTCCTAAACAAATTGGTCCAGCCTGGTTCTCTGATACTTCCAGAATACAGACAGGGCAACATCAACAGTTACTTACTGTCCTACCTGAACCAACATTGCCACTCTAAGCACTTGTTTTTTCTCTCATGAGCCGTAGATGGCTTTCTGAAGAAAAGCCAAGCAGATGGCTTGCAACTTCAACTCTGATATCGGTAGTGACATTGCAGACAAATGATTGAGGAAAGTATGTTTTAATCAGAGAGCATGTCTTAAGAATGAAGTAGATCAATGTAATCTGGAATATCGACAGTGCCCAATTTATTATTTTGTATTCTACATTTGTTCTCCATAAGGTTCTTGTTCATAGCGTCTAGTCCGAACACAGTCCAATGTCAATCACCATCTTTGATGGCAAATTTACATTTCGACTGTCTTCTACTACGAAGCTAAAAGATTACCTCAATCAATCAGGCAGTTTAAAGTGCGCTACTCACACCTGAGGGTCTCAAGGCGCTGGGTAGAGGGGGTGTGCATCTCCGAGTCAGCTGAAACAACATGTATTGAGGCTCTTCCTGAAGCTGTGCAGAGTAGGGGAGCATCTGATGACCAAACTTGCTCCAGGCTTTGGCTGCGATGTAGGAGAAGGCTCTTCCACTTGCTCTCATTCTGCAGGCGCGCAAAGTTTCTGTTAGGGCGGGGTTGGCGGAGCGGAGGTTTCTTTTGAGGGTATGAAAGGAGACTCTTTCGCGGAGTTAATTGGGTCCGGTGTGGAGGCATTTGTAGGCGTGGGTGAGTAGCTTTAAGGTTACACTCTTCTCTACGGGGAGCCAGTGGAGGTCTTGTTGGTGTTGGGTGATGTGCTCATGTTGAGTGATGTGCTCATGTTGTGTGATGCAGAGTCTGGCCCCGGTGTCCTGGATGGTCTGGAATTTGCGTAGCAGGGATTTGTTGAATCAAGCGTAGAGGGTGTTTCCGTAGTCCAGTCTACGAGTTATGAGTGCGTGGGTGGCGGTCTATCTGGCTTCTGGGGGCATCTACTTGCAGGTCTTGCGGAGGATGTGGATGTTGAAGCAGGTGGAGGTGGCGGCGTTGATCTGGCTGGTCATGGTGAGGGAGGAGTCTAGTATGATGCATAGGTTCCGGGCATGGTCCGTGGGGGTAGGAGGTGGCAGAGGGTGGCGGGCCACCAGGTGTTGTCCCAAGCTAAGAGGGTGGGTCCAAGGACGAGGACTTCTGTCTTCTCAGAGTTGAGTTTCAGTTAGTCTTGGTGGCCTTCTATCACTGGCTGCGTATTAAATGTTTGGATTTTTACCTGAAATTTGATGTGTAAACTATATGCAACCTAAGAATCATTTGGAAAAAAAAATCTGCTGTATAAATGCATTAACTGCAATATAGGCAGCAGTTAAAATCGTTATTTCAGTATCGCCACATGGTCTGTTAATAACTCCTGTTTAGATTTGTCATGAGTACATTTCAGGCATGGTCCTGGCCCCTGGTGGAGCAGCGTTAGAGATTTCTAAAAGTAAAGTGACCCAAGCATGCACATAAATATTGTAGGTATTGCAAGCAGTACTTGGTTAAAAATAAAATCCTAAGCCTTCCCCTATGATCCCCAATCTCCTTTTGTTTTGTGACTAAATGATAGACTGGCTGTGTAAAAAATGTAACCATGTGGCGCTGGTACTCTGATTCTTCTTGCATTTCATGAAGATAACCGGATCACTTGCTATCATATCCGGGTATCCTTTTTGAGCGACACTACAAGTCATGTTGACCGAATAAGCCATTTGATAGGGTGCGAAGCCTGACCATTTTGATTTGTGATATTAAAGGTATGAAGACCATGCGTAACCTGAGTACTAGCTTGTTTTCTATACAGTGAAATACTGCCTAAAACTGTTCGATAATTCTCTCCCATCATAAAGCTAAAAAAGTAGAAATCTAGGGGATTCTTTTAAAATATTAAGGAGTATCACATTGAAAGTCTATGGCTTTGACTTTTTTAAAACTTTAGTTAAAAGAATGTTATAGAAACCTGCTGTAATATGTAATTCTGTCCCATCAGCATACACGAGGACTCATTTAAATGAAACAAAATCTAGTTAAAATTGGAAATCTGCATGTCGTGAAAGTCAGAATATGGCGCAAAGAATAGGGACAAATTTGGGGTTAAGGTTCGGTTCAGGCTTATAGTTGGTAAAGAGACTAAGGTGTGGGGTCTACATTTGGGTCAGTTAGGGATAAGGGGAGGTCATGGTTTGGGTGTAGGGATACCTTTATATTTGGGCACGTTAGGAATCCGAGTTCGTGGTAAGGGTTGTTTGAAGGCATATAAAAAAGGGCATATTGCTAAAATGTAGTTAAATTAACAAATACTCGTTAGTAACAAAAACGTGTTTATTCAGTTTATTAAAATGTCAGTTTCCTTGCTGGATATACTGCAAAATCTGACTTTCATTAGAGTAGTTTTCACATGGAATCAAAAAAATCTACTAAGATGAAAACATGTATTTAAACCAAGATTGTCACATTGGGTATGCTTCATATAAGACAATGCTCATATAGTTGAACAAAATAAATATATATATAGTTAGCGATGAAATGAGCTCTCAAAACCCATGCAGGGTGCCAGGAAGTTTGAGGGACGGGTAAAGGGTTGCTGTCTTAGTTTTAGGCCGTTTAATACTCTAGTTAGTGCATGTGGCATTTCAAAAGTGTATTCTACCATAATGGGTTCGGTCTGTGCCTAATCAATTCTGCTCCCTTTCCCTCTGCAAAAGGATGCTGAGAAGAAGATGAAAGAGCTGCAGGAAGAAGAGGACCGCAAGAAGCAGGAGGAGGAAGACAAAAAGCGCAAAGAGGAAGGCGGTGACGAGCCGGAGGAGGAGGACGACGACGATGAGGCAGGCAAGGTGGATAAAGACGAACTGGAGGAGGAGGAGGACGACGAAGAAGACGACGATGACAACGAAATCCCAAACAAGGATGAGCTCTAGGAAACGTCGGTGGCTCCAGGAACCAGTCGCCACCCTGCAAAGCTTGGCTAACCAGAGAAAAGCGATGGGGGAGAACTAGTAAATGTCTCTATGAGACACAAGAATATATATTTTTTACTTTTTCCTTTTTCTGTTTTAACCCTATTCCCCGGCAGCTGCATGGCCCTTTTTTCTTTTTACCAGGTTAAAATGTTGTTTTCCCTTTACTTCCCTCTCACGTGGCTAGGTGAGGCTGTCACTCTCTGGGTGCTTATTCAGGTGACCGTGATGACCCCACTTTTAAACGAGCTCAAAAAAGGATTCTTCTTTGTGGTAAAACTCTACACCTACAGGAAAAGCCAATTGGTTTATTTTCCGTACGCTGTAATCCCGATCCATCGTTTCTCCTATCCAGACAGGTGCCGTGGCTTTAATTCCTGGCTATTTAGGGGCGTGCTCAAAAGAAGACAGACTGCACAGTTAAAACGGGAGGCTGATTTTTGTTCTCGGAGTATTTTGGTTTCTTTTTGAGCAAGATTTACAGTCCATTTGTTGGGTTTCCTTATACCTTGGCACATAGTATCTTTTTGAGATGGACGTTAAATTTCTCACCAGTGTTTATTTCACACCAACAGTATATCATATCACAGTATTTGGGGCGTATCCCTTTGAGTGCCATTCTGTCGTGTTCCGTTTTGGCATTAAAAGGCAGGCGGCAGTACAAAGTTTTGTGTGTAGACTGGGCATCAAGTGACCACTGCTTAGTCTTCTTTGGACTTGTTACGTCCTTGTGGGTGCTCTGTTGGTTAGGAAGTACGCACCTTTTGCTGCACCATCAGAAACCATCCATGCAAAGCCAAAAAAAACCCTGGGAGAACCCCAGTATTCTGTCAATTTAAAAATATGCCTCCTAGCAGTAAAAGAGGGTTGTGGGGGAATCTGTCCCTTCCTCTACCCTCACCCCATTATGTGATGGTATGAATGAATTCTGAATGTACAAATGCCAGGAAAACATTTCTATTAAATTAATGTCCATTCTTCCTGTGTTTTGTCTGATTTGTGATAGGATTTTGTAGAAATTTGAATTGGACAACTGCTGCCATTTTATGTTCCTCTAGAAGCCAATTGATAATTATGTCTAATGAATATTTCTCCTCTAAAACTAGCATTGGCACAGATGATCGGTCTTGCCGTTAGGACCTATTGTCTATGCCACTGCCTTTTGGTCATGCTGTACAGCATCAGCAAAGATGCAATACAGTGTGTCCAAAAGTAAAAAAGTGTCATTTTGGTAGTGCACGTTTGAGTGACATGTGCGTGCGCATGTGTCATTACGCATGTGCACCTACAAAATATTACATGTGCCATTTATTATCTATAGAGAAGGATTTGTATCCCCTGTCAAGTTCTAGATAAGTTCACGATAGGTCTTTTGCAGCCAGCCCGCTTGCTCTGTTGTAGGTGTAAAATTGGTATTCTATTTATAATGTGGAGCTATTCGGATGCAATATCCAAGAATGCAATACAGATTCCCCTTTTGTGAGGGCTTATCATAGGGTGATCAGATTCTCAAAACTTAAAACCGGGACAGGTCATAGTCATAGAAGTAAGACTTCAGTTTGCAGTGGCCGTTGGCATAAATGTAGGACTATTTGACACCTGTCATAAACATAGAATAAGGACTACAATGACTGCCTCCTCCACAGACACAGATGGAAGAATTGCAGATGACAAATCAAAGGTCTTTTATTGGATGTAACCTTAATTCTATTTCAACAGATTTTGCCTCAACATTTGCTATAGTTGGTGACCACCCTTGTCTTGAAATTCCAAGTATGTGTTCCTATTAAATAGGTCAACATACACGTGCTGTAGTCTTCAAAATCAGCACTCCCCACCCCCCCTACATTCAACACAGTTGACAAATATAAATAATTGTTGCTTTATCAACAAAAAAGAACTTAAACATGTCAAGACATTGATTGAAGAATTGTATAAATGGGTTAAAAATCCACAAAGTAGGACAAAACTAAAAGACAGCTAAAAATGCTGTTTGATTTAAAAGGTCTATTGGGTCTATTGTTGCGTTGCACAGTACTTATCAGAGGAATGGATTTGTTGCAGCACCATTTTGTTTTGCAGCAACTGATTGTGAAACTCACTGCAGCAGTGTTCAACGTTGACCCTTTGATCAGCAATGCTTTGAGTCTCCAGTTCCATTCAGTATCTTTCATCAGTCCATGTGTTATTCATAATGGAGAAAAATCTTTCCACTGGAGCATTTGTTCCTGGAAGACCTAATGCAAACTGAACCATCGGGCCAATGTTTTTAAATGTAAATATTGTGAGTTAGGAAATTTGTGAATATTTCCACCCTACATTCCTCTGCAGGTGAGTTCCGTTTGGCGTGGCTTATCTGCTGTGTATTTTCCTACACATGTGATTTTTGTCAAAAAGCTCCATTCCATCCATCTCAAATGTGCTTGATGCAGATAGTACAAATAGCAGACACGTTTCGTCATTATCCCAGACAGGCATAGTATCAAGGAGGATCCAGGAAAAAGTATTTTAAGTAATATTTAACAAAAGATTTCACCCTTTGCAGGACTCATTTATATTTACATTACAGAAAAAATGCAATAAACAAGTATTCAGTTTAACAATCTAGAAGAAATCCAAATATTACAAACTACTCTACGAAGCATTTTGCAAAAAACAGTTCCTGCAATCACTAAGTCCTATTACCAACACAAACATGTAAATGGTTTAGGGAAATTTTTAATGAAGTGAACAATTGTTACGAAGGAATTTGTGACTGCATATTAAAACTCTTTGCAACTTTGCACAAAGTATCTTTGTCTCCTGTCAATCCATTCATCTAATTACTCCTACTTCTAAGAATCTTGTCTGTACACTAAGAGTTCTGTGAACTTCAGATCTGCCACGAGGCCTCTTTGCATGTGTGACAGACAGCAATCGATTTTTAAGCTAACCGCATGGGATGTGGGGTTTTTGCTTTAGACCTCAAAACAACTAACTTGCAAAAAAGTTTGTCCCTCATCCCTCTGCCAGAAGCTGAGCAAGGGAAGAGTACTACAGCATGTACATGTTGTAGGTCACAGCAAGCAGAGCTCGCCTCTGACCCTGTGTATACCACCCAACCATGTACCACCATGAGACAACTGAACCTGCAGACGTCTCACCCCTTCAACATCTCACAGGCTCTTAATATGTAGAAGAAATACTACCCGAGCAGGCATGAAGGCTGCAGTAACTTGACTACATCAACACTCCTCACACAAGACACCCAATGCTTCCCGCACACTCCCTTCAAACACTTATGCAGCCTCCGGTCTCCCACAGCTCCCAAACAAGGCATCAGCTGTTGTCCCACACAGCGCTCTACAAAGATCTGGTGGCTTAATAGAAGTAACATAAGTCTATTTAATGGCAAAACAAGAGTTTGCAATGCAATAGGTCTCGCATTTACAAGAGTTATTGGCATTGTAAAGGACAATAGCTTATTGCATTGCAAATAAAATTTATGTAAAAACTACACCTGCTGTGCTTTCAAGTTAATGTTGGCCATGCCCTTTTCTTTAAATCAGCTGTGTGTGAAGAAAGGGGTGCGGCCGCTATTAAAGTTAAAGCGCGGTATGAGGTGCTGTTGCAAAAAAGTATGTTTTTCAAGTTGGCAAACAAATGCTTTTTTTTTTTCTCTGTAAACGTGCCCCATGCCACGTTTCAATTTTTTCTTTTTATGTGTCCTCATTTCACCATAAGCGTCTGCAATTTTCACAATGAAGACCCCATTCCAGAGGTCTTCAAACTTTTGCAGGTTGAGCCCCCCAGCTGAATTTTTTTAAATGTCGGGGCCCCCCACCACCTGACAGAAATTTGTGGAATCTGGTACACTACATAATCGACCGCCACACGCATATCCCGGGCCATATCTGGCAAATAATGTTCAAAACAATGAGTTTCCTCCTTCTCCATGACTTCCCTCACTACCACTCACCAACAATGCACCTCATCTCTCTATAGCACCTTTCTGGCAAACATATAATTTTTTATATAGTGCTACTCAGTTTCATCATACTCGGGGGCATATGTACAAGCCCTTGTAGACCCCACACCGTCACTTTTTACGACGTTGTGGTGGCAATATGGGCATTGGCGTATTTACAAGGCAGAGTTAAGCCACTTAACTTGGCTTAACGATGTCTTGTAAATAAGGCCTCCTTTCATGCTATGCTTAGCGTGAAAGGGTGGGCAGTGGGTGTTGCGGTGGGCGTTCCACTGCAACAGGCACTGATTTTGATGTTGCGCCCTATTTACAAGGGCAGCGTAAAAGTGAGGCAGCGTTAAAATTAAGAACAGGAAAAACCTGGTCTTAAGCTGGGGAAACTAGGAGAAATGCATTATTTCTCCTCATTTTTGCTTCATCCATGTGTGCTGCCTTGTGCAGCATACATGGAAAAAGCAAAATGCCTTGTATTTGTAATCTTTAAAAAAAATCAATTTTGTAATTTCTGTGTGCTGCATTTAGCAGCACACGGAAGTGAGACAAATGGCATTTAAAGATTGTTTATGTACAGGAAGGTCCCCCTCCTGTACATAAACAATATTTTCCCTGCACCCAGACACTCTTGCACTATGGTGCAATGCCAGCGCAGGGGAAACTCAATGTTTACACCATATTGTTGTAAATATGGTGCAGCCTTCCGTTTCTGAAGTGGCGGAGAGATTAAACCCAGGACTGCTAACGCCTCACTCCGCAACTTCCATGAACATATGCCACTCAGTTCTTTGATCTGCATGGTACACCTTCTTTGTAGCAGGTACATTAACCCTGTGTTCTGTGAGGGTGGCAGGAGTGCTCATGTGAGTGCATAGTGAGGTATGCGACAGTGTGAGAGTATGGTAAGTGGAGTGAATGCAGGGTGAGTGAGGTGACCATATGAGTTTGGGTGTGCATGTTAGTGCAGAGTGGGACTAATGAATGCATGTTTAGTGATGGGCTTGTTTAAGTGAGATTGCAGATTGAGTAGTGAGGGGGACAGGTGAGTGAAGTGTCACATGAGTGCAGGGTGGGTAGTGTGCTTGTGTGGCTGCAGGTTGAGGTGCAGGGAAAACCGCACAAGTGCATTGTGAGAGCAGAGGGATCAGAGTGCAGGGTGTGAGTGCATGGGGGTCAGTATGAGGGAATTGTGATAGCTGTGAGTGCAGGGTGAGCATGAATGTGAAGGGCGAGAATTTGGAGCAAGTTGTCTGAATGCAGGGTGCATTTCCAGACACTTGCAGTAACTCAGCATGCTATTGACGGCAGCGCAGGGTTTCAGATATGTTAAACTATTGCAATTATGGCATTAACCAGAGATCGAGGGTGGAGGAAATAAATACTGGGCTGATCTTGCAACAAACTTCCAGTTGTATGATTAGGGTTGCCAGCTCATTATTTTGATGTCCGAAGTTGTACAAAAAATAAGCAGTCACCTAAATCTCTATTTTCAGCACTTATTTGTGCATACTCTGAACAGCAAATATAAATAGAAAGCACTTTAAATTATGTTTTTGGGTTGCCTGAATGATATGACTGATAACAAAAGGGAATAAAGACAGAAAAGTCACATCATGAATAATGCATACTTCTTTATAACTCCTATTTAATGTCAACAAAAGCAATTTGCAGGCTGTTTAAACACCTGACTGGCATTTGTCTTTTGGCAACTTAAAACCCGTTTAGCCCTGTGATCATTGCACTCCTGCCAGTGTAATTTAAGAAGCAACATTGTCCTTTCTGGGAAGAGCTGTCCCTCCCTGGACAGGGTTAAATTCCAAGAGCTGAAATGCTTCAGCTACAGTGGGAGGCAGGAAGCCTTCTCTGCTAAAACTGAAAGCAAGTAACACATTCATTTCATCTGCAGTGTGAGGCAAGGAGTCTCCTCTGCTCTGAAATCGTGCTTTCAGTTTTAGCAAAGGGGGCTTCTTGCCTCCCTCTGCAGCTAAAGCATTTCAGCTGTAAGAATTAACCAGGATAGCCCCCCCACCCCGTGTGTGGCAGCCTGGCTGAGACAGCTTCCCGGTGCACACAGCCGAGTATTTCACAAGTCTTTACAAGACCTTTTTCTTTTTAATGAGGCTTTTATGGTTTTGACCCCTTCTTAGGGCCCCTGCAGGTCCCCTCTGCCGTTCATTCGTTTGAAGAATCAGAGGACAAAGGTGAGATTTTAGGGAGGATTGCGCTCCCCCCCCCTGAGATGGTGTAGCGCCCCCCACAGATTGAAGAACTCTGCCCTATTCCAACCTGGGCACCCTGGGTCCGTGCTCTTGCATTCGCTTTTTGGCCGACCATGCCAGCTTCTTTGTGCGAGGCTTGGTTTAATCATTGGACCATAGGGGCTTCAACCTACCTCATTTCCGTGCCCCAGGTGATTAGTGGTAATCAGATCCCCCCCCCCCCTTTAGTTCAATCTCGTTATCCTGAATGCTACTCCCAACCAGTTCTTATACTGCGGAGGTCTAGGGTCTTTGCACAACTTGCAGATCTCGCTACGGCCATTAATATCAAACAAAGGAGTAAACCCATTGATTTATTAGGGAGTTGGTTTGTAAGGTTATCGGTACCAAAAACTACTAATGCAAGATTAAGATCAAGTTGAACATTAAAAATTCCCTCCAGTGCCCTCCCCACATTCTCCCAAAAGCCCCTTAAGTGAACACAATCAAAAGACATATGTAGATCATCCGCCTCCACTAAACCACACCTTAGACATTTGGGGCAAACCTTGCTATTTTTTTGGGCGGATCATATAACCTATTTAGAACATAAAAGTGATTCTTCTTTAATGAAGCTGACTTGACATACTTGTATAGGTTTTGTCCAAAGATTTTTTGAGGTTGCAAAATCCGATTCTCAGAATCAGGCCATGTGCGACTTCAAAAAAGCATATTTCAAATGTTCAAAAGACGATTCTGTGCTTGTTACCGAATCACAATTTGCATTAGCTATTTGGAAGATCCTTTTTAGGGTGTGCCTTTCAAATACCAATTTCCAGTAGTATGTATTAATGTTTTGCGACTGAAATCCGGTCTCAAAACATTAATACTTACCGCGTTTTCACTTTAATAACAGCTGCACACTTTTCTTTAGATGCAGCTTGTCTAAAGAAAGGGGCGTGGCTGACAAAGTGAAAGCGCTGTATAGGGCGATTGTAAAAAAAAATTAAACAATAGGAAAAAATAAACATGCAGCCGCGTTCGGGCTGCAAACAAACTAAAGGCACGGCCACCACTGCATCAGCATGGCGTGCCATGCTATGAAAATAAAGCTTTGGGCTACGAGCATGCAGGCAGGAGAAAAATATTTAACCAAACAGTGCTCGGAGGTTGTAATTAAAGCCTACAGAGTAACAACACACGTAACTGGATTTCCTGATGGTAGGTTACAAAATGAGACACGGTGGTACTAAGGAGAAACTACTAAGCCTATTGACCAATGAAAAGCCACCGTTTTCAAAGGACAGTGACACAAGCCAATGAAAAATATGCGTGGAACTTGAAGTAAATACTTGAATTCAGCATGCCTTGCAGAGCAGTGCATGCGCTGCCCAGGCTCGACCTAAAGAAATAGTTCCTAAAATGATAGTAGTGGAAGGACACAAATACTTGGCCCATGGTCCAAGGGAGGGGTAAACACAAGAAGCGGAAGTAAAGCCCACAGAGGCTAAAAAGTAAGAAACAACCAAAGGAAAATAACAATGGCCTAACTGCTAGGGCGGTCTACCTCGAATCTCGTGTACTGGGTTCGTGTCTCGGCAATGACGCTGAACATTGTGATTCTGGACAAATCACTTAATCTCCCAGTGCCTAACAAAAATTAATGTGTTCTCATGTACCGCAACAGGTGCTATGTAAATCGCTCTGATACCCAGTGCTGGGTCAAGTTTGCGCTATATAAAAGTCTGTAAAAAAACAATACAGATTAACAGTGGTTTGTAATTTGTGGGCTCTAAACCCATGTAAGATTATATGTCTGGCAACAGACAGCCTTTGTGATGGCTAGTAGACGAGATTTAAAAAGCACAGTCCACATGTGTTTTGAACATTTAAAAAGTCAAGAGAAGTATACGCATGGTCAGAGCATAATTCTTCAGACCAACTTGTATAAATAAGAGGTTTAAGAATGCACAGCTGTGTGAAGGGGTGTTATTGGGTGATTTGGGTCATGAGGGCATGTTCAGCATCTTGGTTAGTGTGATCGGTATCAAGCCAGGCACACACCCTCGATCAATGAGCTATACTGCCTGGCGTAGCCACATCTGGGGTGCAGGATAGTTACTGGTTTTTCATATGTTTCATTTGTCCTTGTTGCCCCCTTTCATCCAATTTACTGGTCCAATGCGTGTGAGATAAACCATACTATGAGGTATAGCCTAAAACAAAATATTTTACTTGAACTCCCAGCAAGAAGCTATAGAATAATGCCAAAAAGAGTGCACAGGAAGTTACAATATGTTCAGCTGAATACTCACAATCCAAAGAAAAATTTACTCCGTTACATATGAGGCCGATAGATTAATTCCTATTACTTATATATACACATTTACAAGAACTCAATCTCACAAAAGTATTTTACAAGATAGTTTCTTTGATGCAAACATTGCTTCCGCTTTTAAGGAAGAAAAAGACTCTGTTGCTCGGCCATACATGTGTGTTATCTTTGCGAACACAGTGATTAAACACCTTACGCTAAGAAATAGTCAAATATCGTTGTTTGTGAGGTTAGATTAAACACTGCATCAGCAATCACACAGTACTGTTCCCATGAAGCGTCAGGACAGGAAAGTATTAGGTGTACAGCGCCTCTGTGTCCCATGTTAATTAAATCACGTTGCACGTTTTTAATAGAAGCGAAAGATACAGTGATCAAACCTGTAACCTTGGCGTTGTTAGCAACAATCACTAATCAACTGACCTAATCGCCTACCTATGAATGTAAGTGTTTATACACCTTCTGGACGGATAGATTGACCGTGCAAGGTAGATTCAAAAGGCACATTTTGGCACTTCTAACTATTGTTACAACCCCACGTCTATTATACCAACATAAAAGGACAGTCCACAGCTCATTGTCATGATGTCTGAGTTTATATTTTCAATTAATTGCTTTCAACACTTTATATTATTAAAGAGATGAGAAACAAAAGTGTTTTTTTTTTTAAAACTACATGGAAAGAGTAAAAAGCTGCCGCCTCAGTGACTGCCTGCGTCTCAATCAGACACCATCATGATCACAGTGGAGCAGGCGTCTTGCTGCAATGTAACAACGGACAAGGTGTTCTTTACTTTTTGTCACAAGTGCGGTGCCCGCGCTTTATCGGAAGATGTTTAAATTAGCCGTTAAAAACTGAAAAATAAAATTACAAAATCAAGCCTCGGAGGATTTGAGGGAGGCGATGGAGTTGAAAGATTCAACTGCCTTTTGGAAAGACATAAACAATCCCTGTTTCCGAGAGGCGAATACACGTAGGATAGCGAACATCGTTCTGCCAGGGCAATGGCAAGAACATTTTTTTGGGCTTTATAATTATTGCACAGGTAAGACCCAGTCGAAGATAAGAGGGGGGAACGGAACACCACGAGATAAGATTTTCCCTGGGTGAGATCAAGGCAGGGATTGAAGGTCTGACCCGAAATAAGGCTCCGGGCCTGATGGGATTCCACCTGATCTCTTTTTGAGCAAGGTGTATTTATGGGTGCCCATCCTGACGAGTTATCAAAGCAGCAGTTGATACAGCAATGCTGCCATCTTGGTCCACAGCCACGATTGTCCCCATTTTCAAAAAAGGAAACCAAGATAGCCCACTCTGCTACAGACCAATCTCTTTAATTGATGTGTCAGCAAAGGTTTTAGGGAGGGATATCCTCAGTCGATTAATGGACGGTGCTGAGGATCAGCACATTATAACTGACACCCAATTTGGTTTTAGACCTGGGTAGTCAACAACCGATCAATGTCTAAATCTATATATGCTCTCAGCCAAGTATACCATTCCTAGCAAAGGTACTGTGTACCTGGCATTTATGGATTTGACTGCGGCCTTTGACCGTGTTAACCGAGGTAAATTATGGGCGATCATGGGTGACCTTCGTGTAGATCCAGATCTAATCAGGAGGGAAATACTACAGAACGCTCATGTTCCAGTGGGGTCAGACAATGCTGCATTTTGTCCCCTTTTTTGTTTAAACTGTATATAAACAGACTTGATCAGGCACTCAGCACTTTAAAGGTTGACACACCCAGGATTGGCTCTCGAGGAATCCCCGTCTTGCTTTATGGTGACGATGCGGTCCTCCTGGCCTACAGATTTTGATAGATGGCTTTGTTCTTTTTATGGACAATTTAGATCTGTCTCCTAATCTATCAAAATCATATGTTATGGAAGTGGGCAAAAAAACAAGTAAAACATACAATTATACCATTGGTGAAGTACAATTATACCATTGGTGAACATCGACTGGGCAAAGTGCACTCTCTCGTATCTGGGGATTTTATTTGATGGCCATCTAAATTTTAAAAATGTATTAGAGGAGCAATGCCATATTTTAATTAACTGCTCTGGCTCAATCATGAATTTTGCACAAAGGTTAGGTCGTTGGTCACTTGAGCAAATTTTGAGATTATATACCTCAATGTGCTGCGCCAAAGTCTTGTATGGTAGTGAGGTATGGGGTTTTATTGATGTGAAGCAACTCCAAATAGAGGAAAATAAGTATTTTCAGAGTTTGCACAAAGTGCCACAGAGCACGCCATCCCATATTGTCCATGAAGAACTTGGCGCTCACTATATCAGGGACAGGCTGGGAGTTAAACCCCTAGTTTGCTGGGTCAACATTTGGGCAAACAGAGGCATCATTTAGTAGGCAGATCATAGCAGACTGCCTCGCAATTGATATGGGGCTTAACATCCCATGGCTAAAGTACGTGAAGGATTCCCCTGAAGGAATAGGATGTGCTGACCTTTTTACTAACCCCTCTAAAATATCCATGTAGGATAAGAGCCTTGTTAAGGATAGGTTTTTTAAGCACGTCACAACAATCGGGATGACAGAGTTGACTAAGTCGTCAGTAAGAAAACATCTTTTAATTAAAACATCTATGGGTATTGAATCTTATTTGTCTTACTTTTATAATGCTCATGATAGATTCCTAATGACATGGTTTAGGTTAACCCCTTCCATGCTCATGACGAGCTCAGCTCGTCATGCAGTACACTGCTCGTGTGCTCATGACGAGCTGAGCTCGTCATGAAAAATGGAAATATGAAGAGTTCAGCACCAGGGGAGAATAGCTTTAGCATTGAAGATGTTAAACCTGCACCACGTACTAGCTGACCCGGCAGGATATACACCGTCCATAGAGCTGAAGGGACCATGTGGCTGCGACCAACGGTCTCCTCAGGATACCCTTCACTTTGTTTTACTATGTCCTTTTTATTCAAAGCCAAGGAGCCTTTTTTTAAAGAGAATTTTAAAGAATGCCAGGTTTAAACATGCTACAGTGGCTCTGTTATTTTTAAAATTGTCCTCAGATACTTTGACGCTGTTTTGTACTGTAAATTTTCTATGGATAGCAGCCAGGCTTAGAGCTACATGGCGAAATTGGGAGAGTAAATACAACAAAGGAGGGAGAGGAGAGATTCAATGTGGTGGATTCAGTCTAGACGGAGCCGCGGTCGGGGTGGACACAAACAGGGATTCTCCTGCATGTTGCTGCTACCTAGCACAGCACCCCACCGTTCTTAAGGCTCATGGTGCTAACACATTGTTGGCAGCAAGTATACATTGAAGATATCTACTGATTAAATATTAGGCACACAATAGCCTCGGAAAGCCGAACTAAACTTACTTAAGTTTAATTTTTCTATGTCCTTTGACATATATATGTGAGTAAGGTGGGGATTGTGCAAACCCCGTCCTGAAGAAGATGCTTGGCATCGAAACCTGTTGACGCACCAAGAGGTGTTGTACATTATCATACATATACACCTCGACACTTCCCCCCTTTTTCAATCGAAATGACATCCAGACACGTCGAGAACATTTGTTGATTACATTTGTTTATCACAGTTTTACATATTTCTGCATATTCTAGGTTTGGTTATACATATTAATCATTTGGCACTTATGAGTGTTTTTTTCAGCATCGTTCATTCAACATTTATTTATACTATGGGGCAGAGGGGGTTATCAGTTTATGTGTTTATGTTTTCACTGCTCGTAAGGGTTATGGGACAGGTAGTCCGTAGAACGTTATTTTCCGGATTGGGAAGGGCCAATGGTTGTAAAGAGCAGTTACCTTGGAGGGAGTAGCTAGAATCAGACCAGAGAGGGAGGGGAGTTTTAGCTTCCCCGGGAACAGTGGTGTTAGGCAGTGAAGCGGGAAGCAGATTAAATGAATCAGGCTTTCACGATTGGAGGAAAGTGTGAGAGGATGATTTTTCAACCAGACTAGCTTGAATCCAGTGGCAAAGTGAGCAAGGACCCCCATGTTTAGGCATACCCTGCCAACTTAGGACGAACAAAGCAAACACAAGGAGATGATGGACGGAGAGCTGAAACTTTTCAGACACTCGCCCCAGTCACAAACCTGGGTTTAATCCATCATCGTTCTTTAGCTCACTTCGCCAATTCAGTTCAGACCCAGCTATATGTAAATCAGTCTTGACCCTGTGCCTCATGGGAACAGTCCATCCCGAGAGAAAATGTCTCTTTAAAGGACTTCACTTCCCGCTACAACGCTCACCTAAATGACATCATACCTTAACAAGCAGTGCAAAGTGAGCATGCGCACATCTATTTTACACCAGTGCTCATGCTCAATCGAGACACTACTAAAACAAGCATTTACAAGGCAATGGTTTCGCCTTTGGAAAAGTTAGAGCTATTGGCATTGTAAATGACAAAATCTGTATTTATGTGTTGGTTTTGAAAACAGATAAATAAATTGCATTGTCATTTACATTGCCATTAGCTTAATCTCTGCAGTCACTCTGCACTCCCTAGCACTCCCTAGCCCTCACTAGTCACTCTGCACTCCCTAGCACTCCCTAGCCCTCACTAGTCACTGCACTCCCTAGCACTCCCTAGCCCTCACTAGTCACTCTGCACTCCCTAGCACTCCCTAGCCCTCCCTAGTCACTCTGCACTCCCTAGTCACTCTGCACTCCCTAGTCACTCTGCACTCCCTAGCCCTCCCTAGTCACTCTGCACTCCCTAGCACTCTGCACTCCCTAGCACTCTGCACTCCCTCTCACTCCCTTGCACTCTGCACTCCCTTGCACTCTGCACTCCCTAGCACTCTGCAGTCACTCTGCACTCCCTAGCACTCTGCAGTCACTTTGCACTCCCTAGCACTCTGCGGTCACTCTGCACTCCCTAGCACTCTGCAGTCACTCTGCACTCTCTACTCTGCACTCTCTACTCTGCACTCTCTACTCTGCACTCTACTCTGCATTCTCTACTCTGCACTCACTACTCTGCTAACTCACTCTGCACACTCACTTTCTAGTCTGCACTCACTAGTCTGCACACTCACTACTGTGCACTCACTACTCTGCACACTCACTACTCTGCACTCACTACTCTGCACTCACTACTCTGCACTCTGCACTCACTACTCTGCACTCTGCACTCACTACTCTGCACACTCACTCTACACACTCACTCTGCACTGCAAATATACATACTGAAGCTGAGGGTCTCCCTCTCCCAACTTGGCCACAAATCAGCAAAAGCACCTTTGACTGGGGGCTTACTGTTTTACTCCAGACAAGTAAACACTCTCCCTTTTACTCAAAATGTGCTCTATACTTTCTCTTCCGTTTAAAACAATTTAACCACTTCACCGTTTTTGCAATCTACTACGGATCGACTGATAAGAATCCATTTCGATCATATTAGCTGTTGTGAGTGAGCACTAGCCTGGCCCGACCTTGCTTTTGTTTTGCAGTTTCCATCTTGAGAGGCCATGCACGCGGGAGAAGGGTGGGGGAGGGGAGGTGGCCTGGCTCTTTAAGGGACTCCTTTCAGAGCTGGTCCAGCGAGTTATTGATTCACGCTCTGTTAACGAATATTAGATTGTGTAGAGCTGGAAATGGTTGCAGAGCGGGCCGACTGCTTGGGAAGCCCGGCTCCTTCTTGTAAAGCAGCTCCCCGAAGGGGGCTTGGGTTAGACATGCTTTTGTTGGCGTCAGTTAAATGCGCCTGGCTGGGAGTGGGGCGATGGGTAGATCCAGGCTATGGTCTGGGTGGGCGCAGGGGCTGTCTTGAAGGGGTATAGTCGTTGGTGTAAGCATAGGGCATCAGACCAGAGATGGGCGGGCCTTCAGAAAAACGGAGCGAGTTCCCGGAACGCCGGCGTCTTTGAAAGGCTAAACAGGATGGGTAGCATTGCATGTCAGCGACATGAAGAGATTGGCGTGACATGCCATTGATTCAGCCCCAGACACGAGCGTCTTCCACGGGCACTGGCTTGCTATAAAATCTTAATATGTGTCCACAGTCCCACTGCTGGCCATTCAGGCCCAAATAACATTTCCGATCGTATTGTCATACAAGGAACGAGAGACGCTGGCAAACAGCACCTTTAAACAGATGCAAGATGCTTGAGACATCACATTCACAGATGAGCATGCGTGCCTAGAGGCGATTACTGAATAACAGCAAGTACACATTGCTCCTTTTCTGCTCCAAAGAGCACTGTCATTTGCTAGTTTCATCCAATTGTTTTACGTCAAGAGCAGGATGTTAACAAGGATCTTCCATGGAGGAGAGCAGAGCACACGGACAGCGGGAGGGGGGGGCGAGAAAGGCACGGACAGCGGGAGGGGGGCGGGAACGGACAGCGGGAGGGGGGGTGGAACGGACAGCGGGAGGGGGGGTGGAAACTGACACACGAACAGCGGGAGGGGAGGCAGGAACGGGCACACGGACAGCGGGAGGGAATGGAGAGCGGGACATCGCGCAACCCACCCCTGCAAAGGACACCTCCGAAATGCTGGAAAACAAAGCTGTAAAAAAAATAAGCACCGCCGCATGACGATCGCAAGGGGGCGGGATGAATAAAAATGGCCGGAACGCCCACGAATCTGCTCCGCAATTGACGGACAGATCTCTGTTCCAATGGCTAACCTCCATTTATGGAGCTAGCCAATGTAACAGAGGGGCGGGACATGAGTACACATCTCTAGACATAAGCTTTCGCCTTGCGCAGAAAGTTTGCTGTGCAGCCTTTCGGCGAGGCGAAACCTAAAAAGGGACATTTCTCTGTTCAATCCGGGCACTGCATAAAAAATGTGACATATCTTTAATTTGGAGAAAAGTGTTGGGAGTACCGGGACACTTCTCCTAAAACTGTGACTGTCCAGGAAAAACCGGGAGGTCTGGTCATTGTAGCTTACCAGCACAGCAGATGTGGTTTCTCCAATAAAGTACTGACAGTATAGTGATCGTGCTCAATTCCTTTTACGACTATGAAGTCCAGGAACAGCAGAATTCTCTTTCTACTCTTCAGGACTAGTTACCCTTCCAGGCATATTGGAATCCCTCCTCTGTGGCCCTGTCCTACAAAGGTGTCCTGGTTTGGTATCTGGGACTTATAGAACTGGAAGCATATAAAGGGAGTCTCCTTTCATAGAACCTCCATTCCTGACTAAGCGCAATGGGCAAAACAGCCGTGACATAACCCTAGACTCAGGTTGTCCCTAAATGAGTCCCAGATTGTTAAAAAATGGCTCTGGTTGGGAATAGGTTAAAGAAGAAATCCAGATGCTTAGGACACTTTGAGTTGGGTAGGCAACTCCCACTTCTTTAAGAAGCCAACGTACTTGGGACATTTGCCATCTGCATAGCACCTTATAGGGCAGGCCACTGGAATTATTGTGCAGCCACAGCGATTTTCGCATAATTGTAGATTTGCCACATAATCTGCAGATTTGAACAAAATAAATTATGTTCGAGTTGTGTGTGGCTGTAGACACACATGCTTAGAATAATCCTTCCATCTAGTGTTGGGCTCGGAATTGTGCAAGTTGGTTTTCTTTGAAGGAAGCCTTGTGGTGAAGTCGAATGACTCCTCTTGCTGGTAATGCGTATGGTAGACTCCATTGTTTCATTGTTTTCTTTCACCAGCTGATTCGGACATGCTCCTCTGTTCTGATACAAAACCATTGCCACTTCTTTTCCATACTATACAGTCTATTGTTTTGATCGCAGCTTTCCTCAGTCTCCCATGTCAGTTTATCGACGTTGACTTGTTTGGGGCAACTCAAGTCTGCCGTGGGCCTTCACCCTTCAGGCACACTTAATTACTTTAACGTTCCCTCCACACCACATGATGATATGGACACCTTTCTGCTTTTGTTCTTGCTGCCACGCACCGATCTCCACCATGTGTGCAGCTTGTGCCTCTCCCATGAACACGAGGAGGCTACTTGTGAGGCATATAAGTCTTTCTGGTCAAATACACTGCATGACCGTCTAGCTTGACACCTAGAGATGTTCTGCTGTAGTGCCGAAGAGACACAAGACCTCTTCTGACCCAAGGGCCCTCAGAAGGAGGCACAGGCCCAGGTGTCTGCTGCTGATGGGAGCACCTTCTCCCATGAGGACAGCTCTGGATCCTAACTGGTGTTGCAGGATCTCACATCAGGTCAAGTTGCGAGTACTGTCCCCCTCCTCCTACACCCTGACCACAGCTGTCCACTACAAAGGCTACCAATCCCAGACCGGTTAAAGACTATCGTTGGGGCCACCCCTGCCTTTGGGCCATGATCGGCACCGACCTGCTGCATCGGACATGCCCAGCCTTGGTGCCAAAAAAGGAGCATAGGCCGTATGCTCCTGATCTGACTCCTCCATCAGATGTAAGACAACTTTCAGAGCTGAGACTCTTGGTGTCAAAACATCGCTCCACCTCAGCGCCAAAAATTCCAGCTTCGAACATTAAACCCTTGGCACTGAAAATGCTAGCACTGAAATGGTGACGTCGGAGCGGAGATCCCACACATTCAGCAAGCAGACCGAGCCCGTGAAACCAGTGCTACAATGGTGGCAAGAGTAGATAGACTCCAGGCAAAAACACATGATGATACACCCAGACACTGGTCGTAATATTATGAGACCTCCTCAATCTGGTGCATAGCAGCAAAGAGACAATTATCCTTTGAGAAAGCTTTGGAAGTTCCAATTCCACAAAGTCCAACTTCATACTGAGTCTTTAGAGGACAATTTTTTATTTGAAATGTTCTCCTCCAGCCAACAATCAGCACAATACCCCGCTGATGCTGGAAGGCATGCTGTGCCACACACCAGACATATTCAAAGACCCTGTTAGGTCGCGGGTCATCACACCCAGGGTAGACAAATCCAGCGACCCCATATAGATAAATGGACAACTCCTGACTCTTTGGTAGTTTCCATGGTATGCAAAAGGGATAACTCTCAAACATCTGGCGTGGCACCTCCGCCAGATAAAGAGAGCAAAATTATTAATGCTGCTGGTAAGAGGGTAGCTACCCAGTCCACCAACCATTGGAGGATAGCTAACTCATTGGTTTCCTATCCTGGTACGACAGGACCAAGTGGGATGAGATTGAGAAGCTCCTCCAACATCTCTCCGAGCAAGACGTGGGATATCAGCCTGCCTCCAAAAGCAAACTAATTTCAAATACTACAATTCGCTGCACCCTCAATGCTGCTTACACCCCACCTACAGGCATACCTTCTAGTGTTCTACTTTGGAGAAATGTCTGGCTTAGGGTGTTGGGTTTTAAACCAGAATGTACTGTTTTTTTATATTTTCTAAGAAGGTGTCAACCTGGGGAGAAAATAGGTGTTCACTGTCGAAGGCGAGAGTCAAGAGATTTTGCTGTACGCAAAATCTCTTGGCTCTCGCCTTCGACAGTGAACACCTATTTCTCCCCAGGTTGACACCTTCTTAGAAAATATTAAAAAGATATTGAAACATCCAAGAACATGGGGGCGTTGCAAACAGTTGCAGCGGTTCCTTTCGTTGCCCCTTTTATTGTGGAGGACCTAAAACCACAACTCCTGAGTCCTACACCTCCTACCAGCATCCCCAAACACAGACTACCTTGCCCAGGTGATACTACAGAGGATCCTATAGGGGTGAAAATTCCAAAAGTAGAGACAAGGGTGGCTTCACCAAGTCCTCCACCACCAAACCTGAATTTGCTAACTACCCCTCCCCCTGACCACAAAACATCTGTTGGGGGTCAAATGCAACAGTTCTTTCCCGACTGCTGGAATAGCGCCTCTGACTAGTGTGTGCTGGACATTATCCAACTTGGTTATTGTCTGGCACTCACTTCTACACCTCCAAACATTCATCTTGCTAATACACGCTCATTACAATATCAACAGTTGTTCTAAGTAGTTCAGGCACTCCTCAGAAAAAGAACCATAGATCCAGTGTCGATACAACAGCAAGGCACAGGAGTCTATTCATGCTGCTTCCTTATTCCACAAAAGGACGGTTCTCTATGACTAATCTTGGATTTCAGACCCCTGAACGAATATACTCTCAGAGCACTTTACATGGTCACTTTTCAAGATATCATTGTGTTATAGCAAAAAGGCAACTTCTTGGCTGCACTTGACCCACAGGACGCCAATTTTCACTTTCCTATTCACACAGTGCATTGCCGATATCTCAGGTATATAATAAGCTGGCATCATTTCCAATTCAAAGTGCTTCCCTTCGGGGTCACAACCACTCCCAGGGACTTCTCCAATTGTTTTGCAGTAGTAGCCACTATAAACCTACGTTATCAACTAGGCTTTACTATTAATGCAGTCAAATCCAACCCCTTCAAATACAACACTACCAGGGAGCCATCATCGACTCACAGCAGGGGATAGCTTACCCCAATGCCTCCAGGATTCAAACCTTCCAATCATTCATACCCCATTTGGAGCCTTATTGGCAGGTCATTCAAGACAGTCATGCATCTCCTTGGTATGATGGCTTCATGCATAGCCATAGTACCTCATGACAGACTGAATTTGTGTCTGTTGCAAGAGTGCTAAGCGCACCAATGGACTCAAGCAGATGGTCAATTGGAAGATCTAGTGTTAGTGGCCACCAAGCTTGCTACTCTCTGCAGTGGTGGAAAACCTCTTAAAAGGATGGGCTTTTCTAGACCAGGTTCCACAGATAACCATAACAGATGCCCCCTTTCCAGGATGTAGCGTGCATTCACAAGATCTAACTGTCGAGGAACGCTGGACACCCAGCCAGGGACATCTCCATACAAGCACCTGGAGTTTGTAGCTGTGCAGCTAGCGCTCAAAGCCTTCCTTCCTCACCTAATTGGAAGGGTAGTCCTGATCAAAATAGACAACCTGACTGCCATATATTGTCTCAAAAAATAGCAGGGTGAGCACAAGGTCACCATCTAGCCCAAACAATTTGTAGGTGGGCCCTCCTGTACAACATTCACTGGTTAGCGGAGTAACTACTGAGGGTGGACAATGAGT
Source organism: Lissotriton helveticus (assembly GCF_964261635.1). Lineage (NCBI taxonomy): Eukaryota > Metazoa > Chordata > Amphibia > Caudata > Salamandridae > Lissotriton > Lissotriton helveticus. Next base: position 1,407,708,940 of record NC_136057.1, on the reverse strand, counting down.
TTGTAGATCTCCTCAGAAGGAGGCGCCAACAAGTCAACGAGTGGAAAGTCAACCCACAAGTCCTCTTTCCATACTTCCGGTGTTGGAGTCACCCACAAATAGACCTGTTCACCACAGCAGAAAACACAAAATGGCCTAACTTTACTTCCAGGACCCCACAATCCAGGGGCACCACACAATGGATGAGTTTGTCTGGGATATTTGCTTATGCTTTTCTGCCTCTCACACTGCTATGTTTTGTAGTTCACAAACTTCAGCAGACATCTCTCCACCTCATCCTAGTGGCTCTCACATGGGCATGACAACCATGATTTACCATACTCCTATAATTCTCAGTAGTTCCCCACGAGATACAGCTGAACTGGCAGGGCTCTCTCACGCAGGGCCATGGGGAAGTCAAACTCCCAAACCCCAGGTCCCCCAATCTTGCGATTTAGCTCCTGGAGTCAGTTTGGCTATTTAAAGTTACTACAACTTTCTATGGACATTTTGAAAGAAGCACACAGGCACATTACTTGTGCCTGTTATGCTGCTAAGTGGAAAAGATGTTTACATTACTGTTCTAAAAACATGGATCCTTTAGCAGCTAAAGTTCAAGAGATTCTGTTACTTATTAATAACCACTTGGATGCTAATGACAAGGTCAGCTCGTCATGGAGTGCCCATTCATTTCAATGGAAATCTAGCATAAATCGCTGACATGCCATAGCATCCAAGTGGATTTTATAAACCTCTGGTCTAGCTTTCACATCTGTAAGACTACACCTAGCAGCAGTAGCCGCATATTTACAAAACAGACAACACACTTCCATATTGAGGATTCCTGTCATCAAAGCCTTCCTGGAAGGTCTTAAGAGTTATTCCTTCTAGAGTGCCACCAGCTCCCACTTGGAATCTCAATAATGTATTAACAAGATTATTGGGCCCTCCATTTGAGCCCCTCTTCTCCTGCCCACTCCAGTTTCTATCCTGGAAAGTAACATTCCTAGTTGCTATCACATCACTCGGATGTGTCAGTGAGCTTCGGGTATTAACTTTAGAAGAATCTTTCTTCCAGCTGCATAGAGATAAGGTGGTGCTATGTACCAATCCTATTTTCCTTGCAAAGGTGGTGTCTCAATTCCACCTTGATCAATCTATTGAATTGGCAGTATTTTTTTCCGCTACCTGATTCAGTTGCGGAATGGGCTCCACACACCTTAGATGTAAAATGAGTACTTATGTATTATGTTGACAGAACAAAATCCTTTAGGAAAACACAGCAATTCTTAGTTGCCTTTTAAAAAAGCCACACAAACAAAGGGCACTTTCCAAAACGGGCATAGCATGTTTGATTGTCAAATGCATTCAAACTCTCCCTTTCTTTCCTAGAACTCCCTCCACTTGTAAAAAAGGAACTTCAATGGCTTTCCTAGGAAATAAACCCATAGCCGACATATGTAAAGCAGCTACACAGTCTACACTGCATACATTTACAAAACATTACTGTATTGATGTGCTGGCCCGTCAGCAAGCCAATGTTGAACTAGTAGTTTTATGTACATTATTCCAGACAACAGTAACCCCCGCAGGTTAGCCACCACTTATGGAGGAGGACTGCTTTACAGTCTATGGTAAGCTTGTATATCTACAGCCACACAAGCCTTGACATCAAAATATTACTTGCTCAGTAACAATCTGTAGCATGTAGTGCTGTAGATTTACATGCGCTTACCCTTCTCCCTGGATACTTGTTTGTTATTTATGGGTTTTCACAAATTTCCTTAGCATGGACATCACACTATACTAACCTATACTTCAAATTCCATCCTTCACCCGCCTTGCTGGAAAACAATTGAGTTGATGATCATGGGCATTATGAGCAGGAGGAGTCACTTTACTGTGTGACTTGAAAGACTTTCTTCTAGGAAAAACAACTTGCACACTTCCGAGACCAACACTAGATGGATGGCAGGATTATGCTAAACATGTGAATCTACAGCACTACATGCCTTGAACAGATGCTTACTGGGTAAGTAACATTTTCCTTCTAGCTCAAATGGTCAAACATTACTAAAAAGCAGGGACACATGTTGCAGTGCAGCAGAAGGCCCTTTGCAAAGTATCACTGGTCGCTTTTCAGTAGCTCTTTGCTATATTTAGGTGTTAAACTAGGACTAATGAGGTGCACGGCAATTCTTTGTTGCCTTTTAAAAAAGCCACACAAACAAAGGGCCATTTCTAAAACGGGCATAGCATATTTGATCATCAAATGCATTCAAACTCTCTCTTTCTCTCCTAGAACTCCCTCCACTTGTAAAAAAGGAACTTCAATGGCTTTCCTAGGAAATAAACCCACAGCTGACATATGTAAAGCAGCTATACGGTCTACACTGCATACATTTACAAAACATTACTGTGTTGATGTGCTGGCCCGTCAGCAAGCCAATGTTGAACTTGTAGTTTTATGTACATTATTCCAGACAACAGTAACCCCCGCAGGTTAGCCAACACTTATGGAGGAGGACTGCTTTACAGTCTATGGCAAGCTTGTATATCTACAGCCACACAAGCCTTGAAATGAAAATATTACTTGCTCAGTAACAATCTGTAGCATGTAGTGCTGTAGATTTACATGCGCTTACCCTTCTCCCTGGATACTTGTTTGTTATTTATGTGTTTTCACAAATTTCCCTAGCATGGACATCACACTATACTAACCTATACTTCAAATTCCATCCTTCACCCGCCTTGCTGGAAAACAATTGAGTTGATGACCATTGGCATTATGAGCAGGAGGAGTCACTTTACTGTGTGACTTGAAAGACTTTCTTCTAGGAAAAACAACTTGCACACTTCCGAGACCAACACTAGATGGATGGCAGGATTATGCTAAACATGTGAATCTACAGCACTACATGCCTTGAACAGATGCTTACTGGGTAAGTAACATTTTCCTTCTAGCTCAAATGGTCAAACATTACTAAAAAGCAGGGACACATGTTGCAGTGCAGCAGAAGGCCCTTTGCAAAGTATCACTGGTCGCTTTTCAGTAGCTCTTTGCTATATTTAGGTGTTAAACTAGGACTAATGAGGTGCACGGCAATTCTTTGTTGCCTTTTAAAAAAGCCACACAAACAAAGGGCCATTTCTAAAACGGGCATAGCATATTTGATCATCAAATGCATTCAAACTCTCCCTTTCTCTCCTAGAACTCCCTCCACTTGTAAACAAGCATTTGCAATGCAATAGGTCTCGCATTAGGGAAGTTTGAGCTATTGGTATTGTAAATGACAACTTTTTTCATTTATGTGTTGGTTTTGAAAGTGGATAAATTAATAGCATTGTTATTTACAATGCCAATAGCTTAAACTTTCGCAAATGTGACACCTATAGCATTTGTAATGCAATATGTGTTGTGTTGAGAGTGAGTGAGTCAGTGGTTGAGAGTGAGTGGGAGAGTCAGTCAGGGAGTGGGAGAGTGAGTCAGGGAGTGGGAGAGTGAGTCAGGGAGTGGGAGAGTGAGTCAGGGAGTGGGAGAGTGAGTCAGGGAGTGGGAGAGTGAGTCAGGGTGTGGGTGGGAGAGTGAGTCAGGGAGTGGGAGAGTCTGTCAGTGAGAGTCTGTCAGTGAGAGTCTGTCAGTGAGAGTCTGTTAGTAAGAGTCTGTCAGTGAGAGTCTGTCAGTGAAAGTCTGTCAGTGAGAGTCTGTCAGTGAGAGACAACGGTATGCTGTGTACAGTGTGGTAAGTGTGGACCCGTGCCTGCAGCAGAGAGCGCTCCTGCGCACCGCCATGTTTGCAAGCCCTTGCCACTGATGTTTTAACCACACAGCCCCCAAATAAGCCGCCTTATATTCATAACATGCTACATCTCCGAGGGGCAGGAAGATGGTAGGAGTAGATTTCTACAAGTCCTGGTTCACGTGATTAGCGAATTAATTAATTCAGCACGTCCCTTAAGAAACAGGGCGTCGTCATCAATCTGCCAAGCAAAAAGGACTATATCAGACTTGGTACTCGAGGAGATCCCAAGAATATAATATACAAAGGGTTAGCAGTCTCTATTCTTGGCACTGCTGTCTCTTTCAGAGCAGCATATTGGTACGTAAAGATGTTTTACTTAGGATAGGAGGCAGAGACAGCGCTTCGCGTAAAAGATAATGTAACACATTCCACAGTCAAATAAAAGGTAGTGATTGTTAGAGGGCACCGGTGTGGTTCGTGCAGCAGGCAACATGCACACAGATTTGACTCTGTGTGAGTTGCCCAGGGGCCCACTAGTCAGGCACAATAGTCACAGGTCCTGAGAAGAGTATGCACTGGCAAAGGGTAACACCTGTACCTTTGCCCCAACTTTCCGTTCTACACTGGAGACTACAGCATTGAAAGTGCCCCCGCCCAACTCCAGATGCTGATGCGTTGATTCTCACAAGCAGTTTAGCCACTGCTGTTTGCTGGAAGGCGTAGCCCAAGTCGCTACCTGCACAGGACCATACCCCCCTTGCTTCTTTACCAGGAGCTATAAGCGAGTTCGGGGAAAGCGGAACTGCACGTTCCCGCAGCCGCTTTAACAGTGCAGCTGTCTGAATAAATGGGCCTGTGTAAACGCAACTCTCACGGTCTATTATCAGCTGACAGTTAAGCTTCTTCAACAGCAAAGTGCACACAAAACCTCCTGCCTCAGACTGAAACACTCCATGGCCCACAATGCATCCTCAAAGGGCCAGTGCGTGCCCCCAGTAAACTCTGTCTTACCTGGGAAGGGGGAGGTGCATGGCAGCCTCGGGGGCAGAGCGGGTTTGTTCGTGGTTGCCCATGGTGGAGGAAGAGCCCCTTCTCCTGCGAGGGACCCCGGCACAGCCTCTTTCCTGCCTCCACTAACGGGAACTACTGGTTCCCATTCACAGAAGGAAGCGGGGCCGCGCGCGACCATCACATGACTTGGGGGCGTGCCCGCGGGGGGAGACAGCAGCAGCCGGAGAAGGGCTGCGCGCGTGCCGGAGAAGGGCTGCGCGCGAGCCGGAAGATGGCCCACAATGCATCCTTAAAGGGCTAGTGCGTGCCCGCAGTAAACTCTGTCTTACCTGGGAAGGGGGAGGTGCATGGCAGCCTCGGGGGCAGAGCGGGTTTGTCCGTGGTTGCCCATGGTGGAGGAAGAGCCCCTTCTCCTGCGACGGACCCCGGCACAGCCTCTTTCCTGCCTCCACTAACGGGAACTACTGGTTCCCATTCACAGAAGGAAGCGGGGCCGCGCGCGACCATCACATGACTTGGGGGCGCGCCCGCGGGGGGAGACAGCAGCAGCCGGAGAAGGGCTGCGCGCGAGCCGGAGAAGGGCTGCGCGCGAGCCGGAAGATAGGGTGATTGGGGTCTGCCCGAGCCGGGGGATAGGATGGGCGATGGGATTGGGGTCTCCCGGATTTAGTGGGGACACTTAGGTGGTGAATGCCGCATGGTGCGGCCAAAGCAATATTTCAGGCGGGGCTCCTGTGAGCAAGACGGAGCCCCGCTTGTTGCTGGAGTGACCAGCTGACGTCGGAGAACAGCCGAGGAGCAGCACAAGTCCCCACAAGTGCTGGTAAGTGGGCTGAAGCATGCTGTACATGGAAAGCGCACGGCACTTGGAGCTCATGTGCGCATTAAAAAAAAGTTATATTGCATGTGGCTTGCTGTACATTAAAGCGCATTTATAAATAATGAGCATGTTAATTACGAGGCAGCTGGCAAATAATAATTTAAAGCCTGCTTTGGAAATAATGCTAACAGCGAGCATGTTATTTAAAAGCATGATTTACAGATAATGGTCACAGCAAGCGTGTTCATTCAAAGCCAGCCTCGGGCAAACGAAACTAATGAAAAGCGAAACTGACACTGCACACACAGCAAGCAGCGCGCTCCCGCGGTGAAATCTGACAATGAACAGGCGCGCGTCTGACTGCTGTCCACATTCCCAAATACGGGTAACATTAGTTGTCTTGCTGACAGCATTCAATGCTTTCGCATTGAATGCTAGGTCAGCTCGACCTAAAAAGGAACTTCAATGGCTTTCCTAGGAAATAAACCCATAGCTGACATATGTAAAGCAGCTACACGGTCTACACTGCATACATTTACAAAACATTACTGTGTTGATGTGCTGGCCCGTCAGCAAGCCAATGTTGAACTTGTAGTTTTATGTACATTATTCCAGACAACAGTAACCCCCGCAGGTTAGCCAACACTTATGGAGGAGGACTGCTTTACAGTCTATGGCAAGCTTGTATATCTACAGCCACACAAGCCTTGAAATGAAAATATTACTTGCTCAGTAACAATCTGTAGCATGTAGTGCTGTAGATTTACATGCGCTTACCCTTCTCTCTGGATACTTGTTTGTTATTTATGTGTTTTCACAAATTTCCCTAGCATGGACATCACACTATACTAACCTATACTTCAAATTCCATCCTTTACCCGCCTTGCTGGAAAACAATTGAGTTGATGACCATGGGCATTATGAGCAGGAGGAGTCACTCTACTGTGTGACTTGAAAGACTTTCTTCTAGGAAAAACAACTTGCACACTTCCGAGACCAACACTAGATGGATGGCAGGATTATGCTAAACATGTGAATCTACAGCACTACATGCCTTGAACAGATGCTTACTGGGTAAGTAACATTTTCCTTCTAACTCAAATGGTCAAACATTACTAAAACGCAGGGACACGTGTTGCAGTGCAGCAGAAGGCCCTTCGCAAAGTATCACTGGTAGCTTTTCAGTAGCTCTTTGCTATATTTAGGTGTTAAACTAGGACTAATGAGGTTCAATTAGTTGCCAGATAGTGTTAACAAGTTTAAAAAGGACATAACCATGAAGTAATACAATCACAAAATGTGCTGCAAAATTTGTCTTTTCTTGCAGCATAATTTGCTCCATCCTGTAGCATAATTACAGTGGCCCTGCTTATAGGTATGATCTCAATGTGAATAATTTCCATACTTCTGACCACTTGAGTTCGCAAATTCCCAGTATGGCCCAATGACCAGCCTAGTGCCTCACATAAGAAGGGGCTTTGCAATATGAATCTTTCTGAGTATCTGGTATCACTCACTGCATCCTTTTGCCATCTAGTGGTTGGGTCGGCGTAGGAAGCTGGCTTTTTATGTAATAATGCCAATGTAAGGGCACAGTATGCAAAAAGACCAGATGCCCCTTATTGGTTTAAAGTACTCTATCTGTGGCAGTGTGGTCGAGCAGTTTAGGCTTATCAGAGGTAAGTATTAAGCATTTGTTGTACACACACAGTCAAATGATTCACAAACTCGAAAAGAAAACTGAGACCAATTTATAAAAATAAATTCGTTTTTTATGATTTTAGATACCAAGATATTTAGAATAATGTTAGTACATTCGGAGATATCAATTTTAGAAGTAAACAATAAAATGACTTGAATAATGGTTTTGAGGCATGAGCCCTGAATGCTTCAATGTTAACTTATGGGCGGTAAAACAACTGTAGCAAAACGGTACTTGCAGTCTGAGTTCAGAGGTGCCCTTTGGGTCTTAAGGTGCTAGGGAGCCAAGTTCCGAAGTACCACCAGCAGTTTCACTTTACCTGCCCTGGTGTGTCTGGGTGCAGAGGTGATGGTTGGGATGGCAGCCTAGCGTGCTACACTAGTTAAGGGGACCTGAAACAAAGAGACTGCAACTGGGACATGTCTGCCTTAAGGTGGACTCAGGCCGCGGGGGCCCTAGGCCAGAGGCATGCATTCAGAAGTGGTAAACCCAGGCGGAGGGGGGGTCTGGCCTCTTGCATTTGAGGCTGTCACAGTTGTTGGTCGATCTGCAGTGGGTAGAAAAACAAAACAGCTGGGCAACTTTGGTTGTGGTTCTCATTTGTCCAGAAGTCCCTCGACATGTAGGAAGGCTTCCAAGGCGTAGTGTCTGGGTTGGATTAAGAACAAGTTTTGGCTGATGCAGTGGCCCGGTACTCGGGGTATTGGTGGGGGGCCTCCTGGAAGGCCTAGCATCTCCAAACTCGACAGGGCTGACCTCCTAGAGCCACAAAAGTCTCCTGCTGAACTGTTGCTCCTTCTGTGGACAAGATGGCCAACATGCAGTGAACTGGGCAGAGGAGGTTGGTGCCTGCAGATGCAGGGGGGTGGCTCCTCCACGCAGGGAGATGCTAGATGGTTGTCAAAGTGCTGGACAGTCCTCCCAAGTGTTGAGGATGCACAGCTGCAGGACGAGTCAGGTCTTTACAATATTTAATAAGCAGGTACCAAGCAGGGTTTGGCACCAGTTTTTGTGCAGGATCTTGGTTCTCGTGATGTAGTCTTTGCCCTTCTTCTTTTCCCAGGTAGTCAAATCTGTCAGTCTGTCTGGTGTTGTGGGATCCCTGAATACTCAGTTTAGGGGAGTATATGGTAGTAGCCAAATGGCTACCTACCACTTGGGTGACTACACCCCCTCTATTTGACCACTTCCTGTGGGGAATGGGCATAACCTTGACCCAGAAGTTTTACTTTGTTTGTTCATCCCAATCGGATCACTTGTTTATGTGTATCATAGTAATGGAAATAGGCATCACAGGGTCACATGTAATATATTGCACCCTGCCTTCAGGCTCTAAAGGGCTGCTGTAGGGGTGATATATATATATATATATATATAGTACATGCGGTGTGTGTGGGCATTGCACACAGGGTGTATGCAATGTCGTGTTTTCAAATGGCTTGCACCATTTCACACATCTTGCAATGGCAGTCTACCTGCAGTTTTGGCCTGGGTTCCTTAGTGTGGCATTGTTAGAAATTGGATTTTTAGCAGGCTAGGGCATGTGCCAAAGCCAGGAAGAAACCAACACTCTAGTCAGAATAAGGGAGTTACACTCCTAAAATAACCCCTGCTCACCCCCTTGGTAGCTTGGCACAAGCAGTAAGGCTTATCTTAGAGGCAGTTTGTAAAGAATTTGCACATAACCAAGAGTAATACAGTGTAAGCACTACAAAAGGACACCACACCAGTTTAGAAAAATATCCAATATTCTTATATCTTGAGACGAGACCAAAAACAATAAAAATCCGCAATACAGTACTTAAAAATCCACAGTTATCAAAATACGCTCTAAAAACAGTTCCTTGATGTCGATAGCTCCATCCCGGGCTATCACGGGGTCGTGAGCAAACAAATCCAAACAGTTCCGGCTGACCGCAGTGTCGCAGGCCAGCTACTGTGTCGGGAAGACCTGCAAACAGTACCTTTTAGAAATGTAGGGCGTTGATGACCTCTCGTTGAGCTTCCGAAAACACGGCGTCCGCAGGCGTCGGTTCCGGAGGTCGGTGCAGAAGTAGTTGGGGCCCTCAAAGTCACACACGTTGCAGGTCGATCTCCTCTCTGATGGAGTCAGGAGCGCTGGCGTCGGCAGCGTCTTGTGCTGCGGTGTGGCATGCGGTGCCCTCAGGTCGCGGTGTGAGCAGCTGCTCTGTGGCGGCATCAGATGGCATCGTCGGTGAGACCAGGGTCGCGGTGCGAGATGAAGGCGGTGCTGGCAGGTCGCGGTGCAAGCAGCGGCGTTGTGGTTGCTGAAGCTCTGTCGTCGGCTGAGGAACTGGAGTCAATGGCGCCGGCATTGGTAGGCCCTAGGGACCCTCTTTAGAACTCATTCCTTGGGTATCATTTACCAGGGTCTTACAAGGGTTCTAAAGTCCTTACCAATTGGGGTACAATTATCATTTGTGTAATTTTTTAAGTAATGAGCAGAGGCAGTGGGGCCTTGTTAGCAGGGATCCTGGGGCATTTTCACTCAAAAACCAGTGGGCAAAGAGTGGTGGTGGGGGGGATCATGTGTAAAAAAGGCACTTTCCTACAGTGTAGAATTGTCTCTCTTTTTACAACTATACCCCCACCCCCGATGGGTGTCGGCATCGACCATTTAGCAGAATATGTCCGTTCCCCACCCCTTCCCTCATGAAGTATGCTCTGGAAGCTCCATTGCGTGGACATCATCTTCAGAGTGTCTTTTCTGCTCTTGGGTCTGGATGCAGTGGAGCAAACTCCGGGATGGTTTGAAGATTTTTTGGGGGGGACTAAAACATTGAAAAACCTTACTAACACTGAGGGTAACCTCAGAACACAGACGAGGATTGCCAAAACCTCTGGGCTGGATAACCTTGCAGGACCACGAGGTGCATGACAGAGTGGAGAATGCATCTTGGGTATGGAGCATACTCTGTTCAGGTTCTGCTGTAGATGTGACCACAAGTTGGTGCAGAAGGATGGTCACCAAGTCTGCCACTTATGCCTACCTAGAGACCACATGTTAGAGAGGTGCAATGCCTGCTCTGAGTTTCACCCAAAGACCCCTGTAGTAAGGTACAAGCGGAGGTGGGTACACTATGCAGTGCTGCGTATTCAGAAATATACCCCCGTACAAAGGTGACCTATAGCAATGACTATGTTAAATTGGTGCAGTACTCTGACATTGAGACAGTTAGTGCTGAGAAAGGAATGGTGATAAAGAAACAGCCATCAAAGGACTCTAAAAGCAGGAAGCTCAAGGTACATGGGAGATTGTGGACCGAGCCAAAAAGATCAGACCAAAGAAGCCTTCTTCGACTTCAAAGGCCCAAATACCAAACATCACAAAGACACTAAAAAGCCCCTTGGATCTAAGACAAAAGATATCATGGGAGGCAAACCCTCAGACAGGCTTAGACTCTGAAAGGGGATTGGTACTATGGGAGGGAAAAACCGGCCTGAGAAGGGACACCTTCTCACTCCCGTGTTCAATGCCAAAAAAAGAGGCCCCCTGATGGTCGATGTTGAAGGGAAAGCGTTTGAAATCGCGAGGAATTGAAGACTCCTCAAGTCTAAAATTTAGGCCTTCTGCAGATTGTAGTTTTACAACTCCTTGAAAGACTAGAGGATCCCTCTGTGAACAGAGAAGGAAACAGAAGTGGAGGTCGAAGCAGAGCAGACAGAGCTGCAACCATCGGCAATGCTTGAACTGGCAGAGGAGAAGGAGGATCCTACCTGTAGATTTGATGAATAATTCAATGATGGCCAGTACCAGGAGGGCATATTCACCGACAAATGACCTGAGGACTAGCAGTACATTGATGCAGTCACTGTAATAGGGGGTGGACACATATCCCTCAAGGCCCTCACCGCCAGGTGACATCTTAGTGAACGATGCAGTGGTGAAACGGGTACCAGACACCTACAGTTTCAAACTGAAAGCAGAAGAAGAGGAATCGTGCTTCCTGCTTGAGGGGGCTAATGGCTGCAAAGTGATTGTGTTCACAGTCCACAAGAGGGCTAACTCCGCAGTACCTGTGGGTCCACCACCAGCCCATGAGAGCAAACCGGTGGAAATTGTGGGCATAAAACTGAGTGCTCAGCATCTGACCAAAGGGGGGTCAAAAATTCCAATGTCTCCTGAATAGGAATGCCCACCAGCAGTGGGAAGAGATGGAGACTTCTACAACACCTTTATGAGCAATATCATTTGAGGGGAAAAGCACTGGTACAGGAGGAGAAGACAATAGGTACCAACTGTCAGCCATGGACCCTGCATATCCCACAAAAAAGCTGTGCACAGGGACACTCTGGAGACACGCCTGGCTGAGTATGTCAGGATACAAGCAGGAGGGGCACGTGGCCATGGTTAACTTGCCTTTCACTGAAGAGTCGCTCTTCAGACCAGCAGTAGATGACATCCTCCAAAGAGTGAAAAACAATTGCGACAATGCGAAATCCATGGGCTCCCTACCGTCCAGAAGACATTTTAGGAGAGGAGCCACCCCAGCAGTAAAATGACTTTCTGAGGAGGTTTACAACCAACAATGTCCCATGCCTCCTTCACTGCGCAGCAACCGAGCCACAGTACCACAGCACTGCGGCAATGCTCAGGCCTTTTCGTGAACGTACCCACGGAAGGTGAGCAGCACTGAGAGTAGCTACACACATCACTAAATGATTCCACACTAAAACACCCCTGCACTCAAATCTGGAAGGGGCAGAATCAGAGGATTCATCTGGGAAGAGCAAAACATCACCTCTGACAAATGGATAATCAACATGAGCTGGCACTGATCTGCATAGTACTGCTAAAACGCCACCCAACATAAAACCTAAAGAAAGAAGTGGATACTGCTAGAAAAGGCTATGGAAAGAGTACCCAACTCAGAAAGGGGGCAAGGAGTCTACTTGGTGTACTTCCAGGTACTCAAGGCACATTTGACAATGAGACTCATCCTTGATCTTGGGGACCGCAACAGGTACCTAAAAATGCAGAAATTCCAAAGGACTACCGCGCACCAGGACATTGTGCTCCTCGAAAAAGGGAGCCACATGACAATGATGGACTTCAAGCATGGAAAGCTATACGTGCCAAGGAAGAAAAGACACACATAGTTTCTAAGATTCGCACTAGACAAGGCCCATTGCCAGTACTGCCCTTTGGCATCAAATCCGCACTTCTGGTTTTAGCAAAATCCCTTGCTATGCCACAATCTGAGGAGAAACACCACCACTGTATCCACCAGGATTGGTGTCTGCTAGTGCATGGCAGAGGGGCTGCGAGAAAACTATACTAATAATGTTTTCCTTAGTAGCAGCTGCATGGCACCAGATAAATGGCGCGCAGCCTGTACGGCCCGCAGGTAAGCAATACATCCTTCAGCAGGCTAGAAGGAACCACCCCAAGTATACTCAAGCCTTTAACGGCTTACAGCATCCAACTGCAGGTAAACAGACTGCCTGTAAAAGTTCACAGGATCTACCTGCAGGTAAATATTCAACAGAAATTCACCTTCAGATAAAAAAGTCTTCAAAAGTATAGCTTCCACCTGGCAACGAAGATAAATCATGAAATCGCTCACAAGATTAACCCAGAGGTACATTTGCATCTTTATACAAACTCCACATCCACCCTCAACTAAACAGGCAAACTATAAAACCTAAAGAACAGCGCCAGGAAAATGCACATGCTGTTAAAGCCTAAAATAACTAACGGAAGGTAAATGGATAGCCTGTAACAGTGCAAAGGCTGAATAGTATCAGAATGACAAGTTAACCTGTTAGAAATACTTAGGGACACCCCTCATACTACCAGACACCACTACAGTCTAGACTTCATTAAATCTGTCATCTTGACCTTTTTCAATTTTTTATGTTCCCCACTCCCAAGACATAGGTGCCACAAGGCAAAGTGATGGTAACTATGTATCTGCAATAAGACACACGGAGGGAATTGCTGCAGCATTTCTCCATTTGACCTCCACAGTGGCATTTGCAGCTATTCAAGAGTTTCAGTAGAGGGAGGGATATGCTGGTTAATTATGTGTCCTGTTACAACGTTTATTTAAAATCTATGAAGGATGTGCTCTAAAGTGACAGTATATTTAAGATGTGGAGGTCATTGAGTGACCAAGAGTCCCACTGGGACCAGGGAACGAGACTCCACTAAGGTAAATGAGCGACATTGAAAAATCATCTAAGATGAGAATGTGTGAGACTTCCATCAGAGTCAGTGCTGGCCATAGAGACTATTCAGGCATGTTACTGTTGGAGAAGGGCCCCAAGCACTTCAGACTCCTCCTTTAAAAGCCTGATTGCTACACCGAGTTGTCCAGAGTGCTTGCGGAAAGCCAATACTGAGCTGTTAACCACTTCCGTGCTCATGACGAGCTGAGCTCGTCATGAGTTCCACCGCTCGCATGCTCATGACGAGCTCAGCTCGTCATGTAACGCGGCTTTTAGAAAAAAGCCGCACAGCGCAAAAATAACCGCCGCACGCATGCGGTTAAGAAGGGAATGTGCCCATCATGGGTTATGGGTGTGTTCCGCCAGCTCTCAGTGACCTGCGTATACCTATATTTGGTATTCTGACATTTATAATATGAGTGTGACCGTTACACATATAAATAAAGTTATCACTCTTTTTGATATTGCTCAAATTGAAAAACGGAAACTTGGGTTAATTTTACTAGACGCTGAGAAAGCGTTTGATCGCGTGGAGTGGCATTATTTTTGGGAAGTGATGAACCGGGCAGGTTTTGGGAAAGGTTTTATGACGGCAATTCAGGTGCTGTATGCTTCTCCAAGTGCTAGAATCGCTGCCATGGGTATGAGATCTGAGATGATTAAAATAACAAGAGGAACAAGGCAAGGATGCCCTTGCTCCCCTTTACTTTTTGCGCTGTATATAAATCCTTTTATTGAAATGTTATCCAATAGTCAGTTAATAAGACCTTTTTTTGTTCAGGATATTCCGCATTCAGTCTTCGTGTATGCGGATGACATAGCAGTGACATCTGTTGATCCGGCTATGGCCCTCTTAGAGATTGAGCAGTTGGCATCTGAGTTCAGCCAGGTTCATGGGTATAAACTAAATGTTTCAAAAGCACAAGCCCTATGTACTGATAATATTTCAATACAGGATCCTTGTATTCTCATTCACCATATTAGGAGGCGTGCCCCATGTCTTGATCTACTCAAGACTATTTCCTTGCCTTGTCCTTGCTGATTAGGTCTTGTTTAGGATCACCAGAGGCCAGACTAAAATATGACCAGGAATGTGATCCTAGAGTGCCTTCTGATATAATCATTGTACTGGTCACTGGTTGCAGCACCTGTCTAGCTTCTCCCATATATTTTGCCCTACATTTCCTTGACATTATTTGGTTCAATCAGAGCAGTAACCGAGTCTGGCTATCCATGATTGTGAAATGGGAGGTAGGGATAATATCTAATTATTTCATATATCCCCTCTGGCACTTTCGTCAGCGATCCTAAAATGAATTAGGGTTGGGCTTACCTTGATATCTTGGCAAAGAAATTTAGACATGATCGTACCTGTGCCCTACCAACAATTAATGAGTGCGGGACCACTCACAAACCTATGGATATCGTCAACCTGTAGCATAACATCTCTTACATCCGACTTCTTGTTTTGACAACTTTGTGATCTTTTTTGGCATCCAATAAATTCTGTGAATAGTATAAAAGTGGTTCCACCAAAGTGATGCAGATTTGACTGTTTTGTAAAGTGTTTATAAAAATACTTACCATAAGTAGTCGATTGCAATTGTAGCCAAGTCTTCCTCACAGATCCTATACAGTGCAGGCCTTTTATTGTTTTCTTTATACAGTAATCCGGCATATATAAGTGCCACTTCCTCTTTCTTGGAGGGCTGTCCTGTGGAGCTACCTTCAACTCCAATGGAGATCAAGGACACTGTTTTTGTAGGGAGCCCCATTACGCTAGTTGCAGGTATCCATATTTTGTTAAGGACCCATTTGATTGTCCATGTAGACGTTTTACCATCTTCTAAGAGTTTTCCCACCTTACTAACCCTTCTTTTGCGAGGTGAGGTCTCAAATAGTCTTTTATAGGTTTGAGCATTCCCAGGAAATCACAGACTGGTGCCAGCAGCCAATAATATGAAATGTTCCATGTTTTCCTGCTTTTGTACTAAATTAATGTGGCTGTGTTTGAAACCTTTAATCTGAACTTGTTAGGGTCAAACCTGCGAGAGCATGCGCTAGAGCATGCATCTCGCTTGCAAGACACTATTGTCTACAATAAGAGCTTGGAGCCCACCCATTGCTTACAATTCGTTTACTTCCTTGGCACTCTTCGTTGCTACCTCCTAATTGGCCGGTGTGTGCCAGATATCACTTCCGGTTTCTTCTCTGGAGCAAGGACCAAGCACAGATTGATTTCTCCTGATTAGTGTCAGTCCGGTACTTGCGCTGTGAGTTTGGTGCTATTTCTTTTTTTCTCGTGTTCCTTCTTCAACCCTCCTAATCTTCCCTTCACAGTGCTGCTGCCCCCTTACTCCAGTCGTTGTTGCTGCCAGTACCACTACCTCCTCCCCGCATCTGCTGGACTGTCCCGCACAATTATAGCGCAAACTTGAACCAAGGGCATTATAGCACTTCACACGGAAATCAGCTCCCCTTACACACCTGTTTTTAAACAAAGTGTAGTTGAGCGATTTGCACGGAATCAAGATGCTGCGCCTGAGCTGAGATTCTAACCTAGTTACCCAGTTTTAACATCCGCAGCCCTTGCCGCTACAGGTGTGTTATTTGGGGAATTGTCATAAAAAGAATCACTCCCTGAGCTGTGAATATGTAGTGCTTTCACCTGATATTGTTCGATTACATTACATCAGGCCATTTACAGTGTTCTGCTGTTTGCTTTCCTTCTACCCCCTCCTGAGTGTGCAATGCACTCTTCCTAAAGTAAATGCTCCTGAGGTATCCTTCCAAGCCCCGTTGCTCCTGGGAAAGCTCTCATCCCATCTTTAGTCGCAGCTGTTGCCCCTACTTACTGCGGTCCCAGTCAGGGGTGGTGAGAGATGATGAAGTACCTATAAAAGGAACGAAACGCATTGGCTGTTTTCCTGTCGCTTTCACCTAAAGAAGAATAAAGAAATGTGAAAAGACCATATTGGGTAAAGTGTGACTTCATCCCTGGTGCTGCCTCCATTTTTCTCCAATCTGTATCTCTGGATTTCCTGTGAGACCCAACTGCTGCAGGTCTCGGACGCTTTTTGCACAGGACTCTAGTACTTTGGGGACATTACGATTGAGGTGCTAAACGTATAGTCAGCTGCAGTATCAATATTTTTTGGCCTCTTCCTCGTAAATTGTCAATGTAATATTTTTGCACAGTTTAAGGCATTTTCCAACCTCTTTTCGAACATTGTCCAGGCTCTTTACTGGAATGTCCCTGATTTTCTGGGCTGTATTGATACCAAGTAATCTTACTTCCTGTTGAATACAAAAATCATCTTTAAACATCATGTTTCATACCATAATTTCTATCTTTTCTCTGTTGACATTATAGCCCAAGATCACTCCGAAGGTTTTTTGATAACTTGCTAACCCTACTCTTTCCAATATGCTCCCAATTTCAGACGTATATTAGGTCATCAGCACATAGTGATGGTTATATGTTGTTACCACGAATTCCGTTGCAACGCATGCCTTTTCCACGCATGCGTTACCACGGAATTCGTTTTCCCCTCATCTTCTTTGCCACGTCGTTCTTACGTCATAAAGAGGAAACGGAAGTTTATTCCGCTTCCTCTCTTATGACACTGTTTTTTTCGGCACGGCGGGATCGTTTTTTTATGGGGGGGGAGACCCCCCCCAACCCCCCTTTTTAATCCTTCGGTTTTTTTTTTCGTGGTAAATACGATCGTTGAAGGCATACGCGTTGGAAAGACGTTTACGTGGTAAGTGCCTCGTTGTAAACGTTACGCGTAGTACTGCCTTCGTTGTTAATGATGTTTCCCCATAGTGATGTCTTATTGCTAAAGCTTTCACATGTGGAATGGGGTATTTGTCATCCTGACATAAAGTCTGTGCCAGAGGTTTAATATGTAAATTGAAAAGAAGTGGTGACAAAGGACAGCCTTGCCTTGTTCCCCTTTCCATTCTAAAACTTGATGGCAATTTACAATTAATTTGTGCCTTTGCAGTGGGGGCCTTGTATAGGGCCTAGATTGCTCTCAGATAGCCTGCTTTTCAGGGGCATCATTTAGCAGTCACCAGGGGTTGCAGCTGTATTTCCTGGCTTGCCCTTTGTGGCACCTAACACTGCCTGTGTGACCCTGGTCTCAGAAGTGGCAAAGTGAGTGCCAGGAGCACTGTGGCAGCTTGTCTTTATGGACATCGGTTGGGGATCCACTCCCTTTGTTTTGTATCAGTTTTGTATTACTTTAATAATTAATAATATTATATTATTCACTATTAGTGTAATAAATATGGAGTACAATTAGCAGGAATTAGACCCTCCCTAGCAGCTGAGGTAAGTAACAAAATGCTTTTAAATGTGTAAGGAGTGTGTGCTTTCGGGTGATAGTGTGTTTACGAGAGACACAGTGTGTGTATGTGTAAGAGTTTGTGAGTGAAAGAGAATGCTAAAGAGCCTGTGATGTCACTTTCGCTACCCCGGGCAATTTGGTGTATTGACGTCCATGCTGTTTTTAACCCAATTTATTCAGTGCAGACCATAGACACGTCTAATTCACCCTTTCAAGCTGCGTCACTAGTGGGCCAGGGTCTGTTCTGCTAGGTCGATAAATCGTATAAGTGTTTGTGGCACATATGTATCTTTCTGCTTGGAATGAAACCCTTTGGGTATTGATGGATTTAATGGGTTGTATGATAGAGGGATGCATGGCTAAAACACGCATGCCTCTACAATGCTGCCCTAACCACGAATGCGTCTGAATGACGCATCAATTCAGAAAAAACTCCAGACCTGGCTTTTCAACTGAACTACAGAACCCTAATGGGTGATTAGCCGCACTCTATAAGAACCCTTGATTCCTTTACCATGCAATTTTTTGGTAAAGTGATATGTGTGATAAAGTTCACACCGAGCCCTCCCCCCAGCCCTAAAATCTACCCGACACCCCTGAGCACTAAAAACGGCCGCCCCCCCTGAGATCTAAAAACTACCCCACCACCTGAGCCCTAAAACCTCCCCCCAGCCCTGAAAACTACCAGACCCCCTTGAGCCCTAAAAACTACCCACCCCCCGAGACTTAAAAACTAACCTGACACCCCCGATCCCTAAAAAAGTGACCACAACCCTTGAGCCCTTTAAAGTACCTCAAGCCCTAAAAACTTCCTCGACCCCCAAGCCCTGAAAATAACCCTGACACCCAGACACTAAAAGCGACCTGCACCCCTTAAAAACTACCTCCCAAAACCCAGCCTCAGCCTCACTTGCCTCACTTACCTCAACACGTCCTCTCCTGATCCTCCCTGTTCCTGGGCCCACCCTTTACAGTATCCAGACCGTCCATATGCCTTAACCAAGCATATGTGTGGTTGAGGAATATGCGTGGTTACGGAAAGCGTGATTGCGCTTGGGGAAACAGCATGTGTGGCTTAGCCCATGTTGTAAAGGCCATTTCCTAATTAAATGGCATACCATTTTTCTTAGACTTCTAATGAGGATATCGGTGAAGATCTTGTAATCACTGCTATGGAGCGATATGGGTCTAAAAGATTCACAACTCCTGCCAGGGTCGGATTGGGATTGCAATTAGGCCTCGGCAGTCCCCAAAAAAATGGCCAACATTCACGGACCGGTCCCTTTCGTGGAACATCATTTGGTTAGTATCATTGGACAAATTTTTAGAGAAATGTTTGGTAACCTAAGCATTTTAAAGCCTATAGCATCAGTAAGATTGGTGAAAACAAGAAGCATTACATTTTGGCCAGGTGAGCGAGATGAAATAAAATGCCCCTAGGGCCGCAATACCGGACCTGGCTAGGGTTGACACTTGGCCTTATTTTTACCAACATGACCTATATTTTAATATCCTGGCCTGTGTGAAAATGAAGAAAATCACAGAAAGTCTGTATTTTTTAATCTGATCAGTATGTATTTTAAACAGTCAACTTTAGGTGAAAGCACTTTATAAGTGTTCTAAAGCTGCTTTACTCATCTGTGACTAATAGGTAAACTAAACAAGGACAGAAAAGCCATGTTATAAAAGAATATGGATATTTTTATATAAAGAGTGCTCTCTAATTATCATGCGCTTGCCCATGGGGTTTTATTTGGTTTCAATATTAGCACTATTATGGCCACACTCGAGGATTTCGGTGTGTCTTGTTAAATAGAGTTAAACACCATCTTTAGTATTGGGAGTACTATTGTTGTCAAGACCCTCTATACCCCCTGGAGTGCCATCTGTTTCGGCAGCTTTGGCTTTTTTTGTCAGCCTAGAGCCAATACCATTTCATCCTCGGAAATGGAAAGGTTTAAGTCGTCCAATTGTTCTTGCATTAAAACCTGCAAATGTATGTTACCAAGCCAACTTGTAGTGTTATTACGTTTATAGTGAGTTCTCCCTGGCACGTACTTTGATCATTGGTTTTACATGTCTCCTCTATCTCCTCAGGGTGAGAAGCCATTTGCTGGAACTGAGGATTTATTATTTCAATAAATAAAAACACACACATCCTGCAGATTCGCTATTTGAAGAAGTTCGATTTGAGAAGGTAGATTGGGCTCTTGTTAATTGTGTGCCCTCTGTCAGCATAGATATGTTGCCGCATATTCTTTACCCCCCTTCGTATCATTACCCATGCTATATTTTGGCTTGCAAGTATGCAAACACCAATTAATATTGGTAGCTCAGGTTTCTGATTTTAATGCCTTATATAAAAAACTGTATTTTTCAAATTCAGTTTTGTTTCTTATCATTCACTTTTACACACATGCAGATTTCCAAACAGCACTCTTCTTTGCCACCTGAAAGTTACTTTTGTTAGTCTGGAGGACAGGTTCAGAATTCACTGAGCAGTTTAATTTGGATGTAATGACGTATTTCTGCATATCTTTGTCTTTCTTGCACCTGCCCCATTTACTTGTTTATTTCTCAAGAGTTAGAAACAGAATGAGTGTGCAGAAGAGCATGTCTGAGCAAAAAAGTGAGCGAAATAGAAAGGGAATTACACAACGGAATGCAAATGAAGAAGAGACCAATAGCAAGCGTGAAAGAGTAAGAGCATTAGTGAGATGCCAGGAACTGAGCAAGAGAGACTTTGAAGAAGAGAAAGAGTGACTTGGCAGTGGCTGACTGAGAGACATGTCTGAACGAGTGTGAGAGAACAGTCAGATGTCAACAAAGGGCAGATTCCTCCTTGGATCTTCTGCTGGGCCGCCATTTGGGCCATTTGTTGACAGTCACAATTGTCATTACCTGCACCGATGGCAGGAGTGCAGCACTCGTGCCATCGGTGCAGGTGTGAAGCACAATATGGTCGAGATACTGATGGATAATAGTGAGCTAATTGTATTTATATAGCGCTTAAATGATGATGTGCAGCACACTGCTGGACCACTTTCTCGAGGCCCAGTAAATGCAGGAATCCTACTGGACAGTACCTGACAGCTTCTGAAGAACCATCAAAGTAACATGAGTGCAAGCTCTCTGGTACTATACCTGATTGGCATGTCTATTTTATTAGAGACTTATGTGTTTAACAGATATTGTAACATAACTGTGTTTCATTGCTTGTAGGGGTCCCAAACTACATCTAGAGCATCTGGCCATGAGTTAGTAACAAAAAACTCTTTAGTGCTTATTCTGATCTATGGGCAATAGTCCATCTACTAGGAAAGGAGTTAAGCCTTAACTTCAGTCTGACTGACTGCAGGATCTGAAAAATTGATTGATTGGTGTGTTATTCCAATCACATTTCTGACCAGAAGAGTATCAACTAAAAAAACAATCTAACCTTGAAAAAATTACCATATTTTTTAAAGTGATATGTGTACTCTCTTATTACTCTTGCTTGTTCCTTTCAACATTTACATGTTCTGTTATGTGCATTCTCTGTACACATTGTGATGTTATATTCATTTTTGTGATTATACTTTATTGTGTGAAAACGATATCAAGTTATTTACCGTTGCATCAATCCCATTGTGATTTAGTTTTTCATTATTTTTGTCTGTTTTTGTGTAACATTGTTTCGTAATTTTATGTATGTTTTCTATTTATTGATTGATGATTTTTTAGCCTACTTTTTAACATTTTGTACTAATAAGATTGAGCTTTTTCATAATTAATAATGGTACATTGGGTCTAGTATTATCATTGTTAATTTTTGGTCTGATATTTTTTGATTTACCAACATGTTGCCTAGAGATCTCCCATATTAACACTAGTCTCAGCCCATTCCCACGTGTCCAGCTACCCATGGGCGTAACCAGGGCTTTAAGTGGGAAGAAAAAACTGGGGGGGGTATCTCAAAGGGGCGTGGTCAATGCAATTAAGTGTGGCTTAAAAACAAGAAAGCTAAAAATCTGTGCTTAGGATCTGGGCCAAAGTTATAGTAGCATCACTATATAATGCGATCAAAATCTCAAAACGTAGGTCAAAAAAGGTAAGCAACAAATTCTCTTATAAAGACAGAACGGAGGAGAATTCTCCATCCATAGGTGACATAAATGTCCGTTACCGTACAGAAGTCTTAGAACACACCGCGTATCTTATCAAGGATCCTGGATTTCGTACTCACGTAATTATAGTGAGGGATTCCGCACATTTATTTCACTTATGGATGGAGAATTCTCCTCCATTCTTTCTTTATAAGATGAAGTTCCATCCTGGAACGAAACGCGTTGGCTGAAGGCCACTTTAAGATTTTGATACGTAATAAAGAAGACTTGTTTTGGACTCATTTGGATATTTTGGATTTCTATTCTGCTGCACCTTCCAACATTGACTGGTTTGACTCGAAAAATCTTCCAAGTGTCTACTTTTGAAAACTTAATATATTCATACGAAATCATCCGTATGCCGAATTTCGAAATATTCACCTGTGATCAGGAGAGGAGCCAGTACTGTACCTTGTAGACCAGTGCTGAACCGCAAAAGTAATCCCTAGCGGGTTTACTAGTGACTTGCATTTTCTCCATAGGAATCCATTGTCTGCTTTTCTATTAAATTTCTTCTAAGTGTCTATTTTTGAAAACTAGAAATATTCTTTAAAAATCATAAGAAATACTGAAACGTAATTACTTACCTGTTTTGAGTTGATACCCCAGTGCTGGCCCCAGGAGCCCAGCACTGGATTACAAAAGTAACGAGAACGTACTTTACCTGCAACCTGAATTTTCTCCCATTGGATAACATTGACAGATTTCTGTTGAAAAGTTTCTAAGTGCAAACTTTTAAAATAGCTTTTTATTCCTGAAAAATCACTGCAATACCTAAAACGTTTTTGCTAAACTGTTTTCATCTTAGACCCCAGGACTGAATCTAGGAGCCAGTCCTGGAATTACCAAAGAAATCTACAAAGTAATCAACTGTGTTTATACAAGAAAATCCTTTGAAATCAATGCTAAATTGTGAGTAGAATTGTGTTGCTTACTGCAACCCCTGTACCTATTGCGTTTACGAAGTTTATTGCCCTTCTGCAAAGTACTCACCTATGACCTCTCATATTGAGAACAGTATATTTTAAAACCTGTTAGTTCTAGAAATAAAACAACTATATTTTTGATATAAAAGCAATTGGCTTGGAGTTCAGTCTTTGAGTGTGTGAATCCTATTGCTGACTGGGTGTGTACAACAAATGCTTTACACTGACCTCTGGCACTGCCTTACTGCTCGACCAAGCTACCACTTTGGAGAGTAAGGTCGCACCTGGCTTTAACCTCTGTTATACCTCTGGGGTTGGTGGACTCTATACACACTGTACCTTATTCTGGTCCAGTATATATAGAGCCACTTTCTCACACCAGGACATGAGCCAAGGGCCCACTGATGTCACCAGGACATGGGCCTATGGCCCACTGATGTCACAATGACATGGCCCAGGGCCCATTGATGTCCCAGGACAATAGCATAGGGCCCACTGATTTCACCAGGACATGGGCCCAGGGCCCACTGATGTCTCCAGGACATAAGCCTAGGGCCCACCGATGTCACCAGGACATGGGTCCAGGGCCCACTGATGTCACCAGGACATGGGCCTATGGCCCACTGATGTCACCAGGACATGAGCCCAGATCCCACTGATGTCACCAGGACAAGGTGCCCCAGAGGTATAAAAAACTTACCAAAGCTATGTGATAGCTCAAACAACTGCTGTGACCTACCTCAGAACCTAACCAAACTTAATTGTAGTGCTGCTATAAAGAATGCAGTCAGGGACTCAATCTGCCAAGCACAGCCGGATATTCGGGGATTCATGCTCTGAGCCCGATCAAGGATGGCCCCAGTGAAATATGCTGAATCCGTCCCCATGTAATTTGAGAACACAGGGACACATTCAGCAGGGCCCGGACATTGTCTGCTTGCCGTTCTGAGCAGCAACCTGCAGGTGGTGAGAGTTTGTTTAATTTACTTCCTACTTGACCTAAAACACAGGTTTGATTTAAACGGCCATCAGGCCTTCTTTTTTACCAGTGACATCCTAGCTGGGAGCTTTCTAGAGCCTACCACCTAGATGCCAATGCAATGGATGGAAACAAGGGTACACAGTTTATTACTTCACAAGTGCGCTGGAGAAATTATGATTTGGAGGCTAGCTTTTGACTTTGCTCAATCCCTGTATATAAGAAACATACGTGGACTGTAAGAATGTGCGCTGTATCTGTCTGTATGAGCAGCAGTGGACTTGCCACGTCAGAGGGAGGAGGAGTGGTATATTGTGCACCTTAAGTGCGCATGACGGTTTAGCCAACCGCCTTGGGCCGGCCAAACTGCCATGCGGACTTAGCACTTTCTCCACTCGGCTGCATTGCTCAGCCTGGATGGAGAAGATGCACAGGCTCCCACTCCCTGTCTGAGCGCCTAACCACAAGGCTCAGACCAATTACGATACTGCTGTCATGCTGGTGAGAGCAGCGCTGTGATTAGCTGGGGAAGTCTAGGAGCCTGGGGGCTGCTGGGAGCCAGGAGAACAGCGGGGACGGAGGAGAGGCAGCAGCTGGTGACGGACAAGTAAGCCTTATTTTATTTTCTATTTTCTAATCCCACCCCGCTCCCTTGCCCTGTTCCCTACCAGCCGCCACTGTGTATGAGTCATTACACTTATAATGATTTAAACATAAATTACTATCTTCTTTTAAGCCCTTCTCACCGCAATGTAGAGTGAAAGAGTGTTTTATATCACTGCATATATATGGGGGCGTGGCTTGGACGCCGATCGGGATGGCGGCGTGAGCTCGCAGCTCCGCGCAGAATCCCGCTAATTCTCCTGTTTTCGGAACCCTAGGCGACCCGGAGACGACGCTCCTGCCCTCTGAAGTGTGAGAGGACAGCTGGGCACACTTGGTGGACTGTTGGGGGACTGCCGCCCCCGAGGAGACCGAGTCGAAGTAGCGGTTGAGGTGTTGCCGAGGGTGCGAAGAAAATGGCGGCGAGGTGGGCGGACGGCCCCGAACTTCAGCCCTGAACCGAGTTGTCGCCGGCTGGCGGAAGATCCTGGCGAGAGATCCTGTAATCCGCTGACCGAGGCGCTAGGGTCAGCGGGGCTGTGCCTTGCGGCCAAGGAACGCTGCCTTGCCATGTCCGGAGCTTGGGGACCCTAGCTGGCCACCGCCCTGAGACTCATCCTATCCTCCTCAGGCTCCCGAGGGGGGCGGCGGAGTGAAGTGTGCTTCGCGGGTGTGACTCTTGTGCCTGTGAGTGTCGGTGGCGACATTGCACTGCCCGGTGCACGGCGACCGGCCCTGCCTACGGGCGCTGACGACGAACGGGCTCCTGGACCTGTGACGCAGCACCCTGGAATGGCGGCGACTGGAGGGCCGATGGCCGAGAGCCGCACTGAGGGGGACTCGGCGACATCAACTCAGCGGGGCGAGAGTCCCTCCCTGGAGCTTGACCGAGAACAACGGCTGCACCGGCGACTAGATGCCATACTTGATGCGATCGCTTCGACTAAGGACGCACTGCACCAAGACATCGCCCAAGTGGCCACGGGCCTGGGGCTGCTACGCGCAGATCATGCGAAGCTGGCGGACAGAGTTAAGGACCATGACCAACTGTTGCTGGACCTGAATCCATCGGTAGTGGCCGCGGAGCATAAGATCACTGACATGTTGGCCCGGCTGGACTCGTTGGAGCGGAGAGCGGAGGATGCAGAAGGCCGCAATAGACGGAACAACGTGCGGGTCGTAGGCCTTCCGGAACGGATTGAGGGGGAGGATGCGGTGGCCTATATGGAGACCTGGTTCCGCACTGTGGTGGCGCCGGAGGGGCTCACTCCTTTCTTTACGCTGGAGCGGGCCCACCGGGTACCCGCTCGCCCGCCGGAGCTTGGCCGCCCCCCCCGCCCGATGGTGGTGAGGCTCCTCCACTACAAGGACCGGGATCTCCTCATTCAGCGGGCCAGGATGTCGGGCCCCTATGAGGTGGAGAACAGTAGGGTTACGATCTTCCCGGACTACACCCAAGCGATCCAGAAAAACCGGGCATCGTTCCTGGCAGTGAAGAAGGAACTCAGGGAGGAAGGCATTCAGTACTCCTTGCTCTACCCAGCTAAGTTGCGGATCATGATGGATGGGTCTACGCACTTTCTCCAGACTCCGGACGAGGTTTGGCACTGGCTGGAGTTGTATAGGGCGGGGACGGACAGATCACATAAAAGTAGACGAGATGAGCCCAAGCAGTCCCGGGTGCGGCAATCGCAACGCATCAGATCTCGCAACAGGCGCCAGCGGGAGAGGCGGGAGGCTCTAATGGCGGCGGAAAAGAGGGATGCACTCGCAGCGACGGCGGCCATTACAGGGTCGCAACAGAACAGTGAACGAGCAGAAACTAACTCGGGAGGGGAAGGCAGCAAGACGGATGAGGAACTCTCAGAAGCGGACAGTTCGAAGGGGCCGGAGGTGACCCCACAGACTTCGGATGGTATCTTTTGCGGCTGAGATTGGATTGGGCTAGATTGGGACTTCATGGTAGGGTGGTATCCTGGTGATTGGGGACGGGATGCCGGAAGGGGGGGCTCTGTGCTTCGGGAGGGATGGAGGCGCGGGGCGTGGGCTCCGCTTGCTGGGGTCGGCGGTGATTCACCCCCCTCGGGCCCTTAAGGCCGACTGTGGTGGAGACCACAGGGTTAGAGTGCGAGAAGTTGGTTCAAGGTTTGGATGGGGGCGGACTTTGGGTTCGTGTGCTCTGTCCTGGGGAGCGGGGTTTGGGAAGTTTTTCTGTTTTGGGTATGTTCGGGGGGGGGCAACTGCATTGGGGGGGCTATGAACATTCGTTATTTGATTCGGACTGTACGAAGTTGGAATGGGGACATTACCTAATCTGAAATGCCTGACGTGGAATGTCCGGGGGCTACGAACTATGGTGAAACGTCATAAGGTCCATGCATATCTAGTACGCAGGGGGGTTCAGATTGCCATGCTCCAGGAGACTCATCTCACTAAGAAAGAGTGTACTGCCTTGCAGAAGAGATGGAGGGGCCAGGTGTTTGGCACCACTTACTCAGCGTATGCCAGGGGGGTGCTGATCTGGGTGAGGGCGGGGATACCCTTTCAATTGCTGAATCAAGTCGTGGATCCGGAGGGTCGGTTTGTGGCGGTGGAGGGGAGGTTATATGGACGGGATGTGGTTTTCTGCTGTGTGTATGCGCCAAACGCTGATCAAGCTCGATATTTTGATAGCCTCTCGGGGGCTTTGGCCTCCTTCCTGGCGGGCCCAATAGTGCTAGGGGGGGACTTTAACTCGATTACAGATGTGGCTCTGGATAGGTCCCATCCCCCTCTGGTGGACTCCCCGGTGCGCAGGTTGGCCACGCACAGGAAGGACTGGCAGGATAGATGGGGGTTGCTGGATGTCTGGAGGGAGCGACACAGGGAGACCAGGGATTACTCCTTTTATTCTGCACTTCATGACCTGCATGTCAGGATTGATTCGGTGCTCTGCGGTGGACCCCTAGCTCCGTTGATCTCCCATGCGGAGTACTTGGCTAGGACTATCTCAGATCATAACCCCCTATTGGTGCACATTCAGTGGCAGAGAGAGCGCTCAGTAATACCAACGTGGCGGCTTCGGCCGGAGACACTTGAGGATCCTGTCTTCAACGACGCGGTTCGGCAAGGCATTGATAGCTATTTCGGAATGAATGCGGGCACGGCCACGAGTAGGTCCATTGAATGGGATGCAATGAAAGTGGTGGTGAGAGGGGTGTGTTTGGGTAGGTTTTCGAATGCTCGCACGGCTGTGTTGAATGACCTCATGAAAGCGGAAGATAAGTTGAGGGACTTGGAGCGCCGTAGACCGGCTAGGCCGGACTTACAGGCCCAGCTATTAGAAGCGAAAGAAGTGGTCGCCACCGAGACGGAACGTTTAAGGTGCTATGACTACAAGCAGTATATCATCAGGGCGCATGCGGAAAGGGACAAGGTGGGTACCCTCTTGGCCAGACTGGCCAACCCGGAACTTAGGGGCTCCCCGATCCTCGGCATTCGTACTGCGCAGGGGGAGATGGTGTACACCCAGGCAGCGGTATTGGAATGTTTTAGGGGGTATTATGAGGAACTGTACCTGAGTCAGCTGGGAGTGGGGGTCCAGGATATTGAGGGATACCTGGGGGAGAGGCAGCTTCCGGTCCTCGATGAGGAGGACGCGAAGGAACTGGGCAGCCCGGTAACGCTCACGGAAATACGGGCGGCCATAAAGCATATGGCCCGCAACAAAACGCCCGGGGTGGACGGACTACCGATTGAATTTTATCAGCAGTATGCAGATAGTTTGGCGCCCAGGCTGCTGGCGGTGTACGCTGAAGCTTTCGAGGCTGGGGCACTGCCCGGATCCATGCGGGAGGCCTTGATTGTGCCGCTCCTGAAGCCTGGCCGGGATGCCGCGGATGTGCGGTCTTACCGCCCGCTATCCATGTTGACGGTGGATTATAAGATTCTGAGCCGAATTTTGGCCACCAGGCTGGCCCCGTATATGACGGGCCTGGTACATAGGGACCAGGCCGGGTTCATACCCACGAGGAGCACGGCGCTGAACGTTCGCCGACTGGTGGGGATAATGGACGCCATCTTGGACGAGGAGGGAGCCCCGGCGGTCCTATCTGTGGACATCGAGAAAGCCTTTGATAGTTTGGAATGGCCGTTCCTGGACGGAGTCTTAGAGAGGTTTGGTATGGGCGAGGGGTTCCGCAGGTGGACGAGGGTCTTATATGCTTCGGCGACGGCGAGAGTGCGTTTGGGCAGCCTGGTGTCTGCGGCGTACCCGGTGGGCAGGGGCACGCGGCAAGGATGTTCTCTGTCTCCCCTGTTGTTTGCTCTGGCGATGGAACCTTTGGCGGTCCATGCGAGGTCGGGTGTCGGGTATATGGGGATAGCCAGAGGCGGACAGTGGCATTATATATCGCTGTATGCGGATGACTTGCTCCTGTACCTAGCTGACACCTCGCGGGCGTTGGCCGGGGCAATGGGGCTGTTGTCGGAGTTCGGCCGGCTGTCGGGCCTTAAGGTTAATTGGGCGAAGACTTGTGTGTTCCCGCTGCGAGCGGGTTTGCCTGATCCTGGTGGCAACTTGGACGTGGTGTGGGAGCCATCTTGTTTCACCTATCTGGGTGTTCGCATCTACCACGCAACCGCGGACCTATTGGAGGGCAACATTGGTCGCTGTGTCCGGGCACTGAGGGGCAGCTTGTCTTTTTGGTCGACCCTCCCGCTGACGGTTCTGGGCAGAATTGCACTTTTGAAGATGGTGGCACTCCCCCGCTTCCTCTATTATTTCCGAACGCTGCCTATCTGGATTCCCCAAGGGGTCTTCAGAGACCTGAGATCGATGATTATTGGCTTCCTATGGGGGCATGGCCGCCGTAGAGTGGCCCTGAACACGCTTCTCCGCCCTAAGGTAGAAGGGGGCATGGCGGTGCCTGACTTTGAGCTGTATTATCTAGCGGCACAGCTGCAGGTTCTTACACAGAACGTGGCTAGGGTGTTCAGGGGCCCAGAGGAGGACCGGGACCGGGGGATCCAACGCCATGTGCTATCCTATATTGTCATGCAGCAGAGGCTTGAGTTGCGGGCCCTCACCATGGAGGAAAGGACGCTCCGCTTGTGTTGGCAGAGGAGCCTTCGGAGAGCGAGGGCTTCGCGGCCTTATGCGCCGGAGATTCCGATCGGCATGCTGACGGCCTTGCCGCACGGGGGAGATTGGTCCCCGTTGCTGGCTTGGGAGGAGATGGGACTACAGGTGGTAGGTGATTTGTACATAGATGGGGTGTTGGCACCGTTCGAGGCGCTCCGGGATCAGTTCGGGCTGCCCGACGGGGGGTTCCTCCTGCACGCGGCAGTGGTGGCTGCCATACAGAAGCACTGGCAAGGGGGGCTCGCAGAACCGACGACGACTATGGCGTGCCAATATGTGGTGATGGCAGCAGGCACGATCAAAGCTGTGACGTGCCTCCATAATAGGATGCTGAATGAGGGACTGGAACCACTCCTAGGGCTCAAGGCTAAATGGGAAGAGAGTGTGGGCCGGCCCATACCGGATACGGCATGGGGACACATCCTGAGGCGTACGTGGAAGGGCACGAGAAATGCGCGCTTTCAGCAAGTGCATTTCTATGTGCTTCATAGGGCCTATTTAACCCCAGAGAAAATACAGCGGCACTTCCGGGTGCCGGATGCCCGATGCCCACGGTGTTCGTCTCTGGGTGCGGACATGGATCATTTGTTTTGGAGGTGCCCGCAATTGGGGACCTATTGGGCGGAGGTAGGGGTACTCCTGAATGAAGTGTCTAACAGGGAGGTGGACTTCGATATGGCGGCGTGCCTGTTGCTCTGGTTCCCGCACACTAAACACACCAAGGTGACGAGCAAATTCATTGATCTGGGTCTGATATTGGCGCAGAGAGAGATATCGTGGCATTGGAAGTCCAGGGGGGGGCCCTCGCTGCGTAGATGGAAGAATGAATTGCTGCGGTGGTCTGCCTGCGAGAGTGTGCTCCGGATGAAGCAGGCTGTTAAGTTGGGGAATGAGAAGGTTTTGGAAGCAGCGCGTGCATGGGAACTAGTGGTGCAGGCTTTGCGTGATTCTTTGGTAGATGACGAGGATGGGGAGAACTGAGCCGGTGGACACCGCGGGGCGAACACAGAAGTGCTATATTCCGCGCTGTGGTGGATCCATCTAACTCGACAGGACGAGATGTACTCCTAGCAGTTGCCAGGGGGGGGGGGCCTTGGGGGGGACTGGTTCATGGGAATTTGGGGTGGGACGGAAGCCATTAGAGGGTGGCCCACCTGGGTGCCTTAGCTCTATTAGGGAGGTGTGCACAGTGTGGCGTATGGTAGGGCTGAGGGGAGCGGCCAGGCGAGATAGGGCGGTGGCGCCTGGGGGAGGCCCCGATGTGTGAGGTGTCACTGATTTATTTCTGGGATGGCTGAAGGAGGTTTTGTTGTGGGTGGGGGGGTAAAAGCAGATACGTACAACGACTTTTCGACCATGGTCCCCGTGGGACATGCACCGTGATTTTCTCCTATTGAATGTAACGACATGCCGCCCGGCCCCCGGGATGCGGGCTGAATGGCTGTGTTCAGTTTGGATTTATAATTGGACGGAGGGGCATCACGAGTGCACTGGTTGATTGATTGTATCCTGTGGTTTCTAACTCTGCAATAAAAATATATTTGAAAAAAAAAAAATATCACTGCATATATTATACAGAGACAATGTCATACAAGTGAGAAAATCAATGTCCAGAAAATGTTTCAGAAGACGATGAGGGTTAGAAGTCACTTATCTTCCTTCCTGGTAGGCGTTATATATTAAGAGTTTATGGTCAGGGGAAACACAGTCAGTATTCAAAATGTAACACCGTGGTTGGGGTTGTCTTTACTAATAACACTTTATTACTACCCAAAGGAACACTTTTTAGCAACCTTAAAATAATGACAGGTTGAGAAAAAACTCTCAATAAGGTTCTAATTTCTAACCTTGCAGTTTGTATGCATCTCCTTGATGTCAGTTTGTAGCTTACTGTGCTATAGTAGAAGGACTGCAATTTATGAACTGCAGGTCACAAAAGGATCTCTGTGTCGAAAGGAGTAACCAACTTACTTTTATACATAAAATACAAATCTGATCTGCATTTTGCAAGATGTGATGTGCAGCAGGCAAATTAACCCTTCAATCTACCTAATAATTCAAAACTGTGACCTGACAAAACACAGATCTCTCCAGCAAGTGAATTAAGCAACAGAATTATCTTAGCATTATTATCATCTTCTGACAATTGCAGAGTAAGCAAAGATCTCTTCAGTGGGTGCCTTAACCCCATATGATATGTTATAATTAGGCTTTCCTGTTTTCAGTTTCTATTTTTGGTAAATTCTGGTGGGGTTTTTTCAGGGTTTTCAATATCTTAAAAAACAGTTGTTATCAGTGGTTACACATTTTCGCGCCACTAAAAACAACGGAAAAAGTGTTTTTCCGGTGTTTATGGAACATTTTGCTTTTAATATTGCTTGCTTTCTGGACTGAAAGAACATGGTATATAGACAGTGTACTTATAGTGTATATGAGGTCCAAATAGATTATTGCAAATTAATCTTATTGTAGTACACCATACAATACTTCTTCAGTGAGTCTTTGGGTCATGTGCCCTCGCTCTTTCCTTCCCATGTAATCTTCTGTGAAAAGCCCCTCTCAGCATACCATCTAACAAGTGGCAAGGATCTCCTACAGGGAATCACTTCAGCTCGGGTATCAATTTTGACAGGTCATCACACAACTTTTTTATATACGTAGCTGAATCACTGCAAATACAAACAATATGACTCCAATCTTTGTTGAACTTGGAAAGAACCTTTTTTTGCAGAGCATTACAAGTGACACTGAGTTCAATGCTTTGCAAAAGTCTGGTGTCATGTTTTCACCACTATCCCAGATGTTTGGTGATATATATACTTGTCACTATACCTTGCATTGAATGTTTAAAGCCTGAGGTGTTGGCAATTCACCTACTATCAATACTGACCTACTAGAAACTATGGTCTGATGTATTAAGGGTTTTTACCCATTCTCTGTGGGTAAATGTGATGACACATATTAGAAAATATTTTTATGAAACCAGCCATTTTACCTATCAGTGAAAGAATCAAATGCAGCCAAAATATCAAATATGAGTTTGATATTTTCTGAATCTCTACAGTTTATAAAATAATTAAAATAGACCTAAAACATGAAACTAAACCCTGCATCTTTAGACCAAAGGCAACAAAACTGAAAAAAGTAAAAGGATTTTAGTGGCATCCCTAAAGAACAAAACTCAAGCAGAATAATGTTAGCTAGTCTTTCTTACTGCAAGCTTGTATAACAAAGTTAACTTGTATTGACACCTTCAGGAAAAAAAGACTCTTTCACTCTCTTTTTCCTTTCTTTGAATGGCATTTAGTTTGTGGTTGTGCAGGTGTTTTATCAGTGTTTATATGTTTTCACAGGTGAGGGCTATTTATCTTTCAGTGGGGTTTTATCAGTTATTATAGGTTTAAACCTAAAACCCCACAGCCTAGTTATAATGCAGCCTCTTTGTGAAGAAATAAGTGAGCTGCAACATATTTATTGTCACATTTCTCCTTTTCGCCAAATTCTTTGCTGCAGAGTTTTGAAAAACGTAAATGTACTCCTCAGGAATTGCATCTCACTATTATTTTTTGTCCACTGCATGCAGAGTAATGAAAGGTAAACACCCATCTGGCATTTTCTTATAGTTACTAGATCATTTCATTTGTTCAGGAACACAGTCTGTGAGAGACGGAGCGCCTAGTTGTTGCATACCACTAAGAGGCTGTTGTGATATGGTATTAAACACTTCTGCTGAAAAATAAGGAGGTTGTCTGCATGGACGTTGATTCAACAAAATACAAGGCGCAGCAGAAGTGGCATCACACCTTCATGACATTACATGAAGTCATATCATTTGATCTATGTCCCTGACTATCCCCAGGAAGTTGTGTCACATGATCTTAACCCTAAAAATATCACAAGAATTGGCATTGCTAAAGTAACATAACTACATAATTAATATAACACAACACAGAGTAAATGTCCATTTTAGAAACCACCTACACTAGGGCGCTAACATGATCTTTAAAAGTAGTGAGAAGTAATACTGACCTGAATTGTTGCAAGCCAGACCTCTTCTAGGAGGTCTTGGGGATTCTCTTCTGAGAACAGTTTGAGTTACATGGGACCAAATAGAGTATTTAAAAGCACCATGTTCACATAATTTTGCTAAAAAAGCATTGGCTTTGAAAGGACACATATTCATATTGATGTTCTTTCAAGATGTGCCAAGGCAATGAAACCCGATGCTCCTGAGGAGAAGACCCTATTGATTTCTTGTTTTCAGAATGTGCTAAGGGTGCCCCCACATGTCAATGATTGCTTCCATTGTGCCAGGGACAGCTTTTTATCATGCAGGCCAGTCATATGCCATGGGTGTCACCATATGCCCAAAATTACCTGCAATATACCAGTGTCAGAATTTAAAAATTCATTCCATCCATATATCTTATGTCAAAGTTACCTCTAGTATGTCAAAGCCAGTATTTTATCCTGATTAGCCCATCTCATATACCATGATTTTCCTATTGTATGTCAAGAAGTATCTCTAATGAGCTAAAGTCACATGTACCCCAACGCCAAAATTGTCCTCAAGTATTCCAGTGCCAGCATTTTTCCATGGGTGTCCCGTATTCCAAGAATTGCTTCTGGCATGCCAGCAAACGTATTTTACTTAAGAGTGACCTTTATGTCAATACTTAACTTCAGCATGCCAGTGCCACTATTTTGCACCGGTGCCTGCATCGCTAACAATTGCCTACAGGTTACCAGCAGCAGTATTTTTCCTGCGAGCCTGTATAAGCTAAGAACTACCATCAGTATGCCAGGACCAGTGCAAGACACTAAATTCTTACCCACGCTCACTTACACTCACTCACACTCCCTCATTCATTCTCACTTACTTGCACTCATTGACTCTTATTGACTGTCTTGCACTCGCTCTTACTCAATGATTACTCACTCATTCACTCATATATGCTCACACATACAGACACATGCTCACAAACACACACTCTTGCCCACAAACATACTCTCACCCACAAGCAGGCACACAACACACATTTAAAAACTTTTTTTGACTCACATCATCTGCAACTGGATATCTTGTTCTAGCTCTTGGTGCTCTATTTTTTTTAATTAAGCTAATAGTGAATAATAAACTATTATTCAATATTAGTATAATACAACATGGGCAGAAAACAAGCGTGGAGCACCATCATCCATAACAGAAAACTGCCTCGGTCTTTCTGGTACTGGCTTTGCTACCTCTGAGACTTGGGGTCACAAAAGCAGTACCAGGGGTGGCAAGAGGCAAGCCAGGGCTTGCAGCTGCGACCCCTGATGACCCATAGATGAGGTCCAGGGCTGTCTGTACAGGGTGTCTAACATATGTCTCCACAGTCTGCCCATACCTTCCTCCCAGTCTTCTCTTTAATGCTAACCAGGTGTGCAGTGGTGGTAGGCAGAGCTGGAATAAGAAACAAACAAGCATTGGCATAGCCAATAGGTCTTGCCTTTGGGACCTTATAAGTGTTTAGTTATGCAGCACAATATCCTTGGTGCAACAATATCAACTGTTGCATGGCTAAACACTTATAAGGTCCCAAAGGCGAGACCTATTGGCTATGCCAATGCTTGTTTTCCATTTTCTGGCTCTAGGCCAGGCAGTGGGGCGACTCTCCTCCACCATTGCAGAGGAGCCGCCGCTGAGTGCATCCCACCAGCAACCACTGACTGAAATTAAGCACTGTCCATCCAGGCTTACAAAGCAATGTGTTTGAAAAACATTATGACCACCATATCTGGCACACTGGTGATTAGCACAGAAATTCCTAATTGGGGCTTTCACTTCACCTAGATTTTATATCATCATTTTCCTATTTAGTCTTACTTCACAGGTATGTGGAGTGAAAGGATGGAGCGCTCAGTGAGGGTATTTTTAGGAATCTGGTAACGAAACTGCAAATTATTATATTGTTAAAAGTAGAGTTATGCTAAATATAGATCGGGCGCCACTGTAGCAGGCTCAGATCTGGAATAGGATGTGGACCTTATGTAAAATTTGGATCTGAGCTGAGGTTTTTTCAAGTTCTTTCCACAGATATTGGCGAGGTCTCATCCGGACTCTATGGTGTGCTTTTTGTAATTGAGGCTCCGCCACAAGTGCAAAACACCGGACTGAGGCACTTCCAGACTGCGCGCAAGAATCAAAGGCAGGCTGCCCACCTCCGTCACTGAAGTGCAGACTGACTGAGCTGCTCGGGTTGAAAAGCGTGTCCTTTGTTTTTGTTGCCGGTTCAGAGCACCCTCTAATTAGCGCTTTCTGTCAGTGTCCAGTCTTACAGGGTCTAACACGGATGGCCTTGTTTGGCTTGTGCGCTCCAGTGTGCAGAAGTGCCCACGCAACAGGTCTGGAAGTTTCCGGTCGCTGCCTGACCCTTTTGATATCTTGCTGGCAGCAGGAGCACCTCCTCCCACCACCGGCAGGGATAGCCTCGCACTGCTGCAGAAGCTTCTCTTAAGACTTGGCTCGGTGCCAGCGCATCCTGTTCCACCGCTGAGCCGGTGATCTGCCCCAGTGTTGGCTGTCTGTCTGTACATTGTGTCCTTCGGAGCGGGGATGTTCTTTTCGTCGCTGAAGCACCCGAGTCGGCGCACGCATACTTCTTTTGCCTGCAAGCTCACTTTTAACTAAGAGTTCTTAAGTAATGTTCACATCGGCTGGTGTTCTATTTGTCTGGCACAAAAAGGGTACTGCAGTTCGAAAATGGA
The DNA here is from genome assembly GCF_964261635.1 of Lissotriton helveticus. Lineage (NCBI taxonomy): Eukaryota > Metazoa > Chordata > Amphibia > Caudata > Salamandridae > Lissotriton > Lissotriton helveticus. Next base: position 1,407,672,613 of record NC_136057.1, on the reverse strand, counting down.
GCACAAATCAGAGTGTAGTTTTGTTAGTTTCTTCTATTAAAAGATGACCTGGTATGAACCCTTTACACGGAGATGGTTAAAACAAGCCCGCGAGTGGTGCGTGAGAGCGCGCCCCTGAGTGGTGCGCGAGAGCGCGCCCACGCTTTTGTGAGGGATCTGTTTCCAATTAACGCGCACTCATCTGGGCACAATAATTGTAAACAGATGTCGCCCGTGTGGGTAACCGCAAGCAATAGGCCGTGGGCGGAGCAAAGGTGGGACATGCACCCGCCTTTTCCCAATTGCGTGCTGTCTTTCTTAGAAAGACGCACGCAAAGCCCAATAGCCTGTGAGAAAAACAAAAACACACGCATGAATGTGTGGTGAGCTTTTTGAAGCCCCTTACTAAAAGTCTCGTAGAGGAGCTCATGCGCGCTGCACTAGGCTGGACCACAAAAATTACTCTGCGATCCCATATATTGGTGTTAAAGAGTGGCAGCAGAAAGGGTGCGGAGCCACGAGGAGCTATGTCTGACTCTGAGTGACTACTACGGAATGACAAATGAAAATCTCATCATTCAGAGAGTAAAAACGAGTCTGATTTTTTTTACTGCCGCTTGAGCAGTAATGAAAGCCCATTACAATAAGTTTTGGACTACCCTTGTTCTAGCCTGCAAAAAAAAAGAACTCAAAAAGGTTCTGGTAAATAATGAATGAAACTGGAACTGGAACCCACCAAGTAAACAATCTGAACATTATTGAATTTGAATGGGTAACTTCCCTCCATACCCACTATTCAATACAGGCGGGACCCCAAAGCCCACATTTTGCAAATAATTTTAATCACTCAAAGAAAACAGATCTGTTGGTCACGAGACATTGAAATGACATGACACGGTTAAATTCTGCTGCGGTGGTGGAATCATATATCAATGATTTACACTGCTCCTTTGCAGTAGGCGTGAACGACAAGAGGCTTGAATACTGGGCTCTCCACCTGACAAAAATTATTAACAACTCATGATCAGATGGTGGCCCCGGACCTCAGATATTAGTTTAATTAAATCTGACTTTTTGGTCCAACAAGTTACTCCCATTATATAATTGTATTTTCTCCGTAGAAATAACACCCGAGTCCTGGAAAGCCTCCATAAATCATCCAGTTTACAAGAAAGGTAATAGATCATAACCAGGTAATTACTACCTGATAGCCTTATTAGATAATGAAGAAAAATATTTTGTATGTCTCCCGCTTGAGGTCTTAAACACCTAGACGAATGAAAGCAGGATAATCCCTTGGAACCAAACAGGGTTCCAACAATAAACTGGGACCACATCAAACCTGGTGGCAGTAACCCTTCTCATGGAAAAAAAATCTGCACTTCTGCACTTCTATTCATGTGTGTTGTGGATTTCAAAGCAGCTTTCGATCAGGTCCCCAGAGACATCCTCTGGAAAAAATTGGTCTCTTAAGGAATCCCACGAAAGCTGCTTAAAGTGATCCAGCTGCTTTATACTGACACCTGGATAAGAATCAAACTTGGTAATGACACCCAACTCTCTAGGAAAATGTATGCTACAATCAGTTTGAAGCAAGGGTGTGTTTTATAACCTACGCTCTTTAAGTTATACATCCACCTCGGATATCTTGCAAGACCTTGATAACATCAGTGCACATCCACCTAAGTTAGAGGACATCCATACATCTAACCTACTCTATGCAGATAATTTGGTGTTGTTGAAAACAACTAAAATTGGCCTTCAAAAATGAATTAATATGTTTTATGAATAGACAGTGCACAATAACCTCAAGATCAATATCAACAAAACCAAAGTGGTACTAATCAGAAAGAAAACCATAAAATCTGAAAGGTGGAGCACTAACAGCAGTGAAATAAACACCAAAAAACAGTACAAATACCTGGGTGTTGTTGTCGATTACCAAGGTGCTGTTCTCTTGCAAAAAGGACATATTAAAGCAAAAGCTCTTGCTCTATCTTCAGCATTTTTAGGGTTCACCTGTCCAGCACTTGCGCTGTGCTTGTGAAATCTATTGCTAATATATATCTTAAAAGGGGCTTACCTCCGGCCCCCTTGCTTTTATTGGTTCCTGTGCTTGCCACTTACTTTTCCTCTGTTTCTCTTGACTGTGGCACTCTATTTCCTGTTCTTCCTCGTGTGTTTCCATCGTCTCAACCACCACACACCTACCAACACACTTGATACAATGTTCCTGTCCAAACACCTTTAGTGAAACCGAATTGAATTAGGCTCAGTACTGACAGCCCCAGAGACACTGCTTCGCAGACAGCACATTATACACTCTTCTCCCTGACTGTGCCAGTTGGTACCTAGAGTCACCAGATTACCCCCTCAGCACTCCAGGTCTCTCATCGGTGCTCTGAAACCCCCAGTTACCCAATCCTCATCACCATGTTACCCACTATGACACAGGAAGCACTCAGATCTCCGGACACGTATAATCATTGCCCCCCCCGCCCACCCTCCGCACTAACCACTCTGCATATTACATCATCAGTGAAAGTATGCCCATCTGGATTCTTCCCTACCAGAAGCAGCCTGGCCCAGAAATACTTCACCTGCCTCACTCACGCCTTGTACTTGAATTTGCTCCCCCCCCCCCCCAGAGCCTTCCTAGATGATACCTCTGCCCAAGCATGAGGTGAGCAAAGAAGACTGACAGGATGAATTGCAACACTTTATATTAAAATGCAGGTATTGTTTTTTTTTATTTGTCTCCTGTACAACGGCCTAGTTTTTCTGAGTCCACTGGAAAATTCCTGATGAAACAAACAAGTCATATTAGATCCATGACGCACAGGTCCCCCAGGTGAACCTAGATCCGGGCTAAGAGTTCCTTCTGTCAGTCATTCATGCCCTCCTAACATCCTACTAGTCTGCATGAATGAAGTGAGACAAAGCAGAAGCCAAGTCTTCAAAGCGATTGCTTTGTCTATTCAGTGATGTGCATCCATCAATCAATCAATCAATTCGATTTATAAAGCACATGGCTACCTAAATGCTTCCAGGGGCTTAGAATAAGAAACACAACCCTCAATGCATTTGCGTACAGGATCCAAAAGAACAATACGTTCCTGAACATCCAAGTTTTCAAAGATTTCCTAAAAACAGATTCTGCCTCTGTTTCTCTATTTGGCACAACCTGATCAGCAAGGAGTTCCATAGCTTGGGGGCCAGGTTCACAAATTAACACTCCTCCCTCATCTTACTCTACAGGTTGTAGGTACTGTTGTAAGATGTGCATTGGCCGATCTCAATGCCCTACCCGGAGTATAGGGTTCAGCAAAAGATTGTAATAACTGATGGCCTTTCTTCTGGTAGGCCCTATGAATGATACAGAGGGCTATAAACTGCGCCCTCTGTTGGATCCGGAATTTATAAATTCAAACTGTTGAAATATTTTAGAATTAAATAATTAATAGGTGATCCTGTTAGATTTTTTGAAGATTAAATTATATTTATTTATATTTCAACTATTTTAAATAATTTAATTCCACATTATTTCCTATGGAGTTTTATTTTAAGTCCCTACTGCCATTATTTTCTATCGGAGGGTCCTTAGTGCCAATGTTTGGCCATGTCTAGGACTGGGCTTATTCTAGCTCTTAGTTGGAGTAATTTACAAGTGCTTTGGGTCCCTCTTTGGATGTAGTAACTTTAGAAGTGCAGTTTGAAAAATAGCAATGGGCTCACTTTTTTGTGGGTGGGTGGTTTTCTCTTTCTAAACCCATCCCTAACCTCCCCTTTCTAACCTTCTACGATTAAGTAGTCAGTAAGCTGCTTTTTCCAGCTACTGTCCTGGTCCCTCGCATATTTACTACTAAGTAGTAAACTTACATTTGTGAAGATCTCCTCATAGAAACGATAGGAGAGGTGGAGGTGGTGATTTTACACTTGTATGTTTGTGAAGAGCATTTTTTATACCTCAGTAGTACTTTTATAGTACTACTGAAGTACCACAAAACACAGTTTGTGAATATGTCCTTTAGTAATTTACCTTGTGATTGTGACAAAAGACAATTCCGCATGATTAGGGTTGTCACCTCACTCCACTGCATTATGGACACAGCATTTCCAGCTGTTTTTTTTGCAATCGCATGTCTTAGGCTAGTCAGTTTAATGGAATCAAATCAAATCAAGACTATAACATCCAGTATAAATAATTTTGTTTCACAAAAGCACAGAACTGCAAACACAGTGTTCATAACAAAATTGAGTGAGGTAGCCTCACAGCAGTCTTGTCTCTTCTTAATCTGACACGCAGACTTAGACTGAAGGTCAAGCAACTGTATTTAACTATTTTCAATGTTCAGCCATAAGGTGTAAAGTTGAGTTCATATTTTAGCTAACGGCAGAAGGGACAGCAGCTGCTCCTTTCAGCTACTCTTTTTTTTTTTTTTTTAAATTGTTTTTATTGTTGCAGAAACCAGGATAATATGCACCGCCATTATGTCATATCGCGGCATCAACATTCTGCCGTAAACAGCCACTCATGCAACTATTCAGATAAGCTGTTACTTTTTACAACTAAACCATAAACAGGGTCTCAACAGTTGTCAGTTTGCATAGTAAAATTCAACATTCTCGCTTGAGTATAGGTTTCCCTAGGCATTTAACATTGTGCATTACCCGACTGGTATCATCCTCATTCCTTTTCCTCAGGCTCAAACATCCCGCCTCCCCCTACTTCTCTTGTCCCACCCCTACTCCTCCCTTTCATGTTAACTCCTCCTCGTCCCCTTCACTATCAGTCTCTTCATCCTCGGGTAGTGGCTCACATATCTCCCCCCTATATACATTCCACGGTGACCATATTTTATTCCATTTTCGTGGGTTGAGCCTCTGTTGGTAGACTGCCCTTTCAGTAATCATTAGCATGTCCATGTTTCTACTCCACTGATTCAGGGTCGGGGTGGTGCGTGCTCCCCAGTTCAGTGCTATGTCACGTTTCGCTAACATCATCCCAATGATGACCCATCCCTTCCCGTGTAGTGTGAGGTCTGTCGGCTTCCATACATTCAGTAGGCATACTCTGGGATCAGGGATCACTGAGGCGTTCAAGGTCTGGCCCATTGTGCGTGTAATTCTCCGCCAGTAACCCTGGATATTTGGGCAGTCCCACAACGTATGGAACAGCGTACCCTCCTCCCCACAATTCCTCAGACAGTAGGGGTGCTCAGCCCTCCCGATCCTGTGCAGTGTCGTGCGGGTGTAATAGACCCTATGTAGGACCTTAAACTGTACTAGTCGAAAGCGTGTGGATATACCCGCTTCCTTGGGTGATGCCAGTGCTGCATTCCAGTCAGCCTCATCCAGATCCCCAACCTCTTCCTCCCAACGGTCCTTCAGTTTTACCAGTGGGTCTGGCAAGTTATTAATCAGCTTGCGGTATGTGAGTGAGGTAGCCCTTGCTTCCATGTAGTCTGTCAGAAGCCGGTCCTCTAACGGAGCCGATTCTGGGATCGCGGTGCCCGGCCTCACCACAGATAGGAGTGCATGTCTGATCTGTACATATCTGTATGTTTCAGTTATCCCCATCTCGTATTGTTCCCTCAGGGCCGCGAAGGAGATCACCCCTTCCCCCGTCCACATGTCCCCCACCGTGGAGATCCCAATGTCGTCCCATTGGTCAAACCCCTTACTACGTCGCAAGTTACCCAGGCTCTTGGCATCCCATAGTGGCGTTAGCTTGGTGATCACACCCTCCCATCCCAGTCGCCTCTGAGCTTTATACCACAGAGTCACCGTGTGTTTGGTCGGGCCTATCAACTTCGTTAACAAACTTTTGTTATATAACGGTGCTATCAGAGTCTTTATGCCTAGTTGCCTCCTGTCAGCCATGTACGCGGGATCGTTCTGTGGCGCATGTAGCCACTGATTAATCACTTTAAGGTGCGCTGCCCAGTAGTACAATTCAAGGTGTGGGAGCGCTATCCCTCCGCTGTACCAGTCCTTTACCAGTTTCGCATGCGCGACTCTGGCCGGTTTATCACCCCACAGTAGGCTTGATACTTGCGCCGCTACCTGTTTGAAAAACGTTTGTGGAACAATAGCCGGCGTGTTTTCTAGGGCATACAGAAAGCGTGGCAGTGCCATCATTTTGAAAAGCGCCGCCCTGCCTAGCAATGTCAAAGGGAGGGACTTCCAGTGTCGCACATCTGCCTTGAACCTATCTAGCAGTGGCTTGAGGTTCATGTCTAGGAAGGTCGCATGTTCCCGGGTGATGTGGATCCCCAAGTACTTGAAGGAGAGGGGTTCGATCAGCAACGGGCAGTCTGCCGTCAGGGGCGGTGGGGTGCCATTCAGCATGTAGAGTACTGATTTCGACCAATTAATTTTATATCCTGATGCCGTGCCATGTCTCTCGCATAAGGCCAGTAAGGCCGGCACCCCCTGCTCGAGGTCCGTGAGGTAGACCAACATGTCGTCGGCGTACAGGGAGACCCTGTCTTCCCAGTCGCTTCCCCACTGAATGCCCTTCAGCAGCTGTGTGGTCCTGACGACTGTCGCCAAGGGTTCCAAAACTAGTGCGAATAACAACGGCGAGAGTGGGCATCCCTGCCTCGTGCCTCTCGCTAGCGGGAATTCACTCGATATGTGGCCATTGGCCGTCACTCGTGCCACGGGTGCAGTATATAGTAGCCTGACCCACGATATGAATGTCGTGCCGAAACCCATGTGTGCCAGGACCGCCAGGAGATAGTTCCACTCCACCATGTCAAATGCCATCCTGGCATCCAAGGAGAGCACCGCCGCTGGTTCCTCGAGCAGTGGGGCGCGTGCCATTACGCCGTGAAGCCGGCGAAGGTTCATTGCCGTACTCCTGTGCGGCATAAACCCCGATTGGTCCGGGTGTATCAGGTGCGCCAGCTGCGGCAGCAACCTATTGGCTAACAGTTTCGCCAGGATTTTACTCTCTGCGTTAAGGAGAGATATTGGGCGATATGATCCGCAGTCTTCCGGTGGTTTACCTGGTTTTGGGATCGCTATTATGGTGGCCGTACGCTGATCGGGTGGTAGCCGCCCCTCTCCCAGACACTCTTTGTACATTCGGAGTAGGGGCGTAGACAACGTCTCGGCCATGGTCTTGTACCACTCAATCGGCACCCCATTGGGGCCGAGCGCCTTCCCAGGGTGTAACGCCTTTATCGCTGCCCGTATCTCCTCTGATGTCAGGTCCGAGTCTAGCTCGTCCCTTTTATCCTGCGGTAAAGTATTAGTATGTATGCCCTCTAGTGACCCCACTGCTATTTCTTGGGTAACTACGAAGTCAGGGGAGTACACTGATTGGAAGTATTCCGCCAGTACCTCCACTATCCTTGACGGGCTGGTCTGCAGCACTCCGTCCGGGTCCCTCAGCTGCAGAATGGCCTTTTGTCCCCCCCTTTTCTTCTCCAGCCAGGCCAACAGTTTTCCGGCCTTATCGCCCACGTCGTACACCCTGTTCGTTGTTGCTGCCATTGCATCCGCTGCCCTGCGGCGCTCATGGTCTGCGTGACTCTGTTGACACAGCCGGAGCACGTGCCGCGTGTGGTCGGTCGGGTCCCTCTCATGATTTTGTGTGGCCTGTTCCAGTCGGTCCTCCAAGTCTAGCAGAGTCTGGCGCTTCGTGCGTTTATGGTGTGTTATAGCGGAGACGGCCTGCCCTCGCAGGACCGTCTTGTAAGCTTCCCACAATGTAGTGTGGGAGCGCACTGACCCTGTATTCTCAGCAAAGTAGGACTTAGTGCCCCTTTTTAGTGTTTTGGCTATTGATGGCTCGTGAAGGTAGCATGGGTAGATAGGGTAGATGCGTTTGCGTGCATGTTCATGACTGGAAAGTACCATTGTCAGTGGGGAGTGATCTGAGATCCCTCGTGGACGGATTCGAACTTCGGCTACAGTGAGGAGGCCCCCCCCCATTGTGAGGAAATAATCAATTCTTGATAAGCTGTCATGTACCGCCGAGTAATATGTGTACTGACGGTCCCCGGGGTGAGACTGCCTCCAAACATCCACCAACCCTTGTGCCTCCATGAAGTCATGCAGTCGGGAGGGCCCCGGTGTTTGTGTGCGCACCGGGAAGCGGTCCATCGTGTTATGTGCCACTGCGTTGAAGTCGCCCCCTATGATGAGGTCCCCTCCCGGCAGTTCCAGGAGGAAGTTCCCCAGCTCTGGGAGAGCCGTGGCATGCAGTGCCGGTGGGACATAGACTGACACCACATTAAGCGGTCTCCCCTCCCATCTTCCGTGTAGCGCCGCAAAGCGACCCTGTGTATCGATTTTAGTGGATTGGACTGTGAATTTTGACGTGCGGTGCATTAAGATCCCCGTACCACGGGACCCTTTGGTAAATTCAGAGTGCACCACCATGCTGTACCCCTTTCTATCCAGGGCCCGTGTCGCTGTGCCCGTTAAATGTGTTTCCTGCAATAAAACCAGAGCAGGATTCAGCCTCTTTATGCCCTGTATCACTAACCCTCTCTTTATTTTATCTCCCAGGCCCCTCACATTCCAAGACATAATGTTCAGCGGGATTGCCTGCCCCATAGTATCACCTCCACCCATCATGATTGGACTGATATTGAGTCAGCATGTCGTGCCATGGTACCTGTACCCTACGCGCTTGCGCCCTGTTTCTTGTGTCCTGACCCTGTAAACTGACCAAAACCCCAACTATTCCCCTCACCCCAACTCCCCCCCTCCCTGCCCTCTTGCTCAACGGACTACGAACTGCCCGCCCCCCCAACTTAGCAGAGTGCCTGATCCCCCCCCATAACATAGTACTTGCTCGCTGGGGCGAAGGACTCTCCGCAGTCGGCGGCCTCCTTCTCGTTCGCGGAGGCCCTCTGCCCAGTGTCCACAGCGGCATTCTCGGTCTGCGGTGATCACTGTCCAATTGTTCAGGTGCCGGGGCTCACTGCTCTCTCTCATTGTCCCCCTCTGGAATATCGCTCATGGGTGACAACGACTCTTCTTCTCCCCCTGCTAACTGCGTGCTCCGCTGTGACCCACCATTGCGGTGTTTAGACTGTCTGCTTGATCGACGAGGGGCACCTGCCGTCCGCCAGCCCTCCAGCCAATCCTGTGCAGCCTCCGGGGTATCGAAAAACCAAGTCTTATTACCGTCCACCACCCGAAGTTTGGCTGGGAAGAGCATCGAATAAGGGATTTCCCTGGCGCGAAGTTCTTTTTTGACCTCGAAGAATGTTCTCCTTCTCCTCGCAACCTCCGCCGTGTAGTCCGGAAAAAAGGCAATCGTTGCGTTTTGAATCTTGATGGGGGGTGATGTCCTCGCTGCCTGTAGAATGACATCACGATCCCTGAAATTAAAGAGCCGCGCTATGATCGGCCTGGGGCTGGCTCCCGTTTGACGGCGGCCACCAGGGACCCTATGGGCTCTCTCCACAGTAAAGAAGTTCGAGAGTCCCTTAGGTTGTAGGTGCTGCTTGATCAAGTTCTCAACATACAAATCCATTGTCCTTGTGTCTTCCGATTCTGGCACACCTATTATGCGGACGTTGTTCCGCCTCGAGCGCCCTTCTTGGTCATCGAGCTTATCTCTCAGTTCCTTATTTTCCTTTGAGATACGTTCCATCGCAATCTGTAGCTCTGAAACATCCTCCACCAGGGCTTTCGTCACAACTTCCATGTTATTCACCTTCTCCGTCATCTTGTGGAAATCCGCCCGGATCAGCGTGATTTCGGTTGAGATGGACCCCACCATCGCTTGTACCTGAGTGAGAGCTCGCATGACGTCATCTAGGGTAGCCTTTTTGCCGCCCGTCGCCTCCACTAACTTGCCCCCCTGTGATCTGGCGTCCGGCGGGGGGGTGCCTGGTTTCTCATACGCGAAGCGGTCCAGGCGAGACTGCGTCGCGTTGTTTTTCAGCCCCTTGCCGGCCATCTTGGTCGTGGAGCTGCTCACGTCGAGTTCCGTCTGGCAACTCCCGGAGCTGTATACTGTTTTGGGGCAACCAGCCTTCCGGGAATAACCGGTCCACAGCCTACTCTCCGCCGTGGCCCCGGGCGCCCCGGCCTGTTATCCCCCTACTCGTCGTAGGCTCCACAACGTCTCTGCGTGTGACCCCCCTGGCCCGCTGTGTGTGTGGCCGATGCACCGTGAGTTGCCCCCTCGAGTGGTACGGGACTATTATCTGGCTATGGGTGCGCACCTTCAGCGCCTCCCCAACGCCCGTCGCTGTCTGTCTCTGCCTCACCCCCCCGCTGCCTCCGTGGGGCGAATGACACTTCCTGGTGTTCCTGTCCGAATTTGGGGAGTAGAGGTTATGTGGGGTACACGGTATGTCACTGAGGCCTCAGTGCCCGCCTGTGCCCGCCACACTCACTGTGCGCCTTCCCTCGTCGCTCTCCAGCACCCGACCTGCCACTGGGTCCTCGCCGGGTCCACAAGATGGCGGGCCCCGGATCTGATTCCTCCGCTCTGGGCGATTCTGCCCGTCTCCTTCAGTCGCCTGCACCGCCCTCCGCCTCTCAGCGCTGGGGTGCCTGGTGTCGCGCTCAGATCTCCCTGAGCCCGTGAAGCTCCGCCGGACGTCTGTGGGTCGCTCCACCGACGCCGTCGCGGGCGGTCGTTTCCGGCGGCTCTCTGCCCAGGTCGACTCACTTCCTGTCGGTCCGCCAATTCAGGCAGGTCCCCGGCTCAGGATCTCCACAGGGGCCCACTCTGGGTCTGCTCGAGCTCGCCACTCCGGTCCCGGATTTTGTCCCCGCTTCGCCGAACCTCTGCCGCCCGGTCCTGGGCATCAGTACCTTCCCGCTTTGGGAAATAAGTGTCCGGATCACTGGTCGGATATCCTTGGAGGCCGCTTCAGCCGCGGAGCTCTCCCTCTAAGCTGCCGCCATCGTCGGCTGCTGGCCTTCAGCTACTCTTTTTGATGAGAAGTGTAGGGCTCCATCCCTGCACTTCTGATAGGTATTTTGCAAAGCATGCGCACTGGAACATGTGGCAGCACTGACGCCCGAGAAATTAGCTGCCAGTGACAAGACAATAGTTAAAAATGAGGTAATAAAAACATTAGTGGTGTCAGGTCGTTAACAGCTTGAGAAAGCTTCAAGCCAGATGCTTGGCTATGGCTATGTTTGAGCAGGGCACGAGTCGGAGGTGTACGCGGGTGGACGGTGTCCACCCACTATTTTCACAGGGTGGACGCCGTCACCCTGCCAAGAAGGCGGTGCCCCACAGAAGTATATGCTGATTTTGTCCAGGTGTAGTTTGCAAACACCTGGACATATTCAACAGTGCCTGCACCTTGTTGTCTGCTTTCGATACACATCAAGGTGCAGGCGGGGAGGGGGCTTTCTTAGTTCAGACTCCTGCTGGGCCCATAACAAAGGCCGAATCTGAGGGGTCATCAGGCCTCCTTTTGTTGGAGTCTCCTGGCTGGGAGCATTCAGGAGCTTCACACCTAGATGCAAATGCAGCAGAGGGGAAACAAAGGCTCACACCATGTTAGCACTTCACACATACTTAAAAGAGGCATCTTTTCACTTTGTTCAGTCTCTGTTTACTGGCTATCCATGCACTGTAAGAATATCAGATGTGTTGGTCTTTCCCAGTATTTACACAAAATAAATAGTATTTATATATTGCTTAGTACCCCTGAGGAGGCGTTGTAATAATTTAATTATCACTATTTTTTCTTGAAAAGCACTATGAGTAGAGGAAGTTTGTGCTGACAAAAGGCAACATTGCTTTATGTGGGTCTTAATGACTGTGACAAGTATGTGTAGAACTAAAGATAATCAACCAATCAATCAATCAATTAAACTTTATTCGGTTTTACAAAAAAAATAAAAGTTACACAGATACAAATACATAAAAACACAGGTACATAATTGAGACACAGTAAAAACAGATAAGAAAATCAGACCCTTTACACAGTTCATAGTTAACAAGTCGATACCCAGCCGCCCAAGATGTTCAGAACCATAAAGTGCAATGTGCCTGCAAAAGATAAAATCCTGTTAAATATATTTGTAGCCAAAACTAGACCTACTAAACTAATAGGTCATACATAAAACATCCATTTTATTTACACATCCATCAGGCCCTAGATTTCACGGATGCTTTTAAAATCCCTACCTTAAAACTAATGCAGTCCTCTTTCAGCAGTTGAAGATACATGAGAGCAGGACGGGCCTGTCTAAAATTCATTCTTTTTAAAATAGGAACCAAAAAATGCCTTCAAGGGGTTTCATACAATTTACATAAAAACATAAAGTGAAGCAAATCCTGCGGAGACTGTCCGTCGCAGCCACAGGGAGCTAGCACCTGACCTCTACTGTATCCTTTAGGCCTAGCTAATAAGAGGTGAAAATGTTTTCATCCTGAACCTAGTTAATAAAAACCTCTTGTGTGTTGATGGAAACCCCATAAGATAAGGTTCCGTAGTTGGGGTTGTTTTAAGCATTAAAAATATTCGATCACTTGGTTTCAGCATCTCCTGCGCCTCCCTGTCCAGTTTCCTTAAGGTTAAGAAGGCTACCTAGATTGTTTCCACGTCCTTATAAACAATGGATTCAGGATTACAAAATAAGTCAGCACAGCCTACCACTTCCAGACTACTTTTAATATATTTTAGCCAAGGAATTTGGGATGCGTTATCTAAAAACATACACTCTCTTAAAATTAGATGGTTAAGAGTTAAATCTTTATTTAGCCAGCACCTCAGCCAAAACACCAGGGGGCGCAAGGACATCGCTTAAATAAGGGACCCCCAGTTCCTCTTGAACCGCTAGATTAGAGGTTCCACGTGGAACACACAGTAGGCGCTTTCAAAAGTCATTTTCAGCCGCCTGAAGGGAATCTGCAGCAATATGTATCCAGATTTCGCTGCCATTGGTAGCTATAGCCATGCTTTTGGCTTGGTAGACTTTCAACATGGCTCCGGTTGGTTTCGTCCCTATTTTGGTGGCGAAATTAAAAATTGCAGCATTCACCCGGACCAGGTCCCCCTTTTTCCTCAGAATTAAAGGACCCCATTTTAGTTGGTCGTCAAAGAGAACCCCTAAATAGGAGAATATCTTGATGTGGGGGATCTTAGCGGTACCAACACTAAATTGGAAGCTTTTTTTAGGTTGTTGCCCCACCCGCATTATGTAAGATTTTGAATTATTTATTGCCAGGTCCCTGTCAGTCATGAGTCTAGAGAATGCTGTTAAAAGAGATTGCAACAACAACAAGGAGCAAAGAGGGATTTTAGGACCTAGGTCGCCCTCCACTCATCAAGTCACAACATCAATTGTAACCTAGGTCACCGGCACTTTTCTCTTCTGTTTTTTATGGATATCTACCACGTTGCAGTCAATTAAAACTACCTCCCCTCTTTTAATGATTATGGGGTAGGGGATATATCACTCTCGTGCCCAACTTAAAAGAGCCCGTCCCTTTGAAATGAACAATTGTGAAACCATACACCACTGTGAAAAAAGTTTGTAGAAGCGAGATGGCACCTCACGGGCGCACCACCAATGGGGAACCTGGCAGGTAAATAACAATAATACTCACCAGGATAGCCCTGTTCTCATCATTGGTGCCATCAAGCTCAAAGAAAAGTGTCCAAATTAAAACAGAAATGTGTTTGCAAAAAGAGTGCAGTGGAAAAACAAACAAAACATACAAAATAGTGTCACATAAAATGCACCCGGCACAAATACACAAACTTTATTCCTATTTATTGTGCTGATTGCATGGTTAAAAATAGTGAATATGACTGCTGTTTATACAGCCATACTCTACTTGCCGACATGTTTCATTGCCATAGTATTCATCTGGCGATTTCTTCAGGGCATATAGTTTTAGCCACTGCTTTGGACACCGGGGCTTCACAACTGTCAAAAAATAAAAACACCCAAATTTCGGTTTAATACCCTGCCGTGTTGGTATTCAAAAAACACATTACTGCGCAAAAACCACTGTACTGCTATTTGTCAATATTTACCCTCTAACGGCAGCTGTCTCTCATACCAGCCGAGAGGTACTAAAAACATTTATAGACTAACTCCATCTGTGAGTTGTCTGGCATCCACTTCGTGATTTTCACTGTAAAAAGACGAACATCGGGAAAAGTCTTAAATTGTGACTTACTTCTCGCTTCTCATCCTCATCCGTTTTCCAGACCACCCCTATTTTGGCCCCCCTTCCACCTTACCGATAGTTGGAGACCTTCCGGCTTCAACTAGACCCGTGTAATATTCGCGGTCGCCAGCCGTTCTTTTACATAATGATGCGTGAGGAAAACAAGCCATGATTGGCTCTTCTAATCTCGCGTTACAAGCGGCCATGTTGGATTGGGCTCTTACACATAAGAGCTACAGAGAAGTGCACATCTATATTCCTTCTCGCGAGACTACGTATGTTAACATTCTGTCTTCACCGGGTATTCCATAACACAACTTTATTGAAACTCGTGTGTACAAATTGTAGTTTCGCAATTCTAATACAGCGTTCACTCACTAACTCCTCTTTAAGGAAAACGACGCCGTACATTTCTCCTCCCAAGTGCAAAATTGCGCATTTTGACATCTTGTCTTTGCCGAGTTTTCTCACCATAACACAGTTTTATTAAAAACCCGTGTGTGTAAGTGAACCTATCACTCCTTAGATTACATGCTATTAGATGCAGTATATAATACTCGCTCTCAAAATGCCAATGTTACATTAAACGAAGGGCTTTTGTTACAGAGGGAGGGGGGGAGGTGGGGGGGGGCGGCGTGCGAAGAGGGGGGGAGAGAAAAGGAGAGGGGGGAAAAAAATATATAATAATTGGGGGGAAAAGGATTAGGGGAAAAACCTCTATCCAGATCTTATTTTAACCTCAGTTTAGCCCTCACAACTGGAGGATGTCATTACTTATCAGTATTTTCAGGATAAAATGGATTACCACATATCTTTATGTCATGGGGTTATATGTCATGATGACTGGAATGCAAGCATCCTTCTTTTTCACTTTGGTCTCCAAAAGCACACTTCTTGGGGTATTTAACGTTCTCTTTTTGGCGTGTTTAATGACTTGCGTAGGATACTTTCTATCTTCAAGCTTTTTACTAAGGACCGTGGCCTGTTCATTGTAGCCAGATGTGGAAGAACAATTCCTCCGATAACGGAGGAACTGCCCCACCGGCAGATTGTCTCTAAGGGCCCTAGGGTGGTATGACTCATATGAGAGCAAAGAGTTTCTGTCGGTGGGTTTCTGATGGACACTGGTACTGAGGCCCCTCTCACTAGCCTCAATATCCAAATCTAGATATTCAGCTGTGTTCCTACTATATAACCATGTGAATCGGAGGCTTTGCCTTTCAACATTGCCACATGAATAAACATACATTTACGTGGGTGGTATTGGAGAAGGTGACAGGGGATCCCCAAACGATTGATAGACTACTAGCGACAAAAGAGGCAAGGTTGATCTATCAGGAGAGAAGTGAACAGAGAGGGTTAAATGAACTCTTAGAGTGGAACAAATTACACTGAGATCCAGACAGTACATGTGGGCTCAGCAGGCAATTCTGAAGTACATGTTCTTTTGCATGTGTGAAGATGAGCATGATGACATAAAGATATGTGGTAATCCATTTTATCCTGAAAATACTGATAAGTAATGACATCCTCCAGTTGTGAGGGCTAAACTGAGGTTAAAATAAGATCTGGATAGAGGTTTTTCCCCTAATCCTTTTCCCCCCAATTATTATATATTTTTATATTTTTTTCCCCCTCTCCTTTTCTCCCCCCCCTCTTCGCCCGCCGCCCCCCGACCCCCCCCTCCCTCTGTAACAACAAAAGCCCTTTGTTTAATGTAACATTGCCATTTTGAGAGCGAGTATTATATACTGCATCTAATAGCATGTAATCTAAGGAGTGATAGGTTTCACTTACACACACGGGTTTTTAATAAAACTGTGTTATGGTGAGAAAACTCGGCAAAGACAAGATGTTAAAATGCGCAATTTTGCACTTGGGAGGAGAAATGTACGGCGTTGTTTTCTTTAAAGAGTAGTTAGTGAGTGTACGCTGTATTAGAATTGCGAAACTACAATTTGTACACACGAGTTTCAATAAAGTTGTGTTATGGAATACCCGGTGAAGACAGAATGTTAACATACGTAGTCTCGCGAGAAGGAATATAGATGTGCACTTCTCTGTAGCTCTTATGTGTAAGAGCCCAATCCAACATGGCCGCTTGTAACGCGAGATTAGAAGAGCCAATCATGGCTTGTTTTCCTCGCGCATCATTATGTAAAAGAACGGCTGGCGACCGCGAATATTACACGGGTCGAGTTGAAGCCGGAAGGTCTCCAACTATTGGTAAGGTGGAAGGGGGGCCGAAATAGGGGTGGTCTGGAAAACGGATGAGGATGAGAAGCGAGAAGTAAGTCACAATTTAAGACTTATCCCGATGTTCGTCTTTTTACAGTGAAAATCACGAAGTGGATGCCAGACAACTCACAGATGGCGTTAGTCTATAAATGTTTTAATACCTCTTGGCTGGTATGAGAGACAGCTGCCATTAGAGGGTAAATATTGACAAATAGCAGTACAGTGTTTTTTGCGCAGTAATGTGGTTTTTGAATACCAACACGGCAGGGTATTAAACCGAAATGTGGGTGTTTTTATTTTTTGACAATTGTGAAGCCCCGGTGTCCAAAGCAGTGGCTAAAAACTATATGCCCTGAAGAAATTGACAGATGAATACTATGGCAATGAAACATGTCGGCAAGTAGAGTATGGCTGTATAAACAGCAGTCATATTCACTATTTTTAACCATGCAATCAGCACAATAAATAGGAATAAAGTTTATGTATTTGTGCTGGGTGCATTTTATGTGACACTATTTTGTATGTTTTGTTTGTTTTTCCACTGCACTCTTTTTGCAAACACATTTCTGTTTTAATTTGGACACTTTTCTTTGAGCTTGATGGCACCAATGATGAGAACAGGGCTATCCTGGTGAGTACCTGCCAGGTTCCCCGTTGGTGGTGCGCCCGTGAGGTGCCATCTCGCTTCTACACACTTTTTTCACAGTGGTGTATGGTTTCACAATTGTTCATTTCAAAGGGACGGGCTCTTTTAAGTTGGGCACGAGAGTGATATATCCCCTACCCCATAATCATTAAAAGAGGGGAGGTAGTTGTAATTGACTGCAACGTGGTAGATATCCATAAAAAACAGAAGAGAAAAGTGCCGGTGACCTAGGTTACAATTGATGTTGTGAAAAGAGATTGCAAACCTACTGGAGTCCTAGAGATAAAGACGGCGTTGTCCGCATATAGCAGGACGGGAATACCATGCCGCCCTACACATGGGTAATCAACCCCAGTTGCTCTTAGTGCGGTATCCAAATCATTAATATAAAGGTTAAACAAAAATGGGGTCAAAATGCATCCTTGCCGTACTCCCCTCTTTATTTCAAGGTCCCTGGTGACCCCAAGGTCCTAAGAAAACCTGACATTAGCCTTGGTTGATTTATGGAGGTCCTCTAGAAAATTACCAATGCTCTTATCCACCCCCATTGCCCTCATGGACTGCCACAATTTCTCCCTGTTAACGCAATCAAATGCGGAAGACAGACCCATGAACGCAAGGTGAATAGTACCTGGGTGAGTGACAGTATATTTGCCCGGTAACATGGATAAATTAAGACACTGAGCAACGGTCAAACGACCCGTCCTGAATCCAAACTGGACGTCCGACAGAATCTGGTGCTCCTCTGCCCAGGTGGATAAACTCTGCAAGAGGATATGTCCTACAACCTTGACCACTGAGTCAATAAGGGAGATAGGCCTATAGCAGTGGGTGCTATTCATATCACCCTTCTTGAAAACAGGGACTATGGTGGAAGAGGCCCAAGACTGAGGACAGCAATTCTGAGCTGCTGCGTTAAACATGCTGCGTTAAACACAGCCTCCAAACCGGAGCCCAGAACGGGGGGGGGATTTAAATAGGTTGAATGGGATACGGTCTGGGCCCGGCGCTTTATTAATGGATAGCCCTGCAATGCCAGCCATAACCTCACCCTTTTCAAAAGATATTACAGGGGTATTTGTATCTCGAACAACTGGGCATTTATGCTCCGTAGTGCTGTCAAACTTAGATTTAAAGTGACACACCAATTCCTCCTCAGTGATATGTGAGTCTAAGGCCCCTCCCACTTCCTGACTAAAAAGTGGGCGATTCACAACGTTCCAGAACCTGGAAGTGTTCCTGAGGGTGCTCGAGTCAATCAGCACCCTCCATGCCTTCTTTTTCAGGGTACCCTTCCGTCTAACCAAGGCAGACTTGTATTCTGTGCGGCAGACACGCACTTCTGCTTGTGTTATTGGTTTGGCTGGCAAAGTTTCCCTCAGCTTTTTTGCTGCCTTGGAGCATTGAGAGTCAAACCATCTAGGGCCAAGGATAGCCTGTCTGCCAGCCGGTGCACTTAGGATTTCACCAACTTTATGCGCTAGTGATTCACATGCGCCAATAATCTCCTTGGGGGAAGAGACTTCAGCAATACATAGTGCTAACTCGGGGGCACAGGATACATTTACTTTACTGTAAAATTTGTTTGGAGAAATCTGCGACCATTTAAGTCTTTGATTATCATCAGTCGGTCTCAATAAACCCCTAGTTGATGCATCGCCAATTCGTGCAGATAATGGACCTGCCATGTGAACACATAATGGGTTATGATCACTGTGTTCACTCTCAATAATGTTAAAAACCATGAAATAAAGATTGTAGGGATGATGAAATTAAAATAAAATCTATAAATGATCCCCTATCACGCCCTTTAAAAGTTGACATAGAAAATATAGTTTGCGGGGCAGATAGAGACATCAATGCCAACATGTCCAATTCGTTTTTCAAAATTTTCAACAGTGCCCCCTGAGCATGGTGCTCGAAATGAAACCCCTTCATACGGGGGCATCCCAGTTCAGAGATGCACAATAGCATTGGGTTTCCACAGGGATTTAGATCAAAATCACCAGAAATCATAAGGTTATGCAAGATGGAGCCAAAGGATTGTTTAATAAATCCTCTCAGAGTGGTAATGTTACAAACACCATGAGGGCAGGCCACAGAATTATAAAAGTTAATTAAAATCCCCAACTAGTCTCCCCCTTTTTGGCTGTCAATGCCAGTATTCCTAGGTGTGTGGTTGACACGACCTGAATCTTACAATCGACAGCCATAGATATATAGAGGGCTAGACCACCATTGGGCCTTCCACTCACAGAGGGGGTAGCTGGGACAAAAAAGCCTTATAGCCTTCATGAAATAAACCGCAGTCCACTGACCACGTTTCCTGGAGGCTGATTACCGAGAATTGCTTCACAAATCGAACCCACATTGGATCTTGAAGCTTTTTTGCCAGCCCTGCAATGTTCCAAGTTAAAGAATTATTGGGAACCACACCTAAGCACCTCTCAACTACCTCTACTGGGGCCTGGGTGAGTACGACAGGCTCATTGTCAGAGGGCGTAGGGATCCTTAGTCAGTCGCACTTCTCCATTCCGGATAAAGCAGAGAATCTGTTAGTTAGATCCAAAGAGGGGTCGACACCAATGTAACCATCTGTTTCAGAGGATGAGTGAGCCAAAAGGGTATGCTGTTGTCTTGGTACTGTTCTATTTGACCACCCACCTCGTGCGCCTGCCATGGTAATATTGTGATACGTGTCCCTAAGGGGGACTGGTTTATAAAAAAAAGCCCAGTGGTAAAACCCTAATGAAAGATCCGGTAGAGGGATCAAGGCAGGTGTCTCTGGATAACAGCCTGCCCACAATGTGAGGGTTATCAAAGTTTATGATGACACAGTCACCCGAACTCATTTTACGCGAGCTCCCAATCCAACTCACCCTACGGGCCATGAGGGTGTTTTTAGCCACACGGGCACCTATGGTGGTGTTATGGGTAAATCAGTGAGTTAATGTATTTAATAACTACCCATAGTCTTCAATAGCCCCTTGGGGGAGGGAAGGGACGCTCTCTAATACTACTAGGGGGTGGATTCTGGGGGCAGATCAATAATTGGAAGACTCGTTGTTTGCAACTCCCTTCTCTCTAGATTCCTGACCCTTGAAAGAAAAGAGGACTCCACTCTTGGGGAGGACTAAACAGTGGAAGCAGGAATATCAACACTTCTGGGCACAGAGATATTAGAGATACTCTTGTCTGAGGTCTCTCTATTTACAACAGGGCTAGCAGATAAACCTAACCCCGTAACTATTCCCCTAATTGCTAAATGATCTATACTGGTCTTCGAACTAACTGCCAATATAGCCTGGGGTTTGCAGCTAACTATCCCCTCTAGTTTTAATAATCTAGCTTCTACTGAGCTTATTTTTTGCAGAATAGGATCCAGTAGGGTTGACATCATAATTTCAAGTCTGCCCCAAAAATTCCCTTCCAGTTTACTATCGTCAAGCTGCTCTAACCCCATATGGGTTGGAGGGGTAGGATGGCCTTCATTGGAGACATTGGCAGGGATGACAGGTAATATTTTCTTTCCAGTTGTTCTCTGAACGGGTTTGCCTTGTTTCACTAACCCACAGCTTTTACTTTTTTTAGGGGGGTATTCATTGGTGCGACCTGGCCTTAGTTTAGCTTTCTGCCCTCTGGTCGGGACTTAGGGTTTGGCAGGGCTGAGTTCTTGGTCAGAAACTGAACAGAAGACAATATTTATCACTGGGTCTAAAGCAACGTGTGGGGACTGACTAGTCCGAGGTGGAGATACTTCATGATTAGATACCACCAAGGATTCAGTAATTGCAGAAGATAAAGAAAGTCTATTCTGCAAGGATAGTGGCTCTAGAGATAGCCTACGTTCAGTAAGCTTTATCTCGTTAATGAGGGCTGATTCTGCCCTCAATAAGAAAGCATCTAGGGTCCAACTACACTTTTACCAATACTAGGCTTGGGCTTACTCATTTTAGCCGTATATCCACACACAAACCTGTTATCAATTTCCTGTTAAGATATTTCTCAGCTGATGAGACAAGTACAATATGCAGAAAATACAATACTAGCTCGTAAACCAAAAATTGCCAAATGTTGCAAACTATCCTAGAACCTTGGTTTATCAAAAGAAAAAAAGTGCAACATGCATGTGGTTATGTATCAACAATAATAATAGGGGCAAGTCCAAGGGGTCGCTCACTACTTCATGGTCCACAATGCTTTGGGGCAACACGCTGATAGGACAAGCAGTGTGCGACCCATTGGACTTTCTTTAATAATAATAGGGGCGTTTGGAGAACGTATTGACCCTAAAGTGCAGCGTGCGGTACAATGTCCTGGTTTAGTGGAGGGCTTGGCCCGGGAGGTCGAATCATAACAGGTTCAATAAAAAGCTCGGTCACACCCGGACGTATTTGGCCATAGTACATGTGGGTTTTACTGATTGAGTTAAAATACGGTTACTGCAAACACACGCAGATGAAAGGGGCGGCAAGAGACAAGCTCACAGTACCTGTTTTGCCGTCTCCAAATGAAGAACAATGCCCGGGGCCTGAGATGAAAGGGGGGTGGCCCTACCCTGCCTCTTCCTGTCAATGACTGGCAAGCCCTTGGCCCGGGCGCAGCCCGCGCGCGGCCCGCGGTGTCGTAGGCTTGCGGCATTTAAATCGTGACTCCAAGCACGCTGTTGGGCGTCAGAGCAGAGCGACAGTGCAGGGAATGCTGGGTGATCTAGTTCTGGGAAGCCGTCCCCCTCACGGCAGGAGAAGACAAAAGAAAGCCCTGCAACGTTGGCTGTTTCCCTCACGGTGGTATGGTGCTGGTGCCTCCTGCGCTGTTGCCCAAAATGAAAAGCAAAGGCTAAGATTGCATGAAAATAAAGATCACTCAAAATGACACCAACAAGACAAGAAAATATCACACATTACTGACCAGCAAACCCCTAGCTAATGCAGTGAGTCACCTGGTGCCATTGCATGCTATCACCCATGTCACACTCACCCCCTGGGGCTTGCTGCAGAAATAAATAGACGAATAAAAAAGTGTGTACCTTATTCAGCACAAGCCCGCATCTAGATGAGGGACTCACCTAATCTTACAAAACCCCAGCTAACTAATGCATTCCCCAATACGGGAATAGCTATGCTAAATCCTCCAATTTGTTTTTTGTTATTCCCTTGCTTAGCTGCATTTTGGCAATTCACCCTCATTTGGCAGTTGTAACTCGCTTTTTAGTTTTATTCACCTGCCTGATAAACAAAATGGCGCATAGACCCTGCTGCAAACTTATGTCACCCTCCCATACGCATAGCTACCAAGTTTTCAGATTGCTTATGTGTGTTGTTTCCATGTTCTCTGCTCATGTACGAGTGACCTTCTATTGGCAACTGTGTGACTCTTCGAGTGTCACGTTCTCGTCAGTAAAACTAAGCAATGAAGACCATGTAAAGACGTAAATGTCAGAAACGACCTCTGTTGAGCAATGAGAGGCTCAAAAAGGGCCTGCAGCAAACACCCTGAAATGCAAGGTCAGAAATCTACTTGGTGGTTACTGCCCTTGCTAGAGAACTCTATGGGCAATCTAGTCACAGATTTCCCTCAGCATAAAATAGCATAGAAGGTTAAAACACCTGCTGAAAAGCACAAGTTATAACATGCAGGTCACATATTTATATTTTATGCAGATAGCTCAGAGGTTTACTGCTTTTGCTACTGTTTTTGTGTTATCTACAGGTCATACATTATAATCATTGTACTTATAGCTCAGGGACTTCTCAACTGGCATCAAGGAACTACATGCAAACTAAAATGCATGATTATAGAATGTCACTTTTTTTCTCAATCTATAATTATGCTAAGATTGGTATGAAGGAATCTTTTGGTAGTAAATACTTATTACTAAGTGCTATAAAAGCATATATTAATATACACAAATACATGTATTAATGAGCTATAAATAAGAGTCAACAGCCATATTTTAGAGGATTTTAAAACAAATTGTTTTTGGTCTGTGGGCTCATCTTACAAATATAAAATGTGCATTCTTAATATTAAATATGTGATTGCTGTTAGTGCTTTGCATATTAAAGAGTATTCATGCAGTTACTCTTTCCAAATGAAACTTTTTTTTCCCCAACCATAAACATATACTCTGACGTTTTCAAAACTGTAAAGTGATCAATTCTCAGGACATAGTAAAATGACCCACCAATATCCTGCTTGCATGGGATCGAATCACAAAATAGTTTTAAAACAATTCACGTGTACTTGATTTTTGTAGCTGAACTTTTGTAGGGTTTGCAGCTTTTGGTTTAACATTGGAGGTGTGATCATTAGCACCGCCTTCCCCTCACATAGGAGCAGAGCCTGGGCTGGGAAAGAGATACAAAGTAAAAAAGCCGGACCCATGCTGAGATGATTGGTGTCCATAGCAACCAGTTACCTCTCCACAATCCCGGCTCACACTGCCTGCAGCGTACAGCAGAGAAGCCTCTATGACTGTATAATGAAGTGAAAGCTAAAGCGCCATCGAGCAATTTATTCAGAGAGGAGCTTTATAATGTATGACTTTACATTATAATGCCCTAATGCAGGGAACGTGAAAAACAAAGAGAGGGAGGGAGAGTATCACTGATGGATTTGTACTCCCTATACAAGTTACATAAATGAAGAGAATCCACCTAGTAATGTGTGGAAGTGTTCCTCACAGTGGTGTGGAGCACTTAGTGTTTCTTAAAATACCCCTCACGCACCAAAAGGACCCTTGGTGTTATGCTTCATCATAGGGGTCTTCGCACCCCTCTACGGGATGCGGCGTGCTGCGACCTACGACTACGCGGGAGCACTAATAATGGACTATGTATGGTGCATGTGAGGGTATTATATGTGAGTGAGTGGTGGGATGAGTGAAAGGTTAAAAAGTACCTGGCTCGTAGGACTCTGAAAAAATGTTATTAGGTCCCCGGGCTGGTGCTGTTAAAAGAAGTGGAGTGCGAGGTGTTAAATGTAGTAATTATGTACATCACCTCATGTGTGCGTCAACATGTTTCGGAGACAAAGCTCCTTCTTCAGGACGGGGTGCACAACTTCCCCACCTTACTCACGTTTCACTACACAAAAGAATAATGTGTATTTACAAAAAAGTGAAAAATTATAATATGTGTATAATCTATAGGTTACAATGTATCTACAGCGGTAATGCTCAAGAAAATGCGAATTGCAGTATCTGAGGAAAAATATGAGGAAAAAACATTGGTAAACCTCAAGAAAACATTATAAATCAGGTGCAGTCACCTGGAAAAAATGTTGTGGGGGGGTCAAACTGTCTGTGAAGGTTTAACCCTGTAAAAAAGAGACAAATACAGGACATACAAACAGTAAACAGAAAACACACACTCTATTTCAGCGGTGGCGAAATGTGCAGAGGAGATAGAAATAGGTATTAGGCATACTTGTCTTTATAATGTTTTAAGCATCATGAGCCTCCTGAACGTCTGGGGTGGTAATTGCCAATCTGCAATCTAAAAATAATTGCAGTAGTAAACATCGCGGTTTACTTACTTCCAGTTTGTAGTTTGGTAAATCACTCAGTGTCATACTCACGAACTCAGTCGGAGTTCTGATCCATGTTGCCCCATACGCGGCTCCGTTGGAATGGAGATGGAGGCCTTCGCGTCCTCTATTTATACTACCTCATCGTGGTTAAGTGGTTGTTTAATTGGCAATAAAGAGAGGCTGCCCGGATGTAATCGAATGCCCTTATAAGTATTTTCCGGGGTCTCAGGGGAATCTCCCCGTCTCGCTGGTAGTGTTTGTGGAGGGAGCATGCATGTAGCATAATTAGCTCCGCGCATGCGCCAAGGTAGAACGCTTTCCGGACTTGGTTGAGCGCATGCCTAAGAACTTAGCGCTAAGGTTGTCTGGGGTCTAGATGTTGAGACGTCTCTTATTAGCGGTGCAGCGAATAACAGAGTACAAAGACACGGCAAATCCTGTGCCTTTTTTTTTTACCAAAGTGAATATTTCTAGTATTCGAATAAAGGAAATTTTGCAAGATGTCTTTTATATTGCCGAGGTGGGTAGTATTAGCCCTTGTTCATTTTCCAATATAAAGAGGGACAGTGCTAAGGGATGTTTTTCTGATATTTACTCTTGGTTATCATGTTATCTGGCCCCACGGTATATAATCATTTAGGCCATTTACATGTGTCCCCAGACGGAACACCCAGCGGTGTTCTTTTTGAAAAAGGTCTTCCTCTGTCTGTAATTGTTCAATTACAGTCCATTGTAGGTCATTGACACAATGTTGGGCATTTAGGTAGTGGGTGGCCATCTTGGTTGTTGTCTTTTTGCAGCGCACGTTGCTATTATGCTCGTTCATACGGGTTTTTACAGCCCTAGTGGTCATGCCCACATACTCCAGACCACACGGACAGGTGATGAGATAGACAACATTTTTACTGTTGCAGTTGGTCATTTTTCTCTGTTCCCAACAGGTCCCGTTGCTGAATGTTAATTTTTTACTCTTACGTGTCAAGTGGCAACTGCTGCAATTTCCACAAGGGAAATGGCCATGGACCGCAGTAATGGACACAGTGTATTCTTGTGTTTTGTGGGGGCGTGTATGGACCAATATGTCCCTCAAATTCCTGCTTCGTCTGTGTGCAAACATGGGTTTCTCCAAATCCAGGTTGCCACATGTCAGAATATTCCAGTGTCTGTTTACTATTTTGGAGACATCATTGGAAATGGTGTTGTACGTTGTGACACATATGGGGCGTCTTTTTCCAGTGTCTTGTGGTATCTTATCTTCAAGTAAGGCTTCTCTATTATTGTTTTTAGCCCTTTTCATGGCTGAGTTGATTATCCTTTCAGGGTATTGTCTTAGTTTTAGTTTGTTTTTCAGATCCATGGCTTGTGTTTTATACTCAGCTACTTCTGTGCAGTTGCGTCGAAGACGTAAAAATTGTCCATAAGGTAGATTCTCCCGTAGGTGGCGGGGATGGAAGCTGTCAAACCTGAACAGACAGTTCCTTGCTGTCGGTTTGAAATGAGTGGTGGTTTTCAGCACTCCATCCTCCGGGTATATGTTTAGATCCAAAAACACTAGTGACTTGTTCGATACCGAGCTGGTAAATTTTAAAAAGGTATTCTGAACGTTCAGCCAATTCACAAAGTCAGTCACTGATTGTAGGTCTCCTAGCCAGACGACAAAGGTGTCGTCTATGTACCTTTTCCAGACACTTATGTTTTTTCTGAAGGGATTGTGTGCATTCAGAATCTTGTTGGTCTCCAGGTGGTGTACATAGAGACCAGCTAGACTTGGGGCAAAAGTACTGCCCATGCTGGTCCCATGGCTCGGTAGGTATATGGTAGATTTATACTGGAAGAAGTTTTTTTGAAGAGCTAAGGAGATACATTCCAATACCAAACCTCTGGGTGTTTGTTAATGCCATGGGGTGGTAAATAGTATCTCTTCAATGATGGAAAGTGTCTCATCATGTGGCAAACTCGTGTACAAACTCTCTACATCTAAACTGAGCAGTAGTTGAGTAGTTGGATCAAAGGGTAGATCTCTTAGTAGTTGGAGGACTGCTTTCGTGTCCTTCAAGTAGGTGTCTGTGGCCTGTACAAGGGGACGGAGGAAGGCATCTGCAAATTTTGATAGAGGCTCGAGGATTGAACCAATCCCAGAGACTATGGGTCTTCCAGGTGGTTTTTCAATATTCTTATGTATTTTGGGGATACAATAGAAATATGGAATTCATGGTTTCTTTTGTACCAGAAACTCAGCCTCTTTTTTACTTAGCCAATCGTGTGCTAGTCCTTCTTCAATCATACCCCCTATTTTAATGCGAAGAGACTCGGTTGGGTCTTCTGGTAAGACGGTGTAATTCCGTCTGTCTGCCAATAGTCTCATACACTCAGCATCGTAGGCAGCCGCAGTCTGTAGCACTACGGCCCCCCCTTTATCGGATGCTTTAATTATGGTTTCTTTGTTGCCAGCCAATTCTCTGATTGATTGTTGCTCAATTGTACTTGTATTGTGGAAGGTATTCGTGTGTGTTGGGTCTATTTTACTCAATTCGCTCATGATTGCCTTTTCAAAAGTCAATACTTCGATTAGTAACATTGAGTCCGGAGGGGTAAACGTTGATCTGGGTCTCAGACCAGTATCAGTGGCGACATTGGTCGCCTCTTTATCTTGGAAAAATACTTGCAATTTCAGTTTCCTGATAAACTCCTGTACTTCAATGTTGAGTTTGAATATGTCTGGTCTATTGGTTGGTACAAAACCTAAACCTTTATTCAATCCTTCCGTCTGGATGTCAGTAAGTGGGGTAGGGGTCAGATTAACCACGAGGTCCCTCTCTTGTTGGTTGATGTTGAGGGCTGGTTGTTTAGAGCCCCTCTCATGCTCCTTGTGGATACTCTGGGGTCGCCCTGTTCCGGGTCTTGCCATGTCACGTTGTTGCCTTTTCTGTTTCTCCCCCGTGATCTGGGGTGGGTCCCTAAAAAAGGCTGAGGGCCATAGAAACCTCTGTCATATTCTGGATTCCATTGCGGATACTCAAGCCCGATTGCTGGTGGGCCGTACTGAAAGTGTGTGAAAGGGGGTGGTTCTCCCATGTATTGCTGGTATTGAGCTGGGGTTTGATAGCCTCTCCACCCATTTTGTCTTGGAAACTGTTGTCTCTTTTGTCTCCAACCGCCTCTGGGTTGTCTAAACCTTTGGTTGCCACTGGAATTGGAACCGGATGAATCAAGCTATCCAGGCTGAATGAAGGCTGATAGCCAGACACCGGTCCTTGGATGCTTGATTCCGGTCTGGGAAAGACATGGCTTGGTAGTTCGGACTGGACTTTTCCCATGAGGCAAAGGGTCAGAGCTGATTTGCATATAGCCAGTGTCTAACCCAGGGTGGTGTGGAGTGAAAAAAACGATGGATTTAGGCCCAGATCCTTGTACTGGGGTGAATGTATGACATTGTTCTACATTCTGTCCATCAATTGTGTTTTTTGTAATTGGAACCGGATGAACCATTGTCCGAACCATCGCTGTCTATATCACTATTGTTATTCCTAGACACGTAGTCTGTTTTAGTGTATGGGTAGGTCCCCTCTGGCGAAAAACGATCCTTATCCTTTTTCAGTTTATTGAATTTGCTTTGTTTTAAAGTGAATTCGAATTTGCTCATTTGTTGATTCAACTCATCTAGTCTTTTTTTCAAGTCTGCAGGTTTCTGGTAAGTTTTTAGTTGAACCTCTTTTTTTTTAGTTCCCGTGTGATTCTTGCTGAAGTTTTTACTATAAGGACTAACCAATCTCTTGTGCAGTGCCAAGAGATCAGAGACCATTCCTTCTTGAACTGCATATCTGTTTGAAAAATGAAGGGTTTGTTTTTTACAATTAGTCCTTGTGGTGCCACCTTGTTTCTTAAATACTCTGTCATGAGCAATCCATGGAGGGCTGCTTTTATCTGGCTGCGTCTTAGGTTGACCATTTCATCCCAATCAGTGATGCTGGGGCCTGTGTCGGTGTTACTCAGACCCTCAAACGGGTTTATCGCTGTCAGGATTCTGTCTATCTCGTCCTCCCCAAAGGTGAGTCCGTGTTCGTCCTCCATTGTGTGTTAGCCGCTGGCTTCTTAAAAATAGGGTGTGTGTTCCTATGTGTATGTCAGAAATGTCAGAAGGAATAACTCCCGCAGCGGTGCGCTGCCTAGAACATGAAAAAACAAAGAGAGGGAGGGAGAGTATCACTGATGGATTCATACTCCCTATACAAGTTACATAAACAAAGAGAATCCACCTAGTAATGTATGGACGTGTTCCTCACAGTGGTGTGGAGCACTTAGTGTTTCTTAAAATACCCCTCACACACCAAAAGGACCCTTGGTGTCATGCTTTATCATAGGGGTCTTCGCACCCCTCCACGGGATGCGGCGTGCTGCGACCTACGACTACGCGGGAGCACTAATAATGGACTATGTATGGTGCATGTGAGGGTATTATATGTGAGTGAGTGGTGGGATGAGTGAAAGGTTAAAAAGTACCTGGCTCGTAGGACTCTGAAAAAATGTTATTAGGTCCCCGGGCTGGTGCTGTTAAAAGAAGTGGAGTGCGAGGAGTTAAATGTAGTAACTATGTACATCACCTCATGTGTGCGTCGACATGTTTCGGAGACAAAGCTCCTTCTTCAGGACAGGGTGCACAGCTTCCCCACCTTACTCACGTTTCACTACACAAAAGAATAATGTGTATTTACAAAAAAGTGAAAAATTATAATATGTGTATAATCTATAGGTTACAATGTACCTACAGCGGTAATGCTCAAGAAAATGCGAATTGCAGTAACTGAGGAAAAATATGAGGAAAAAACATTGGTAAACCTCAAGAAAATGCAGGGAACAACACTAAAATGAGTTACCCTAACCTATGATGCGTGGCACTTGGCTGGGCTGAATACATGACAACCATCCCGATTCAGGCAGAAGACTACCAATTTCAATGCTGCCTCACGATTCTTGCATGCAGAAATCCAATTCGGATTGCTGAATCATGATCTGTTGGAAACAAGGCAGCTTGAGCTTGGAAATATAGCGCTTTGTCCTTAATTCTTGGAGGGGGAGATTAGAGGGTGTGATAGGCCTCGATATTTGATTTTTGGCAGTTTTACATAACGCATAAAAAACTGAGCTTGGAAACCTGTTTTCGTTAGCGCTGTTATTAAACTGCCAAAAACAAATTGCTGATTATCTGTCACCATACATGCCAATAGATCTGATTCATGCAGATTGCTTCTGCTTCAGTTGATGGGGAAATTACACTCTCCTTACTATTATTTTTAACTCTCCCACTTGCCTCCTCTAAAATGTTGTAAAGTAAAGACAAGGGAACCCTACTCACAACGGAAACAGGGTGATTAAGTATTTTAAGGAAAAACAGTGGCTCCTGTGGGAAAGATACTTAATAATAATTCCAAAACAGGCAAAAATTTGAATATATATGCAGGCATTGAAGTGAGATGCCAGATAGAAAGAGACTCAGACACACTGTCAAATCTACACCTCCCTACATAGGAAAACAACAGAACGTAACACACTGTTGTCCTACAAGAGCAAACACCCTAGAGCACTCAGAGATGGATTACCCTTCGGGCAATGTCTATGCATTCGTAGAAATTGTTCCTTAAAAGAGGATTATATGCGTGAAGCAGAAATCCTGAGAACCAAGCTACAATCTAGAGGCTATCCCAATAGAGTAGTTAAAAAATCATTAAAAAGGGCTTGGTACTGCCCCCGAGAGGAACTGTTACAACCGAAGGAAAAGAAACCACTAGAGAAAAATGTTTGAGTAACTACTTTTGGAATACACACAAACGAAGTAAAGAAATTGATTACAAAGAACTGGGGAGTAATTAAGAACTATGACCCAGAGATGGCAATCCCACTCTTTGCATACAAAAGAGGCAAAAATATAAAAGATCACTTGGTCAGATCTTCCACTGAAACTACCAGACCAAAGACAAACACACTGCAAACCACTTGGGGTTTACCTGAGATCAAAGGCCACCACAAATGTGGCAACTGTGTGGCATGCCCCTTTACCTCGAACACACAGACCTTCGAACATGGGAGATGGAAGCACACATTAAACTTTTTCTTTAACTGCAATACACGAAATGTGATCTACTATATATGGTGTCCGTGTGATTTACCATATATTGGACAGACCCAACAACCAATCAAAGCTCTCATTGGAAAACATCGGAGTCGCATACGACGTTCGGTAGAGAATGCCCCTCTGGTCGCTCACTACAAAGATAAAAATCATTCAGCAGAAGATATCAGATGGCAAATGATTGAAATTGGACATGTCCCAGAAAGAGGGGGAGATATCTCCCAAATCTTACAAAGACATGAGTGCCACTGGAAAGATAGAACTAACTCTATAAATCAGGGCCTTAATACTGCTGAGGAATGGCGAGGTTTTGTGGCAAATCTGGTTAAAAAAGTGTAAAAAGTGTGACTAGTCTGATCTACAATTTTGATAAATTGAGATATTCTGTGCTACATAGACTGAACTGATCTGAAAAATGTGGTGTAAAACTACTGCAATTATCCTTTCCCTCAATGTATATTTTACATTTTAACCCCTTCGGTGCTTATGACGGCTCCCGGTCATCATCAGTTACGGTGGGCGTGTGCTGATGACGGCCGGGAGCCGTCATGACCACGCCCGTGATCGGAATGTGCCGCACAGGCGCAGAATCCCGGCCGCAGCCAGGGGGTTAAAAGACTACTAAATATTATGTAATATACAATGTTTGTCGTGTAAACTACAATACCATAATATTATCACATCTCAACCTGCATCACCACATTGTTTAAATGAGGGAACTACACGAAGGAGAAGAGATACCCGATAACTTGCCTAACAGGAAAATAATGATTGCATGTTGTGGCAACACTTCACTATATGATCTGGGCATAAGCTCCTCAGCCTATTAGACATGAGTGACTAGACTATATATAAAGGGCTATACACTGATCCTTATGACATGATAGTAAAGGATTATTGAGCAGACTTTACTCTCCTACACACGCGATGATATTTATCCTAAGCATCATAGTAGTGCTGAAACAGACCCACTCCCTCCCCTGGCATCATCCTATGTCACTTATACCCATGATAGTACACACAAGTGGTACACCGAGTTGTAAATAAGGTAGGACCTTACCTCTGCTGACCCTGCGGCAGATGCCATTATGCCCATAAATCGATCTTTACAGTTGCCCATTTACAGGTAAAAACTGCTCACTTACTGAACCCCCATAGTCTTTTTTCTATTTTCCCTCACTATCGTGCATTTCTTCTCTTCCTTTTCGATTTCATCTTTATTTTACATTTTTTGCCATCTAATATCCTTACAATACCCCATATCTATATCCTTATTTGGAAAACACAAACTAACACTTGGCTATGTAGATTAGAAAATACGGGGCGCAGGTCACGTCATACATGCCCGGTATCCACTGCCATACGCTGCAACCGCCGTGCATGCTGCGGCTGCAGCCAGAGCAAACTGGTATTGGAGGAGGCCTTAAATAGATACCGAACCTGCACGGTCGGGGTCATTGCACCTCCGGAGAACCGACAGATGCGGTTCTAATGCTGTAATACCAACCTAAGAAAGGTATGTTTAATACATGGCCGGGACTCTGTATAAATAGGTACAGATGTACTTTTTACTATTAAAGGGACTTCTTCATGTAACCATTATTATTATACGATCATACTCCGTAGACTTTCACTGTTAAAGGGACCATTATTTATAAACGATCAGACTCTTTAGACATTTGGCCGGGACTCTGTACACTAACGTACAGATTTACTGTTGAAAGGAATCCTTAATTGAACCAGTAATTATAAACGATCACCCCTTAGACATGTGGAACTCAGCTACTAAACGGCTGATCCTTTGTATAGAGACAGGAACTGATGCCCAATTGGTTCCTCTCACACAAATCATCGTTGTTGATGTAGTCTGTCATTGACACACATATATATATATATATTTTAGAGACAGCCCTCATGCATCCTACCATGGATGTAGATAAATTAAACATTGGTACATTACTGTACATTAAATGCAACTAATGGGATACTGATTTCCCAAGACAGAAATCAACCCCCTCCGCGGTGAATGCTATTCAGCACCTGCGTTGAATGAGACAGCATTTTCCGGTTATCGAAACATCTTTACGCAAGCCCAGGAACCAAGAGGACAGCCATTGCGCTCCCCTGAATTGCCAATTTTCACATGCTTGTTAGGGGTAAGTGATTTAGAACCCGTTGTTCATCAAGGTTACACCAGCATATTCTTGTTTTTTCCTTTGTATTCTTTCCCTCCTTTACCTAAACAAACCATTTGATTTTATTTTCCTTAACAGAAGCCGGCTGGGTTTCCTAGTGAGTATTTTTTAATTCACCTGCACACAGTTGGCCATGCACACCACCTATATTCGAGCAATTCCCAAATCAGGTATATATCCTGCCCTTAACTTTAACTCTAAATACAGCACTCCATAAACCAACTCAACTCTCTATTCTAAACACATATCCTTATTTCCCTAGATATCCCCCACATGGTAGGTCCTGAAGAGACCCTACATCCATATTAGGGTCGAAACGCTGTCGACATTTGAAAAAAAGCGAACCATTGTAATAGGCATTCCATCATCATATAGATGTGTATTTTAGAAAAAGATAGTGGTCGCTTTTGTAAACCACAAATTTTATTTGAAACCTTGCACATATTGTCACACAATTTTTATTCTTATGTTTTGGTTCATACTTTCACTTGGGACACACTACACAAACTGTAAATAATCTTTTTCATTCGTAAAAAACTGTTTCACTGCAAACTTAATTTCAATATAATCATTGAAGAACTGAATCAGTGTGTCTGAGTCTCTTTCTATCTGGCATCTCACTTCAATCCCTGCATAAATACGCGAATTTTCGCCTGTTTTGGAATTATTATTAAGTATCTTTCCCACAAGAGGCACTGTTTTTCCTTAAAGTCCTCTAAAATGTTGGCATGTATGCCCTCCAAAAAAGTGACCTTAATGGGATGGCTCTAAAAATGTCTGTGTTTTTGGAGGCAAGAAGTTTCTAGGAATGTAGCTGTGACAACATTTTTGACATGTATATAAAAATGCTAACATAAACCTATTCAGGCGGGAGACTCTCGAATTATGAAGCCAAACTGTCTTAATTGTACCTGTCTTCCACCGAAAATGTACTGATTTAATATTAGTCAACTCAATAGGGGAAATACATTCTGGATTTTTTTCACTTTCTCACGCTTTCTAAATGTTGACAATGCTTGTAACACTCGCAGGATTTATTTATTTGCTGTTCTCAATAACTCAATTGATGTATATCTGACCCATCTCTAGGACTTCGGTTGCTGGGACTAGGCTCTTTGAAAGCATTCCCCAACCCATTCTACTCATACACGCATAAATGTCAATACAGCTGGAAGGGGGCGTGGCACGGCCTGACCTTCGCATGGCCGCGGCTGCGACGTTCTTCGTGTGCCGCAAATGATTAAGATGGCGTTTCTTCGCTGAGGAAATGACGATTCTCTGCAAGTCAAGTACGACTAGTGGCCACCGGAAGATAGCCGGCTCGCGTCCGGCCGGCGCAGGATGTGACGCCACGCCGCGGTTTGTAAGATGGCGGCGGTGTGACTCGCATGGTGCTCGCCGACCGCTTAGGAAGCTTCTCGAGCCGCCGTCATGCAGGTCACCCTGAAGACCCTGCAGCAGCAGACCTTCAAGATAGAACTGGAGCCCGAGGACACGGTGAGGGGCGGGATCTGTAGCTCCATAACATAATATATACGTTACAGGGAGATCCCTCTAGGCCTCATTACTATATAGTGTGCCTCAAAGTGGGAGTATCAAGGGGCATCACGAGCATACCTTGTCAATTCCCCACTACAGAGGTTTATATGAAGTTTACATGTAAGCATGCAACTTTATGGTATTATTATACCCTGTTGGATTGCTGTACTTTCAGTTAATGCATGCGCCTGGCTGCACCTCACTTATGATGTGTGTCTGGACTATAACTAGTTCCTGCACCATAAAGCTGTAATGTTATTCTTAACTGTTGACATGTGACTGCTGGGAAAGTTTAATGTTTTGCAGCCTTTCAGTCTGGCACCTGGACGCAAATTTGCATAATTTTGACGTTAATTTGTGATGAAAGTTATACTTTTTCTAAAATATTCAAGAACTGGATTTAGAATAGTTGCTGAGCTTTCGGAGTAATTTTGGACGTAGTTGTCCTTTACCCAAATATTGTACGATCAGATTTAGAACATTAACTCCCAGCGTCACTACAGCGTCTGTTAACCTGAGGACACAGCTTGAAAGCAAATAAGTCAAGGTAGACCGAAACAAACAAAAGTATGAAATCCTGTGATTTTGCAGACATTTTTAAGTACGTGTTTAAACCTAGCAGCAAAATATAATTTTACAGGTAACATATTAGACAAATTTACATGGAAGGTGAAATGAAAACGTTGTGGTCCTTATTCAGTCAGGAAATTTGTAGAGCGCTCTACTCACCCGTAAGGGTCTCAAGGCGCGGGGTGGTTGCTGCTACTGCTCGAATAGCCAGGTCTTGAGTAGCCTCATGAAGGTTAGTAGGTCTTTGATCTGACGTAGGAAGATGGGGAGAGTGTTCCAGGTCTTGGCGGCGAGGTGGGAGAACGATCTGCCGCCGGAGGTCGCTCTTCGGATACGAGGGACGGTAGCTAGGGCGCGGTCTACGGAGCGGAGCTGGCGGTTCGGGGTGTAGAAGGTGACTCATCTGTTGAGGTATGCTGGGCCGTTGTCGTTGAGTGCCTTGTGTGCATGGGTGAGGAGCTTGACAGTGATTCTCTTGTTGATGGGCAGCCAGTGCAGGTCTCTCAGGTGGGGTGTGATGTGGCTGTGTCGAGGATACTGTGGGCAGAGGCGTTCTGTATTCGTTGCAGTCGTTTCAGCAGTTTGGCCGGGGCTTACGCGTAGAGGGCGTTTCCGTAGTCCAGCCTCCTGCTGACGAAGGCCTGGGTGACCGTTCTTCTTGTGTCGGTGGGGATCCACCTGTAGATCTTGCGGAGCATGCTGAGGGTGTTGAAGCAGGAGGATGAGATGGCGTTTACTTGCTTGGTCATGGAGAGTGTTGAGTCGAGGATGAACTCCAGATTGCGTGTGTGGTCGGTGGGTGTCTGTGCTGCTCCGAGGGCGGTCGGCCACCAGGAGCTGTTTCAGGCAGAGGGGGTGGAGCCGAGGATGAGGACCTCCGTCTTGTCAGAGTTCAGCTTCAGACGGCTGTTCTTTATCCATTCGGTGTCGCCTTTCATTACTTCGTGGAGGTTGGTTTTGGCGGTGAGTGGGTCCTCGGTGAGGGAGAGGATCAGCTGTGTGTCGTCGGCGTAGGAGATGATGTTGAGATTTTGTAGTCTGGCGACGTGGGCGAGCGGGACCATGTAGATGTTGAACAATGTCAGGCTGAGGGATGATCCTTGGGGTATGCCGCAGATGATTTTGGAGGCTTCGGATCGGAAAGGGGGAGGCGGATGCTCTGGGTTCTGCCTGGGAAGGTCACGGTCTCGAAGGAGATGTTGATGGCCTTGTGGAGATGGGGTGTGATGGCGTTGCTGCCCTTGTTGAAGATGTGGTGTCGGCATGGGTCTGACAGGGAGCTGGAGTGGAGGGTGTTCATGATTTTGGTGGTGTATACGTCGATGTTAGTCCAGGAGAGCAGGGGGTTGCTGTGGGTTGTGACCGTGGAGTCTGAGGTGTCGTGGTGGTCTGGTTGTTGAAGCTGTTGTGGATGTCTGCGATCTTGCGATGGAAGGAGTTGCACAGGTCTTGCGATGATGGGATGTCTTTGGAGCTGGGGTTAAAAAGTTCCTTCACGATGTTGAAGAGCTCTTTGCTGTTGTGTGCGTTGTTGTCGAGGTGGTCCTTGAAGGAGGACTTTTTGGTGGATCTGATGAGGTGATGGTGTTGGTGCATGGCGTTCTTGTGGGCTGCGTGGTTCTCCGGCGTCTGTTTGTGGCGTCATTTCTTCTCTAGTTTTCGGCAGGTTTGTTTGGAGGTCTGGAGATCCGTGGAGAACCAGCTGGCATTCTTGTTGGTTGTCTGTTGGAGGGTTTCTTGATCGGGCGAGGGTGTTGGCGCAGTCGTCGATCCAATGCCTGAGTTTGCCGGCGGCATCAGGGTCGGTGGGGTCTGTGGGTGGGCTGCGGGCGAGGGCGGTGTTTAGCTGGTCTTCAGTGATTTTGCTCCAGCTGCGGCGGGGGATCGGTTGGGTGTGGTGGTGGGTTTCCGGAAGGTGAAGTGGATGCAGCGATGTTCGGTCCAGTGGAGTTCGGTGGTGTGGCTGAAGGAGACGTGGGAGCTAGCGAAGAAGATGGGGTTAAGCGTGTGGCTGGCGGAGTGGGTGGGCGTTGTGATGAGCTGCCTGAGTTCGAGGTTGTCGAGGGTGGTGGTGGAGTTGGTCTCGTTGTTGTTCTTGAGGTGGAAATTCTAGCCAATATACTGAAATGATTCAGTTTCAGTATATTGGCCCATGGCTGTGAACGTTGTGATTCTTGTTGAGTTTCAGTATATTGGCTCATGGCTATGACTCACAGCCTGCCCTTTCTCAGATAGCACCGTTAGCGGAAGAAATCGGGTTCCCTCGATGCTGCTTATGAATCAAATGAGGTTACACGGGGCAAGTGTGAACTTGTCAGTTACCTGGTAATTATATCAAAACAGTGACTAAACTTTTGAATAGTAGCTTCTCTGTCTCCCCTAACTTGTATGATTCACCACAGTTTGGCTCCATCATGCTGGTGCCAGGTTGGTCAGGTGGATGGGGTTGTTAGTGCTTGGTGGCAGGGGATTAGAGGGAGATGGGAGGGGAAGGAAGGGGATTGATGGGGTGTTTAAACTGCACCTGCAGGAAATACAACATGATTAAAAGCAGTTTAATCTAAATCATTGGAGCTAAGTCTGAGGGGCAATGCTGTTTGCATGACCTTAATGCAGACTGCTATTGGCGCCCCTCTGGCGATTAGTGCCCCGGGCCCAGCTTGCCTGTGCCAAAAGCCGGTTGTGCAGTGGCTGAGTGAAGACCAGTTTGCTGTTATTTTGAGCCTGGGCCATGTAGCGCTCCTGAATTGGCGCTGCTGTTGTGCATATTCACTGTAAAAGGAGGGGAACAGAGGATTACCAGTCCAGCACGTTCTCCCACTTACAAAGGTATTTTAAATGTGTGTGTGCTTTTCAGAGAAATGTTCCACGGTATTAAATTAGATAGAATAGCAAAAATTGAGAAGGTCATCAGCGGCAACTTAGTTGCGGAGTACCAACCCTCAGCCAAGTGGTGTCATTCTTAATCATTGGGCTTTGCTGCTTGTTGGGCTGGCTCTGCAATGCTCAACAAGCCCTGCAGGGGTCCTCTTTGCCGGAGTTGTTTTGCCGGAGTCTGATATGCCTAACTCAAAGTGTATGCAAATTAGATTAGCTTTAGGAATTAGGGAGATTTAATAATAGCTAAAGCCCCCCCCCCCACCAAATCTTTCTGAATAAAACAATAGGGACCTTCTTGGAAATTAATGGGCCTAAAGATCGAAATAATTGGCCTGCGTGTTACTAGCCTTTTATAGTCCTCTACAGAATCAGTGGCAATCTGTCGGGACCTCTAATACTTGCCTAATCTACGTGTGTGTGTGTGTGTCGGGGGGGGGGGGGGGGGGTGTTGTCTTAGTTAGAACATGTAGCACAACCAACTCCTATTGACCCAAACCTGGTTTCAATTGGACCAAAACACTTTTTAGTACCGTTTGCCTATATTAGGGAAGCCAGGGTTTGTGTATGACCCGAATCTACGAAGGAAACGGGCCCCATGGAAACTCATGGAGTCTAGACTTTGATGCTGGTGACCATTGTTTACCACATTGCCTCTGCTATTTGCCTACCTGTCACCATGGTACCGGACACCATTGTAATCTGGCCTTTCAGCTAGTGAGTAAAAGAGGTAGTTCAATTTTGAAAAGGTAAGAATATTGGTGATTAGTCAGAAAACAAGCAAGAATGACAAAATCATTGAAAGCGATTTTTCAGGGAGTTAAGGCGTTATAGCACATCTGAGAGAATGTGAGACCATAGACAGACACGCCAACATGTAATCAAGAGCGTTGCTAATAATTTTTACTAGGTGAGTTAATAAACTCACTCCTGCATTTGAGGTCCAGCCTGCACTTTGGAGGTGGCTTCCTACTGGGACCTGGTGGGGAGGATAGTGGTGTGGATGACTCTTTGCGCATGAGACTGAGCCTGTGCTCTTGAAGAGACTTCACACAGGAACTATGTGAAAAGGACAAAGTGCAGTGCTTCAGAGGAAAGTTTATAGTGAGATTAATACTGGTGAGTGAGGTGAAATTAATGATAAAATCTAGTACACATTACTCCCTTTTTAGGTCCAGCCTAGGAGGCTTCTTGTATCTACTGTGTGTGAGTCTGACTCCTCCCACACATTGGATTGGCTTTTGCGTGTGTCTTTCTATAATGAAAGCATGCAAATGGCTAGAGTTTGGTGCATGTCCTACCTGTTTTCAAATGTTCACTCCAATGCCGTTTTGCCTCTGGATCGAGCAGCAGGGCGGCAGCTGCAGTGCCTCCTTGTTTATTTCCCGGCTTTCTACCAGGACATTAAAACACAGAAGGAGGAATCACCTTAGACCCTCTTTAAAACAACCTGATGATCTTCCCACCATCGCTGTGTTCCACAAACGACGCGGTGTACTGCAGTAATTTCAAGGACCACTGAATGTGCATTGTGTTTGAAACACATTGCGTTTCTCTAACGAAACCACGTTTCATGTTGTGGTTCAGCTGCAGTTATGCCAGTGCAATGAAGTGGAGGTGCTGTGTAATATTTAGTATTCCATCAGGTTTGTGAAACCTCTGCCCTTCTATTGTTGCTATGCGTTTTAAATCAGCACTTGTTTTAATAGCAATTATATGCCAAAATTGCCGTTAGGTGGTTGTTCGATGGATCGTTCTTTTCCAAAGAGGCGTATTTTTATCTCAAGGTCAGTATGTGTCCATTTTCTTTTCCACTAAGTAAATATGTCCTTGCGTGAGCAACTACCATATTATGTAGATGACACTCCCGGGTTTGTTCTAGTTCTACACCTGCAGCTTATCGGCAAAATATGTTCATTGTGCTCCTATCTGACTGAAGAACCAACGGTGTTTTGCAAAGTAAAAAAATCATCATTTATCAAACATCCCGCTAGCAGAAACATTGCTTTGCCATGATTCTGGACTGCTTTGTTTCGCTTCACTTTTATTGAAGCGAGGTTTGAGTTCCCTCTATAATAGAATGCTTCTTACTATATTTTGATGTTTCGAAGCACTGTAAGCAAGTTTTTCCTTTTAGCTCCATACATCAGCTCTCTCTAATTTTAGCAAACTCAAACTGAGGGAAGGCTGAGCTGACTTGCAGGATTTGAATGATTGATATGCAGGTGACAGCTGATGCCAGTGGCAAGCGTTTGTCACTGTATCTGGATTTACCTCTACCCTAGAATAATATTGCAATTAGCCTCCTCATTACAGATGGTCTTTGTTTACCCCGTCTGCTGACATAAAACTGCAGCATCATGGCTGCTGCACTCCTCCACACAAGATGTGCGCACGTGGCTGGAAAAACGTGTGTGCCTAAACACCCCCGCTTTCTCTGCTCAGCGCTTCATGCAATGCAGCCGCCGCGATCGACTCGGACACCCACCAGCTGGCTTCCATTTATTCCAGTAGTACAAGGAAATGTTCCCCCTGCCCTTAGTCTGTGCTTCTTCTTCCAGGATACTCTTTTATTTTATTATTTGTGCTCATATTCCCTATTCTTTACTTGTTTCCATTTACTGATACATTGACATGACTGTCTCAGGAGATGTCAGTGAACCGTGTAGATTGTACATGCCGGTCCTTCCACCTGGCCTGTGACATCAAGAACAGTAATTATTGAAAGCGGACAACCTTTCATAGGTAAGTTCCAACACTTTTAGCGTCATTTAACATTACGTCTATTCACCTCTGTCATCAGCATGAGTTAGTTGATGGACGCATAAGATCCAGGATAATATGCTGCTTGTCTAAACACTTATAAGGTCCAAAAGGCGGGACCTATTGGCTTTGCCAAAGCTTGTTAAAACAAGCATTTGCAATGCATTAGGTCTCACTTTGAGCTATTGGCATTTATAGTGCCAGTTGCTTAAACTCGCAGATGTGAGACCTATTGCATTGCAAATATTTTGTCAAAGCGCACCATTCTGCGATTTCACGTTAATGGAGGCTGCGCCCCTTTCTTTAGACCAGCCGCTTCTAAAGAAAGGGGCGTGGCCAACATTAAAGTGAAACCGAGACATGGAGACTTAGGTGCATCTGTTTGTCATGTTGACAAATGTTTTTTTTTTTTTATATGGCGCGATTTCCCTTTAATAACGGCCACGCACCTTTCTGTAGACGCGGCTTGTCTAAAGAGGGGGGTGGGGCCTCCATTAATGTGAACACACTGCATAGGCACTAGTAAACAAATTCAATAAATAAGTGCGCCCACTATACTTAAAGTGGACCACACTGCTAAAATAAATTAACACTTCCGTGGACTGCCATTAGTAAATAAAATAAGTGGGCGTGTGCTGCGATGTAGTTGGTGTAATAGGGGCAAATCATTGAACAAAATAGCGATCACAGCCAAGATATAGCAGACTGTGTAACAAGACTAGTTAAAGGTCAAGTCTTTATGGTACGTTACAAATTCTGACAAGGCGGTACCAAGACAGGACTAACAAACCTATTCAGGAATGAAAAGCAACAATTTCGCAAAGAAAGGAGCCAGTTGAAAAGATGCACGGGTTATGTGCGGAGATCAAGTTCTACCTTAATACAGCATGCAGAGTTGCGCTGCCCAGGCTCGGCCTAACAAAAATGTTTTCTTCTTTTTTTATCTGGTATTGGGGTAGGCCAGATCCACTTGAAAGTGGTGGGTGCTTTGTTGGCGACCCATATCACTGCTTAAAATAGAGGGTATATTCGGTTTAGCCTGTCATCAAAACTTACTTTAGGAGTTTTTGTCTACCGACCGCTGACAAATCTGTTAACTTGCAGGCAGTTGGGGGCAGGTCTAGTTTGTTTTTTAGATCAGGCTGTAGGCTTTCTAAGTGGTCTTTTAAAAAAAAAAAGGTATAGCGAGATTTATTGGCCCTTGGGTTGGCTCCATTCCAACCTTTTGGTTTTCATGGTTTGGATGG
The DNA here is from genome assembly GCF_964261635.1 of Lissotriton helveticus. Lineage (NCBI taxonomy): Eukaryota > Metazoa > Chordata > Amphibia > Caudata > Salamandridae > Lissotriton > Lissotriton helveticus. Next base: position 1,407,630,777 of record NC_136057.1, on the reverse strand, counting down.
GTTGCCCATCGGGAATGTGACATTTCATTAACAGTTGCATAATACCCATTGTGTACACATTAGATGTCGGTGATTGTGCTCACATAGTCCTTTAGCTTGTGACATGAAACATAGCTTGCAATTTGCAGTTAGTATGTATTCATTGATGTACTGAACTTGCTGACACAATGCCATTTACATTTTTGGCTTATAGTTTTTTTAGGTTTTACCTACCCGTAGCTTTTAGGTGTGTATAGGTGAGAAGTCTCTTGACGGCTATACCAAAAACTTACAGTGGAGGTAGAGCCCGCCCATCACTTACCATTGGTTGGCTTTGTCTTTCTCATTTGCTTGTGTCTTAGTCAATGGCATGTCCTCCTCTTGTGTTTATCCCTTCACTATAGCACAGCCTCTTTACTATCTTTAGGGCTCGCCTGCTTATGCACTTGCGCATAGCTGGCGAGCTATATTGTGGCTTAACGAGAGCTTAACCATCTCGGCGATTTGTTGCTGTGCCCGAGAAAAACAAGCTCAATGCGCAAGCGCATTGGCAAAAAGCGCGTGCACATCAAAGCCACCATCCTCCCTCCCACAGGCATCTCAAGCTTCCCCCAGCCGGCATTTCTCCTCCCCTAATTATTCACTGCACGGCCGGCCGGCACATCAAAGGCTGATGCTGCAGTGACTCGCATTTCTCCTCCCCTTTCACTGCCCAGGCCGGCCGTACTTTCACTTTACACGGCCGCCAGGCCGTGTCTCGCGTTTTTTTTAACATGGCAGCTTTCTCGCATTTCTCCCCCCTCCCTCCCCACAGCAATGCCAAGAGCTTTTTTTCTACAGTATTCGGACTCTGTCTCTTTCAAGGAACTTGCACACATCGCATTCGAGACTGCCTCTCTTTTCTTTATTGCCGACGTTTTCGGCCCTTCCTTCAGGTATGCAGTGGCACAGAACGACAAGGGCAGAGAACAAGTCACATATGTTCATGATTGTGAACCCGCAGTCTTTGGCTCGCTGCCCAAGCCTCCTTTAGCTGTCCCCACTCTGTGCGTCTTCTCTTGTCTGCTTTATTCCCCCCAGCTGGCTCTGAACCAAAGCCAAACACCACCTAATTTTGGTTTACAATCCATTTGTTGCCTAAGATAGTTTTCTGATCTTTACAGGGCCTGCCTTTTGGCTTCCACGTCTTGCCTTGTAGCTCCATGTCAGGAATACACCGTTCCGTTTCTGGGCTTTGATTCGCCAGACTAATGCATTCTGGGAGTTGCAGTCTTGCTTCCTTCTGCTAAACCAATGGAACTAACGATCCTGGTAATTAGGAACGACCACATGGTGTTTGGGCGACATTGAAGTGATCTGGTAACTGTATTTCAAAGAGATACTTACAGTTGGAAAATATTCATGTTTGAAGCATGTTTTGTGGTACGTTTATCACCTAATGTCTAAAGATGCCATCTTTAGACTGCGCCTGCACCGCCATGCTTGTGCCTCTGCATCCTCTCTCCTTTGCATTTTGTAGCACAGCTGTCAGTAGTCCTATCTGACCAGTGGAACTTGAAGCCAGCCCTAAATGTTTAGCTACCTGCATGAGTCATGCTGAACATGTAAAGTTGCTTTTCTCATTACCAGTATGGGCTTTATAAGTCCCAGCATGCTTTGTGCTGGGGTCTGAAAACAGAGTAGCTTAATATCACTCTCATTATAAGGAGCAAGGAGACCGCTATGCTGTAGGATACACTTCTGCACGTTCGCGTTTTCACCTTCTCTGATTTTCCATCTAAGCGCCCACCCCCATCCGACTTGTTGTGAGGGTCTGCTTCTTTGTCTGTTCACTCGCACCCCTGCTGCTGGGTATCTTCCATTCAGGCCGGAAATACACGGGAAGCGCAGCCTGGAAATCAGCCCATAGTATATCATTTAAATATCATTCATTCGTGTAATTCATGTAAATATTCATTTTATGAAGGACGGTGAATTTGATCTGTTAGCTAGCAAAAACCCCCTGTTAGTTACGTTACATCTGCATCTCCAACCTCAGTCAAAATACATCCCTGTAAAAATGCCCTAGCAATCTGCCCCCCTCATCTATACTATCCCGGTTGTTTTGATTATAATTGTTAACAATGTGAAAGCAGCAGAGAAAGCTACATCGTATACCTCACTGACTCTGCCCGAAATACGTGCTTGAACTCTTCGTCCTCAAATGCGAATGAATTCTTATTTTTTTGTATCATACGGTATGCCGCCATGAGTGCTCTCAAGTTGCAAGGACCCTCCATGCGTGGTGTCATTTTTTGCACCCTTCCAGGACCTGATAAGCCTAAAACAACAAAGTCTCCAGATGTCTTGTTCTGAGCCAGTCACAAAGGCCGGGTTTTGGGAGGCAGCAGCATACACTTGGGGCGCAAGATCAAAGATGCTGGAGAGTTACTTGCAGGCTCATAATGTGTGTCATCCCCATTATTAACAGTCTGAGAATGTGTATGCCTAATGAACCCCACCACTCAGCACCACCACAGCATCACTCCGCACTACCACACCATCACTCAGCACCACCACAGCATCACTCAGCACCACCACAGCATCACTCAGCACCACCACAGCATCACTCAGCACCACCACAGCATCACTCAGCACCACCACAGCATCACTCAGCACCACCACAGCATCACTCAGCACCACCACAGCATCACTCAGCACCACCACAGCATCACTCAGCACCACCACAGCATCACCACAGCATCACTCAGCACCACCACAGCATCACTCAGCACCACTCAGCACCACCACAGCACCACTCAGCGCCACCACAGCATCACTCAGCGCCACCACAGCATCACTCAGCGCCACCACAGCATCACTCAGCGCCACCACAGCATCACTCAGCGCCACCCCAGCATCACTCAGCGCCACCCCAGCATCACTCAGCGCCACCCCAGCATCACTCAGCGCCACCCCAGCATCACTCAGCGCCACCCCAGCATCACTCAGCACCACCCCAGCATCACTCAGCACCACTCGGCGCCACCCCAGCACCACTCGGCGCCACCCCAGCACCACTCGGCGCCACCCCAGCACCACTCGGCGCCACCCCAGCACCACTCGGCGCCACCCCAGCATCACTCGGCGCCACCCCAGCATCACTCGGCGCCACCCCAGCATCACTCGGCGCCACCCCAGCATCACTCGGCGCCACCCCAGCATCACTCGGCGCCACCCCAGCATCACTCGTTCAAATATGTTCTTTCAATGTTTCAAGCTGTTTTCAAGCTTTCACGCTTTATTACAAATCACAATTTTTTTTTAATATTTCACTTCTGTTCTTGGATTTTCGTCACAATAAAAACCACTGAACATAATCTTCACAAAAGTTATTTACAAAAGTTTAAGCTATTGCCATTACAAATTAAATAAATTAAGTATTAATTATTAAAAAAAATTAAAAGCCATATCAATACATCTAAGTCACGTAAATACAAAACATGTTGCATTACAAATGCTATAGGTGTCACATTTGCGAAAGTTATAACTATTGGCATTGTAAATGACAAAGCTATTAATTTAGCAATTTTAAAAAATAACACAAATAAAAAAAAATTCATTTATAAGACCAATAGCTCAAACTTTCCTAATGCGAGCCCTATTGCATTTCCAATGCTTGTTTTGATGAACCGATTAGTATCCTCCCACCCTTCACATTTAGAGAGGAACTATTTTTCTTTTTGACTACGCACTCTTAAGAGTGCAAGTGTTCTCTCCCACAACTGTGTATAGCATCATCCAAAGGCTATTTTATTTTTTTATTTTATTTTATTTTGGTTAATGCTTAACAGCACCGACAGATTGCTATGGCAAAGCCAATAAATAGATCAAAGAGGTGACATCAATTAATTTTCCAGTGATTATTTGTTTAGGCATTCCTGGCATTTGTGTTTTAGAGCCTAAGGCACCCACAATGCTATTTACTAATCGTAGCACCATTTAGTCTACTTTTCCGGCATGAAAACCTGTTGGAATTACAGTTTTATTATTTTTTTTTATTCTCAAGGTAAAGATGCAATGAAAATACTGGCCCTTTATTATAAGTATCTCCTTAGCATTATTTTGGTACCTATGGCTTTCACCAAGTTCAATATAAAAATAATCTTCTGGCTTCTTTTCAGGCCTCGAGAAATCTCCTTACCCACTCGCTATTGCGAGCCAGATTTGATCAGGACGAGCAATTTTTAGAGCCAGCTGGCCTGGTCTGCTGAGAGAGCTAGAGGTGTTTTGCTCCTTCAGAAAATGAATGTGCAATATATACTGTAGGAGAGTAGGGTCTGCTTCCTATGGTTACCCCCACTTTTTGCTTTGTTTCACTGGTTTTTCGACTTTAGTATGGCCGTGGCCCTGCTAATCAGACCCACAGCCTAGCTGTTATCTCTCTAAATTGATACCATGTACTTTAGGTACATACCAGATTGGTTACTGGGTCACCCTTATGAGTCCCTGTGTATGGTACCTTAGGTACCCAGGGCATAGGGATCCCAGAGGCCTACCAGATGCTGAAGCATGTATTGTGCCACCCCTGGTTAGCCTTCCAAACTGACACCACAGGTCTGCACTTGCAATCTGGGTAAGGTGGTGTAAGCACCCCGTACTTAGATATAGTATACCTATATCTACCTTTACATATAGACACATAGCAACCTATAAGTCACTCCTATGGCAGGCTTTGACAATCCTGAAGGCAGAGTGCTTGGTTTTGTGTGAGAGGGTGCCCTAGCATGAGCTGAGCCCCCCTACAGCTTTTGGAACCCTCTCCTTATAGCTGTTATAGTATATAGCCATACCATATACTCTTAAGTGCATTATAATCTTTGAGGTTAATGCTAACTTTGGTTTGGCTTTATCAAAACATGTTGTGTAAGGTGTCAAACACTTTGGAATACTACCCCCCCCCACCATTTCTGGTGGTGGGGGTAGCATTCCACCCTTCTAGAGGGAGAAGACATGTACATACTGGTAAACCTGGTTAAAGTTAAACAGAGCCCCAGCATCACAAAATGGATGCTGCTGCCACAGACACAAGTCTGCCCTCCTGCTGCTGGAATAAACTCTGGCAGGGGAGGCCTGGACAATAGGTTTCCAGTCCAGGGAGGTGCTCCCCAGACAGGCTTTAGTGTATTGGGGCAGGGTGGGTTGCATTACGAGACTGCTTTTCAGACACTGCCTGGGGCACACAAGGTGCTCAATGCATTTCCCAGTTCAAACAGGTTGCTGGGGCACTCAGCCCCAGCGCGAAACTGGACAAAGGGGAAGGGGTGTAACCACTCCCTCCCCAGGTCCGCCCATAGGAGGGACCTTAGAGTTAATACAACTCCTAAACTTGCTATAAGAATAGGATCTCGGTTCCTAGGACTTTAGATTACCCTGGACGAAACTCTGCAACATATATCTTGGACCTTCGACATTCCATATCGACTGGAAGATGGAAGAAATCTCCCTTGTGGTCAAGGAGTGACCACCCTTTTCAAACAGGCAACAAAAGCATCTTTGCCGGTCTGCATTTTCGAGGCTCCCGCCGGATCCCGAAGAATCTGCGACACAGGACACGGACTTCCAGACATCTCTGAAGCTGACCCGAGCTCCCAAGAAAAGCCGAGACCCGTAGCTGATACAAGAGACGTGGGACCGGAACACCTGGACATCCTGCATTTTTGCACCTGCACCTACTTCCCGAGGTATCCCGAAGTTGTGCATTGGAGTATTTGAAGCCTCTGCCCCGAGCACCTTTTGCACTGAAGTACAGACGCCAGCACTCCACGAATGACCTGTGAGTCCCCTTTCTTCGCCGCAGCCCCTTCGTGGTTCCTAGTCCGTTGGCTAGTGAGCCCCCATGAAGGCCAATCTTTGATTTCTTGAGCTTTCCTGGTTGCTCCAGGCGTGCCCTGACTCCCCTCCAACGTAGGAGTCCCCATACCTTGCTGGCCTGAACCGAAGCTAATCTTGTCATCTTGCTTGGGTTGCTGTTACCAAGGCTTATTGGGTCCAATCCGGATTCTGACTCTGCAGCACTCGTCATCCTTCGTGGGACAGCTCAAATCCAGCTCCTGAACGCCGTCGACGCCTCCTGGTCCTCGTGGCTGAAGAGTCAAGCTTCACCTCTTTCACCTGAAAACACCAGACATTGGTTGGCATCGTCCCATTGCAATCCTGGTCACTGGCTAGTGACCCAGACTCTGTCCCCTCTGCGTTCAGGTTCTTCACAGCTCCGATCCACTCTTGGATCCACCCGGACACTTTTCCTCTGGACGCTTGCAGCATTTCTTCGCAGCTCTCATTAGGAATCGGCGACGGAACCAGACACCAAAAGATACCTATGCACCCGACTTCCCTGGGTGAGGTAACACGAGTACTGCAGCTCCAAAATCAATCTAAGTGCATGGCCTATCCTTTTACAGTAGCTAAATGAGGCTCCGAGAATAAGCATGTAATCACACCCAAGTAACTGTTCTACCACTCTTTGCCTCCTGAAATCATGGGGTAAAGCTAGCTTGAATCCAGTGGCACAGCGAGCAAGGGACCCACGCCTGGGCATACCCATCCCACTTAGAGCGAAAAGTGAATGTTTCCATTGTTCAGCATTCCGTCCATCATTTGTTCTTTTTGCTTTTGTTGCCCTAAGTGGGATCGGTATGCTCAGATGTGGGTCCTTTGTTCACTGCGCCACTGGATTCAAGCTAGCCTGGCAGTGGAGGGGTAAAAACCCCGTAACCAGTCCCAAGATGCTTGTTTCCGTTCCAGGGAGAACCTCGCTTGGCAGTTCAGGCTGAACTGCTCCCATAAGGAGCACGGTCAAAACTGATTTGAATATATGGCTGGGTTCAAACCGGGGTGGTGTGGTGGGGAAAAAAACTGACTGATTTAACCTACATCTTGACTTGGGGGAATGTTTGCATTGTTCAGCATTCCATCCATCATCTGTTCTTTTTGCTTTTCTCATTGTGAATGACCACATTTTGCCGGTGCACAATGTGAATGTCAATCAGAAATACGGACCCCTTCAATGCTACAGTTACTAGTACGATGCATGTTTTTTGTTCAAACATTGTTTAAAAAAACACACTTTCAAAAACTGACAATCATGAGGCGACTATGTAATTAAGCTGGAATGTTGTGTTCATTCCATGTTCTGGAGATTCTGCGCGATGAGCTAGTGTTCTAAAGTCAGCACCTGACTACTGACTGGCTGAACGATGGCTATGCTGGAGTTGTTAGAAATAACGCTGCTTAACTTGTCCACAAGTGTCACGGTTTGAATGGCAACATAAGAACTTGCATCGAAGTTTGGATTCAAACCCATGCACATGGGGGAACAGGTAAAGGTTCTGCACAGTTGGCTAGAATAGCTGCTAGACTCCAGGATTCTTTTGTTTATTGGAACAGATCCAGGGTTGGAAGAATTGTCAAGCAGATTGTAAAGGCCGTCTAGAGATTAACGTGCAGTAGATGGTACAGCTATTCAGGCAAAGGAGAGTGAAGGGGCAGTTGCCTAAGTGGATGATGTTGTGGAAGCTTGGGATGCTCATGCCATCTCTGTGGATGAATTGATAGAAGAGATGGAAGCTGACCGGACATTGGAAGAAGTAAAACGCTTGATTCAGTTGGGTGGCAGGAGAGTACAGTTTTGCCTTCTCTTAGTCCATATCTTAAGGTACTTGACGAATTGTCGGTGTGCATAGAGGGAGTGGTGATAAGGGGAGATACATTTGTTCCACCTCAAGGTTTGAGATCTAAATTGATGAAGGGCTCTTGGGGCAAACCAAGACCATGAAAAGGTTAAGAAGTGAGTGGTGGTGGCCAGGAATGGATGATCAAGTGGGTTGAAGGGCATGTGTTAGGAGGGAAAGAAACGGTTACGGGTTGGTGTGAAATCTGATTTGGGATCGATTACTTGGCATGGCACACTTTGAGTATGGACTTTATTGGGCCCATGTGTGAGTTGAGGGGCGATTTTAGGTTTGCATTGGTGTTAATGGATGTTCACGCGATGTGGTTGATAGTGAAGTTCATGAAGGAGATTACCAGCACAGCGACCATCGCTCTGTTAAGAGGTCTTTAATGAACGACAAGTTCTCCTTGTGATCATAACTGACAATGGCACTCAGCTAACACTTAATGAGATGCAGTTTAGTTTTTTTTTAGTTTTTTAATCCTGGGGTGTTCAGCATAGTTTTACATCCTTGTACAATCTGCAAGCCAATGGTGTTGCAGAGAGGGCGAACAGGATGATCAAGGGTACAATTCAGATCTCAGTAACAAATGGACACAATGTGGAGAAAATGGTTATGGAGATGGTATGGGTGTATCGTACTAGCAAACATGTCACCCGGAAGACCTTATTCGAAACGATGCAGGGCAGACTTCCAGGAACAAAGTTGGTGCCATCATGGATGAGAGAATAGGTGAGATGTGATGAGCAAGAAGAATAAAGAAAAAATTAAGTTAGCAGTGTGGGGAAGGAGGTGTGACTCCTTTGCATTTTAAGGAAGGTGATTGGGTAATAGTAGGAAGTGGGCAACTTAGAGGTGAGTTGACAAAAGTTTAGAGGGCCTTACAAAGTGAAGCATGTTCATCGCTACTTGGTGGTTTTGGAGAATGGAGAGAATTGGAATAACAGATGGGTAGCTTTTTCCTAGAAAGGTGGTGAATGTGGGGTGAGTGAACAAGGTTGTAGTGGCTGCATGCTGATGTCAGAAGAGGATTTGGTTATACCGACACGTACATGGCTAACAGCACTGTCGCATTGCCTCGTGAGAGAGGAGATGGTTGTTATTGGTTTCCAAGAGGACCAAGTCAAAGTGAGGCATTACCAAGAAGCATTGGACATTGCGGACCACCTGTGTTCTTGAATTAATGTATTACCTAATCGTTTATGCAATGTAAAGAAAAGACCTACATGTATACTGTGTTCTATTATTTCTGTTTTCTGGTGTCCTCTTTGTATTAGTAATGTTCACATTGGTGTCTATTGCGCGCACCCCACGGCCTATTGGTGTCTATTACGCGCTTGGTGCGCGTAATAGACACCAGTAGGCCATGTGGTTTCAATTATCGTGCCCAGACACGGGCGCGATAATTGAAACCACGGCTCGCTGTGTAGCGCGCGCACCACTCACAGGCTTTTTTTGATCCATTTTACAGCGAAGCAACTAAATAAAAGCAGGCAAGAGGTGGGCTGCTTGTTTTTTTGTTTTTATTAGTTCCCTTAGTAACATTAAGTTTGCGACTTTAGGCTTGTTACAATATTTTAAAATTCCTTCTGTCTCTAGTTCGTACCAACTTTATTCACATTTTGAATGCGAATATTGTACCCTACGTCTTTGTACATTGTATTCTATTCTCTCTTCATTGTAAAGATTTTATATCCGGGCGAACTATGTAGGCACTATGGTTAAAAAAACAAAAACTACAGGGCGGGACAAAGAGAGAGAGTGACAGACCGAGATAAGCAGCAGTAGTCACCGCCCACTCCAAAAATACTGCTTCTCTCTTTAAACAGGTGCAACATAAATTACAAAGCATAGTGTAGGTTTTCACAGCAACTAGTAATTAAATGGCTACTTGCAAAAGTGCACTTTACCCAAACAGCGGACTGAGGAAAGTAAACAAGGGGCAGGAAAGTCACCATAAAGCCATGTAAAAAACTACCCTGCACATTCGGATTTGAGCAAACGCCCCCCCCCCTCCCCCGTGAGCTGCGCCACACAGTCCTCCACTGAAAAGGAGACTAGCAAGGGGTCGAGGATTACTTTTTTTGCCACCATGCAGTACCACAAAGTGCATCATTCTTGGTTCAAATGCAATCAGAGAAGCTGGACATCTTCATATTGTTTCCATCTGTGTAGGATAATTCACTTGTAGCAGTTTTATAGGAACTGTTAACCTCCTGTTTTAAGCGATTGCAGCGTCCCTTCTCGCCCCAAATTTCGAAAATCGTGGGGCTATGTTCTCTTTTAATCTCTTTGCATATATTTCAAAAGGAAACTATTTAAAGTCTGGTTAAAATAAATCTGAGATCACAGTATCCTGTGAAATAAAACACAAATATTACAGCGGTTCTATTATTGGTATTCTATTAATATCATCATCATCACCTTTCTGTGTGGCTCTCTCGCGCGCACACTATATATTTCTATTTTTCTCTCGAGTGGTCGCTCTAGGTCTTTCATACTTTCCGTTCCCCTTTCTGCCCTCCTCTATCTCTGTCGCTTTCCTCTACTCGCCGCTCTTTCGCTGTCCCCGTCTCACACGCACTTTTTCGCTCTTTGCTGCTCAGACTTTCATCCGCTGTCACTCCTAGCCTCATTTTGACTTCTCTCTATTTTGCCTCTGTCGTGCTGTTTTTTTTTCTCTCGTTCGCTTTTCCCCCCGCTCTTTAAGTACAACTTTAAAGCGCACGTTTCACACCGTATATCAGTTTCCCCACTCCCATATGTTGAAAGCACAGGATGTCCAGTTGTCCCCTGTACGCCCCCTCCCCCACAGCACACTGCCACCACCCCAAAAATCCCCATTTCACATAATTCTATCGTGAAAGGGCAGAAGCAGGGCGACACTCTAATCCGTATTCCAAGACGAAGCAAAGGGAACCCAAAAAAACCCACACCAACTGAAAGAGGAATCGGTCTGATAATGACGTCACGATGGGAAACTTGTGCTCTTGAAACAACGAACAGACGATAAGAAATGTGGCGCCAGACCAAGGCAATTCGGAATGCTTGCGTGTTACTCTTATTAACTGCCTCTTATTTAAACAGCGTGTGCTAATTTCACTACATGCATTTGAAGCATGGGTCAAATCGGGGCTTTAAGTGGGATGAAAAACTGGGGGGGCCTCTCAGAGGCGTGGCCAATGTAATAATGGGCGTGGCTTAAACATGTAAGCTAAAAATCTGTGCTTAGCATACAGTGTGCCGCCCGACTTGTGTTTTGCTGCTTCTGTCATTGCATCCAGATATGATACAACAAGTCAGGACTATTGGCTTTGTCGATGGTGGTTAATTACATAAGATAAATAAGCAGCAACTATGGCTTGTTATATATAATATTGAAAAAGCTTCCACTTAAAGCCCTGGTGACACCATGACAATGTTGCTGCTCCTGCGTTTCAAAAAGAGAAGTGAATTCTAGAGAGAAAATGACTCTCTTTAAAGGATTTCCCTTCCCCTACAACGCTCACCTGGCATGACTTCAAGCCGTAACTTATCCACGTGTGAAAAACGAGCAGTGTGAGCACGCACACATGATGTGCCCACTGTCGCTGCAGTCCGGAAAAAAACGGACCATCTGTGTCAGGGCTCAAAACAGAGGCCGAAGAGAGACCCGTTTCGAGCCCCCCTTTAAACCAGCATTTGCAATGCAATAGGTCTCGCATTACTAACAGTTTGAGCTATTGGCGTTGTATTATTGTTTGCAACAGCAATAGCTCAAACTTTCAGTAATGCGAGACCTATTGCATTGCAAATGCTTGTTTTATTAATGTTACTTCCTTCGAAGACACAGCAGCTCCAAGACACACTCCTACCAAGCCTCGATGACAATTGAAATTAACGGCATGCTGTGCTGGGCACTGCTAGTTTTTTAGCTCAAAGCCTGAGAGACAGCCTGTTGACAACGTCTTGAGGACATTAAGAAAGCTTCTCTGAGAATGCATTCCACCTATTGTTTAGCATTAATTGGCTTTGTGGTTTCTCACTCACATTTTCTGACTTTGTTTTTGCTGGCCTTATTTGTTTTAGGCTGTCCGGAGTGCAAAACCATTTCACATGGAGAAGTGTGGCTCAATGGTTAGAGCGTCAGACCCTGATGCAGAGGTCTGGCCCGGGACCAGGGTTCAATTCCCGCATCGGCGGGTCTTGGGCTCAATTTCCTCAGACCTGATAATTCTCGCCTCGGTGCCTATTCTAATCATGGGTCCCACTCTGCAACTCAGGGCAATAGCTTGCCTAATCTCCACAACGGCCCCAACAGCACTGGGATACTTGGCTTCACCTTGGGGGTGCCCAGGAGTGGGCCTTTCACAGGGAAAAGCCAGGAAGGGTTCCACACCGGTATGCGTACAACGCCAAGACACCTCAGGGTATAAGTGCGCTATACAAGTACGAATTCATTTCATTGACTTCAGAGTGTGAGGATTTATGTGACAATCTTGCTGGAAACTGGGGGTAGGAAAGGTTTTTTTTCCTAGCACACAAGATTTAAATTAACTATGCCAATATGTAAACTGTATAGTTTTATTGATAAAACTGTATCTCTGTGCAAATGTAATGGTCATCTCTATTGAAAATGTGTTGTCTGTAATGGCAGTGTACAACCACACCGTGCATACTGCACTCTACGCCACTGCACTTCCTCCACTTTACACCAATCTGCAGCACTGCACTCTATGCCTCTCTACTCTACATCCCTGGACTTTAATCCAATGCACTCTACACCACTCCAGTGTAGGCCACTCCAGGCCATTCCATTCTGCTCTGCACAACTCCACTCTGCTACACAACACAGTACGCCAATGCCCTTTTCTCTCTACCACTCGGCTCTACACTAGTCCACTGTTCGCCAATCCACTTTACGCCACTCCATACCACTCTAACCTACTCTGCACCACTGCACTCTGACATTAATCTACAGTGCACCACACTGCTCTGACACAATCTACTCTAGTCGGAAGGGGAGAACAAGGGAACCCTACTCGCAGCGGAACCAGGGTAAGTAACTATAGCACGAAAACAGTGGTTCCTGTGGAATAGTTATCTGTATACAATTCTGTACCAAGTAAAATCGCGATAAGAGGGTTATGATGATGTCAGAGAGAGAGGACCAGAGACACCAATGGTTGTTTAACACAAATGTATGTATTAATCATATAGTATACACTATAAAAAGTATGTACAGACTAAATTTAGTTGTGCTAGGTGTCCCAGGTGTGCTACGAACCTAACAGTTAAGTGACATAGTGTGACAGTATGTACAAGGTTTCACAATTTTTGCTAATTGAAAGCGACCACATCTGAAATGTTAACACAATGTACAGCAGCTATCTATGATAATGAGTGCTGTGTGACTGGTTCACTTTCATCAATAGTGTCGGCGTTTCGACCCTCTTAGAATGTGGGGTCTCATCAGGACCTATGGTAGTAGTGACGTCTGAATCCCAAATCGTCTTGCTCTAGTGGTTAGTGCCAACCGTGAAAGCAGTGAGAAGAAGAAAGATACTCACAGGGAGACCCAGCTGGGTTCCCTGTTGAGGGTGTGAGCCAGTGATCACGATGGGGTTAAGGGAGGAAAGGTAGGTCAGGATGAACTCAGGTTATTATCACATGGTAGTGATACAAGAATGTTGGGCGGGCCAGGATGTGGACGAATTTCCGCTGGTGAGGAAAATGCCTCAGTTAGGAGTTCAAACAGCACAAAGGATGCGTGCTCAGAGCAGCCGCAGGCGTTTGTCTGCTGATGATCGGTCTCTCTCTGACATCATAACCCTCTTATCGTGATTTCGCTTTGTACAGAATTGTATACAGATTACTACACATGAACCACTGTTTTCTTGCTACAATCTACTCTAGGGCATGACACTCCACGTCACTACACTCTACTTTGCTCCACTCTAATCTACGCCACTGGATTCTACAACACCGCATTGTACCCTGCTGAATTCTATTCTGCTGCACTCTACGGTACTGCATTGTACACCACTCTACTCGAGACCACTGCACTCTATGCCACTCTACCCAACACCACTGCACTCTAGGACACTCTACTCTGCTGCATTCTATGCCAATGCACTCTACACAACTCTACTCTGCATCACACCACTGCACTCTATGGCACTCTACTCTGCACTACTCCAGCCACTCTACTCTGCACCAAATCATAAACATTTTATTAGACCTGTAGATGTAGTAACTTGAATAATCTGCTCAACCTAACTGCAATGTTCTTGACCATAAACTGGTCTCACAATGTCGGTCTTGGCAAATATTTTATTTTGCAGAGACACCTTTTTCTTCATTATCACATATGAGAGCACCTTCCACTATTTGAGTTCTGCATGCCTGCTGTACAAAAAAAACTATTTGGTTTGATTTTAATAGACTAAATGTTTACTTTATCCATAGTACGAATTTAGCCCACATATGGGTACACATTACCCCTGACTTGTCTCTGGGTTCACTAATAGCATTGCTATCGGGGCAGAGACTGGTATGTTTCTCTGTACATCTTTAAAAGCTCACTTTTAATAAATATATTACTAAAGCGCAAGTGGTAGTGCACTGTCGTTTACAGACAGCACATTTTCCATTGAAATGCCCAAAAACGTTCCTATTAACATGCAGTTTTATTTATAAAACTATATAGTGTATAAACATTAATCTGTGGAAGTTAGGTTTCAGAAAAAATAGTTATTATTTGCACATCATCAAGTAAAGTATTCTGATTTGTTTCATCCCATTATAATAATAATTTTCATCTCACAGAATTCCAAACCAAGGGCATTCAGAATTACTGAAACTTATTTTGAAATGTTTGTACAGTTCACTTTTTAGTTATATAAATGTGTGTTAGAATAAAACAGCCTTTCCTTTCACACTTTCTGTACATCAAGTTTATCTTACAGTTCACTTTTAAAATCGTTCAACTTTGCAGTCGGAGAAAGAAAAGTAATTGCTGATCTAAACTGACTTTTGTTGACCTCTGTCTCTGAACACAGAATAAATGTGACAAGATAAAACACGTTTTAAAGGTATCTTTAATGCTCCTTCACTTTGTGAGTGAACAGAACACCTGTTTTGTCAGCTCGCCAGAAGGGTCGAGGAGGCCCTAAATATAGCTTTCCCAGATAAAATCTGTCTTTCTATAGCGAGTGGGCGAGTAGATTTGTTAAGGCCAGTGTAGTCTGTATCACTGCACTCTATGCCACTCTACTCTGCACCACTGCACTCTACGCCACTCTACACTGCAACACTCTAATTTACACCACTGTATACTAAGACTCTGTGCATTGTACGCCGCAGAATTTTATGCCGCTGGGCTCAGCACCACTGTACTCTGCAACACTCTACGCCAATGCACTCAACACCAGTCCACTCTACTCCGTTCCACTGTACACCCCTCTACTTTATACATCTCCAATACACAACACTCTGTGCCACTTCACTGTACTCCACTCTTTGTCATTCCACTCAACGCCAGTCTCTTTTATGCCACTAACCTTTAGCCATGCTGAACAGCAGCCACGGTATGTACTACATGGCTAAAACACATTGGCAAAGCCAATTGCTCTTGCATAGGCGAGACCTATTGGCTTTGCCAATTCTTGTTAATGCAGTAGCCCTGCTGACTTGTAATTTCCTGTTTCAGTAGTACAAAAAGACACCACCACTTTCACCAGAAAACCCAAAGGGTTTCATTCCATTTAGACTTTTTTCTACAGTGGTGTAACTGTCCTGTCATATAGCTTAGTTGCAGGGTTGAATGCTCTCGGCTCATGAAGTCACTAATTGAATCTTTGCCAACTTCACACTTCCATTTTTGTTTCATAGATTTTTGCGAAACAACTTCTCAGTTGCTTAAAAATAAACCCATGGCAAGTTTAAAATATACATTTTAATAGTTGCAACCTCCTTTTTAGGGCTCGCCCCTTTTCTATTTCGCAGAAATAGAAAACAGGGGTGAGTCCTTATGTCGCTGATCCAGTTCTTTCCCCAAAGGCTCTCTTCAGGCAGCTGATTGGCTCTTAAGGAGGATTTCCAACAGTTCATGTGAATCCCAATCATGTGACTTGCTCTCATACACGAGCCTTCAAAGCCTCAGCCATTTGCTTCCCAACCAGCGCTGCAGGCCGTGACTCGCATCAAAGGCAGCCCAGCCCAGCTTCTCCCAGCAGGCAGCCCACCCCCTCCCTCTCTTGACTTTCAGTGACTTCACACTTCGTGCCCCTGTCCCTTCAAGGCAGCCCCTCCCTCTCTCCACCTTCTCTGCTTCGTCCTGTATTTCTTCTCTCTACCGCCCTCTCTTCCCATCTTCCTTCACTTTCCTGCTGCCTGCCCAGCCTCTTCCCCCACCATAGCCTCCCAGGCGCACACCACTGCTCGCAAACCACTCCATTTCACATTCTCTCGGTGACAATTCACACTTCGTTCAAATGCTGTGAAAATGCTGCCTGTCTGGCCCTGTTGCGATTCTTGGCCTGGCAGACCGCCCCGGGCCAGGCAGACCCACAGATGTCCCTGTGCCTGTTTCCCGGGCCTTGCTCCGCTGACTTTCATCCTTCCGTCAGCGTTTCCGCACGGATTTCAGATCCTATCTGCTGTCGCCATGTGTGCTCTTGGAGTTTGCATCAAGTATGCGCTCCAGGGACGTCTCCAAATCCGTCTCGTCTACGGATTACATCCCGCCTGTGGTCATCTCTGTATGAAAGCACTTTGTCTGCCAACCAGCACTGTGCCTCCGGCTAACATATGTTTTAGTTGAAAAACAGATTTCTCAACAAAGAAAGCAATTGAAGAAAGTATTTTTCAACGCATTATTATTGTAGATTCATGCAAGACATTGAAGGCGCTACTCAATACCACCCGTATGCTCATTTATTCTCAGAGGTGGGTTTCACGGTATTGAGTCACTTCACATTCTCCAGTTACATTGCAGATAAGGAGGAACGGCTCATTGTTTGAACGTAACACTTAGGAGAGTGTCTCAAGGATTCCACGCCTTTCATCTTCATAAGGGCACGAACATTTAGTTGGAATTTATTTTCTGCAGTCTAATATTTAACGCCCCCACCTGAAAGTCTTTATCCTGCAGGCATCTGAACGAGCCGCCTGCCTCGCATCATTGCATCGGACCCGCAAGCACAAATGCAGAGAGCTTCACTTCAAAGGGATCCGCTCCCCCCCTGCTTCACACTTTGCCAAGAACATTTCCCGGCAGCTTTTAATTTCATTTTGTGGCCGCTTTGCGCACGCTTGGCCCGTTCCCTCCCACTCGCTCGCATCCCGCCCCCCCACCAGGCTCACGCTTCTCCAGCGCGCGCTTGTTCTTCCTTCCTCTCTTTCTCTTTCTTTCTTTCTCTCTTTCTGTTTCTTTCTCTTTTTTCGTTCTCTCTTGCTTTCTCTTTCTTTCTTTCTTTCTCTTTCCTTTTCTCTTTCTTTCTCCTTTCTTTCTCTCTTTCACTTTCTTTCTCTTTCTTTCTTTCACTTTCTTTCTCTCGCTTTCCCCTGCGTTCTCTTGCTTTCTCTTTCTTTCTTTCGCTTTCTCTCATTCTTTCTCTCTCTTTCTTCCTTTCACTTTCTTTCTCTCTTTCAACACCACAGACCAGGCTCGAGTAGTGCCACATACACATGTGATGTGGTTTTAGGAGTACTTCAAAGCAAGTTTGCTCAACCTTTAAAAGAAAATTATTTTTAGTACAATATGCCCAATCTACCTTAAATGGGACATTACCAGCACTTCTCAGCGTGCCTGCTGAATGTTCATCCACAAAATACCAACACTTGGCGCTAGACTGCCTTACTTTAGTGGAGAGTACTTTTAATATTAATACATCTAAGTCATGTAAATACAACACATATTGCATTACAAATGCTATAGGTGTCACGTTTGCAAAAGTTAACAATATTGGCATTGTAAATGACAAAGTTATTTCGCTATTTTCAAAACAAAAACATAAATAAAAAATGTGTTATTTACAATACTAATACCTCTAACTTTACTAATGCGAGCCCTGTTGCATTGCAAATGCTTGTTAGCTGTATCATTTAGTCCATGATCAAATAATAGATTTGCGCTGCGTTGCTGCCGTACTTTTCCTATCCACAAGCGTTGTTGCTAATTTTTCGAAGCTATTCATAGTCATTACAATCGCCTTTCTTGAATAGAATAAAACACTCCATTCAACCACCTCCGATGTGTTTTTTGATTCGTGCTTCTTACCATAGGGTTTCACAATTTGCACTGCTGTAAATGATGGTTTGTGCAGTCATGCATTCTTGTGGTAAGCGCAATAGTGAAAATGGGTGAAAACGTGTTTCAGATAGTTATTGGCAAGAGTCATTCATAAATATAAAAATATATTTCAGAATGAACACATTTAAGCACTGTGTTAATATGAGATTGTTTTGTTACATTTTTTTAACTAAATGACAAACACTTTATTTTCCTCTTTGCATTCATTGTTATCATGCCACAGAAATGCATAGCAAGTCAAATGGAGCCAGTGGACTGTGTATCACACGCTCAGATCATGTTTCAGACCGATTGTAAATGTAGTACTCGTGAGTGCAAGCAATGAACTTTTGAGTACAGTGTGATAGAAGCAGTAGACTACTGTTGCATTGATTCCACTTGACATTTGAGGCACACTTCCCGAGGTCATACTGAGTGGCTTTGGCAATGCTTGTTTGTTTAACTAAAGATATCTCTTAGCTATCTGTTGTCGAAGTCCTATTGTGGACAGTATCAATATGAAGAATGGCTTTGGGCTTACCAACTACTCTTACTGTTTGGGCTTTCTAGTCAACTTCATTTGCTTGCTTTGTATTCTTTAGCTTTTCTTCCTCTTTTTGTGTTTGTCCCTTCCCTGGAGCGTAGCTTCTTTACTGTCCTTTTTCATTGGATGACTTGTATCCTCCCACAGCTCACATTCAAGGAACTACTTATTTATTTTTCTTTCACAATTTCATGCGAGTGCATGTTGTTGGGACTGTATAGTCCTCTGCATGGTAAAGGATGTGTACCCCAGCCCTGAGTGCCCAAATGTACGGTTGTCTGGATCCTTAATGGCAGATTTGTGTTGTCATAGGTAAACTCGGATCATGAGTGTGTGCCATAACATAGGTCTGTCTCATGGATTGCGGTCTTGTTGGACTGGGAGGGGCGCAGAAGTGCTATCCTCACAGGGCTCGAAAAACCCACTTGGCCACTCGCTATGGCGAGCCAGCTTTAATCAGGACGAGCTATTTTTAGGGCCTACTGGCCCATTCTGGTGAGCTGACAACAGGTATTCTGCTTGCTCACAAAGGGAATGAGCAATAAAGATTCCTTTAAATCTTACCTTGTCACGTTTGCTTGGCTTTCAGAGACAGAACTCAAAAGTCAGTTTGCCTTCCTACGTTTGCTTTTCTTTCTGACTGAAATTCGAGGATTTTGTAAAGTGAACTGTGTGACATTTGTACTGGGCAAAGCATGTGAAATGAAAAGTTTTCAGGCTTTTTTCCCAACACAACACTGAAATAGCGAATAAGTGAACTGTTCAAACTTTTCAAATATATAATTCACTAGTTATGTAGAAACATTTGTGTAAGTCTGTGGTGGAAAAAAGATTTTTATAGGATCAAAACAAATCAGAACGCTTAAATTGGTGATGTGCAAGTTTTGCATATTTTTGCTGAAACTCCATTTCCAAATATTGTTTATGCACTACATGGTGTAACAGTAAAGCTGCATGTTGGTGGGAATGTGTTATGGCCATTTTAATGGAAAATGGCCTCTCTGTTAATAATAATAATTAATAATAATAATCCACATTTGTATAGCGCACAATCACCCGTTAGGGTCTCTAGGCGCTGGGGGGCCGTCGGGAAGATTAAGCAAGCTATTGCCCAGAGTCGCATGGTGCTGGGCTAACCTGCCGCCGGAGCCGGGGATCGAACCCTGATCCCCAGATTCCAGCGTCAGTCGCCCTGGCTGCGGCGCCACACCTCTCCTGTAAATGAGTGCATTACCACATCATGCCTTGGTAATATATTTATGAAAAGTGAGTTTTTAAACATGAAGCGGGAAATATTCTTGCTCCTGGCCAGATGGCAATGCTATTATTGAACTTAAGAGGCAAGCCAGGAATCATTTGTACTCTATATCTGGGCTTGATTCTTCTTATACATGGAGCACATTTTTTTTGTACAGCAGAAATAGCAAACTTGCATATTTTAAGGTTTTCTCGTATGTGATGATGAAGAAAAAGGAAGCTCCATAACACAAAAATTTTGCCTAGGATCATGCAATTTGATAGTTCACGAGTCAATTACAAATACAGTTTTGTCAAGTAGATTATTCAAGTTGCTAGATTTGCAGGTCTGGTAACATTTTAATGATTTTTTTCCAGCCCTGCCTCGTAGTGGTGAAAGGCGACCGCTTTTACTAAGTCTAGCAGCACAAGTCAGGTGGTGGCAGCATAAGTGTAGTGATGATCAATAGAAGTGAACAGGTATTTTTTACCCTGTGTCACTGAAGTGACACCTGAGCAGCACGTGCTGCACATGGTGAGCGTTTGTGTTGCATATAGGACACCATGGCTCAACACAGAAAGGAAACCGTACTGAGCAGTGTGCACAGAGTAATTGTGTGTGCTGCATGTATCTGCCTGGGGTGGCACAATACATGGAGGTGAGAGTACTGGAAAGTCTGTGTGCTGTGTATGTTCTCTGCGTGCAAGTATGCCTTCAATAGTACATTACATGGAAGACCCTGGGTTCCATTTTGGGAAGTCCAGGACCCCCCCCAGAGGTGGTGTGTATTGCTGCTTTCCTACGAGCTTGGAGAGACGCACTGGAGGTAGGGAAGAGGGTCTCCCTCTGTACACTTCAAATGTGTGCTCTTTGATAGATCACAAGGAAAGGGGATTGGACACCTCTCAAAAAGGAGATTGGGCTGATACGGTTATCCTAAAGACTAGGGCTGAAGGGCCTGGGATTAACCTTTTGATATACATATCACTATAGCTGACCTCCATGTGTGAACTCTAGTCATTCCTATGGCTGTGTTGTGGCACTATCAGCTATGGAATCACTCCTGCTGTGACAGACAGCCTTTAAAGAGGACTAAGATAGAGGAACGTGTACACTTCAAAAGAAGCAGAACCCAGAATCTGAATCCCATTCGCTGTCTGGAAATGGTATATTAAGGCGAGGTTGAGGGCCTAAATTTTGTCATCTGCCAAGCAGTTAAACAGCCTGTGTGAGGAGGGTAAGCTCTGCAAGGGGAGATCACCTGTGGCATCCAAGACCACCTGCGCAGGGGCCTGGTGCACCAGTACCGGTCTGCTTGTCAAGATAAGTGTGCCCTGTGAGGAAGAGGGGAGATTTGGAAGGAGTGAGTTCCAGTAGGAAGACCTGCAGAGAGGACTCCCGGTCTGAGGAGGCAGCAGTGCACTGATCTGGTTGTTGCCCGTGTGCGGAAGTGAAAAGGTGACCCCCATATTCAAGAAGATGACCACCTCCTTCCGATTACACTGTATGCCGGGGGGTGGGCACTGTAGAAATGTCTGTGATGACAAAGCATGAGGACTTGTGTGTGCTTTAGTGGCCATCCTGTGTGACAGGAGTGTGTACCATGGTATTGGTGCTTGCACAGTTGAATTCTACACATGGCTTGCGGGTGCCATGGCTACCCTGTATGCCATGTGGGCCTGCCAGTACCAAGTATCGCCAAGTTCGGGCAGTTTCCTGAGAATACTGATGCTGTGAGCTGCGGTTCGAAATTGAGCACCAAGACCTGAGCAACCCTGTGGATGCGGAGAACACTTTGCTCCATCTCTGGAACACATTCTGGAGCATGAAGATCAACACCCTCCCGCCGGGTGGGGAGAAGCTGATCTTACTGCACCAATAGAAGCCTGAAGTCCCTTTGAACTCTGTTGAGGCTAGCAGCATCGCTAGAGAGCCTGTACTTGTCGAGTGCTGCCACATTGCCCGCGAGCAGCCCGACTCCACTGAACAGGATCAGAGCATTGCACATGCCTGTGGTCGTGCCATCCGCTAAAACTCTGAATGCTGCATGCAGGAGCCAGTAAAACTTGACTTGAGCCTTTCGGGCCTGGGGGGGAGGGGGAGGGGTCCTGGTTCTGACAGTGCTGCAACACTTTTGACTATTTCCTAGGAGTTAAGGGGTAGTCTTGATTACGGCGTACTGGTGAACAATCCATGGATGCAGCCACCAGTGTATGGGGAATAATCCCGACTACATTGCATGGAAGAGGGCACAGCATGGATTTGCCAGATCAACACTAGAGTGCTGACCTCAAAAGGATTGTGGTGTTGCTTAAGAATTTTGATTACTTCTTTGAATGCATAGAATTAAAAATAAAATACTTTTTTCATAAAAAATAAGCATATGACTGGAAATTGATTTATTGATAGTACTGAGTGTACATTTAAACTTTGAGTTATGAGTCATGTTCACTAACCTTTATTTACACCCCCCATGCCCCTAGGGGGCCTTTGCTCATCCACTGCTACCACGGAGACTGAAATGCAGAAGGGGTTATTGGTCCAGTTGCTCAGGATCCATAGTATGCTGGGTCCATGGACATCAGAAGTAAAAGGCCTCCACCCCCATGGGGGCCCAGTAGCACCTGCATGCCCCGTGGCCCTCTGAAACGTTTTCTTACATGTGTTATGTTGCTCTCCCCCTCGTGTGTGGCTAATCTTCTTCCTAGATCATCCGTTGTTTCCTGCACCTGTCCATTTTTAGGTCTCGCCTGTCAATGCGCATGCGCATTGAGCGGAGCGAGACTATAGGGGAGAGGGGTTGGCCTAACGGCTAAGGCGCTCGACCTCGGACCTGGGGATCTCGGTTCGAGTCTCGGTAATGCCGCCAAAAACCTCCTGTCATTCTGGGCAAATCACCTAATCTCCTCGTGCCTAAAATGAATACGTGTCCTCATGTAACTTAACTGGTGCTATGTAAAGCGCTCTGATACCTGATTCGGTTCGGGTCTAGTTCGCACTATATAAAACTCTGAGAAAAAAAAAAAACTATAGGGGCTTAAACAGACTTTAACTAGACTGGCGATTTGATGAAGTGCATGTGCGCTTTTAGCTCAATGCGCAATGAGTTAAAATGCGCGTGCACAGCATCAAATCGCCAGTTTCGCCATCTGTTCCCCAGCTTGGTGCCGCCAGCACCTCCCCTCTCAGCCTTGCTCACATTTCTCCTCCCCCTCCCCAGCCACCAGCACCTCCCTTCTCTGTCCCTGCAGTTTCACGGAGTTTCACTTTCACGGCCGCAGGCCGTGTCTCTTTTTTTTATTTTTTACTTTAAACACAACCCCGGGCTTGTTTTGTATGCGGCTCCCTT
Source organism: Lissotriton helveticus (assembly GCF_964261635.1). Lineage (NCBI taxonomy): Eukaryota > Metazoa > Chordata > Amphibia > Caudata > Salamandridae > Lissotriton > Lissotriton helveticus. Next base: position 1,407,607,680 of record NC_136057.1, on the reverse strand, counting down.
ACAACTGAAAGATAGCACCTTCCGTTTTTCGCTCGATAAGACAAACTACAAATATTGCGGAACACTGACAATAAAACGGCACAGCCTACAATCACCCTCCACTGCAATGCAATACTGTTTACATACAGTGCTTCAAACACAGAAACCATGTTCCAAACTGTAAATAGTGCAAAAGGGCATGTTGATTTGCGTTGGTCAATGCTAATTTCATCTCGAGAAAGGCGCGCTTGAATTCACTAAGGCACAACCCTGCTGTCCGCGACAGTCAGGCTGCTGCCAGTGCCAGCAAGCAACGCGAAAAGCACAATCCAGCATTGCATTCACAAAAGCCATCCGACCATCTGGAAAAGATGAGCAAGTGCTTACATGGCCGCCATATGGCCATCCGCAGCTCGAGTTTCACAACGTGTCGCGCTGCTGGCAAAGGGGAAGCTGAGGCAGGCAGACAGCCACAAATCAAACACGACGAGTCAGCCATTCGCGCGTTTCCAAACACGGGCACCTTTCACTTCCGTTCTGCACGCAGACGCCACATCTTACAAGCTTAGCTTAGTGAAGCTTAGCTTCACTTCAAAAGCCCCAGCTGCTTCACCCTCATCGCCACTCTCCCCGCTCCGCCCCCTGCTGTGGCCGTGTCGCATTTCTCCTCCCCCCCCCCCCCTCCCCACAGCAATGCCCTCCGTCTTGTTTTATTGTAGCTTGTTTACTTCCTGCTTGTGCTGTCACACTAAGCAGCCGCTATGTTTTTTCAGCAGTGGATTTAATAAGGGTAAAATTTGGATTTGTATTTGGTTCAATTGTATAATTTTAGCTGATGCAGAAGGGACGCCTTTAGTTAGCGATCATCAGTATGGCTGGTATCAGAAAATGACCGATGCAGCAATCGGGACACAAAATTCTGTAGTCCCGTTCCATGTGAGCGAGACTAGTTATGTCAGACTGCAAGCACAGTTTTGTCTTGCTATTCTCTAGGTACTCTTGGAAGGTTTGTTATCTCAATCCGGTAGCCTGCCAGCTCCCTATATTGGACCACAGAACCACTCTGCTCTAAGGCTGGCTTTGCAAACTAGGTGAGTTAATAGGTGTTGTCCCACTCAAGTTCAGGGGAAGTCGCTCCAATACACCAAGATGCCACCAAAGGCCAACAAGCATTGAAAATGCAATCGGTCTCGCAATAGATAAGTTTGACCTTTTGGTGTTTATAGCATTAGTAAAGTTACATGTTTAGTTTTGTCCTTTTTTACATGTATTGATGTGCAAACTCACAATTTTGTGTAAAATGTTATAAATAAAGGATAGTGACCTAATGTTATTTATAAATGTTTTTACATGTAAAAAAGGACAAAACTAAACATGTAACTTTACTAATGCTATAAATGTAACATTTGGTAGATTTAGAACTATTCACTTTACAAAAAACAAAATTAATACTTTTATAATTTGAAAAAATATAAACAATTTTTTTTTTACATTTGCAACACCAAAAGGTCAAACTTTTCTATTGCGAGACCTATTGCATTTTCAATGCTTGTTTTTTTTGCTTTAAATTAATTTTTTATTCTCTTGCATCAAACTTCTCCATTTCTCCTCTTCCCCACTCATGTTTCAACCCCTTGTTTGCTTTTTACCACCTTGTCCTACACTACTCCCCATACCTCTTGCATCACAATTCTTTTTTTTTTTTCTTCTTCTTTTCTTCAATTTACTGGTCCAAGATTGGCATACACTATCTTAACAATAGTAAATAAACAACCAGCATTGGCATAGCCAAGAGGTCTCTCCTTTGGGACCTTCTAAGTGTTTTGCTATCCAGCACAACATCCTTGGTGCAACTACATTAAATGTTACATGGCTAAACACTTATAAGGTCCCAAAGGCGAGACCTGTTGGCTATGCCAATGCTTGTTTATAAATCCTATGCTCAATGAGCTACAACCTGTGTATGCTGCTGCTCAGTAACAATAGGTTTTGGTACTCAAGATGGGTACCAGCTCACTATATACATTTAATGAAATTAGGAGTGGGAGAAGCCTGTTGGGTTTTGATACAAAATCTTCACAAAGTTGAGGAAGCCTTTACAAGTTGGCACACTGCCAATTAAAAATGTTTCATCAACATTATAACCACATCTCTGTAAAACAAGTCTAGATTAATTTACTTTGTAATCTACTTCAAGATAAGTGAACTAGTTCAAGGCGCCATTCATTAGCAGTTGGATAATACACAGCCAGTGGGTTTGAATATTGGCAAAGTTAGAGTGTCTATAATTTAGCGCTCAGAAGAGGCAAAAATCCCTGTGATGCTATAACAGACACCTAAATAAATGACCTTGTTCCTACAAAGTGCATATGCCACACGAGGTATATTTTTCACGGGAATTCTATTGCCTATAAAAGTTTTCTAAATCTTTATGCCACATTTTGATAAGGTGACTTCAATATTAGACCGATATCAAATTGCAGAAGTACTGAAAGCTACCGCCAAAAATGCTCATATTAATTTAGAAGAATTTGTGGTAAACACTATACTGATACATTTAAAAGATGATTAAATTAACATGACAAAAACAGGAGAGGCCACGGAAAGATACAGACTGCAGAAAGAACACATGCCACAACTCTATACGCTGTAAATGCTACTAGGAAATTGGAACACTATATACAGGAGCCAGAACTACAGGACAGTGAGCAGCTTGTCAAAGAACAAATATCCTGGCTTGAGAATTACTGCAATGGCACCGTGACACAAAGCATATACGAGGAGTCATAATGGGCAGATTTGAAAGTGAAGACAAAGAAGTGCACTTGGTTGACAAGGAGACGAAGGCAAATGTCATGTCTAAAACATTCTAACCTAAAGAGGGACGTGGAACTGAGAGAAACGAGGAGTGAAGAACTGCACGCTGAAGAAGAGAGCACAATTCCAATTCAAGGCTTTCAGCTATTGTGTACGTCAACAGAAAAGACTTGCATCACAGCACTAAACTTAACAACAGTGCAGCTGAAAATACCGAGAACTAAAGCGGAGAGGCAGCACTACGAACCAAAGGGAAAATGTTTATCTTGGACTATGGTGAAGCTTTGAAGACCATTCTCAACACACATGATTTGGTGATACTGGAAAATAACCAGCTGAGGTGGGAAATGGCCAAAAACAATTGAAAAACAAGCTTTGGCTGCGCAACCGTAAAAAGTGAAAGTGATCGCGATCAAGCGCGGCGACGGAAGAAAGATGTTAAACAAGCCGGTAATGTACGTTCGGGCGCGAACGGGAGTTGTGTGTGTGTGTGTGTGGGTGCGCGAAAGAGCTCAGCAACAGCGTGCGCTTGTGCGCGTAATAGCAAGCTGGTGGCCAGCAAAAGCCTTTTAGCAGCACTTGAAAAACCCGCTTACTAAATGTCTTGCCAGACCAGCGCATGCTCTGGCTCTAGCGAGACCTAAAAAGGGGGGCCCACATCCTACTCTGAGCATGAGTACATCATTGCACTGGGATGCTGCAGTAACATAAAGTGTACTCCTGCATGCGTGGTAGCATTATAGGGATTTTTTTTTCTTTCGTTGCCAATACTGAGCAGAATCTTTGAAAAACATTAGCAAAACCAGCAGGTCAGCATTTGGCAACCAGAAGGTGAGATCTGTTGGCGTTGTCAGTGCTTGTCAATATTAGTTATTCATACCAACATTTACTGTATTTCTAATTGTCCCTATTCATGACAGGCAAGTGAACTAAAGACAAAGGAGAAAGTGCAGGTTTGATCATAAACTGACATACTGGGTAAACCAAGATTGCATCTCTAACCTTCTGAATTAAAAGTTGAAAAGTTTGTCCCTTTGAACCTCATTTGTGTATCTCACAGAAATTAAATTTCAATCTGCACCAGTCAATTTAATGATGAATTTCCCATTTGAAGTGTAGAGGGTACCAGATTGCCATTCTTTGCAGGGAAAGGAATGGATCTTGCAATGCAGCAAAATGGAGTGTGCCTTGCATCGCAACAGGAAGGAGCGTGTCTCGAATCACACCACTTGACAGTCTTGTCTCTTCTAGGTGAAGGTCTTGAAGGAGAAGATTGAAGCAGAGAAAGGCCGAGATGCATTTCCTGTTGCTGGACAGAAGCTGATATATGCTGGGAAGATACTTAATGATGATGTTCCCATCAAGGACTACAAGATCGACGAGAAGAACTTTGTGGTAGTCATGGTGACAAAGGTAGCTTGCCAACCTCCATCATCACCTTCACACCTGTGAAAAGCATTTCACTGGCATTTAGATTAACCCTCCCCTCTAAACAACTGTGGTCAGTGATTTGGAACAAGTCTTCCTTTTCATCTTTCTCTTACCAAAGCGTTCTCTCCTCTGTCAGTGTGTAGATCCCACCCCTGCACCCCAAGACTCCTCTGCTCCTGCTGTTCAGCCTTCGAGGACGCCAGCAGCAGCCACTGCTGTACCAGCTCCGCCTGCAGGAGCAGTGGCGGCTGCAGCTGAGGAAAAGGCCAAGCCGGTTGAGGAACCACCAGCTGTACCTCCTGCATCTACTGTGACCTGGTAAGCACTGTTGTGAATGAGTGAGCCAGGGGTTTGACTGAACAGCTACATGCACAGCTAGTGGTTGAAACTAAACCAGAGAGTGAGTCATCAGTGAGTTTTTTTCAAGTGAAAGCAGTTTTTCAGCCTAGTAGAAATGAGTGTGTCACTTAAATGCAGAAGATGCGTTCACAGCCAGATACACTAGGCTATACTAGGCTTGGGCATGAGGGGAGCAGTCGGACACTGACTGACGAGGGTCATTACAACCTTTCTATCCATAGTTTAATAAGCTAGCTGTGACAAGCGGGCTGGCATGGTAATATTCTGCATTTGTGAGACTGTTAGAACTTAGCCCACTATCAGTGACTGCCAAAGCGGCATGGTCCAGAATTCGTCCCAAAGTCTTTCAAGCATTCACTTCTCTTCTGTAAACTCTGGCAATGTGAAGCACCTTTTGTAGGGCACTGTGTGAATGTAGTTGCTTATTTTTGTGGGCTGCCCATTGAGAATAGCAGTATGAAGAGGTATTGGGACTTGATGTAGTTAGAGCGTGCATGGAAAAAGAGTGTTGTAGTTGTATACACTGGCAGAAGAGCAGATTTGGAAAGAGCTGCAAACTCCGGCAAGGGGAATTGAGCTGGGGGTAATTTCACACTATTCAGTGGGAGCTGCTGTTACAAGCATCGGAGGAAGCTAGTACAGTGGGTCGCATGCTCTAACAAGAAAAATAAGGAAGACGTACACGCTCCTGTGTTGGTAGTGGGACTCTCTGGCAGGGCAGATCTGTTGGGGCAAAAACCTAAGTTAGTCTTACATAACATTTGTTTAACTTGCTGCGACCACTTATGGTGAGGTTAAACGTTCGTCAGTAAGAGTGTCTATTCTGACTCTTAACTATGCTGAGTATGTTGTTGTTGTTGTTACAAAGCAACAACCATATACCGTCTGTGAGGGATCACTGGCCTGTACACCTTGGCAGTGGTGATTAATCATGTTGGTGAAAGATGGTATCTTCTGAAAGTTTAAAATGGCTGTTGCTGACAGGATCCATGTGGGACCTTTTCCTATGGCACAAAGTGACCTTCTGCTTGAAAAACAATCAACTAAGTCCTATTTTGAAACAAACAAAAGGTGTATCTTGCCAATTCTAGCACAGAATGGGATAGAAAATGATCCCAAAAACACTAACATTGTCAACACATGGAATTTTATGCCAATAGCAGGACTGCCAGCTTCCTCACCTTCTTAATGGATCCTGTGGGCTGGTGCCTGCGCATTAACCTAGACATGTCACCCATGAGGAAAAAGTCCATAGGTGGACCTAGTTTACCTGATGGTTGTGCGTGTTCCTTAGTGGCAGAGACCGACCAAAGCACACTTCAGGGTTCTTGTATATCTGCCGTGTGAAGCAAATCTTTCATCAGATTCCTTAGCAGGTGAGGGGTTTCCACAGTTCCTGCTTTTCACCCATGGCTGCAACGTTCTAGAGTGTGTATATATAGCGTCTGATCAGGCCCTACGATCACCCAATTCTCGGGCCACATTCCTGGACCAACATGTGGTGCTACTCATCTTCCCGTTTGGAATGGATTGTGTCCTTCTTTCTTAATTTCTACTGAGGGGGATCTGCAGTTTGGCCTATGAAACTCACTTGGTGTAGGGAGAGTCCAGAACACTGGGCCCTGCAGGTACTGTATACGCAGACCTGCAAATTCATACCCTTCACGCAGTCTAGCTTCATCCTTTGTTTTGAAACCTTCAGAATTAAAGGGTTACTGTTGTGATTCAAGCGATGACGAGGTTGCTAAAACAGACCTGTGAATACTATTTCTTTTTTTTTTTTTTTTTTTTGATTTTGCAGCTCTGTTCCCTCTTCAGGTAGTGGGGTACGGCAGGAGGATGCGGCATCTGCGCTGGGTAGGTCAAACACCCACCCCACCCCAAACCTTTTAACTCTTACTCCTGTGCAGCACAGTGGGATATAGCAATGTTTGTTTTTATAACATGTATTCCTATTAATGTGTATTCCTAATTAAACTTGATGAGAATGTTTCGCTGTTGTGAAACTCCATGATGGAGAAAAGTGAAAATATGTCTTATTTACGGAGGAATAGCAGAATGTACGTATTTGTATCTAAATGAAGAAATACACGTTTGTATCTAAATGAAGAAACACGATTAAGAAATTAACCCCCTTTTCTTGTGGCAATGCTTGCAAAAAAAGTGGCTGCTTTCAATTTTCTAGTTGGAATAGCTACATAACGAAATTGAAAAGACCCTGGCCACCTCTCGCTTAAATAATAGCCATATATTTCTGCCTGAAGCTTTAATGACAAATTTGAATAGAAGCAAAATCAAGTGTAGCTCAGGGGTGACAGTATCCCTCGAGGTAGCCTCCAAAAACTATAGTTAATGACAAAGGCAGTGTTCTCTTAAAATGCTTGTAACTAACCCTAATTGTTCTCGATCAGAATCACAGCCTAATAATTAACCTTAACTTGCTTGCACAAAAAGTGCGTAAAATAATTCGGAAAGTTATTTTGAGAATTCTCTTGCTGATGCCCAAGTAATCATTTAGATAAGTTTTTTTCCTTAAGAATCCCGTCACACTGTTTTTCAAAGTTGGCGTTCACTGTGATGGCAGGTGATAAGATAAAAAAAAATGCTTTTGCCCAAAAGGCACCTTTTACAATTTCCTCTTTTAATGGGCTAAAAGTAATGCAGCACAATGTAAATTTGGCCCAGTCGCTTTAACGGTTTGCATCATTTATATTTTTGTTGTTTGGCTTTGGTGTTTACCTGTTTCTAATAGTTTAGAATTCCATCCTGATCTTTTAAAGATTTTTTTAACAACATATCCTATAAATCGTCCATCGAAGATTTCAGGCCACGTATGTTCTTTGCCCAAAAAAATTAGGAAGTTTTCAGAGGCAGTGCACCAATGAATGTTGGTCACCCAGTGGCTGTAAATCCAAAGAAAATCAAGAAGAATGCAATTCCTTATCTGAGCAAATAAATGAGTTCTTGCTGTTTATGATCAAATTTCAAGCATGATGTTTCCTAACACTTTTCAACAATTGCGCATTAGTTTAGCAATGAAAACTGCAGCGCAAGAGGCGTTTTGACATTGGCATGCCTCTTCTTTCTTGTCCTGCTGAAGATTGCGTGGCTGCAGTGTCCTGCTGGGGTCTAACGTAATTGTCCTAATTTGGTTTGGCACGATTTGCCCCAAAACCCTGAAGCCCCTCCTCCACAAATAAGAGTTACATCCTAGAAGCAGCTTTGGCAAACATGTTTTCTCTCTAATTATGTATCTGAAAAGTAAGGTGCGTTCTCTGAAGCAGATCAGACTAAGCTCTATGAAGACATCTTACAGACTGAGGTGCTTAGCTATACGTCCTACAACAGTGAAGCTCATGCTGTTCGTCATAATGGCAGGATTTGGCGGGGCCTCTATCACAGAGCTCATGCTACTGCCTTTACTGCTGGTTGTGGGCTCTGTAGGTTGTTTGAGCGCACACAGCTTTTCTGGTGCATCATTAGTTGTGAGATGTGGTTGGCGCCCCATCGAGGATGAATTATCTTTACCTCTCAGTGCTTTATACTTGGAATTGGTGTCCCCCCCCCCCCCCCCACCCCCCCCCCCCCCCATCTCCCCTACAAAGCGATGTCTGGGAATCCTGACTGTCCTGAAATACATTTGTTGTCTGAAATATTTTCATAGCAAAGTCCAATTGGGAAGGAATAGGGTTCTCTGTTGTTCGTTATGTAGAGATAAATCCTTGTCTGATGATGTGGCTTTGCTGCCTAAAGTGCAAAACAAATTTAACCTTGCTCTAAAACAGATATGTCCTGAAAACCTTCTGATTTACCCCAGAAGTTTCAAAGGTGGTATAATAACTGGTCAGGTTTGTTCTAAGTCTTGCGTGACTCCAGCTGTATCCCAGACAGTAGCTGCTTCAGACACTCTTAAGATGAGGCACATGGTAATTTCTCCTTCATTACAAGACTGACCTTGTGCTGGCACAATCTGTCAACATGCACAAAGAGCATTACAGACTTGGGTGCTGCCATTGATGTCCATTTTGCCTTCCAGTCACTGGGTCTGAGTATGAAACTATGCTGAACGAGATCATGTCGATGGGCTATGAGCGGGAGAAGGTGGTGGCAGCCCTGCGGGCAAGCTTCAACAACCCCCACCGTGCCGTGGAGTACCTGCTTACAGTAAGGAAGCTTTGCATTTCCTCCAGTCACCTTGGCTTATGTGTACTGTTCATGGAAGAAACACAATGCCTTTAATTAAAAATATTCAGTTACTTGTTTTATCATTGCCTCCTAATTTTAGATTGCTTTATGCACTGTAGCAGTACTTTTGTAAACAGTTTTTATTACTTTATTATAATTATTTTTAAACCAGTGCTTGAGACAAAATAAAATGTACTTCTGGTTTCCCCAAAAGGCTTTGTATGTTCGCAGAAAGTATTGTACACTAATCGGACATGTTTATTTTTAAAGTAGATTATTCTTGTGCAGTCAAATCTTACATCAAGGAGTGGTTGAATCCTCCATATGAATGTAGTGTATACAAGGTTTTCTGTTTTACCTAGGAATCCCAGGTACTCAAGGTGGTTATTGTGTACGCTATAGTGCCAGGAACACCCTCTGAAGTATCATTGTGCTCTTCAAAAGTGCCCAATCTATCAATGTGGGTGATGTTGTATTGCCTTTTTTGAGGCGCGAGGGATGTCAACTTATTAACTTGTTGTGTGCCACCATCTGCAGGTTACACAATTTTTCTGCGAGTCTTGTCATGTTTAAGTTATGCCCACAGTGCTTCTCAAGGGAGGCACTGGGAAAGAGTTTGGTTGTACTTTCTGCTTTGAAACACAGGCACAAGCAAATCATTTAAAATGTAGGTGGTAGCTAGTCATTTTGTATTACTGTAAGAGATTGATGTAAAGGTACTACATGAATGTAATACCAATCCTTTTAATCAGTTGCACATTTTGATTAGGATGCCATAATGATTCTTTGCACTCTAAGTTCAATGAGCTTGATTAATTTATTTCCCTAAGTTCAATATCTGACCTGTTTTTCTTTCTTTCTTTCTTTCTTTCTTTCTTTCTTTCTTAGTATAGCTTAAATGTCGAGATTTTGGAAACTAAACTGTTTCTGCTGTAGAAGTTTATATTGTTTTGGTACTTTGTTTTACTTTGTAGGGTATTCCTGGAAGCCCAGAGCCGGAGAGTGCCCTTCCAGAGGAGACTCAGCCGGCTGTACCACCAGCTTCAGAAGGTGAGTCAGCTAGATGCAGCAGAGGGAAACGCTAAGGCCAGTCCTGACCAGGAGCTCTGGCTCCAGATTGTAGAAGGATGGAGGAGATTTGGTATACCATGTGGATGCATTCATGATGCCACTAGGGGCTCGACAAGCAGGGTGCCAGGTGGGGCACCATCTTTACAATAGGGTGACTTCTGCATGTACAGCTCTACTGAGTGACCAACAAAGCTATTGTTTGCCAACAGGTGCTTGGTTTATTGCAAAGGCAAAATTGTGGCCTCACCCTATCAACAGAGGTGAATGTTTCTCACCCTCATGGCCTTGGGATGGGACCGTAGAACTGGGTGAGAGGCCGGTAGAACTCTTTAGGTTCAGGTGTCTGGGTATTGACTGATTACCTCCTCCAAACACTGCTAACTCGCATGTTTGCAATGTGTTGGAGGAGAGAGCTATAGGGACATCAAGAGGACAGGCCAATAATCTGCCAATTATGCCACACACCCGGTAGGCCTCTAATGAGAGGGTTATACATGACCCAGGAGCGACACTAGCCCTAGTTCTACATTGCCCAGAAAGGTTTGCCTTAAAGGGCCCAACCCATCATGCCTGTTAGTGTTTGACGAGCAAATACTTGCCGCCTGACTATCACACCTAACCTGCCACCAGAAGCTTAGCCAACTGAACGAGGTTATGCATTGGTTTGATTCTAACTCGGCATTGGGGGTTCATGTTGGAGGCTGGATTAATATGGCTCAAAGAGTTGATTTGATAGGCAAAGAAGCCAAATCTCTCGACGGAGTCTGTGTTATAATTAAGTTTCCCTGTTTTCCGTTTACGGATTTTTACAGATAAATACAGACAGAAAATGTTTGTTTGAGGCATATGAGCTGTAGATCATATGCTTTAGCTTAGATTGCTATCTAGTGTTGGGTCCGAATGTTTGCACTTAGTTTTTCTCAAAGAAGTCTTTGTAGTCACGAGGTAGGTGACTCCTCCCTTCACTGATCGTGCGCATGGGCATCTGCTCCATCCTTAGATAGTTTTTTCCGCCATCAGGTTCGGATGTGTATTGCGACGGTTCGGTATCGTTTTCAAACTGCTTTGACGCACAATCCTCTATACTCGACGATATTGTCTTCAATCGCGGTTCCCCATTCGACGCGCATCGTCCCAACTGAGAAAACCTCTGATCGGGAAACTGGAGGCGGGCCGTTGGGCCTACCCGTGCCGACCGCGCTAGCAGCCAATGGAACAGACTTCATTTAAACTATGTCCGGTGTGTCGTGCTTATTTGCACGAGGTCTGCAACCTCTGCTTATCTCCGGAACACAACGAAAAGGACTGTGAAGCATGTTGATCGTTCCGATTGAAGAACACAATTCATGATCGTCGGGCTCAACGCCACGAGATGCAACACCTCCTCGGCTCCATACCAGACATCTTCGGAAAAGAGCCAGATATCCAACATCCAGTCAAAGGAGATGAGGAAGAACAGGTCTCCATGTCCGAAGCAGACTCCGACATGGAGGAAGAAGAGCACTTCACTCCGGGTCAGCGTACTGTGAGTACTGATTCCCCCTGTGCCCAGTCAACATAAAACAAAGGCTTCGGTACCACCTTTGCCGCCTGGCTCAGGTCGGCACTGTCAAAAAGTTTCCGATGCCCCGCCCTTCAGCCCGGCTAATAGACCTAAAGAAAAGCCTTCCAGCTCAAGCCGGCCCCATTTTGGCGCCGAAGCAACACACTCAGCACCGTAAATTAAGTCAAAGTCACTACTAGTCACCACACCACCGGGACCGAAGACTAAACCTTTGACACCGAAAACTTAGGAACATAAAGTCTCCAAACCTAAAAGTTGAGAATCAAAATCCCCAGCACCTACAGGTTCGGAGCTGAAATCCTCTGCATCAAAAGGCTCGGGACTGAAACTCTCCGCACCAAAAGGATCGGAGCCCAAACATATCAAACACATGCAACCTAAAACTACAACACCAAAGGCGCTGAAGCCGAAACTCTCTGCACCGAAAACAGCAAAGAAAAGGACACTCCACCCAAAGGGCCTCGGTCCAATGAGCTATCTTTTGACCCAAAGCAAAAAAGACTTGTTATTAACCCTAAAACTGGGCATGTTCAGGCCACTCTTCCTAAAAAAACGGAAGCTGGACCTTACAGAGGACCCTTCTATACCTCTTAAGAGAAAGGACTTTGGTACTAACCCTTCTCCACCTTAAATTCCACCTCCCTCTCCTCCTATTAATCTGAATTTGATTATTTCACCATCAAATTCACCACCACCTCCACTTTCACCTAGCATTCAGGATGGTGGGGATGGGGATACAGATAAGGAGCAAGACATACCACCAGATCAGGACAGACCTCAAGATACTGATCCTTGGGGAAATTATATTAAGGAACCAGATGCAGATAATGACCCTGACCTGTATCCTTCTAGACCCTCCCCACCTGATGATAACATTGGATACGCTCAACTCATTAACAGAGCTGCACAATATCACGGGGTGGAGCTCCATAAAGAGCCATTGGAAGAGGATTTCATTTGAGACACTCACCTATTCTCAAAGATCTACTCACACTTTACCTATGCTAAACTGCATGTTAAAGCACACTGATGAGGTCTTTAAAGACCCAGTTAGAGCTAGAATACTCACACCCAGAGTAGACAAAAAATACAAACCCACTCCTACAGACCCTGCTTATATTAAAGGTCTGTTGCCTTTGGAATCTTGTAGTCTCTTAACGCTCGAAAGAGAGCTAACTCTCAAACCACAGGTGAGGACTCTCCCTGCTCCCCCCCCCCCGACAAGGAGTCCAAACTTATCGATGCCTCAGGTATGAGAGTAGCTACACAGGCTGCAAATAATGGGCGTATTGCAAACGCTCCGGATCTGCTAGCACGCTATGATAGGGCTCATTATGATGAGTTACAACAACCATGCAACATTTTCCCAATTAGTACAAAGCAAATGCTAATGCCCTTATCCAGGAAGGCAAGCTTATCAGTAACTCTACCATTAAATGTGCATTCGATGCAGCAGACACAGTAGCTCGTGCAGTAAATACTAGCATACTACAGCGCAGACACGCTTGGCTTAGGATTTCCGTATTTAAACGGGAGGTACAAACCTCCATACTAAACAAGCCTTTTTATAAGGAACATCTTTGCGGGCCAGCTGTAGATACTCCTTTGAAAAAATGAAAAAGAACACAGAGGTCGCAGAGTCAATGGGGGCTTTACTATTACCAACTAACAGAGGGTCCTTTCACTGCTCATTTTACAGGGGTGGCTCAAAGACCGTGTCCACAGAAAATCCCTCCTCCTCTTACAAGGGGAATAATCAATCCACCTCTTCCAGAGGCTATTTTCGAGGAGGTTATAGAGGGAACATTAATAGGGGAAGAGGCAAACACAACTCCACACGCATTCCTCCGCAAACAAAGAGTGACTTCCTCCGCTACCCCGATCATTCCACACCTGTCTGGGGATGTCTCTCGCAATACCTGCCTGTCTGGAATTCAATCACCTCAGACAAGTGGGTACTGCAAATTATCCAGTATGGTTACTGCCTGGAGCTCACAAACACTCCCCCCCCCCCCCCCCCCCCCCCCATCCCAGCTATTCTTCCAAAACCACATACGATGTTACCAGAACATCTTACACCCTTAAAGCAAGAGGTGCTCTCTCTATTGGAAAAATATGCAATAGAACCAGTTCCATTTCAGCATCAAGGGACATGAGTATACTCCCTGTTCCTCCTAATCCCCAAAAAGGACGGCTCTCACAGGCCTTTATGAGACCTCAGACAGCTAAACCTCTACATTCAATCAGACCACTTCCACATGTTCACACTCCAACAGGTGCTTCCACTGCTTCAGCAGGGCGACTTTCTATCCACTCTGGACTTGAAGGAGGCCTACTTTCATGTTCCCATTCACCTAGCTCACAGAAAATATCTCAATTCAAAGTTCTCCCGTTCAGGGTAAATACAGCGTCTTTACCAAATGTCTGGCAGTAGTCGCAGCTCACTTAAGAAGGCAACACATTCATGTCTTCCCTTATTTAGACAATTGGCTAATAAAAGCCAAATCGTAACACTCAAAGAACTGTTCAACTACTTCACGACTTGGGGTTCACTGTCAACCTCGCCAAGTCTCATCTCCAGCCATCCAACACGCAAGCGTATCCAGGAGCTACAAGAGATACTTGCAAATCTCTAGCATACCTCAACCCAGACAGGATACGCAACATGCAAAATCTAATATAACAATTTTAACCTCAACACACTCTACCAGCCCGAGTGTTCATGCAATTGATAGGAATGATGGCCTCCTGCATTCTAATTGTTCCTTATGCAAGACTCCAAATGCACCCAATACAGAAATGCTTAGCACATCGGTGGAACCAGGCTCAAGGAGTGTGAACAGATCTAGTGTTGCTAGACGGCCGCACCCATCGCTCTCTGCAGTGGTGGAATATACAAAACCTTTCCCAGAGACTGCTGTTCCTCGACCCGGTTCCACAGATAGTACTAACAGCAGACGCATCTCTCACTGGTTGGGGAGCGCATCTTTAAACAAGCATTGCCCAGCCAATAGGTCTCGCCTTTGGGATCTTATGTGTTTAGCCAGAACTTTTGCCTAAGTTGTAGAACATTGTGGCTGCCAGTATATGCCTCAATAGGAAGTTGTTGTTTACTCCATGCAACTCCTTCATAAACACCTCCATGACCTACGCAGCTTCAAAACCAGAACTAAGCATAACTAGCAAACGTTTTCTCAGCTTCAGCTTTGTGATACAATAGGGAGTTGCTGTTCATTCCATGCAACTTCTTCAATAGCACTTACAATTTATATTAAAACAGAGCCCATTATACGTTCATCCTTTATCAAGTGCACTTGTAGCTAGTGCAAATTAAAAAAAGAAAGTGTTTCATACATGCAAACAATTTCCGGGCAGTTTTATACTGAAATATATGCAGCTTGGAATAGCCCACTAGGAACGGGGCACATTACACTTTTATCCTTATCAAGTGCACTTGAGTTAAGGTGTGGTGCTGAAGCACAGGACAGGCCCTCTGGGGCACCTCATAGACACACCTGGGAGGAAGCGGGTGGACAGCAGCTTCCAGGCGGGCCCCTGCCGCAGCGGGCCCTGAGACTGAAAAGGCGGCGAACGGGTCCGGCTAGCACCATCTTGCAGGAAAACATCCACAGTATACAAACCTCGCCAGGCACCACGAAGTACACAATTAGGGGTGAACCCGGAGGCCCACAGGCCAAGGCCTGTCACCTGCTGGCAGCCAAGACCATGCACTGGAAGGGCTGCTCGTGGATGCCAACAGCGTAGCAACTTGTTATGGCGGGCTCCGAGACAAGGTGCAGCAGGGACCGCCGCCGCGCGCGAAGCCTAGATCCTCCACACGGGAGACCAGGAGCTGAGATGGAATCGCAAGTGGCGGCTTTAGTGGCTAAAATATATTTGGTGCTTGCTGCAGTGGAGAATATTGATGATAACCTGGAACAGACCAAGAAGTCCCTGAAATCAAGGATCGACAGTCACCTCTGACTTCACACTCCTCCATGCAGACCATCGCAAACTGGCTGAGAAGGTTGCAGCCCACGACCAAACCCTCCAGGCACTTGAGCCTGTTGCCCGGAACCACGCTGCTGCGTTACAGGATAAAATGGACCGTGTGCATTTTTATTTTATTTTATTTCGGGCTTGTATCGCGCTGGCATCGACTCCCGGAGGAGTATCTCCGCGCTTTGACTTCTGCCCCAGTACAGTCAGAGTTACGCTAGCTGCCTAGGTGCTGAATAGGAATGTTTTTAACATTTTTCTGAAAGGGAAGTAGTCCTTGCATGCACTCGAAGACAGGGCAGAAGATGCGGAAGGGCGCTCCCGGTGCAACCATGTGCGTGTGGTGGGCCTAGAGGGGGAAGAGGGCAGAAACCTGGAACAGTATGTTGAGCGCTGGCTGCGTGACCTGCTGCCTCAGGGGGCACTGTCACTGTAGTTCATAGTGGAAAGGGCACACTGGGTGCCGGCGCAGAAGCCCCGACCGGGCGCCATGCCCCGCCCGTTCCTCTTTAAACTCCTCAACTACAGGGACAGAGAAGTGGTGCTGTGTGAAACCCGGAAGTTAGGTGACCTCAAAGTGGTTGGTAGTCAAGGCATGTTCTTTCCAGACTACACCGCACTGGTGCAGCAGCTCAGAAGTAATTATACGGCAATAAAGCATCAACTCCGGGAACTGGAGCTGCCCTACTATTTGTGGTTTCCCACCAGGCTGCGAGTGGTGACAAAAGAGGGGACCCGCTTCTGTGATTCCCCCACGGAGGCGTGGGACTGGCTGGAGGAGTTGGGAAGGTGGACGGGAGCGTGCCCTCCGGTCTCAGTGGACGGCGGCTTGACCACGCTGAGAACTCGGCGGAGGAGGCGACGTGGGACAACCCCCCGATCCAACCCCTCCCCCCGGGGGATACACCCTGAGTGTTATGTTGTTTGCAGTTATGTTGTTCCCATTGCAGCAAAGCGACTCAACCCCTCCCCCGGACCATGACACCTACCCACAAGGGCAATTCCCTGACCATGGCACCTGCTCACTGGTGCGATCCCCACGCTCAACGTTGCGATTGACTAACCAGCTTAGCGATGACACGTACTAACATCACAACATGGATTATACGCAGTATGCACACACCCACGATACGCGATTCTCTTTTCCTACCTCCAGCGGCACTCAGTGGGTCTCGCCGTTTTTCAGGAGACACACATGACACAGGCGGAGCTTGACAGGCTTCGCAGATGTTGGAGAGGGCAAATATACGGCACTACCTTTTCAGCACACGTGTGAGGTACACCTTTCTGGGTGTGGGCGGGCACCCCCCCATTTGTCTATGAAGAGGTGATAGCATACCAGGAAGGCAAGTACACCTTTGTGCGTGGGAAGTTAAATGGCCAAACGATACTGCTAGGGTCGATATGTGCGCCTGATATAGACCAGCCGTCATTCCTCACACAACTGTCACAGGTCCTGGTCCCCTATACAGGGATCCCTTGGCTGCTGGGCGGGGACTTCAATATGGTGCTAGATGTTCATTTGGACAGGTCTTTTCCCCCTCTCCGCATGAAAACGGCGGTGTCAAATGCGCAGTCGCTCGGGGACTGGCTCTCGAACTGGGCACTACAAGACCTCTGGCGCATCCTCCACCCGACCGAATGAATCTACTCCTATTACTCAGCAGTCCATGATCTGATGTCCGGCTGGACAGGCTTGTGGGGTCCCAGTCTTTGCTCCAGCTCGTTGCGATATCAGAATGCCTAGGTCGTACGCACTGCGATCATAACCCCCTATGGTTCCAGATCAGTTGGGAAGCAGACTGCCCTCCTGTACCCACATGGCGACTCCAGCCGAGCGCCCTGGAGGACCAGGAGTTTCGCTCATCCCTGGGGACGGCTATCCTAACCTACTTTGATATCAACGAAGCACTGCAAGCAATGCGCTAGTGGAATGGGGTGCCGACAAAGTGGCGGTCAGGGGAAATTGCATGGGAGCCACGTGGAACATACGTAAGACGTTCCTCCCTCGCACACTTAGAAGCAGAGCGGTTACAGTACGAGCGTGGAGAAGGGGGGGGTGGGCAGATATTCGTGAAGGAAATCCGCACCCAGCATGCGGAACTCCTGGAGCATCTGAGATGCCCCAACTACACGGCACACACAGCTCGAACACACGCCAGAGCCGATAGAGCGGGCCGCCTGCTAGCCTGGCTGCTGCGGCAGGAGGGCAGTCGCGCCCCGATAGGAGCAATCCGCCCGGCGGAGGGGACTCTGGTGTACACGCAACGCGAGATCCACTGAGTTCTAACTGACCACTTCGCACAGCTCTACAGAGCTAGAGGGAATGGGCACAGGCATGACCTGGATACTCAATCCAACTGCCCACTGCTTCGGAGGAACACAAGGAGGCACTCAACGAGCCCCTCTCATTAGAAGAGATTGGGGAAGCGATAAAATCCAAGGCATCTGGGAAAACGCCAGAGCCGAATGGTCTGCCTGCTGAATATTACAAAGCGTACCGCGACTCTGACGCCATTACTTCACACGCTATACAACCCGGCACTAGAATAAGGCACACTACCCCCTACGATGCAGGAGGCGTACCTGGTCTCCCTGCTAAAACCCGAGAGAGACCCCACGGCCTTGGGATCATATAGACCCTTGGCGATGCTCAATGTAGACTACAAGATCCTCGCCAAAATACTGGCGGAAAGGTTGGCGCTGGTGGTCCCACACTTAGTTCACGCTGATCAACATGGGTTTGTCCCTGCAAAGTGCACGTCACTTAACCTGCGGAGATATTTCAGGGTGGCGGCCGAAGCTGTGCGGGAATGGCCCAGAGGGGATGTCTCATCCTTGACCTGGAGAAAGCATTTGACTGCTTAGAATGGAGCTACCTGTCCGCGGTGCTGCTGAGATATGGGTTGGACATGGGGTTCCTCCAAATGGTCGATCTGCTGTACAAAAATCCCACAGTCAGAGTACGGTTGGGCCAATACGTCTCCAATGCCATACCGATGGGTCGAGGCACCAGGTAAGGGTGCCCCTTGTCCCCGCTAATGTTCGCGCTGGCGATTGAGCCCCTGGCCATGGCTATGCTTGCGACACTGGGGGATAGCATACCACTGGGGGACGTGGTCCATCAAGTGTCGCTCTACGCAGACGACCTGTTGGTGTATGTGAAAGATATAGAAAATATACCTGGACAGCTCGCCCAGCTGCTGCAGACCTTCGCCACCATTTTGGGGCTCCGGGTAAATGCGGGTAAATCCTGCCTTTACGCATTTAGTGAGGGAAATCTTGACCTGGGGAACACCCTTAACGGCACACGAGTACAGTGGAAAGAGGGCACCTTCCGCTACTGGGGATACAGATCTACCGCCAACCAGCGGACTTGTTTGACGGGAACATGGGGAGGGTAGTGACGGCAATTAGATCACAGGTGCGCTTCTGGAGCACACTCCCGCTGACCACCACGGGCAGGGTAGCGCTCGCCAAAATAATCATGCTCCCTCGACTCCTGTATTATTTCATCAATCTACCCCTATTCATTCCAGCGCCCTTCTTTACCACACTCACTAAATTGTTAAGGGACTTTATCTGGGGCACCGCTCGGCATAGACTGGCACTAGCGAAGTTATATTTGTCGACGGACCAGGGAGGCCTTGTCTGCGTCTTGTTTTGAACACTATTATCTTGCCGGCCAGCTGCAATGGGTAGCCCGCTGGCTAGCGGACAGGGGTAGAGAGGACACTGCCACATTACTGCCGCCATATGGAGCGAATAACTAGACTCTTTCAGCCCGCCACTACTGTCACACCGCCGACGCCGCTCCTCTTAGCAGTGGCATACAAATGTTATCGTAGGTGTGAGAAGTTGGCCTGATGTGCAGTGTTCACTATTCTAGTGATCACTATATATCAGTCCAAACAACCCTTATTGATGATTGGTTGTAAGTCAACCTTATAGACCAGCTATCCTAGTAGCATGGATACGAGCAGTCTAAGGCTAAGACTCTAGAGGGCGTGTTAAGCCAGCTGTTTTACCATCACATTACCCCTTGAACACCCAGTGAAAGGACACCACACAAGTTGTTATGAAAATAAACAGTGTATTTATTTATAACAAGACTACCCTGGCTCTTTATGAGACAGGGAGCTAAGCACACAACAAAACTCTTACGAAAATACTTTAAGTTAGCACGTTATACACAAATGCCCGAGGGGCACGAAAAACCATATACTTTAAAAGTGGAATGCGAATTACTAGCAGGTAAGTAACAGTTCTAATAGGCTTTGGAATCGCTAGGACTGGACTAGGGAATCGTTAGATTACTACTAGGAGGCCCAGGGGACTCGGGTGCAGAGTGTGCACTCTCACGCGGGATGCGGGACAAAGTCTATGGAAGCTAGAATTCACAAAGTTAGTGTTCACGGGCGAACCCGACCTGGTGGGAAGAAAACGACAGTGGATCCTGACCCTTGGATAGTGAGGCTATGCTGGGACACCGGAGTGCCGAAGTTACCTAGCCCAGGGGCTGCAGCTGCATAGGTCTGAAAAGACGTCGGGGATCTCGTTGCCGGACCAGGAGCCTGGAAGGAAGAAGTTGCTGGCAGGCGACCAGTGAAGGACAGTTCGATGGATCCAAGCCTGGATCAAGGAAGAAGAAAACCTGAAAGCAGAGGGGACCAAGTTCTTGAATCACTAGCCAGTGATTAAGTGGGCACCAGGATGGCACCGGGCGAAGTCACCGCAGTCAGGTGAGTGGGCACTGCTGGGCTCTGCAGTCTCTCGGACCAGGAGGCGTTGTCGGCGACCAGGATGGAGGTGCGAGCTGTCCCACGAAGGATGAAGTCGTTGGCGTCGAAGTTACCCAGGATTGGGCAACAAGCCTGGGCTAATTCAAGCCCACGCGGTGGACTCAAAATGGCGTCTTGAGTGGACCAGGAGGGTCCGGGGTGCTCCTCTTCTGGAAGGGAGCAAGGGCCAGTCTGGAGCAACCAGACCAGCAGCAGAAATGTCGTCGGGCGTCGTCAGGAAGGCCACAAGCCAACGGGCTAGTAGCCAAACAACGCGGTGAGCAGCGGAAAGCAGAAGGGCCCCACGCAGATCGTGGAGATGCTGGGGGGCTGCACTTCGGAGCTGGAGCTGCTCAGAGTCGGGGCTTCTCAGACCCCAAAGCACTCACCAGTAGATTACTCGGCGGGCTTGCTGGAAAGAAGTCGTGCAGTCTTGCAGATGGCCGGTCCCTTGAGGTCTCGTCGCACCCACGGTTCTCAGCTGGGCTGTAGAGGTGGGTAGAGGTCAGAGGTGCCAGGGAAGCCGGTTCTCGTCGAGCTGGGCAGTCGGATTCCGGAGGAAGGACTTACAGCAGACCGCAGTGTTCTTGGATGGTGCCTGCGGATGCAGGGTGACTACTCCTTAGTCACAAGGGAGAAATCTTAGGAAGAAGTCTTGAGTTCCTTTCGCAGAAAGTAGTTTCAGGATTCAAAGATGATCTGATTTGGAAGGGGGCCAGTCTCTACCTTTATCCTGTAAAAAGGGGCTGGCACGCGACTAAGTCCTGCCCTATGGGTGGGACTGGGAGGGGGGTGGTTACACCCACTTCCTTGGCGGGCTTTTCCCCAGCACAGGGTCTGGAGTGACCCTGGAACTGGTTCCAGCCAGCCTATGCACAGTGAGCACCGGGGTGCCACGTGCAGTCACCTTCCTCTAAAGCCCTGCCTACCTACAATACACAAAACCCTGTCTGGGACGGTGCTGGCACCGCCCCTGGCAGGAAACCCTTTGTCCTTATCTCCTGCTCTGGGAGGACTCCCAGCAGCAGGAGGGCAGACTTGTGTCTCGGTGGCAGCATCCATTTTGTGGATGCTAAGGCTCTGTCTGACTTTTAACCGGGTTATAGGTTACATGCATGTCGTGTCCCTCTAGAAGGGTGGAATGCTAACCCCGTCGCCAGAATTGGCGAGGGGTTAGTATTCCAATTCGTATGACACCTTACTCGACATGTTTTGATAAAGCGATACCAGAGTTGGCACATAACCGCGAGGATTATAATGCACTTAAGAGTATATGGTATGCGATATCATGGAAACGGCTAAGGGATGGGTCCCGAAAGCCGCAGACAGGCTCAGCTCATGCCAGAGCACCATCTCACACGATTCCAAGCACTCTGCCTTCAGGATTGTTAAGGCCTGCTATAGGAGTGACTGATAGGAGATCTGTGTGTCCATTTTTAGGGTTAGATATAGGTATACTATATCTAAAGCAAAGGGTGAGTACACCACCTTGCCCCAGCTGTCGTGCAGCCAGTTGTGTCAGTTTTAGTTAGTCAATCCAGGGGTGGCACAATACATGCTTCAGCCCCTGGGAGACTTCTGGGTGCACCTCAGCCCTGGGTACAGGGACTTGGAGAGGGCCCAGTGCCAATTCAGTACCTGAGTACAATTTGGATAGAGAGAACAGCTAGGCTGTGGGTCTGATTAGCAGGCCCACAGCCAGGGAAAGTCGTAAACCAGTGCAGCAAAAAGCAAAAATCTGGGTGATCATAGGATTGCAGACCCTACTCTCCTACAGTAGGGCTCTATATCTCACCAAAACTGTCGTCCCATACATGCCCACAATACCACTGGAAGGATCCCCCAGCGGAAAAGGGATACTCACAGCTCCTACACTTGCAGAATGGCGGGAGGCTGATATTCACACTCTCAGGGATTTATACCGGGATGACGTGCTCATACCATACGAGTCCCTGGTGGCGGAGGAGGGGCTCCCGCCTGGGCGGTTTTTAGCACACCGCTCCCTAATAGTGAAACTGACCGTCAAATGGGGGGATATGACCATGGAGCCCAGCCAACACCTAACCATACAGTATTTGCATGTTATGGGGAGAGGCAGACCCCTTGTTAGCTGGTTTGCGGCGTTGTTGCGGACACGCACGGCCTACAACCTAGACCCACTCCTCCGCAAATGGGAACTGGATCTGGGGCGACAGCTGCCGGATAAGGAATGGGAAAGGATACTAAAAAGCCCCGTGCGTATACCCAGAAACATGCGATTCCGCCAAATACAGCTATTCATTGTCCATAGGGCATACCTTACACCCGAGCTGATTAACAGGTACTTTCTGTATCTGAAAGAGACACGTTAGTATTAGATTCCTTACCTTAGAATATCCCCAGGCGTCAGACTGGATCCGGAATTTTTTTGCGTAGCTGTGCCCTTGCGTGTCGGTAGGCGTCGTCTGCGGCTCCGCGTCTGTCGTCGGCGTCGTGGGCGCCGTGATGACATCGTCGGAGTACTTAGACGCCGCCTCCGCCTGCTGACATCAGTTCTTCTTTTTTCCGCGCCAGCAGCGCAGATCCTGAAAAAGTGGTACTCTTTTTTTTGATCTGTTTGATCTCCTTTTTCGAGTCTTCGACTCCGAAACGGTGCCGGTAGGGATGCCTGGTTTTAAGCCCTGTGAGGATTGCGACCGGCTGATGTCGGTCACGGACCCTCCCCGTCGGTGTCTCCACTGTCTCGGCGTCGACCACGACGACAAGGCCTGTTCCGACTGCCGGGCCATGACTTCGAAGGCTAGACGGGAGCGGTCCCGTAAGCGACTCGAACTCCGGCAGTCAGCCCCGCGCCAAGAGAGGTCCCGGTCCGGACGGAGGTCGAGGGACCGGTCGCGGGAGCGGAGCCATCATAGCTCCGGGAGTCGACATCACTCCTCAGGGTCGAAGTCGTCAGGTAAGCACAAGAAGTCGAAGAGACGTCATCGCTCTTCCGACTCCCCCCGACGCGGCCGGGGGTTCAGGTGGCACCGCGGCCGGGGGTTCAGGTGGCACCGCCCCCGGGGCTCCGTCGGAGTCGCAGGCCATGCGTCCGGCTTCATACCCTACGGTCCCTGGGCCTAACGCGACGCCGGAGGAGATCGAGTGGTTCCTCATGGCCATGAGGTCCCTCTCTCCTCCGACGGGCTCCGCGGCGCCTTCGGTCCAGCGGTCCTGTCTGGGGGTCCTAGCGGGTCGGGGGCTTCGGCCCGACGCAGTCAGGTGCTCCTGCTCCGCCACCGGGCCCGGCGCTGCAGGGCCCCACTAAATCTGGTTCCGGATCCGGGTCGTCGCCGGTGGATTGGACGACCTCCCCGGCGCCGACCCCTCAGGTGTCACCCCCGAGGACGGCGCCGTCCCCGACGCCTCCCTCGACCAGGTTCCGGCGCCGCACATGACGCCGTTCGGAGAATTAATTTTCCATGAACCGGCCCCATCTTTTCCTAACCCTGAATACCAGGAGATGGGTGATGAGGGGGATTGGGAGGGGTCTGAGGACCCTCTGGCACGTGAATGCCAGTCTCAAGAGGACTGGGCAGAGAACTTGGGGAGGCCAGTGGTATAGACACTTCGCCTGACGCTGGCTTTGTCTCGCCTCCTACCGTGGCTATGGAGGAGGGGGCAACCTATAGTGTGGTGTTGATGAGGGCGGCCAAGGCCTTGGGCCTTGAGCTCCCCGTCGCGGCCGTGAGGACTAACCTCCTCACCGAGGTCCTTAAGCCGCAGTCATGCTCGGCCGAGCCTCTGCTGCCGTTTAATGAGGCCTTAACCGACGTTCTTTTGGGCACTTGGTCCAAGCCCGCTACGGGTTCGCCCGTAGATAGGAACGTGGCCAGACGCCACCGCCCGGCCCCGGGGCGACCCATGTTTCCTGTCCACCCACCCCACCCCAGAGAGCCTGGTTATCCAGGCCTCCAATTCCGAGACCGCGTTCCCGTCGGCTCCGCCGGACAGGGAATCCAAGAGGTATGAGCAGTATGGTAAAAAGATCTTCTCATCCCTTAGTCTGGGACTGCGGTCTTCCAACACCGCGTGCCTCTTGGGCCGTTACACCCACTCTCTGTGGGATAAGGTTGCGGAAGTGCTGCCAGAGTGTCCGTTGGAGGTACGGGCCAAACTCGGCCAAGCCCTTGTGGAGGGCCGGGATGCAGCCAAATATTCTATCCGGTGTGGGCTGGATACCACTGACTCTCTAGGTAGAGCGATGGCAACGACAGTGGCGGTCAGACGTCACGCCTGGTTGAGGTCCGCCAACTTTTCGGCCGATGTCCAAAACACACTGATGGACATGCCGTTTGATGGCCGTCGCCTTTTTGGTAATACCCAACGCGGTGGCGGCCGTGGAAACCGCCGTGGTGGCGGTCGGGGACACCGGCGATGTCAGTCCACACCTTCCCCCGCAGCATCCGCCTCAAAACCCTCCTGGTCCGTGCTTTCAGGCCATGTGACGCCAGTGGGGGGCAGGGTTCGCCATCACCACCTCCACTGGCGCACCGTCACATTGGACAGGTGGGTGCTGCAGATCGTCGGAAGGGGCTACTCCCTCCCCTTCGAGGCGACTCCTCCAGCCATGCCACCGCAGAACCACTGTGTATCGGGGATCATTTGCGACTTCTGCAGGAGGAAGTTACGGCCCTCTTGGCCAAGGGGGCCATTGAGCGCGTTCCTGGGCCAGAAGTAGGGTGTGGTTGCTACTCCCACTACTTTCTGGTACTCAAGAAGGACAAAGGGGGCCTACGCCCTATCTTGGACCTACGGAACGTCAATGGCTTCCTCCGGAAGGAGAAGTTCAAGATGCTGACACTGGCTCAGGTCCTAGCTGCCCTGGACCCAGGAGACTGCGTTGGACTTGCAGGACGCTTATTTCCACATCCCCGTCCTGCCGGCCCACCGGCGCTACCTGCGGTTCACGGTTGGCCACGAGCACTTTCAGTATACCGTGCTCCACTTCGGCCTTACCAGCGCCCCACGGGTGTTCACAAAGGTCATGGCGGTGGCCGCAGCTCATCTGCGCAGGTTAGGGGTTTCAATCTTCCCCTACCTCGACGACTGGTTGTTGAAGGCGGGCTCGCCCCAGACAGTCGTCAGCCACCTCCAGACTACGGCAGATCTCCTGCACCAGCTGGGGTTCTCCATCAATGTTCCGAAGTCACACCTGTGCCCCTCTCAGAAGCTCCTCTTCATCGGAGTGGTTCTCGACTCGGCGCGGTTTCGGGTTTATCCACCCGAACAGCGGGTCCTGGATATTCAGGCTCTGATTCCCATCTTTCAGCCGTTATCCCGGGTCTCGTCAGGTTGACGCTGCGGCTTCTGGGGCTGATGGCCTCCTGCATCCTACTGGTGCATCACGCCAGGTGGCGGATGCGGGCTCTGCAGTGGGACCTGAAGTTTCAGTGGGCCCAGCATCAGGGCAACCTGTCCGACCACGTCCTGATCTCGGAGGGCACTGCGAGACAGCTGCAGTGGTGGCTTACGGACCGCGATTGGGTCAGCGGCAGATCCCTCTCCCTTCCCCAACCGGAGAACGTAGTTGTGACGGAAGCGTCCCTCCAGGGCTGAGGAGGCCACATGGGAGAGGTGGAGATCAGAGGCCTCTGGTCTCCGGCGGAGGCCCGGCTCCACATCAACCTGTTGGAGTTACGGGCGATTCGTCTAGCACTGAAGGCATTCCTCCCCTCTGTCCGGGGGAGTGTAGTGCAGGTGTTCACGGACAACACCACTGCCATGTGGTACTGCAACAAACAGGGCGGGGTGGGGTCGTGGACCCTTTGCCAGGAGGCTCTGCGCCTCTGGCAATGGCTGGAACGCCAGGGCGTGACCCTGGTGGCTCAACACCTGGCAGGTTCTCTGAATGCCAGGGCGGACGAGCTCAGCCGTCGGTGCATGATGGATCACGAATGGCGTCTGAACTCGGACGTGGCGCAGGCCTCTTTCAGCGATGGGGAGAGCCTTGGTTAGATCTATTCGCCACCGAAGAGAGCGCGCAATGTCCTCAATTCTGCGCGTTGGGATTTCCAAGGCGGCACTCGCTCGGAAACGCTTTTCGTTGCAAGTGGAGTTGCGGTCTGATGTACGCCTTTCCGACTATACCACTTCTGCCCAGAGTGCTGAAGAAGATCAAGCGCGACCGGGCCCAAGTCATCCTTGTGGCTCCAGACTGGGCACGAAGGTACTGGTATCCCGAGCTACTCAGTATGTCAGTCGATCCCCCGGTTCGTCTGCCTCTTCAGGAGGACCTTCTGTAGCAGCAGCAGGGGACGGTCCTCCACCCGAACCTGTCCAGTCTCCACCTCCATGCCAAATTAACACCGCGTTCCTCACTATACCATGTTCAGTTATAATGTCAGTATGTGCCTCAATAGGGAGTTGCTGTTTACTCCATGCAACTCCTTCAACAGCTCTTACAATTTATAATAAAACAGGGCCAATTAGACGTTCATCCTTGCACTTAAAACATTACAACTACCTGCCAAACTAACACCGCATTCCTCACTATACCATTTTGTGTCCAAATGCCAGTATATGCCTCAATAGGAAGTTGCTGTTTACTCCATGCAACTCCTTCATAAACACCTCCGTGACCTAAGCGGCTTCAAAACCATTACTAAGCATAAATAGCAAATTTTTCTCCGCTTCAGCTTTGTGCCACAATAGGGAGTTGCTGTTTAACTCCATGCAATTCCTTCATAAACACCTCCGTAATCTGCGTGGCTTCACACCAGAACTAAGCCTAAATAGCAAACGTTTTCTCAGCTTCAGCTTTAAAGCGCGCGTTTGTAGCTAGTGTAAATTAAAAAACTGTGTGTCATACATGCAAACAAATTCCGGCCAGTTTTATACTAAAATATATGCAGCTTGAAATAGCCACTAGCAATGCAACTGAAAACTTAGAAACAAAAAAAAAACGCAAACGTGAAAGCCAAGTGACCGCGCTGTCATTAGGAACATGATCTAAGGGAAGAATGCAGATGCCACAATGCGCGCCCCTGCTCGCTCCCGAGACCCAAATGCCATGGGAGGGAACACTTATACAAAAGGTGGGACAAACACACACCTTTGCCCATTTGTGTGCTTTCTTTTTGGAAAGAGACACTCTATGGTCAATGAAATAAGTGGGAGTTAATTAAATCCCTCGGAGAAGTCTGTGGGAAGTCTGGTCTGGAGTGCTTACAAGAAGTCTCCCCATAGAGCAGCGCATGCACACTGCGCTAGGCTCGATCTAAAAAACACCATTCAGGGCATGTGGACTGTACAACAAAAACAACTCCACATAAACATCTAGAACTGCTACCGATTTTTCTTGCTCTCATAGCTTTTTAACTGCATCTAGTAGGCAAAGCTGTCTTAGTACGTACAGACAACATGACTGCAATGTACTACATACAAAAATGGGGGACACACTCCATACAGCTTTCGCAACTAGCGCAAAGCATCTGTAGATGGGCCATACCTCAAAAATATATCTCCTTGCAGAACACCTCCCAGGTGTAAACAACCAGAATGCAGATCTGCTCAGTCATCAACGAGAACTGATCCTCGAATGGGAACTTCAGCTTCAAGTTCTCCTTCCATTCTTCCAAATGTGGGGTTACCCAGAAATCGATCTTTTTGCAACACACCTCAACGCAAATTTTCCAAGCTTTGCCTCCAGACACCCATACCCATTATCCAAAGGCAATGTGATATGGGTGAACTGGTCAGGAAAATTAGCTTACGCTTTTCCACCGCTCGCGCTAATTCCCTTAGTGGTTGGAAAGCTCAAACAGCATTCCCTCACACTTATCCTAGTTGCTCCAACATGGGGTCGACAGCCATGGTTCACAACGTTGTTGGAACTATCAGTAGTTCCTCATCAAAAACTATACCTCTCACTCCAGCTTCTCACTCAGAGCCATGGAGAGATAAGACACCCAGATCCCAGTCAACTCAATCTTGCGATCTGGCACCTGAAATCTTGTGGCTACCACAACCTTCCACCAGACTGCATGAACATCATGAAAGAGGCTAGGCGCCCTACCACAAGAGCATTCTAAGCCGCAAAATGGAAACTATTTGTAGTCTAGTGTACCAACAATCAAATCAATCCACTAGATGCTTCAATACAAAACATAGTTCGTTACCTGTTACGCCTACAGCGTTCTAATTTGGCGTATACATCCATACGCTTACATCTTGCTGCAATAGTTGCTTATTAACAAAACCAACAGCATTTGTCCTTGTTTCGAGTACCCGGCTATCAAAGCTTTTATGGAAGGACTCCAAAGAATAATTCCTCCTAGACTTCCACCTTCTCCAGTGTGGAATCTCAATATAGTTCTCACTGGACTCATGGGTCCACCATTTGAACCTTTACACAAATGTGAGCTACAGTTTCTCACATGGAAGGTAGCCTTTCTTTTAGCCATCACATCTATTAGAAGAGTGGGTGAGCTTCAGGCACGAACTATACAAGAACCATTTTTACAAATACACCAAAATGAAGTGGTTCTTACGATTAATCCCAAATGTTTACCCAAAGTCGTTTCTGCCTTTCATATCAATCAGTCTGTTGAGTGGCCTGTATTCTTCCCTCAACCAGATTCAGTGGCAGAACGTGCTCTTAACACATTAGATGTCAAATAGCCATACTATATACTGCATTGAAGGAACAAAATCTTTTAGAAAAACAAAACCATTTTTTATTGCTTTTTCGCCACTGCATAAAGGCAATCCCATATCAAAAGCAGGTATTGCACAGTGGATAGTTAAGTGCATTCAAATATGCTACATTAAAGCTAAATGCACATTAACAATTCCCCCCTAGAACACACACTACACGCAAACTAGGGGCTTCTATGGCATTCTTAGGGAATATACCCTTAGATGACATATGAAAAGCTGCAACATGGTCTACACCACACACATTCACAAAACACTATTGTGTAGATGTGTTAGCAAGACAGCAAGCTTGTGTGGGCCAGGCAGTTTTACGAACACTATTTCAAACCACTGCAACAGCTACAGGTTAGCCACTGCATGAGAGATAGCTGCTGTACAGTCTATGCTAAAGCATATGTTCTACAGCTCATATGCCTCGAACGGAAAATGCTACTTACCCAGTATGCATCTGTTCTTGGCATATAAAGTTGTAGCATCATATGCCCCCACCCGTACCTCTACCTGTTGCAGTATTATCGTACTTGGATACATTACACATGGACATCTATCTTTAATACTTTACTAATTCCATAGTCACCCTTTATGGCAAAACAATCTAAGGATGGAGCCGATGCTCAAGCGCACTATCCCCAAAGTGAGGAGTCCCCTACCTCGTGACTACAAAGAAAAACAAAGTGTAAACATCCGACCCAACACTAGATGGCAATCTATGCTAAAGCATATGATTCTACAGCTCTGTATGCCAAGAACAGATGCATACTGGGTAAGTAGCATTTTTTTTTCGGTCTGTATTTATTTTTAAAAGTGGATGAATACAGAACATTGTGCTACTTTTAAGTGACTCCATGCTGTCTTTCATGAATTATAGGTCGGCAGCTGAGCAGATGGACAGCATGGAAATAAAAAAGCAGGATGACATTTTTTTAAATAATGGCATATGTCAACATACGTGTGTGCTATAATGCTAGTATTTACCAGTGGAGTTATTGTTATGTAGTAATTGCCAGCTTAAATAGCTAAATCATGACCGATATCAAAGTATGAGTGTGCGTCTATCAGTTAAATATGGAAGTGTACAGTTTTATAACTTCATTTTCACGCATAACACAAAATAAATATGGATAAATAGACGGAAATGTTAAAAAAGTAAATACCATAAAAACTGGAGGCCTAGTTATAATCAATTTTAATAGGCCATCAGTGGTGGGGAGAATCCTCGTTTCACTTAGGCACCCGAATGCTACTCAACCTCCCAACCCCATTCGGGCTATACTGCTAGGCTTCTTTTATAGAGGCCCGCTTATGGCACAGTCTCCTCAACTAAGTCAGTGGCAGTTACCTATTAGTTGCCCTGTTAGATAAAGTGTTTAAAGACTACCCCAATGAACTTTCCACATGCACTAATCAAAATTCTTTGCCCTGCCAAATTATAGATGCTTTTAGCAAAATATTAACAGCAGTTGCAGGTAACTTGAGATTTACTAGAAAGAGACCTGGGCCTAGATGTATCAAGATTCCATTTTGCGAATCTTAAATAGCGATTTTTAGCGAATCGCTATTTAGAATTCGCAAAATGGAATGTATGTAAAAAAATCGCTTTTTTTTAGCGATTCCTTATTAATCTTTATTTGCGAATTCGCATTTTGATAATTTCCCATGCATTCGTATGGGCCAGGAGGCCCATAGGAATGATTGTGAAGTAATTCTCAAATTGCGAATTCGCAATTTGAGAATTATTTCAAGGGTGCAGGGGTGTCTCATGGACACCCTGCTGCACCCCTGAAACTTACATGTGTGTGCATATGGCACACATACATGCCCTATTGGCATGTATGTGTGTCACATGCCACCTTCAAAATTGTCATATTTTGGTTTTTGAAAGGATTTCGCAAATTAACACGAACCTCAAATTGGTGTTAGTTTGCGATTCCTTAACCTGAATTCGCAATGTAAAAAAGTTTCATACATGGCATTTAAGGAATCGCAAAATTGCGATTCCTTAAATGCTTAAGCAAAATAAGGAATCGCAATTTTTTGCGATTCCTTATTTTGCTAATTTCTCATACATCCCAAAAGATGCAAAATGTCCGTTTGCGATTCGTTAAGGCCGAAACTAATTTCGGCCTTAACGAATCGCAAAAGGCTTGATACATCTATGCCCTGATAACAAACCCATAAGGTGGTTTAACTGGGAATGCTCAAATGCGAACGTGAAGAAAGTCCTCTAGACCCACACCCGAAATGGGGACGTTATTTTAACCTCGACACTTGGTTATAAGCAAGCAATAACTAAAAGAAAGACGGAGCTTCAGGAGGAAGCATGGGCAAATTTGCAGCAGGCAGCTGAAACAAACATTACCCTTTTCTGGAAAAATATAAACCAGCCCTTCCTAAAAGACTCCTCAGCACTCCAGGTAGAGGTACTAGTCCAGCAGGCCAACTGGCTGAGTCATTATGGTGGAATTTTCATTCCAGAAAATCAAGACCGGGGTGCTACCCCTAGAGCAATATGCTTGTAGGACCATCACATCTAAAACCATTTAGTCTTGAGGAAGTTACTAACTGCTTGGAAAAAGTTGCTGCTGTGAAGGCACCTGGCCCTGATGGGGTCCCAATTGACGCATTTAAATCATGCGTTCATTTATAGGCCCCGTAACTGACAAAAGTATGCAACACGGCATCAAGAGAACATCTCCCCTCATCTTGGACAGAAAGTATTACAGTCCCGGTTTTTAAAAAAAGGGACTGTGATGCATGGTATTATCACCCAATATCCCTCCTGGATTCCTCTTCTAAAATAATGTGCAGACTCCTATTAGACAGGTTGAAATCCTGGGTGTCAGACAGTCGGATCCTAACAAATGCCAATATGGTATTAGAAGGGATGGGTGCATCATGGAACTATGTATTAACATGCATCAGCAAATATACCCTGGTGAAAGAGGGCCACATCCATTTGTTTCGCTGATTTGAGCAGTGCATTTTACCTCTTTAATCATGGCAAGCAATGTCAGTCACTGGTTTAGTTAGGGAGCCGCATTCAGAGGGAACTTTTTGTCACAGCTATATGCACAGAGTATGCTACAGGTCAAGGAGAGAAGGTAGATCACGTTTTAAAATAACGAGGAATTCTTCAAGGCTGCATCCTTGCCCCTCTTTTATTCTTGTTTTATATTAATGGGGTAGACTTGTTTTTACAAAAGATAAATTCAGGCACTCCAAACGTTGTCCAACACCAGTGCTCCAGTATGCAGTTGACGTTGTCTTGATAACTAGAACTGGAAATGGTCTCCAGCTCTTGATAGACCTTTTCACCACGTACATGGAGGACAAGGACATGAAAATGTATTAAAATAAAAAAAAACGTTACCCTGACGTGTTGGAATGGGATACCCAAGAAGAAAACATCATATTAATGGAGTAGCACTTGCTGCAACTGAAAGTTTTCGTATCCAGGTGTGAATGTTTTAGCAATAGCCAATGGGCTCCTGTAGAAGCAGCAAAACTGTAATTTATTATATCCTTGGAAGCCCTTTTTAGTTTTGCATAAAAAATGGCAATAAGCCAATTAGGGAGCTGTTCAATATATGTAGAAGTAAATGTATTCCTAGTATCAATTATTGAGCCCCCTTGTGGGGGCTTGACAAACTGTCAATTGTTGCAGACCGCAAAATCTCTTCCTATGCAGATTATTAGCTGTGCCCTGTTCAACCTCCTGTTATATAGATCACAAGGAATTAGTGGGGCCCTAATTAGTAGGCTGCTTGCAGACATGTCTCATCATACTCTGGTATAATATATGGAGTAAAGATAATACTAAATTCACCAAAGAGATAACAGACTTTCTTACTTTGGAATGTAGAACAAGAATACCATGGTTGGTATACGTAATCAGTTTGTTAAAGGAGGTGGGTGGGAAAATGAGCTTTGATAAGCCAGAGGGCGTATTACAATTTAGTAAGAAAGATTTAATAACTGTTTTAATTGGGCAAAAGGATGGCTGATAGAGAAAAGAGTGTGTGTCAGTGTAACTCTTAGGCCCCATATAATCAAATGCCCAGAGGTACCTCACCTTAGTATCAAATATTCAACATATATTCCATTTAAAAAGACTTTGAATAGAAACACTGTACTTTTTATTTGCTTTTCCATAGATGGGCTTTTGTTCCCAAAAGCTACCCAAATGCCTATTTGATAGCAAGTCCAAGCAGACTACATTGCATTTCCTACTTTTTTGCATCTTTTATTGGGATCTGATCAAACAAATACTGCAGCCATTGTTTTTAAAAGAAAGAAATAATTATTATAAAGATGCTTTCAATTTCATCCATTACCTTAAAAATGTGATTTTATGCTATAGAGTCTCTGTTTCTTATACCATCCAAAGTGAGAAACAGCTGCTATACTTGAGCATTTTAAGATAAGCAAACAAATAGCTCTGTAATTATCCTTGATCTCATGCTTCTGATAATGTCTTTTAACTCTGTGGTCATGGAGTCAATACCTAGCTTCGTATCTGGTGTCCTGTGTCTATATCTAACTGTCCACGGTATGAGATTTTTATGAATTTTAAATATGAATGTTTTTATTTAAATCTTTGTAAATTTATTTGAGTCATTCTTTTATGGATATTTTTGATTTCAATGTACATTTCACTGGGTTTCATGAAGCTTAATAGTCTGTTTCTGGAATCCTGTGTATACCTTAAGAAATGTGATTGTTGTATTATATTTTTATCTCCAGTTCTACTCTCCTGGTAAACTTGGACTGGACCTTTACAACTGCTCGTCGTGATAGCATGTTTTAGCCACTTATGGCATTTCTATAGCTCTTGTGCTATATTTACAGCCTGATGCCACAACCCAGCTGTGAGCCACAATCTTGATCTTGCAGTACTGCTTTTACCTTCAGATACATTTGTGCAGCACTGCTGAGGGCTGTGCCTACGGGTCTGCTGCAAGCCTGCCTGGGGATAAACTAGCAGTGGACATAACTCGCGTAATTATCGGTCATTTTGAGTCTCAAGAGTAACACAAAATTTGTCTGACGTTAATAAAATGTCACCTAGTGCTAATGAAAGCATACACCCACAGTGTTGCTGAGAGCCTACAACATTGCTGTGTCCCAAGAATATCGCCCTGTTCTGTAGTAGGGGATCTCTGTGTATAAAAGGGGGTGGTGATGGACGGAGCATCAGAACCAATCAAACACTCACACCCAGTCAAAAGATCTGGGTTTGGTCCATCACCGTTCTTTAGCCCACTCTGCCACCCCAGTTCAGACATGGCTATATGCAAATCAGTCTGACCCTGTGCCTCATGGGAACAGTCCAGCCCGAACTGCCAAGCCATGCCTTCCCTGGACCGGAAACAAGCTTCCGAGGACCGGTTTCTGGCATTCCAGCCGTCTTCAGCCCGGCTTGCTTGAATCCAGTGGCAAAGTGAGCAAGGGATTCACGTCTGAGCATACCCTGCCACACTTATGGCGGCCAAAGCGGTACAAAAGGGGGTGGTGATGGACGGAGCATCAGAACCAATCAAACACTCACACCAAGTCAAAAGATCTGGGTTTGGTCCATCACCGTTCTTTAGCCCACTCTGCCACCCCAGCTTCCGAGGATCTCTGTGTATAGTCATAATCTAGTGAATAGTCCCGCTCATGTGCGGGGACCCCGGAGCAATCAAAAATAATCTCAAGCTGTCTTCTTTGCAGTCCTGCATAGACACTTAAGAGAACATTAAAGACAAATAATGCAGCCTATACATGCAAGGCTACACTGTCCAGTGCTTCAACTAGAAATGCAAAGGATATTCCACCAATATCACATTTAACCAGTCTGCCAAGTTTCACCATGGAGAAAACTTCCCCCCTTCACCAAATCCTTGGAATGATAGAGAGAAAGGACAGGACAGACAAGCCCCCATAGGCTGCCATTATGTGGCTTAAAAAGGGATACCCTGCCTTTAAGGAAACTTTCCAGAACTCTCCTGCTATCCCAGAATGCACAGCAACTCCCTCCACTTTCAGTTCTTATTTCCGGCTCCTGCTAGCAGGACCCTGGAGCATTTGTATTTGTATTTGTGGGTATTTGTAGAGCGCAACCTATTGCTCCGGAAGGAGCATCTTGGCGCTGAGTGTTGGGTGTTTGTTAGAGGAATGGTGGAACCTCTAGATAGCTGCCATCACAAAATTGTCAGATTTCAGATTGAGCTCTCCCTTTTTTGTTTTTTTTCTACAAAATTTGCCCTTTTAAAGTGTTGGAGTGTGTTCACTCGACGTGTTTTTGCCTTTTCTCATCTTTGCTGGAGTTTCTCTGGTGTTTTTGACTGCTCTTTTATCAAATATGCCTGCCTTATTTGATAAATGCCCTGAGTGCTCTAGGAAAAAGGCAAAATCAGATCCTCACAGGGTTTGCATCCTGTGTCTGCCTTTTTCTCATATCCCTGAGGAGTGTGATATCTGTCTGCAGTTCCCTAAAAGGGCCCTGAAGGACAGGGAGAAGACCAGGCTCCAAGGTTTGGAGCAAAGTAGGCAGCAAGGACAAGGTGGGTCTGGGCATGAAGGGGCTCCTTCCTGACTCGGATCCAGCGTTTCTTCGCTTGGACCCTGCGCCGGACTCAGTGATTGTGACGGCGGCGAGGAAGAAACACGCCACAACTCCGTCATCGACAGAGCCTCTTGACAAGGAGAGCCGCTGGATGGATTCGGCAGGCAGGAAGGTCTACGGGACGGCATCCACGTCTATGAAGGCCGCAAGTGCCTCGGCCTTGTTGGGACGTTACGATTGGTCCCTCTGGGAGTCCCTTACACGGTTCATGGAACTCCTTCCCCGGGAGAACAGGGAGGATTTCCAAGAAATCCTTAATGAAGGACTGATGGTCTCCAACCAGGTGATCAGTTCGGCTGCAGATTCCTCCCTCCTGGCGGCGCATGGATACTGCCATGGAGTCAACCTGAGGCGCCACGTCTGGCTGCGTCTGACGTAATTGAAGCCCAAGGCGCAGCAGAGGGTTGCCAATCTACCCTTCTCGGGTGAAGCCCTCTTTGGAAAGCATGCGGACGAGGAGATGGCCCGCATGAAGGCGCTGGCCGAGACATTGACAGCTGTCGGATTGGAGAAGCCGAAGGAACAGAAGAAGACATTCCGCTCGTTCCAGAGACGGTACGGGGCGCAAGGTAGAGGGAAAGTTGACAGGCTGGGCAGCAACAACAACAACAGCAGCAGCAGCAGTTCCAGCGGCACCCGTTCCAAAAGCGCCAGAGGGGCCGTGGTGGTCAGCAGGCCTCATCCGCGACCAAAGGCCCGGCTGGGTCTAGGCCCTGAGGTGCTTCTTCCCCCTCATTCGTTACCCGCTCCGGTGGGGGGAAGCATCCAACATGCCTGGCTAAGTGGAGAAACATTACTCAAGACAAGTGGGTGCTGAATATTGTTTGCAATGGATACAGTCTTCGGTTCACCAGTCCGCCTTCAGCGATTCCACCGGTCAGCTCGCAGTTCCGGCTGCGTGAGCTCCAGGCGCAGGCTGATACCCTGTTAAGAAAAAGGGCGATAGAAGACGTCCCTCTGTCTCAAAGGGGAAAGGGCCTGTATTCACGTTTCTTCCTGGTACCGAAGAAGGACAAGAACGAGTTCAGGCCCATTCTGGATTTGCGACAAGCAAACAAATGGATTTGCAGGGAAAAGTTTTGCATGCTGTCTTTGCACCAGATCTATCCTCCGCTACAAAGGGGAGACTGGCTCTGCGCAATAGATCTGCAAGATGCGTACTTCCATGTGCCCATTGCACGGAAACACCGGAAGTTCCTGCGATTTCTAGTCTGCACCAATCACTATCAGTACACCATACTACCGTTTGGACTGATGTCTGCTCCCAGGACGTTTTCCAAATGCATGGCAGTGGTGGCAGCTCACCTAAGAAAGAACAAGGTGTTTGTCTACCCGTACCTGGACGACTGGTTGATCAAAGCCTTCACCTTCCAGGAAGCACAGTTGCACTTCAACAGGACGGCCGTCCTGTTGAACAGTCTGGGGTTGCACATAAATATGTCCTAGTCTGTCCCGATTCCTGTGCAGTGCCTGCCGTACTTGGGAGCCTCCATCAATACGCTGTCGGCAAGCGTGTCTACTTCGGAGGAGAGACGCTTATCCATCCTTCGGAAGGCTCAGGCTCTCATAGCTGCTCCATCTACAACAGTGAGGACGGTGTCTTCTCTACTGGGATCGATGGCCTCTTGTATCTTCCTCACTCCACACGCGCGCCTACACATGAGGCTGCTACAGGAATGTTTGGAGGATCAGTGGGACCAGAGGAAAGAGTGTTGGGATGACCGGATTCAGTTGTCTCTTCACGCCCAACAGTCCCGGAGATGGTGGTGCTCGGCTGAGAATCTCCTCGGTGGGATTCCTTTCCACAAGGACATCCCGACTCAGACTATCGTGACGGATGCGTCTCTCCTGGGCTGGGGAGCACATTCGACCATTTACAGATCCAGGGAACGTGGTCTCCGGCGAAGTCCACGTATCACATCAATTTCCTGGAACTCAGAGTGGTTCACTTGGCACTGAAGGCCTTTCATCCGTCCTTCCAGACCAACTCCTTGCTTGTACAGATGGACAATACGACCACGATGTATTACCTCAACAAGCAGGGGGGCTCAAGATCGTGCACACTGTCACAGGAAGCGCAGGCGATCTGGCACTGGCTGCTGGCCAGAGGACTGATGATAACGGCGACTCATCTGCCCGGTGTGCAGAATGTTCAGGCGGACGCCCTCAGCAGACTGCTTCAGGAAAACCACGAGTGGGTCATAAACGTCGAGGTGCTCGGCGACGTCTTCGCCATGTGGGGCACTCCAGACGTGGATCTGTTCGCCACCGCCGAAAACAGCAAATGCTGCGACTCTGCCTCGAGGTATTATCAGCCAGGGACTCTGGGGAACGCGTAATGGATCAGCTGGTCGAACAGATTTCTGTACGCTTTTCCTCCCTTTCCCCTGATTCCGGCGGTGCTCATCAAGCTGGCCCAGTCCCGGGCGCGGATTATCCTCATTGCTCTGTAATGGCCCAGGCAGTGGTGGTTCACAGACCTGCTTTACGGGTCGATCCTGCCTCATCGGCGGCTGCCGTGCCGCCGGACCTTCTCACGAAGTTGGGGGGGCAGATGGTGCTCCCCAACCTCTCGTCGTTGAGTTTGGCGGCATGGCTCCTGAGATTGTGCAATATGGACATTTTAAATCTTCCAGAGGATTGCATGGATATACTGAAGGAGGCTAAGAGGCAGTCTACTAGGACCTCTTATGCTTACAAATGGAAGAGATTCTGCACCTGGTGCATGTCTAAGAACTATGATCCAACGATCTGCAAGGAAGATGTCATCCTGCCATACCTTCTGCATCTAGCTCAGTCTGGACTTAATTTCCATTCCATTAAGGTTCATCTGGCTGCATTGACTGCGTATAGGAAATGCCCTTCGCAGACTTCCTTCTTCCAGATTCCTGTGATGAAGGGTCGAAGAAGGTGTTCCCTCCTGTTCGGCTTCCTTCGCCTGCATGGGAACTGAATGTGGTGCTGTCCAGGCTGATGAAGGAACCTTTTGAGCCTATTCACAAGGCTTCGCTGCATTACCTGTCTTGGAAGGCAGCGTTCCTCGTGGCCATTACATCGGCCCGCAGGGTGAGTGAGATACAGGCATTGTGTTGCCAAGAGCCTTATACTGTGTTTCATGCTGCTAAGGTTGTTATGCGTACTCACCCTAAGTTCCTTCCCAAGGTGATTTCTGATTTTCATGTTAATCAGACTATAACTTTACTGACTTTTTTCCAGAATCCTTCCACTCCAGCGGAAAGATCTCTTCATTCCCTGGATGTCAGAAGGGTGTTGAAATTCTATCTGGATAAAACCAAAGACATTCGTAGATCCGACCAATTGTTTGTCAAATATGGGTCGGTTAGGACTGGTCTGGCTACTTTGAAGCAATCTATCTCTAGGTGGATTGTGGCTTGTATCCATCTATGTTATCAGAAAGCGAATAAGACCTTATGGGGCAAGCCTAAGGCTCATTCCACCTGGGGCAAAGGTGCTACAACAGCTTTGCTTCGTAATGTTCCCATTGCAGAGATCTGCAGGGCTGCCACTTGGAAGTCGGTCCATACCTTTGCTAAGCATTACTGTCTGGACTCTGATGCCAGAGCAGATGCTCAGGTTGGGCAGGCTTCATTGAGAAATCTATTTGCACAGTAGTGGTGTTGCCTTTTTTCTCCACCGCCAGGTTGTTTTTTGGATGGGCTTGCCATTCTATTCACTAGATTATGACTATACACAGAGATCCCCTACTACAGAAGGAGTAGTTTCTTACCTGTAACTCCAGTTCTGTAGTAGGGGCATCTCTGTTATAGTCATAAGCGCCTGCCCTCCTCCCCGGTGTAGAAAAGGATGAAATGATGAATGCTACAGGTCTAGCTTAAAACACCTCCAAAAAGAACTGAAAGTGGAGGGAATTGCTGTGCATTCTGGGATACCAGGAGAGTTCTGGGAAGTTTCCTTAAAGGCACGGTATCCCTTTTTAAGCCACATAATGGCAGCCTAAGGGGCCTTGTCTGTCCTGTCCTTCCTCTCTATCATTCCAAGGATTTGGTGAAGGGGGCGAGTTTTCTCCATGGTGAAACTTGGCAGACTGGTTAAATGTGATATTGGTGGAATATCCTTTGCATTTCTAGTTGACGTACTGGACAGTGTAGCCTTGCATGTATAGGCTGCATTATTTGTCTTTAATGTTCTCTTAAGTGTCTATGCAGGACTGCAAAGACGACCGCTTAAGAGATTATTTTTGATTGCTCCGGGGTCCCCGCACATGAGCGGGACTATTCACTAGATTATGACTATAACAGAGATACCCCTACTACAGAACTGGAGTTACAGGTAAGAAACTACTCCTTATATCTTCTGAACCTGCTGCAGCTTCAAAAGATGGCATTCCATGTTGCTAGGTTTGGAGAGGCTGGCCACGAAAAAAGCCACAGGGTCTGAACCTGATACACAAGCGTCTATTAAAAATAAGATCCCAATGCAATCATCTCTGGGACTCCTATCTTTGTTTAAATCTGTTTATTGTATTTTCGTGGGACAGGAGGTAGTGGGGGAGGAGAAATGAAGCAGGGTCTTTGTTTGGCCGCTAGCGGGCCTCGGCCCAACCCGACCCCTGCCGGCGCAGTGGGCAGTTGGCCCCCGGGTCTCCCCCCAGCTCCTGTGGCCGGATCATGGTTGAAGCCTGCGGCCCCGGTGGAGAGGCGCGCCACCCACACAGGTCTCCTCAGTTTCCGTCTTCAGCCCGTTACCGGGCCTCCCCAGTGCGGTGCACCAGACCTTCACCACAACACCTTGCGCCAGGCACCGCACTCGTGGTGGATCCCGCTCAGGCTCCTTTCCACTGTGTCACCGACTGTCAGTGGAGCCTGGCAGAGAGGGAGTGCGCCGTTCAGGGCGAGTGGCAACTGTAAGGGGTGGCCGCCGCACTCCCACGCATTGTGCAGGTAATCGGTGCGTTTTTGCCTCTGCACAACTCCCTTGATGCACAGCAACGGCGTGGACTTGTCCGCTGGCAGAACAGAAGGAGCT
This sequence comes from Lissotriton helveticus, assembly GCF_964261635.1. NCBI lineage: Eukaryota > Metazoa > Chordata > Amphibia > Caudata > Salamandridae > Lissotriton > Lissotriton helveticus. The sequence goes on along the minus strand of NC_136057.1, from coordinate 1,407,567,203 downwards.
GCCTGCGTGCTTCTTGTGGATGTTGCCTCTTAGGGGGGGGGGGGGATTGAACAGGATAATCGGGGCATTTACAGCGGAGCTGCTCTAGTACACGAGTGCCATCTCAGCTGGCTGCCCCCCCCCCCATCTCTGGGACTCCTTTAGGGTTCTGCATTGCTAATGTTTTTATGTGAATGAATACTTGTGTGCATTTCTCATCTGATGCAGTAGAGTGTGTTTTCAATGCTTTGTTCAGGCTCATGCCTTTTGGCCTTGCTGGCTCCTTGGTGTTCAGGTTTTAGTTTCAATGTCCCTCACTTTTCATTCCTTTGTTTTGTTGCAGGTGAAAACCCCTTGGAGTTCTTGAGGGATCAGCCCCAGTTCCAGAACATGCGGCAAGTTTTACAGCAGAATCCAGCCCTTCTGCCAGCCCTCCTTCAGCAGCTGGGGCAGGAGAATCCACAGCTTCTACAGGTACGCACCGTGGTGTGAGCCAGCTTCTCTTTAAAATCAAAGCTGTTCTGAACAGTGGGCAAGGGTAACCATTGGTTCTGTAGTAGGGGATCTCTGTGTATAGTCATAATCTAGTGAATAGTCCCGCCCATGTGCGTGGACCCCGGAGCAATCAAAAATAATCTCTTAAGCTGTCTTCAGTGCAGACCTGCATAGACACTTCAGAGAAAATTAAAGACAATAATGCAGCCTATACCTACAAGGCTACACTGTCCAGTACTTCAACTAGAAATGCAAAGGATATTCCACCAACATCACATTTAACACAGTTTCACCCATAGAGAAACTTCCCCTTCACAAAATCCTTAGAATGATCGAGAGGAAGGGATAGCCAGACAAGCCCCCATAGGCTGCCATTATATGTCTGGAAAAGGGATACCGTGCCTTTAAGGAACTCTCCAGAGACCCTCGGTATCCCATGATGCACAGCAAACTCCTTTCACTTTCAGTTCTTTTTTCCGGCTCCTGCTAGCAGGATCCTGGAGCATTGAGCTCTCCCTTTTTGGGTGTTTTTCAGTTTTTTGGCACTTTTAAAGTGTTTGGAGTGTTTCACTCGACGTCTGACTGTTTCTTCTACCAGTTTCTGGATTTTTTGGTCAGTTTTGCCCACTCTTTTGTCGAATATGCCTGCCTTGTTCGACAAGTGCCCGGAGTGTGCCAGGAAGAAGGCAAAGTCAGACCCTCACATGGTGTGTATCCTCTGTCTCCCATGCTCTCATGTCCCTGAAGACTGTGAGATTTGCCAATCATTCTCCAGGAGGACCCTGAAGGACCGAGAAGATCCGGCTCCAAGGACTTGTGCTCAGGAGACCGCAAGATCAAGGTGGGTCTGGGCATGGAGGGACTTCGTCCTCTGCCCGTGCTTCGGCCTCTGGGGGGCTCCCCAGTCAAGACAAGGCCTGAAAACGGCACAGATCTCTGTCGAAGTTGATAGCCTTGACGTCGGCGTCAAGGGGGTTGACCACCAGCTGCTCCCCGTTGTCCCAGGGCTCTGGGTGGAAGCGATGTCGCCGTTCGACGTCGAGGGGACCTCGGATGAGGTCGACGTCGATGCCTCCTTCGACGTCGAGACCCCATCGACGCCGAGAGACACCGGCGTTCGCCGTCGAGGAGACACTGCCGTTCGTCGCCGACGTCGAGAGGCTCGACGTCGAGGGATGTATCGACGTAGAGACGTTCGACGTCGAAAAAGAGGTCGAAGTTCAGGGGACGTTCAAGGAGCAGGACTGTGTCCCATGACTCGGTAGTCACCCTGTCCTCTGCGTCCACGAGCCCACGGTCGCGGTGGCGCCGGCGCTCTTCTAAGAAGAGATCGACCTCTAGAACATCCTCATCAAGGCATGCACAGAGGAAGAAGGGAAGAGTGGTGCGGTCTGCGGACTCTGATTATTCTCAGACCTACTCGCCATCTAGGCCCAGGACGCCTACGCCTCCTCCGTTGCCTAAGGATCCTCCTCCTCCGTACCTAAGGATCCTACTCCTCATAATCCCACACCTCCTCCGCCACCTCCTCCTCCTCCTCCTCCTCCTCATCTTCCTCCTCCTCCTCCCCCACCACGCCTCCTCCACGATCTGTATCGTTGTCGCGCCTTCCATCGCCGCCTCAAGGCCTCCACATCCTAGGCTTCCGGTTCGGCTTCCGTGGCTTTCCCCTCCAATACGGCCAGTGGATCGCCCTAGGCCTAGGACATCAAGGTCACGGTCCAGGAGGAGACACCGGTCAAGGAGTGACAGTCGCTCTTTAACGCGGTCAAGACACCGTCACCGGAGGGACAGGTCCAGGTCCCGTCACACGGACTCTTCCAGTGCCCGCGACTACTCACCCACCTTATCGGATTCACCACGTACGAGGGTGTCACCGGTGGATGACATCGTGTCGTTCCAAGAGGTGTTGTTGAGAGGGGCGGCGAAGCTGGGAATTACGCCGATGGTCCCCACACCTTCTACGTCAGTGATTTTCGAGACCCTGCACAAGAAGCAGTTGTCTCGTCCCTTGTTGCCCTTGGTGCCAGGGCTGGAGGAGCGGCTATGGAGCTCTTCCTGACTCCGGCGTCAACGAAATCTGCTACTTCCCGACTGCAGAAAAAAATACAGAGCCCCAGACTCTGATCCGGCGTTCCTTAGATCGGACCCGGTGCCGGATTCAGTGATCGTCACGGCGGCTAGGAAGCAGCACGCTACTGCACCGTCCTCTACGGTGCCTCCGGACAAGGAGAGCCGTATGATGGATTCCGCGGGAAGGAGGGTGTGTGGTACGGCAGCAACGTCAATGAAAGCCGCTAGGGCCACGGCTCTCCTGGGTCAGTATGACTGGTCTTTATGGGACTCCTTACAACAGTTTCTGGAGCACCATCCTAGGGACAAGAGGGAGGATTTTCAGGAAATCATCAACGAGGGCATGATGGTATCCAACCAGGTGATCAGCTCGGCTGCAGATTCCCCTCTCCTGGCGGCTCACGATGCCACGGGATTAATCTTAGGCGCCATGCCTGGTTGCGCCTGACTTCGCTAAAACCGGAGGCGCAGCAGAGAGTCGCCAACCTGCCGATCTCTGGTGCTACGCTATTTGGAAAGCATGCGGATGAGGAGATGGCTTGCATGAAGGCTGAGGCTGAAACCCTGACGGCCGTCGTTTTAGAAAAGCCGCAAGAGAAGAAGACCATGCGACTGCTGTGTCGGCCGGACCTTCTCACGAATTTCGGGGGGGCAGATTGTGCACCCCAACTTCTCATCGTTGAGTTTGGTGGCATGGCTCCTGAGAGAGTGCAATATGGACACCTTAATCTGCCTGAGGATTGCATGAACATTCTCAAGGAGGCTAAGCGGCCTTCCACTAGGAAGTCTTATGCCTACAAGTGGAAGAGGTTTTGTATCTGTTGTACTTCCAAGAACTATGATCCGACAACCTGCAAGGAAGATGTTGTCCTTCCATATGTGCGTACAGGAAATGTCCTTCACAGGCTTCCAGGTCCCTGTGATTTAAGGATTTTTTGGAAGGATGAAGAAAGTGTTTCCTCCTGTTAGGAGTCCTTCGCCTTCCTGGGAGTTGAATGTGGTGCTGTCTAGATTGATGAAGAATCCTTTTGAACCCATTCATAAGGCTTCACTGCAGCACTTATCGTGGAAGGCGGCTTTTCTTGTGACCATTACATTGGCCCGAAGGGTGAGTGAGATTCAGGCATTATGTTGTCAAAAACCTTATACTGTTTTTCATGCTGCTAAGGTTGTGATGCGTACTCACCCGAAGTTCCTTCCTAAGGTGATCTCTGATTTTCATGTTAATCAGACTATAACTTTGCCTACTTTTTTCCAGAATCCTTCTACTCCAGCGGAAAGACCTCTTCATTCCCTGGATGTGAGAAGGGTATTGAAGTTCTATCTGGATAAGACCAAGGACATTCGTAGGTCAGACCAACTGTTTGTCAACTATGGGTCGGTCAGGACTGGTCTTGCTACCTCGAAACAGTCCATCTCTAGGTGGATTGTGTCATGTATCCAGTTCTGTTACCAGAAGGCTAATAAGACCTTAGGAGATAAGCCTAAGGCTCATTCCACCAGGGGCAAAGCGGCACAACGGCTTTGCTACGTAATGTTCCCATTGCAGAGATCTGCAGGGCTGCCACGTGGAAGCTGGTCCATACCTTTGCTAAGCATTACTGTCTGGACTCTGATGCCAGAGCAAATGCTCAGGTGGGGCAGGCTTCGTTAAGAAATCTGTTTGCACAGTAATGGTGTCGTCTTTTTCTCCATCGCCGGTTAGATTGTTGGGATGGGCTTGCCATTCTATTCACTAGATTATGACTATACACAGAGATCCCCAACTACAGAAGGAGTAGTTTCTTACCTGTAACTCCAGTTCTGTAGTAGGGGTATCTCTGTTATAGTCATAAGCGCCCGCCCTCCTCCCCGGTGGAGAAAATGGTACTGTAATGTATGCTACAGGCCTTGCTTTATACACCATCAAAAAGAACTGAAAGTAATAGATGTTTGCTGTGCATCATGGGATACCGAGGGTCTCTGGAGAGTTCCTTAAAGGCACAGTATCCCTTTTCCAGACATATAATAGCAGCCTATGGGGGCTTGTCTGACCATCCCTTCCTCTCTATCATTCTAATTATTTTCTGAAGGGGAAGTTTCTCTATGGGTGAAACTTAACAGACTGTGTTAATTGTGATGTTGGTGGAATATCCTTTGCATTTGTAGTTGAAGTATTGGACAGTGTAGCCTTGTAAGTATAGGCTGCATTATTGTCTTTAATTTTCTCTTAAGTGTCTATGCAGGTCTGCACTGAGGACATTTTAAGAGATTATTTTTTATTGCTCCGAGGTCCACGCACATGGGCGGGACTATTCACTAGATTATGACTATAACAGAGATACCCCTACTACAGAACTGGAGTTACAGGTTAGAAACTACTCCTTCAAAGGGAATGAACTTTCAGCCCATATAGACGAGTATATTTACCCCTGAAGTGAAAGTGACGCTTGGAAAATAAACAGTTTTCCTCGGTTATCCACAATGGGTACAACCCAGTTCCTGGAAAAAAAAACTATAAAGGGTACCCTTTTATAAAGAATACATGTACTAGTGGTTCAAAAAGCAAAAGAAATGTCAATTTGAAATAAATAGAAATCCTGCAAATGACAACCGTGGAGGTCACTTACGAACCAGTCTGAATTATTCTGCTGCCAGTTATTTATAATATACATAGAGTAGTCTTTGGCGCCTCCAAGAGGACTATATCTTCCTCAGCTCATGGTGCTAGGTGTATCAGTCCATCTCCCTCACATTCGAGTGGACGAGTGATTATATTAGTTCTCAAAATGTACAGTGAAGTGTTCTACATATTATCATATAGGGTATTGTATGCAGAAAGCAAAATTTTGTGTTTTACTTTCCAGTACAGCAGACTTTATTTCGCTGGAACTCCAACTGCATTTTATTTTACTTGCGCTCTTTAGTCAACGATTTCTTCACTGGATAAAAGAAAACAAAGGAGAGAGTCACAGAAAAAAGTATCTTCCAGCCTTATTAATCCCAAGTGACACCGGTTTTGATTTGCTCCATACATGAGTTTTTGTCGTTTTCTTAATTTAAAAATGGTCTTCCGACCCCTGTAGTCTCATGCAAACCATTTCTAAAATGTTTATGGTAGGCGCTCTACCGTTATCCTAGTCTTCTTGTCGTCCTCATGTGTGTATGCATGTGAACGATCAAAGGATTAGGTTCACTAAACCTTTCCCCCTGTAAAAGAGGGGGGGGGGTATAGCTACCTCTCCTCGTTTTGTTTTTAGGTCTCGCCTTTGCTGCGCGCATGTGCTGCTCTTGGAGATGACCTTTTGGAATTGGTCTGCCCTTTTCAAGCACTCGTGCTTGTGCTGGCATCCAACTGGCGGGTGCGAGCAGCGGCGCGCAGGGGCCATCTGTTTGCAATTTGCGTGGTCGCGCGCGCTTGTCTTTTCTTTTTAAGTAAATGGCATTGAATAATTCCCCATAGACATTACTTGGTCAAAGTGCACCTGGATCACTATTTATTTTGTATTCCCTCTACGCTCCACCCGTCTGCGCCTTAATCTGTTCTGTCAAGCAGTAAATGTGAAACTTAAAGTTCGGACTGTAACATCTCCGATCAGCCTTTCCGTTCGAGACACAAATACATTAAAAAAAAACACGGGTGCCCCTTTGCTCTTTAACTCGAACACAATATTTTTTAAACAACTTAAAAACTGGAGCATTCTCGTGGATGGGACACCGTCTGTGCCAGTGGTATAATTAGGCATTTCTAAGGCTCCTGCTTAATTGACAGCCTGACAAGTTAGAGGCAAGAAAAACAACCCCTCCCCCACCAAAGGAACAAACCCGTTTTGTTCTCAGTTGGGAGAAAGCCCACTCTGTCGGGAGAGGCCGCATGGTAAAGAACCGTGCAAGGCACTCGGGAGACTGCCCGAGCTGCTACCCAGGTGTCAAATTGTTATTTACATGTATAGTTTATGTACTTTTTTCAACAATATATTGCCAATTATCACAATAAAGAAGTTTTAGAGAAAACGGAACACACTTCCACTTTTCACTCACTACGCTACTTTCCGCATTATGGATCGCAATGGACTTGAAAAAGGTTTGGATCAAGAAACCACCGTCCAATTTAGCATATACATAACAGAATAGGAGGAGGAGCGGTTACTTGAGACCCGATTCACGTGAACACTCCTAGCCGTCCTGATACGTACGTAGTCTTGTGCCTACAGATTACAGACGCTTACTTAACCCTATTTGCAAAGTTTCCCACTGTTTCCATCAAAATGCAAGCTTTCAGGTGATTTCCATGCATATGCTCCCCTGAACCCTATTCCTTCAGATAGTCTGCCGTCGTAGGATTAGGGAAAGGCCATTGAACACATAAACATTTACCCTTTCCTTCAACTAAAAAAACAATTCTATACACCGATTTTAAAAAAGCATTGGCAAAGCCAATCACTGGCTTTTACACTAAAAATGTGGCCCTATGCTTCAGTATAACTTGCGCGCACCCACAAGGACCGTAAACACAGCATAGGTATATACTTGCATACATGCGTATACAAGTACACATGAGATATATACTGTTCACCTGGCCCCTTCTGCAGGGTTAGCCACAAACTTTGTGCGTTCCTCAGCCACTTTTTCTGACCCTTTTTGTTGGCTTTAGGATTCTGGGCAATTTACCACTGCTTATCGGTGCTAAATTGCATGTGCTCCCTCCCCTTGCAAGGTACGATTGGTTTACACTGTATACACTGGTCTGGTATATTTGACTTACTTGTAAGTCCCTTGTAAATTATGTATCCCATACACCCAGGGCCTGCAGTACTGCTTGTGCCACCCACAGACCTAGCCTTTCAAACTGGTTTCAGGCCTGCCACCTCAGGTCCTGTGTGCAGTCTACTGCCACTCTGAATTGGCATTTAAAACTACTAGCCAAGCCTTTACTTCACTTTTATCACACATTGTACATCCCTAAGGTAGGCCCTAAGTAGCTGTATAGACAGGGTGCTGTGTAAGTAAAAGGGAGGACATGTGCTTTTCTTTATGCATGACATGTCCTGGTTGTGACAAACAGCCTATTTCGTTTTTCACTGCTGTGAGGCCTACTACTCTCATAGGCTGGCATTTGGAATTTCCTTATATACTTTTAAGTGGAAATTCCTGATCAGAAAGGAGTGGCGTTGCCATGTTTGGTACACTGGTGGTGGCCGCGCCTTTGGCTTATTTGCGGCGCCAAATGCGGCACATGTTTTTTTTTCCTATTTCTATCTTTGTTTTTTTTGTTAACAACCGCCCCACGCCGAGCTCTCATGTTAATGGCGGGGGCACCCCTTTCGTTAAACGATCCACATCGAAAGAAAGGTGTGCAGCCGCTATTAAAGTGAAACCGCGACATGGGGCACTTTTACAAAAAAAGCATTTATGCAATAGGGCTCGCATTTACAAGAGTTTAAGCTATTGGCATTGTAAATGACAATGCCTTTTGTTTATCTGTTATAGAAACACCACATAAATAAAAGGCATTGTCATTTAGAAAGCCAATAGCTCAAACTCTCGTAAATGCGAGACCTATTGCATTGCAAATGCTTGTTTAAACCAGTGAATGAGAGACCAGAATAAGGTCAAGGGTCAGTTTTGACTGAGGTGACCATCCTATGTTTTTCTGAAGCCTGGCGTCTCTTTGGGCAGGTTTGACAGTGCTACTGTGGGCCCACTGGTTTGGGGTATTTTATTGAGCTGCTACAATTCAGCTGCATTCGTACATCTAGGCATATGAAGGTGAAAATTCCTTTATAAGGGAGACCTGCCATGAGCCCGGGGTTGAGTTGTTTCTAGGCAGACCAGTCCTGTTTGTCGTTGCTAATTTCTGTCTTGCTGATTGCAGTTTGTCTTTTTCTCTCTTTGCAGCAAATCAGCCAGCACCAGGAGCAGTTCATTCAGATGCTGAATGAGCCTGTAGGAGAATTGGCTGATGTGTCTGATGTTGAAGGAGAACTGGGGGCAATTGGCGAGGAATCTTCCCAGATGAACTACATTCAAGTCACACCACAAGAGAAAGAAGCAATAGAGAGGGTAAGAAGTTGGTGTGCTTGACATCTGCTTTAAATGGTGTACAGTTTGCTGCTATTCCGCCTCTTTTGCTTCAGCAGTGTCTCTTTGGTAGTAATGTATTCCTGCCCAATGGTGTTAAACAATCCTTTCTTTTTATGGTGATTGTGGGTCCATTTAGATTTTAGATGAGCAGGCTGGATGGAGCGGAAGGGTTATGGTAGTCTTCCCGAACCCTCATTCCAGGCCCTTCACAAAAATATTTGCTACAGATCTCTACCATCTAGTGCAGTTGGGTCCATAGACCCTGGGGTATGCAATGCCAACTCAAAGGGCCCTTATCTATTTAGTAAATTAATTTTAGCTGATTAATTATAATGTACCGATCACTTAATTTTGTATCCTTCAATTTCGAATTGTTTTGAAATTGTTAGTTTTCAATTTTAGTGTGTGTGTGTGTGTGTGTGTATATGTGTATATGTGTATGTATATGTGTATATATATATATATATATATATATATATATATATATATATATATATATATGGTATGTTATGTTAATAACACTTCTATAGCGCACAGCTCCCCCAGCCAAGGGGCATCCCGGCGCTTCAGAGAGAGTACCCAAACACAACACAGCAGTACAAGGGCAGAAGCGCACAGATCAGAGTACTAAAATGTATGAGGGAACAGATGCGTCTTAATAGCCCTCCTAAACTTCAGAAGCTCATCCATTTCACGAATGTGGGACGGGAGAGAATTCCACAAGTTTGCAGCCCAAACCCTGAAGGACCGACCTCCAGCCCTGCACAGCCTGAACCGTGGGACCACCACCAAGTTTTGACCCAAAGATCTCAAGGAACGCAAGGGCACGTAAGGCACCAAAAGATTATCAAGGATCTGGGGAGAGGCCAACTTGAGGATCTTGAAGGAAAGGCACAGGGTCTTAAAGTGGATCCTCTGTGCCATAGGCAGCCAGTGCAGAGAACGGATGATACTTTCAGCAGAGCAGAACCTCGGTAATGCATTATTTGACACTGAAGGTGTTAAAACATGAAGGAGTTTCAAATTGAAACCTAAAGATTAACTTTGTATCTTAAGCGTGACGTGTGCAAGCAGCACCAGTACAGCCACATAGTGCAATATTGAGATTTGGTGGCCACAAACATAGCACTGTCATGTACCAGCAAAAAGAGAGCATACATGGGGAGGGGATGTGGTCTAATGGCTAGAGCTGCCTACTTTGGAGCTGGGCAACCAAGGTTCGAGCCTCTGGGTCGACTCCACATCCGGCGATTCTGTGCAAATCACTTAATCTCCCCGTGCCTACCCAAAAAAATGTTTTAACAAGCATTGGCATAGCCAATAAACTTTGGGACCTTAGAAGTATTTAATTATGCAGCACAATAGCCTTGGTGCAACATCAACAGTTGCACGGCTAAACACATAAGGTCCCAAAGGCGAGACCTATTGGCTATGCCAATGCCTGTTTAAGTAACTTAACACTGCCGAAAAGCTCGGGCTCACACCGTGCCCAGCCACAGCCAGCCCTCTGAAAATATACAAAACAGGGAGGAAATGCAGAAAACGCGCAAATGCATTGGGTATTTCACGGAAACTTTAAGATTTCCAGCCTCCAGTCGTATTTAGCTCTCTTGTGCCCTGTCTCTCTTCTACAGGTGTTTAAAAGGGGCCGTGAAAGGGGCGCGAAACAGGCTTCTTTGCCAAAAGGGTGAGAAATTCTTGCATTAAAAAAAAGTCGAAAAGGTGCTAGCCCGGCCTGGGGGCGGGAATGCCCGGGTAGGCGCACGGCAGTCAGGAAGGGCCTGGATCACTTCAGTTTGGCATTAACGCCATGCGTGCGGCGCATTTTCCCGCTGTGCGCTGACTTTTTGAAAAACCCTCGGTTCATGACGAGCTGAGCTTGTCATGAGCGTCGAAGGGGTGAACATGTTCGCGAATTACACATGCCACAAATTCCACGCGAGACAAGGAGTCAGTGAGCACTCACATGACCACTCGCGGATCTTACATTTCAGACCCCTCATGAGGATAATGTATGTGAGAAGCTTTCGGGAAGACTTCTACTGTGGGCATCTTGGTGCATCTCTGTGCACCCGAGGCGCATGTCACGAGGCGTGCAGTGAAGCACACAAGTGAACACTTCTCACCGGGTGGCGATCTCCGGCACCAGTATGCCCACTGTTAACAGCATGATTTAAGCACTTGCCGCCTGGAGCCGCGCATCTCCCTTCCAGCTGAGTTGATCACTGTACGGTGCCTACCTGGTCCCACAAAACGCTTACCTACAGTTATGAGAACCTCACTTGGCACCAGATAATGAAGTGCGCATTTATCAAAGTAAACTGTACATTTGGCACCATGAGGCAGGCATAGTAGCGCTACAAAAAACAAGAAAAATACAAAAAACAGACGCGGCAATGGAAACATGGATGGGGTCGGAGCGGCAGAAAGAGAAAGGGCAGAAAGGGAAGATAGACAAAATGCATGCGGGCTTCAATGTCAATGTATGTCTGTCAGCTTTGGGGAGTCGGCCAGATAACATTCTGCAGGGACGCCCCAACAGTTTGTGTTACCCCACCAAGCGCAAAGAGAAAATGAAAGGAAAGAAAAAGATAAGATGAGAGAGGAACGGGCAGAAGAAAGACAGATGCGCGAGAGGAGTGGAAGAGGAAGAAAGAGAAAGGCGAGTAAGATATCGAGGAGGAAAATACAAAACACCAAGATGGAAGCAAAAGGGACAAGAAAAATACTAAAAACAGATGTGGCAACAGAAACCAGGATGGGGTCAGAGCGGCAGGAGGAGAGAGGGCAGAAACGGAAGATAGACAAAATGCACGCGATGGAATGGAATGGGGGCGAGAGAGGCAGGAACGGAGCAGGCATGTGTGGGCGGTGGTGCCTGCATGCGCTTGCAGTCTGCTCTTTTTGGAAGCACATACTCGTGCTTGTGGCGCGCCCCTGCTCGCTACCGCCCGGTGGATGCCGCCACAAGCACGAGTGTGCTTCCAAAAAGAGCAGACCAACTGCCAAAGGTCCTCCTATGCAGTGCATGCACGCTGCATAGATGAGACCTAAAAATGAATGCGTCCTTGTGTAACGTAACCGGTGCTCATATAAAGCGCTCCAGTACCTTCGAGTCGAGTTTGCACTGTATAACATCTGCAAAAAAACATTAACCTAAAAAGTGAAAACAAGCATTGCCAAATCCAATAGGTCCTGCCTTTGCAAGAGCTTTGCCAATATGTTTTAGCCATGTTGTACACCAGTGTGGTTACTGTTCAGCCTGGCTGAAAGTTTGTGATGCAGAGTTGAGTGGTGTGGAGTGAACTGGAGTATCGTGGCATGGAGTGTTGAGTGATATAGAGTAGAATGGAGTGGCGTAGATGGCGTCATTTTTAGTAGAGTGGAGTAGTGTAGGAGTGTGGAAAGGCAAAGTGGGGACTTGAGTGTTGTGGTTTTAAGTGGAGTAGGGTGGAGTTAAGTGGCATAGAGCAAGTTACATAGTGTTGTACAGTGGAGTATTGTTGAGTGTAAAGTGGAGTAGGGGACCTAGAGTGAAGTGGCGTAAAATGCAGTGGTGCATTGCGTAGAGTACATTGGTTTTGAGTAAAGTTGTGTAGAGTGCAGTGACGTAGAGAAATGTGGAGTGCAGTGAGATACAGTAGGTGGTTTGAGTAGAGTGAAGTGGCGTGGAGTGGTGCAGGGCAGAGTTCTGTTGAGTACAGTGGTGCAGAATAGATTAGAATGGTGTATAGTGTATTGGCGTAGTGGCATAGATTTGAATAGTACAGAGTAGTGTGTTGTGGCAGAGTGCAGCCTTGCTTAGTGTCGCAGAGTGCAGAAGAACAGAGAACAAACAGTGGCATAGAGTACAGTGGTGCAGATTGGACAAGAGTAGCGTAGAGTGTAGTGACAGCGCAACGGTGTAGGGTGGTGTAGAGTATAGTGGCACAGAGTGCAATGGTGCAGAGTAGATGGCATAGAGTGCAGTGGGGTAGAGTGCATGGGTTTTGAGTAAAGTGACGTAGAGGGCAGTGGTGTAGCTTAGAGTGGTGCAGAGTAGGGCGGCGGAGAGTGGTGCAGAGTAGAGCGGCGGAGAGTGGTGCAGAGTAGAGCGGCGGAGAGTGGTGCAGAGTAGAGCGGCGGAGAGTGGTGCAGAGTAGAGCGGCGGAGAGTGGTGCAGAGTAGAGCGGCGGAGAGTGGTGCAGAGTAGAGCGGCGGAGAGTGGTGCAGAGTAGAGCGGCGGAGAGTGGTGCAGAGTAGAGCGGCGGAGAGTGGTGCAGAGTAGAGAGGCGGAGAGTGGTGCAGAGTAGAGAGGCGGAGAGTGGTGCAGAGTAGAGCGGCGGAGAGTGGTGCAGAGTAGAGCGGCGGAGAGTGGTGCAGAGTAGAGCGGCGGAGAGTGGTGCAGAGTAGAGCGGCGGAGAGTGGTACAGAGTAGAGCGGCGGAGAGTGGTGTAGAGTGGCATAGAGTACAGTGATGCAGAGTAGTTGATGTAGAGTGCAGTGGTTTAGAGTAGAGTGGCATAATGCTCAGTGGCTTGGAGTGGAGGGGCTCAGAGTGGCGTAGAGTGCAGCGGTGTAGAGGACATTGTTTCAGAGTAGAATGAAGTGGAGTGGTCTAGGGTAGAGTGCAGTGACCTGGATTAGTGGTGTAAAGTAGTGCACAGCAGTAGATTGTTTCATAATGGAGTGGCGTGTAGTGATGCAAGGTAGAGTACATTGGCGTAGAGTGCATTGTTGCAGTGTAGAGTTGCTGTAGTGGTGCAGAATAGACTGAAGTGATGTAGAGTGCAGCGGTGCATATTACAGTGGGGTAGAGTGCACTGTCAGAGTGGAGCAGTAAGTGCAGATTAAAGTGGCAGAGAGTGCAGTCCTGCAGAATAGAGTATGGTAGCCTGCAGTGGTATGGTGTAGAGTGCCGTGTCGTAGTGTAGAGTATTGGTTTTGACTAAAGTGGTGTAGTGCTTTGGCATGCAATGCAGTGCAGTAGAGTACAGTGTGGTGTAGTGAAGTGGCATAGAGTGGAAAGGTATTAAGTGACATAGCGTACAGTGACGTAGAGTAGTTTGTTTAAGAGTAGATTGCATTGGTGTAGTGGTGCAGAGTGCAGTGGTAGAGTTCAGTAGTGGAGAGTTCAATGTTGTAGTGCGGTATAGAGTGAAGTGGTGCAGGGTAGAGTGCATTAGCATAGAGAGTAGTGTTGCAGAGTAGACTGTCGTAGAGTGAAGTGGTGTATAGTAGAGTGCATCAGCGTAGAGTGGTGTAGAGGCCAGTGATGTAGGATACAGGGGTGCGGAGTAGAATAAAGTGGCTTGGAGTACAATGGTGTAGAGTGCAGTGGCGTAAAGTGTTTGAGTATAATAGCATAGAGTGTTGCAGAGTATATTGGCACAGAGTGCAGTGGTGTAGAGTAGTTGGCGTAGAGTGCATTGGTTTTGAGTAGAGTAGAGTACAGTGGTGCAGAGCCTAGGTGCATAGAGTAGATTGTTTTAGAGTGGAGTGGTGCACGGTAAAGTACAGTGGCTTAGAGTGGATTGGCAAAGAGTGGCGTAGTACAGAGTAAAGTGCACTGGCGAAGAGTGCAGTTTTGCGAGTGGCGTGAGTTGCTAAGCTTAGCATGGTGTATAAGAGTAGTGTGGGGTAGAGTGCATTGGTATAGTGTAGAGTGGTGTTGAGGTGTTGTGGTGCACAGTAGAAAAAAGCATGCAGTGTGGAGTGGCGTTGTGTGGAGGGTTGTATGACATAATGAATGCCTTTACATGCATTTGTTTACAACTCATGCCTTGTATCACTCATATGCCTTGTATCACTCATATGCCTTGTATCACTCATATGCCTTGTATCAGTCATATGCCTTGTATCACTCATATGCCTTGTGTCACTCATATGCCTTGTGTCACTCATATGCCTTGTGTCACTCATATGCCTTGTCACTCATATGCCTTGTGTCACTCATATGCCCTGTGTCACTCATATGCCCTGTATCACTCATATGCCCTGTATCACTCATATGCCCTGTATCACTCATATGCCCTGTATCACTCATATGCCTTGTATCACGCATGTGCCTTGCCTTGTATCACGCATGTGCCTTTTACCACGCATACAAGTATAAATAACGTGTTTTTATTTGTGTGTGTGTGTATGTATATATAACTATATATATATTCTCCAATCCTCATGGCTGGGACCCTTGCAACAGCAGTGTGCGTTGGGGTGAGGAGCCCTTAACATAAAACTACAGCAGCTTTTGGAAACGCACTCCGGTGCAATAATAAATCTGATGCAATCTTCGTAAATTTAAAGCAGGTTTAATCCATTGCCGACCTGTAGAAAATCAAACCCAACACGTTTTGGCATCTGACAAGCCTTGGTCACGGGTGATATATATTTCTAGCCCCCCCCCCCCCTTTTTTTTTATATTTCCCTTACCATACTTTCCTAAAAATACCCATGCCACCTGATACCTCTTCCCTAATAAAAACACCTTTACCACCCAATACCCAACACAAATCCTAAAAAAATATCCTCACTACCTAATTCCCTTACCCTCCATAAAACTATCCTTACAACACTTAAGCCTTAAGTGTGTGTTCTCTTTTTCTCGCTCTCTCTTTCTCCCCACCCCTCCCCTTATACATACATGGTAAAGGCATTGGTAGTCAAAAATTGCCTGGTAAAGGCACTGCGTGCTAATTCCTGTGTTAAAATGGCTGTTTCCCAGTGTGGCGTAGAGTGGAATATGAATGGGGTGGTATCTCACTGTCATTACAGACGTCACACCTTCAATTGAAATCAACATTACATTACATTTATACAGACACTGTTTTACTGATAAAAGTATACAGCTCACACATGAAGATGTGTGGAAATATCATCACTTAGTGTATTGATGTGTTTTGTTTGTTTTAAAATGTGTTTCCATCTAACTTAAGAAGTACCAAAAATCTGCTTCATTTGGGCCTTTCTAATTCTGAAATATTGGGGCAATCATAAACGGGCATTTAAACTTTGTTGTGTACTATAAAAATAAATAACATACAGCCTTCCTCAAATACTCCTTTGGAGATAGCATGATTGTTACATAAATCCTCTCACTTTGAAGTCTGAGAAAGAAAAGTAAAGACCAAGCTCCCTGGCACATGGTATATTATTAGACCTCCGATTTTGAATGCACAGCAAATGTGACAATATAAGAACAAGATTTAAAGGCCTGTTTACAGAAATCCAGACTGGTTGAAGAATACAGAAAACAGGGTTTGGCCACCGGATGGCATTGAGTTCAAGCTGGACAGCCTAAAACAAATAGAGCCAGCAAATAGCCAGAAAACGTGACCACAAAGCCAGTGGTAAGAAATGGGCTGAATGCATTCCCAGGGAAGATTTCCAAATGTTATGTTATGTTAAAATAAACTTCTTGGGCGCTCATACACCCGTAGGTTTCTTGGCGCTGACTGGTAAAACAGGGCACAAAACACAGTTACTCTAAGCGTACGCCTCTTTAAAAAGCCAAGTTTTGAGAGATTGTCTGAAAGTCAGAAGGTCCTGACATTGTCTTAAGACAAGTGGTAGGGAGTTCCAAAAGGTGGCCGCCAAAAGATGGAAGCAACTACCTCCTTGGCGTTTCTTCTTAAACAGACGGACAGTTGCCAAGCCCTTATGCGCAGATCTTAAGTTGCGCGAGGGGGCATAGTTAGATACCAGGTTTCTGATGAATCTGGGGCCTTTGTCATGTAGGGCTTTAAAAGTAATGCAACCTGTTTTAAAGGTGATCCTTTAGGCCACCGGTAGCCAGTGAAATTTTTCCAGACCTGACCTGATAGATTGCTGTCTGGGTAGATTCCAGATAAGTCTGGCTGCCTGATTCTGGACGAACTGAAGTCGCTTGAGCAAACCTGCTGGGAGCCCTAAGTACAGGCTGTTCGAAAAATCTAGGCGAGAAAGGACCAGGGCGATGACTACTTGAATAAGTGCGGAGTGTGTCAAGAGGTGTGCAATTTTTTTTAATCTTTCTGAGCTGGAAGAAGCTGGCAGATACTACAGCACCTACCTGCGCCTTGAGTGAGAGGTCTGCACTGGGCTTGATCCCTAAGCTTTTGACTGATGTGGTTTTAGTGGGGGGGGGTGGGGGTACCCATGTCAGATGGCCAAAAGTGGGGGCCCCAGCTCAGTTCACTTTTCCCGGGCAAGATCAGTTCTGTCTTGCCCGGGTTCAGTTTAAGGTGATTGAGGTTCATCCATCCCTGTCTGTATGTGTGTCATAGTGACTTGGAACTTGGTCACTGAGTCTGTGGTGTTTAAAGGAAATATTAGCTGAAGGTCGTCCGCGTAGTTAAATATGGTGACATTGTAGTTTTTTAGGGAATATAGTAGTGGACGTAGATAGAGGTTAAACAGTAGAGGTGATAGTGACGAACCCTGGGGAACCCCGCAGATGGAAGGGGTTCCCGAGGTTATGAAAGTCCCTAGTCTTACTGCTTGTGTACGGTCTGTGCTAAAGGAGGCTATCCATTTCAGAGCGGCGCCCCTGAGGCCGGCCTGCTCGACAAATGGTTCCAAGATGATGATAGCAAACGAGACAGCTGTGTTGCCTGGTAGGCTTTGACCTAATGACAAAGGGATGTGACAGAGCAGTGATACTCAAAGTACGGCAAGGGCTGCATGCTTTTGACCTTTGCCTACGGCTCCAGTTGAACGGCAGCACTAGGCTGCTGTTTACTTAACAAGGCACTAACGTTGATACCAATATTAAATAAAGGGAAAACCTTTATGTTCGAGGCATGTGGGCTGCTAAATTCATATCTAGTGCATAGATCGCCGCCTAGTGTTGGGTCCGGATGATTGCACATTGTTGTCCTGGAAGAGTCTTCTGTTGAGCCCTGCTCAGCCCGCCCAAGCACTGCAGGAGCGAAGCATGCACCAGTCCCCTTCCCGTATCCACCAAAAACCCACTGATTACAGTACACAGTGAGCCCTCCAGTGAACACGAAAAGAGGGTGGTTTGATACGAGACACCAAGTCTCCCACCCTGTAGTATAGCAGGACACGGCTCCCTCCTTCACGCCTCCGCACCTGTGGTAAAAGGGAGTGAATGCCTCTCAATATACAATCCGCAATACAGCCTATTCATGCATGACCATGATCCACCAAAACACCAAACAACACATGCCCCCTCCTTCTCCTTACCAGTGGCGAGTGCAGGCTTAGCTTCGTGTAGGGACTGGGTTCTCACAAAAATAGTGCTTCAAGGAGTAGTAAACCCAGTCAGGGGCAACAAAACACAAGGTGTCCTGCAAGCACTAATGGTGCATAAACTAGCACCGTGCAAAAAAAGGGGAAAAAGAAAGCTGGGGATAGTCCACGTGATACCAGCTACAAAAAACCCCTTGTGACAAAATATATATCTTGGAAGGGATAAAAGTAAGAAATGGTATAAACAACTCTTCCTTCTTAAGCTCTGGCGTCTTGTGTACTCGAAAAACAGCGGAATGACCCAAAACGTCACTTCCGTGTACACAACGATGTGGACAGACGCCTAAGCCTAAGCGTCTGTCTGCGCGTCTGGTGATGAAAGAGCAGCGCGTCAACACCGCCGGTAAGACCAGAATGAGAACGGGGGCCCCCGCTCTCCTTAGCGCACACAAATAATGTATGCCGGAACAAAAAGGGATGGAAGGGCAAGGCTGAGAAGGGCAAGGCTCGAAAAATAGGAGCAGGGAAGAAAAAACGGGGAGAGGAGCAGGGAGGAGGGGACTAACTCGCTAACTAAGAAGAAGGGAGGTAGAAATCAGGAACAAGGGATAACGGGGATAAACAAGGATAAAAAACGGACTGAAATCCCCCACGAGCCCGTGGGAGACAAAAAAGGAGCAAAAAAGCAACAGAACTCCTATACAATGCAGGGACCAAAAAGCTAGATACCAAGGCCACAACGTTGGCGATATCAAGCAACGAACAAGGAGGAAGGACAAGAATATATACCTCAGCCCCTGGTCATGTGATGATGGCCCATGGTCACAGAAACAGGACTGACTGCGATTCCCTAACAGTACCCTCCCCCTACAACCCTCCCCACGGGACGGGGCTTCAAGGGGTGCTGTCTATGGAACATTCGGACCAATCGAGGGGCATGAACACCTCCAGCTGGCTCCCATGTCCTATCTTCCTGTTTATATCCCTTCCAGTCAATCAAGTAAAAAAGACGGCCCTTAACCCGCTTGGAGTCACAGATAGCATTCACCTCAAATTCCTCCTGACCATTGATAGTTAAAGGAGGCGGTGGGGGCAGCTCCTGTGCAGAAGGCGTATATGGTTTCAATAGTGAGGCATGGAACACTGGATGGACCCCATAGTCCTGTGGTAACTCCAGCTTCATTGCAACCGGGTTAATGACCTGGATTATTGGAAAGGGGCCTACGTACCTAGGCTGCAATTTACGGGACCCTTGTAACCTCAGATTACGAGATGCCAACCACACCAATTCGCCCACCTGATATGGGGGCGCTGGGACCCTATGTTTATCCGCTTGTGCCTTCATAGCAACCTTGGCCTCCACCAGACTTTCCCGGGCCAAACCCCAGATATCACTCAATTGCTTACAAATCCCGTCTATAGCTGGCATGCGTCCCGTGGGTTGAATGGCCACGGCCCGAGGGTGGTACCCAAGTGAACAATAGAACGGGGTCATGCCCAAAGCCGAGTGCAAGCTGTTATTGTATGCAAACTCAGCGATGGGCAGAGCTGTCACCCAATCACATGATAAAGAGGTGATTAAACATCTCAGATACTGTTCCATTGTCTGGTTAGTTCGCTCGGTCTGTCCATCAGACTGAGGATGGTATGCCGATGACAAACGTATTTCTGTCTTCAGAACCAGACATAGTTCGGACCAGAAATGAGATATGAATTGTGCCCCCCGGTCTGATATAATCACCTCTGGCAACCCATGTAAACGTACTACAGATGTCATAAAAACCATTGACATTTCTTTCGCCGTTGGGATTTTGCTAAGTGGTATGAAATGTGCCATTTTGGTGAATAAATCCACCACCACCAATATGGCTGTATATCCCGAGACCAATGGTAATTCCGTTACGAAATCCATACTTATGGTATGCCAAGGGGATGGCGGTACTTCCAAAGGGCACAAAAGCCCAAAGGGCTTACAGTGCGATGGCTTATTAATGGCACATACAGGGCAAGATTTCACATATCCCTGGATGTCTTTGATCATGGAGTCCCACCAAAACCACCGCTCACATAGCTCTCTCGTCTTTCTCATTCCAGGATGAGCCACCAGTGCAGACGAATGGCACCACTCCAAAACCTCGTCCTTAAGGGAAGGAGGGATTACCAGTCTGTCCCCATGATATAACAGCCCCTCCTTCTCTCTTACCTCGGGCACAGACAGCAAAGAGCTTAGATCAAGAAGCTTCAATCGCTCCCTTACCAGACTAGGAAATACATCCATCTCTGTTGCCCCTACGATCCGTGTACCCTCTATCATGGCTCTATTCTCTGGCACAGGTTCTTCCCCTTTAGGTTCGTTATGTATCCGAGAAAGAGCATCGGACTTCACCTGCTGGGCCGCTGGCCTATAGGTGATGACGAAATCATATTCATTAAAGAATAGTACCCACCGCATCTGGCGAGGTGTCAATGCCCTAGCGGAACGAAAGAATTCGAGGTTTTTATGATCCGTATAGATGGTGATTACGTGTCTGGCGCCCCACAAATAGTGTCGCCATTCCTCGAAAGCCAATTTGACGGCTAGCAATTCGCGTTCGGCCACTGTATAATTCCTTTCAGCCGGCAACAAGGTTTTTGAAAAGAACGCTATTGGGTGCATATGACCGGTAGATTAATCGCGCTGGGATAACACCCCACCCACTGCACACATAGATGCATCGGTCTCTACGAAGAACGGCAGGGCAGGATCAGGATGTACTAACACGGGGGCTGATGTAAAATGCTCCAATAATGAGCGAAAAGCAGTCTGCGTCTCATTGGTCCACTCAAAAGGAACACCCTTTCGTAACAGGCGAGTCATCGGTGACACCACCTCAGAGAAATGCGAAATGAAACGCCGATAGAAGTTGGCGAAACCCAGGAGTACCTGGATTTGTTTCACGGAGGTAGGCACAGGCCAGGTCACAATGGCCTTTATCTTCCCTGGATCCATTCGTATTCCCTGAGCTGAAATGATGAACCCAAGAAACTCTACCTCTTGAGTGTCAAACTGGCACTTCTCTAGTTTGGCATATAGGCGGTGCTCCCGAAGGGTCCGTAACACCTGAAGAACATGTTCTGAATGCTCTGCCCTTATCTCTGAGAACACCAGTATATCATCCAAATAGACAATAACCGTGCGATCCAGGTATTCACTGAGCACCTCGTTAATGAAAAACTGGAATGCCGCCGGCGCATTACACAGGCCGAACGGCATTACAGTGTATTCATAAAGACCATACTTGGTCCTAAAAGCCGTCTTCCACTCATCTCCGGGTCTCATTCTTATTAAATGGTAGGCTCCCCGCAAGTCCAACTTTGTGAACACGGTAGCCTTGCGGAGCTGATCTAATAACACGGAGATGAGCGGAAGAGGGTACCTGTTCTTCACTGTGGCAGCATTCAAAATCCTGTAATCCACACACGCCCTGAGGGTCCCCTCCTTCTTAGGGATGAAAAATATAGCCGATGACACAGGGGAGGAGGATGGACGAATAAACCCAAGTCTCAACATCTCATCGATGTACTCCTTCAAGTGAACTTCCTCAGGTTCTGACAACGCATACACCCGGCTACAAGGCAATGAAACCCCCGGTACCAGATCGATCTTACAATCATAAGCCCTGTTCGGGGGAAGATCCTGAGCATTTGTTTTATCAAAAACGTCCTTGAACTCCAAATACTGTGGAGGGACAGATCCCACATCCATCACAGCGCAAACCAAGGGGTCAATCTGTGCCCCTGCCACGGTATAACAATGCTTCAAACAGTGTGCTGAATCTAGCGTTACCAACCTCCGCACCCAATCAATCCTGGGATTATGCTTCTGCAGCCATGGTACCCCCAACACTAAACCAAAAGAAGGGGCATCGATTAAGTCGAAAACCACCATCTCCGAATGCCCGTTCTCACATGATAAACCCAAAGGTGCAGTCCGACGGGTGATACACCCCGATGTCAGCTCGGTACCGTCAATAGCCCTTACAGGCTCAGGTCGTTCTTTCAACTGCCAAGGAACCCCCAGTTTCTCTGCCATAGTGATGTCCATAAAATTGCCAGTGGCACCTGAATCCAACAGCACCGACACAGAAACACATTCCTGAGTCCGTAACAGTAACTGAGCATTAATGACAAAATGTCTAGGTGCTTGGTCTACGGATCCGACCACCTCATACTGTTGACCACCACATTCACCTGTCCTATGGTCTATCTGAACACAAGCCACCTTCTTGCCAAATCCCACACCAGAAGGTTTCACCGGACATTCCCTGGCGAAATGCCCCCCTTGTCCACAATATAAGCACAGATTATTCTCTCTCCGTCTCTTCTTCTCCTCTGGTGCCAAAGGACCCCGTACCCCACCCAATTCCATGGGCTCAGGGGCCACCTTGTTGTCCCCTGTACTTTTCACCTCCATCTTTGCATGACTACCTCTAATCGCCTGGAACCTGCTACGCTCGCCCCGCCTCTCAGAGACCCTATGGTTCAATTTAACCACCAGATCTATAAATGCCGAACAGTCCTCCGGTGGATCTACCACTTGTGACACAATGTCCTTTAGCTCTTCGCAGAGACCCTGGTAGAATATTGATGTTCTCTTTTCAGCGGGCCAATGGGTCTCAGACACCAGTCTGTTAAAGGATGCGATATAGGACAACAAATCCTGTCTGCCCTGCCGGAGTTTCATCAGTTCTGCATCACTTGCCTGCATAAACGCATGCTTGGCAAACAGCCCCCGCATCAGTTCTTTAAAAGCGCTATAATTGTATAACACCCGATCATCGCTATCGACCAAGGGTATAGCCCATTGAGCGGCATTGCCAGCCAAATAGGAAATCGTGAAGGCCACTTTTGCGGAATCGTCAGGGAAGGCACTCGGTCTGCACATGAAATGTAGCTGACACTGGGTCATAAACATCCCGAATTTCTCACTATCACCCGTGAATCTCTCGGGAGGGGCTAATGGCACTGCTACCGGAGAAGACACTGTAACATTAATGGGGTTACCAGAGCTACTGCCTCCCATCGTACCCTGACCCGTCCCCCCGCCATACTGAAAGGTCGCAGGGTGGAGAATGGAAGAGGCTCCCCTTTGATGTGACTGCTCCCTCGCCCTGACAGCCACTAATTCTTGTTTTAAACCAGCGTTTTCCTGCTGTAGCTCCTGGACCTGTGTCTGTAAAGTCTGCAATACCCCCATAATGTCCTGCAATGAGGGACCACCTGAACCATCCCCCACCGCATTCCCATCCACGTCCATGTTCGCTCAGGCAGTGCTAAATACGTGGGCTTGATATTCTGTTGAGCCCTGCTCAGCCCGCCCAAGCACTGCAGGAGCGAAGCATGCACCAGTCCCCTTCCCGTATCCACCAAAAACCCACTGATTACAGTACACAGTGAGCCCTCCAGTGAACACGAAAAGAGGGTGGTTTGATACGAGACACCAAGTCTCCCACCCTGTAGTATAGCAGGACACGGCTCCCTCCTTCACGCCTCCGCACCTGTGGTAAAAGGGAGTGAATGCCTCTCAATATACAATCCGCAATACAGCCTATTCATGCATGACCATGATCCACCAAAACACCAAACAACACATGCCCCCTCCTTCTCCTTACCAGTGGCGAGTGCAGGCTTAGCTTCGTGTAGGGACTGGGTTCTCACAAAAATAGTGCTTCAAGGAGTAGTAAACCCAGTCAGGGGCAACAAAACACAAGGTGTCCTGCAAGCACTAATGGTGCATAAACTAGCACCGTGCAAAAAAAGGGGAAAAAGAAAGCTGGGGATAGTCCACGTGATACCAGCTACAAAAAACCCCTTGTGACAAAATATATATCTTGGAAGGGATAAAAGTAAGAAATGGTATAAACAACTCTTCCTTCTTAAGCTCTGGCGTCTTGTGTACTCGAAAAACAGCGGAATGACCCAAAACGTCACTTCCGTGTACACAACGATGTGGACAGACGCCTAAGCCTAAGCGTCTGTCTGCGCGTCTGGTGATGAAAGAGCAGCGCGTCAACACCGCCGGTAAGACCAGAATGAGAACGGGGGCCCCCGCTCTCCTTAGCGCACACAAATAATGTATGCCGGAACAAAAAGGGATGGAAGGGCAAGGCTGAGAAGGGCAAGGCTCGAAAAATAGGAGCAGGGAAGAAAAAACGGGGAGAGGAGCAGGGAGGAGGGGACTAACTCGCTAACTAAGAAGAAGGGAGGTAGAAATCAGGAACAAGGGATAACGGGGATAAACAAGGATAAAAAACGGACTGAAATCCCCCACGAGCCCGTGGGAGACAAAAAAGGAGCAAAAAAGCAACAGAACTCCTATACAATGCAGGGACCAAAAAGCTAGATACCAAGGCCACAACGTTGGCGATATCAAGCAACGAACAAGGAGGAAGGACAAGAATATATACCTCAGCCCCTGGTCATGTGATGATGGCCCATGGTCACAGAAACAGGACTGACTGCGATTCCCTAACATCTTCGAAGTATCACGAGATAGGTGGCTCCTCCCCTGGACTACAGTGCGCATGGGCATCGCCTCCATCCCCAGATTGTTTTTTTCCGCCATTGGGTTCGGATGTGGTTCTCGACGTCTCCGTGTCGGAACCGATAAACTTTGTTCTTAAGGCCAAAAGGCCTTTGTTACCAGCGTCGGTATTGTTTGCGCACGGTCTCGAGCGTCGTCCGACTCTCGGAGCCGGAAATCAACGGAGTCAAGTTACTCTTCAGACATCGAGGCCCTCTCGTCGCAGCAAGACCCGACAACCTTACCATGGAGCGGAGCCCATTTAAATACTGCCCCATCTGTGGATCCAAATATCCACACATCGATGTGCATCCGGTCTGTAACAAATGCCTGTCACCGGACCACAACGAAGACAACTGTATGGCCTGCTCTCAATTCAGGTCAAAGAAGACGCTCAAGCATCGGCGCACGGCGCGCCTCGAGGCCCAGCGAGCGGCACCGGCACCCGACGACATATTCGACGACCCCGCGGTGGAAGGCAGTAGCCATCATCTCCAAATTTCGCCTCCGACGACGGAGGTCCAGTCTGATGCCGAAGAACACGTCGAAGGGCACGGCCAGGACACTGAATACGTCGAGGAGGTAGGGGACGACGAAGAAGTTTATGGGGCCGCGGAAGATAGCTCGGAGGAAGAGCTATGCCCCGAAGTCTATATGATTCAGGCTCAGGTCACGGGATCGCCACTCGGCCTTACCCACGACCCCGCACCGCTATCCCCGGCCCCGCCTTCTCGCCCGGCCACGGACACTCAAGCGGAGCCGCCATTAACCGTATCGAAACCGAAACCTTCGGTCTCTACGGCACCTAAGATGGCCGACGTCCAGCTGAAATCGAAACCGAAACACACGGCTTCGACAAAAGACAAAATGGCCGACGTCCAGGCAAAATCGAAATCGAAACTACCGGACGCGACAACACCAAAAACGGACGACGTCCAGCAAACGATATCGAAACCGGCTCCTTCATCGGCTCCGTCCACCTCCGGCCCACAGAAGTCGAAGAAGGCTGTCGAGACGGCAGCGCCTCACAAGGTGCACATGGACTCGTCCTCCAAGAAGGCCGTCCTTCAAGAGTCGGCCTCTGTTGCTCCGGCACGGTCGTCGAAGTCGGTTCACACGCCTTCAGACGCTCCTACGGCGCAGCCAACGCCCAGTTGAACAAAAGTCGACTACAAGCCACGACCCGAAGGCCGCAGGCACTACGCATCGGCACAAAGATGTCGAATCTGCAGCATCGGCGTCGGCGCCAAAGTCCACAAAGGACACGCGCCACAATGCGGCTGAAGATTCGTCTACGCAAATACCGTCGACACCGAGGGACTCCGACGCCACCGGCCGTCGGCTACCACACCCTCCGCCTCCTTCACCGCGCAGGTCACCGACTCCCTGAAACGAATTCGGGCAAAAGCTTTGTCGACGACGGCTCCCACGCCGTCGGCTCCAAAGGAGGTGGACGCTCCTCAGAAGTCATCAGCCAAGCTTCTTTACACTCTTCCACCAAAGGTGCCACCAAAGGCGTTTGCACCTAGATCGGTGCCACAGACTTCGGCTCCTTCGGCGCTTCAAGCCTCAGATGACCAATCAGAGCAGTACATCGATGCCCACACAGGGAAACTGACCCTTTACAAAAGGAAGATCACTTCCCAACCACTGGAATCATATGTTATTCCACTGAAGAAAAAGAGGACAGCACTGGACAGTCCTGCCCTTATTGAGCCCGTTCTACCACCACCACCAAGAAGGAGTCCATCACCTTCCCCAAACCAATCAGGGGGAGAGGATGATGAGGAAAACGACCAATACAATTTCCCAGTGGACAATGACCCTGATGTTCAGCAGGACACATATGACGACACTGGGGACCAAGGTGGACAGCAGGTGGTACAAGATCCACAAGGTTTTGGGGCACGTACATCTCCAACAGAGGATTCTGCAGCATTTAATGCTTTAATCGAACGGGCAGCAGCAAATCAAGATGTAGACATGCATGCTGACCCGGTGGAGGAAGACTTTTTGTTTAACACTTTCTCTGTCTCAGAAAGAACTGTTAAAATACTTCCTATGCTCAAAGGTGTCCTTAGACATGCCCCAGAGATCTTTAAGGAACCTTCCAGGGCAAGAGTGGTGAACCCACGTATCGAGAAAAAATACAGGCCAGCACCTGGAGATCCTGCATACATTCGAGGACAGTTGCCTCTGGACTCGTTGGTGGTCGCCAATGCCCGCAAGAGGGCAAACTCCCAAACTACGGGTGAAGCTCCTCCCCCTGACAAGGAGTCGAAAGTGCTTGAGGCATCCGGCAAGAGGGTGGCTGCGCAGGCTGCCAATGTATGGCGTATAGCAAACACACAGGCACTATTGGCGCGTTACGATAGGGCGCATTACGACACCCTAGAACAGCTCCTTCAACATCTGCCGGATGAGTATAAAGAAGCAGTCGAAATGCTCATACAAGAGGGGAAGCTTATATCAAACGCTGCAATAAAGTGTGCACTTGATGTGGCAGACACAGCGGCTAGGGGGATTAACACTAGCGTCATGCTAAGACGACAAGCTTGGCTTCGTATATCTGGATTTAAGCCTGACATCCAAACTACAATCCTCAACCAGCCCGTCAATCCTGACAGACTGTTTGGCCCAGATGTAGACACCACACTTGAAAAGATTAACAAGCATTGAAAATGCAATAGGTCTCGCAGCATTAGAGTTAGTGCTTTTAGAATTGTTTATGGTTTTTTTTTGTAAATCTTTAGCATTTTTGTTTCCTGTAGCCAATGCTAAAGAATTTAAAAAAAAAAAGCCATAAACATTTCTAAAAGCTCTGAAATGCAGTCTGAAATGCTGGATATATATTCAGTACAGATACACTATATTGTTAATGAAGACATAGGATATAATATGTTGTACTGTATACACACAATTAGATGGGAACGTGCTGTGTGTGTCAGCGATTGAAAGAGACTGCACTCAGAGTTGCTGTGCGCATCAGCGAAAAGATTGCAGAGTAGACACGCAATACTTGTACTAAAGTGTTGTGCGATTGTACTGTAGGCACACAATTTAAAATCCAGCTAAACGCGTCAGCAGAGTTGCTGTGCGCATCAGCGAGTGAACTGTAAACTAGACACGCAGTTTTAAAATCAAGATGTGCGTATCAGCGAAAAGATTGCAGGGTAGACGACCAAATACTTGTACAAAAGTGCTCTGCGTGTCAGCGAAAGAACGTAAAAGTCTGCACTGGGCACTGCTGTGCGAGTCTGCAAGAAAGCATGGAGCTGCTGTGCGCATCAGTGAGTAAACTGTAAAGTAGGCACGCAATTTAAAATCCAACTGTGCGCGTCAGCGCCGCGGAGTTGCTGTGTGCATCAGCGAGTGAACTGTAACTTATACACACAATTTTCCTGCGGCTTTAAGAAGGCAATGTGTTCTTGTACTATGCAACTAGCTCTCATGTAAAAGTGGTGCCGAAGGGTGTGAAGGATGGGGGTGGGCGGGGAGCGTAGGGGTGGCTCGGGCTCCACTTCCCTCATTGTGTGCCAGTGTCAAGGGGCTCGGCGCTGTCATGTGGCCACAGATATATTGCTGCTTTATGGCCGGTTGTATCCTGGGGGCAACGCTGGGGCACGGGGAGTGGGGGAGCAGCGCTCGGTCATTGTCACAGCCTCTGGCTCTGTTCTGTGTTTTGGCTGTTGCTCCACAGATGCGAGATCGCCCTCCCTGCACGCCCCCCAGTCAGCAAGATTTCAATCCTAACATCTGGAGCAGAAGTGTAAGTGGCGAGGGAGGAGGGGGGACTGAAAGGAACTGTTGCATTTGGTTTCACCAAAGCCAGGAAGGAAGCCGCATTAGGCGTTGCGGTGGGGGCAGATTCTGTGGCTCCTGATGCTAGGCGCAAACAATTGGGGAGGTCAAAGGACCACTGAGTGGGGGTCAACGAGACACCGTGGGGTGTATTTTGAGACTGTGTAAAAAGGGGAGCCTCCTGAGGCCGCGACGGAGTCCCCTCGAAGCGCCTGTGTTGTGAGAAAGGGTTTATTGGCCTGTGGGCGCCGAGCGCGGCTTTATCTAAGGAATGCCGGCTTTTGTCGAAATGAAAGGCCAATCCGCCCAAATTCTGGCAGCCGTGAGCGTGCCTGGAAAGGACAGTTGAGGGGCTGGAGTGTACTTCGCTTTCCCAAATATTTATCATTTCAGTGGCTTTTTGCAGAGAGAAGTGGGGCTGGGGGAGGGGGGCGGGGGAGTAGAGGAGAAAGCCAAAGCGGTCAGATGGCTTTTTATTTCCTAAGAACGCTACATCATTCTCTCTAAATGTAATGAAGCAACCCGCAAAAGATGTTTTTTTTAAAGGGTTATTTTATAAATTAGAAGTGTTGTAGAGGGGCGTGCTGGCGATCTCAGCAGCACGGGTCCCCGGACAGGCACAGAAACGATTAAGTCGGTACCTGGAAGTTGCTAGTGGAGTAAATACCCGCACCATATGGAGAGGGAGGGGGGTGGCAGTGGGAGGGTGATTGATGGGCGGGGCAGTGCTGGGGAAGCCTTTGATGTGGCCTGGCGGCCGTGGAAGCCGGGCCCTTGAAGTGAAGCTAAGCTTCACTTCAAAGGTGTCGGAGGAATGCGGGCGGCTGTGCACGCGCTTTTAAGCTCAATGCACATGCGCATTGAGCTTAAAAGTCACGGGCACTGCAAGGAATCGCCACGATTCCTTGCAAGTTAGATAAAGAGTAGATGAGCCCCTATAGTCTCGCTTGCTCGATGCGCATGCGCATCGACAGGCGAGACCTAAAAAGGACAACGAGACTGCTCAGTCCATGGGGGCACTTCAGTCTCAACAATTCAGGGGAAACACTTTTCGTCGCTCAGGAGCGCGTGGTGTTACCAGAGGACACTTGGGTCAACAATCACAATTTACAAAGGGTGGTGCACAATCCTCCTACCCCAAGCAAGGTAGAGGGGGTTACAGAGGTAACAATGCCAAGGGCAGGGGCAGAGGGAACAACAACTCCCGTTCCTCTGCCGCCAACAAACAGTGACTCTCTGTCACTGCCCCCCGACCATCCAACACCTGTCGGGGGGAGACTCCAGCAGTTCCTGCCAGTCTGGACATCCATCACCACAGACAGGTGGGTGAGAAAACTAATCCAATACGGTTATTGTTTGGAGTTAACATCCACTCCTCCCAACATTCCCCCAAGACACCGTCCTATGTCGGCAGAGCACTTGCACTTATTGCAGCAGGAGGTCTTGGTAATGCTGCAAAAAGGCGCAATAGAGCTCGTACCAATGGTGGAGGATGGCAAAGGGGTCTATTCCCTGTACTTCCTCATCCCAAAAAAGGACGGATCCCTCACACCTATTCTGGATCTACGCCCCCTCAACATGTATATACTGTAAGAACACTTTCACATGCTGACACTGCAACAAATTCTTCCCCTGCTAAACCAAGGGGACTTCCTGGCAACCTTAGACCTCAAGGATGCTTACTTCCACATCCCACTCCACCCATCCCACAGAAAGTACCTCAGGTTCACCATTCAGAACAAACACTATCAGTTCAAAGTCCTACCCTTCGGGGTGACTACTGCCCCCAGAGTGTTTACAAAGTGTCTGGCGACAGTAGCGGCGCACCTCAGACGGCAGAACATACATGTCTACCCGTACCTAGACGACTGGCTTGTTCAAGCGAAGTCGGAACTACAATGCGCCGCGGACATGTCCCACACTATTCAACTCCTTCACAGTCTGGGATTCTCGCTAAACTACCCAAAGTCGCACCTTCAACCAGCCCATGTGCGGCAGTATCTAGGCGCGACAATAAACACCCTGACTGCTATGGCTCAGCCAAACCCAGCCAGGATCAACAGCATCCAGTCACTAATCCAACGGTTCAGACCGCAACACTCCCTACCAGCGAGAGTGTTCATGCAGTTGATAGGCATGATGGCCTCCTGCATTTTCATAGTCCCGCACGCGAGGTTGCACATGCGTCCTCTCCAAGAATGCTTGGCAAATCAGTGGACACAGGCTCGGGGACAACTGACTGACCTAGTGTTCGTGACCGGTCGGGCATACAACTCTCTGCATTGGTGGAATCCACACAACCTTTTGCAAGGGACGACCGTTCCAAGAGCCGGTGCCACAGATTATCCTGACGACGGACGCATCTCTCCAAGGATGGGGAGCTCATGTGCTCCACTACACTGTGCAGGGACTGTGGTCCACTCACCAACAGAAGTTGCACATCAACTACCTGGAATTGATGGCAATCTTCATTTGTGCAACAAAGTCGTGTTGATCCGAACGGACAACATGACAGCCATGTACTACATCCAAAAGCAAGGAGGTACTCACTCACCACAGCTGTCTCATCTGGCTCAGAGCATGTGGAAGTGGGCCATTCAGAGGAACATTTTCCTCATGGCAGAACACCTCCCCGGCAAGGACAATCAGATGGCGGATCTGCTCAGCAGGTACAGCCATCAAATGCACGAGTGGGAGATTCATCCATCAGTGCTCCACCCGTACTTCCAGCAGTGGGGTCATCCACAGATAGACCTGTTTGCCACAAGGGAAAACGCAAAATGCCAAAGCTTTGCCGCGAGGTTCCCTCATCCGCAATCGCAGGGGAATGCGATATGGATGAACTGGTCAGGCAAATTTGCGTACGCTTTTCCCCCAGCACCTCTCATTCCGCTGGTGGCAAGAAAGCTAAAGCAACACTCGATGACTCTCATCCTAGTTGCTCCAACATGGGCACGCCAACCGTGGTACACCACGTTTCTAGAACTTTCCGTGGTACCGCATCAAAGGCTGCATCTCACACCCAGCCTCTTGACGCAGAGCCATGGCGACATTCAGCATCCAGATCCGCAACAGCTCAATCTGGCGATCTGGCTCCTGAGGTCTTAGAATTTGGCTACCTCAACCTGCCTCCTGAATGCATGGACATCATCCGTGAGGCAAGGAAGCCCACGACCAGAGCTTGCTATGCTGCAAAATGGAAGCGGTTTGTCATTTACTGTACAGACAACAATATCAACCCGCTAGATGCATCCATTCCTAATATCATCTGCTATTTGTTACATCTTTACAAATGCAATCTGGCGTACGCTTTCATTCGGATACATTTATCCGCCATAGCGGCTTACCTCCAGAATCGGCAGCACCTCTCTGTTTTCAGAGTGCCTGCCATTAAAGCCTTCCTAGAGGGACTGAAACGAGTCATTCCTCCTAGAACTCCACCAGCTCCTGTGTGGAACCTCAATGTGGTCCTCACTAGGCTGATGGGCCCACCTTTCGAGCCACTGCACTCATGCGAACTTCAATTTCTAACATGGAAAGTGGCTTTTCTCATTGCTATCACGTCGTTCAGGCGTGTTAGTGAGCTGCAAGCGCTCACAATCCAAGAGCCATTCATCCAAATACACTCTAACAGGGTAGTGCTCCGCACTAACCCCAAATTCCTTCCAAAGGTGGTGTCACAGTTTCATATCAACCAAACTATTGACCTGCCTGCATTTTTCCAATACCCGCAAACGGTAGCAGAAAGAATGCTTCATACATTAGACGTTAGGAGGGCGCTAATGTACTACATTGACAGGACACAACCCTTTAGGAAGACACAACAACTTTTTGTTGCCTTCTTGGCACAACACAAAGGCAACCCCATTTCCAAAGCAGGAATAGCCAGATGGATTGTTAAATGCATTCAAATCTGTTATCAAAAGGCTAAACGCACTTTAACAATACCCCCAACGGCGCACTCTACACGCAAATTGGGGGCCTCCATGGCTTTCCTGGGGAACATTCCTTTAGAAGACATTTGTAGAGCAGCCACATGGTCTACACCACACACATTTACCAAGCATTATTGCGTAGATGTGCATTCCAAACAGCAAGCAGCTGTAGGACAGGCTGTTCTCAAGACACTTTTTCAAGCTTCTGCAGCTGGCACGGGCAACCGCCGTTAATGGAGGGACTGCTGTGTATTCTATGCACTAGATATGAATTTAGCAGCCCACATGCCTCGAACTGAATATGCTACTTACCAGTATGCATCTGTTCTTGGCATGTAGGGCTGCTAACATTCATATCGCCCGCCCTCCTCCCCGGTGCCCGTTGCGGCTGCAGACACTCTCTTGCATTCATCATTAGCATGGACATCCTGTACACTGTTTCACTCCATCTCTGCCCCAATGGCTAAAAACAATCCGGGGATGGAGTCGATGCCCATGCGCACTGTAGTCCAGGGGAGGAGCCACCTATCTCGTGATACTTCGAAGACCCTTCCAGGACAACAATGTGCAATCATCCGGACCCAACACTAGGCGGCGATCTATGCACTAGATATGAATGTTAGCAGCCTTACATGCCAAGAACAGATGCATACTGGTAAGTAGCATATTCAATATTGGCAAACTGAAATAAAACCAAGACACGCAGAAGGTGTCCTGTATCACTTAACTTCAAGAACACTTTCATTTTGAAAGCCATTTTGCAACAAATGTGTACAAATATGATAAAGTCCCTTCAAAGTAAAAACAATGTATTTCATTAACAGGCTTAAGCTTTTTACTTTATTACATCAGATTTAAATCCGTGCATTGAGAAGTCTTTTTTGTTGACAGTTTTCGAACTTGAATTTAGAAACATTCGTGCCTTCCTCACCCTGATAACAATGTCAAAAGTGAACTATGAGGCAAGTCAGTTGTTAGGTGCACCCTCTGGCTGGCCTGGGTTGCTATTTTATATAGACAACAATAAGAGTTTATAAAATCAAATGCAAGAGTGAGGTCTTCTTATATGTGAAAAAGAAGCAAACTGAAATAAAACAATTGGCTGCAATTACACAATTTGGCCAAGTGGGGAAGCAGGGCTTGATCCTAGATGCAATTCAACCACTAGATGTACATGAGCCGCTTCCTCTGTGCCCACCTTACACCTCCCCTGTCCGCCACATTGCTGGCGTCAGTGTGGCCCTGGTCACACCACAGACCAAACATTTTGGCCCTTTGGAAAACGTTTGCGAGTACCCATGTGCTACATTCTGCCAATTGCCTTGCAGTTTTAGAAATAAAACCAAGCATTGAAAGCTTCCAGCTTTCCCATTAAAATATTTTGTAATTTGGTTTGATTTGCCAAACCTAGAAATTGCTTGGGCCCCTCTGCTACAGCAGTGAATCATTGAGGGTCCACAGAAGTCAAAGGGTTAAAACCACTGATAAAAGGGATTTTAGTGAAATTTTTTGGGATTTGGGACGTTCTCAGATATTGCTTTGCCCAGTACATATTTGATGAAAATGCTTCAGTGCAGCTCAGCAATATTAGAATTGTTTTCTAAAGAGATTATTTGGTTGAAAGATTTGCTGTGATGATTTGTATAGTTGTGCTGCACCTACATTATGGCGAGATTCTCCTCTGACATCTCTAGCTTGTCAGTAGCATCGCTGCGCCAAAGAGAACTTTGGCTGGTGGTTTATGGTTTAGAGTGTAAGGTATCTGTCATAGTTTCAGCACTAAGCTCTGGAGATTGTGTGATTGGGGGTTCGGTGGCGGTCAGCGAGGTCGGCGTAGTGCACCAGCTAACACTGCTCTGTTTTGTTCTCTCCCCTCAGCTGAAGGCGTTGGGCTTCCCAGAGGGCTTGGTCATCCAGGCATATTTCGCATGTGAGAAGAATGAGAACTTGGCTGCCAATTTTCTCCTCAGTCAGAACTTTGATGATGAATAACAAAAGGATTTTTTATATAATATATATTCATGTTTATTTAAGATGCGCAGAAAATATTACCAACAAGGAAACAATGAGACCTTCGCCATGAGGAAGAGGAGTATACCACAGCCTGCCCAGGACGTCCAAGTTTTCCACTTATCACCTGAACTGTGCTTTGTCACCGTATTGACAGATTTTCATGACACAAATATCAAGTGACTGGGGGTCGCACTTTACATAACTTGATCTGCGTAAGGAAGCGGGCTGAGGGAAAGTGAGAGGCATTATAATGTGCAGATATTAGTTGCACCTTGCTGCAGGGAAGATGAAATCACGCTGCAGTAGCCAGTCAGCATTTTCAGTCTGCTGCACAATAACTTGGTCTCAGGCTCCTCCGTCCACCACCAAATTCCCCGTGTGCCGCCTCTAGCAAGGCCCTCGTGATACCCACTTGTATAGCAGGGTTGTATTTTACAGGGCATTATTACCTCCGTAAAAACCCGAAGCCAACTTGCACCAAAGGAAATAGCCTTTCTTTTTTGTTTGCATGGTTTTTGGTTAGATGCACAGTCCCTGGCTAACCTAGAGATGGATTTTACTGCTACGTTGTGGGCGCCTTTTAGGCATCAATGAATGCAGCCCACGTGTGTAAAGGTGTGTGACCACAGGAATCAGAGATGGCATGCTTCACTTGGGAAAAATGTGTTAAACACAAAAAAAGGACACTTGCCTGTGCTTTTAACCTTTTCAGAAAGAGAGACCGAGCTGAAGGACGACGTCACCATGCGCAGTGTTTAATTGGCTGATGAGCCGTGCATTTCCCAGAGTCCACCACAGGAGATTTGCACTTCAAATTCTATTGATGGGTGTGGGGAGGACTGAATTTTGATTGATTACTTTTAAAGTGTGTTATTTCACACCATGTGCAGCTTTTGAAGAACCGTTTACCTAGTTAAAGAAAAGAATGGAATTGTTTTCTTTTTTTTGGAGAGGAGGTGATGTGTGAAGTGTCATTGGAAGCAGGTTGTCAGAGTTGTTGAAGAAGGAATACTGCATTTTTGAGTTGGCTATTTCTCTTGAGTGAAGGATGTGTGAAGACTTGCTTTCTTGCTATTTTTCTTGCCACGAAAGAAAAATACTTTGTCGTGGTCATACTCTTAAGTGATATATTCAAGATTTCTTCTTGTGGGGTAAAACAAATGTTCTCCGTTCTTCCTGATAGTCCTAAAATTGAGAATATTTACTTAGTTATGTTTTTTTTTTTTTAAAGAAGGCAGGAAACTGTGTTCCTTCATTTACAATACATCAGTAAAAAAACTGTGTGCTGCCATTTCAAGACCTCTGGACGAAGCTTAGCAAGAGTGTAGGGCCATTCAGAAATGTCAGTGCCCCTTACGTTTAAGAAAGTCTGCTACAGATGTGTGTCAAACCCCCCTCCCCCTAGATGTTTTACATTTTCTGTTATAATACAGTATTTTCCCTCAGCACTATGCAGGTCCTTTTCAAGGTTTGAACTTCCTTTGTGGGGGAAAAAGGTTAAACAAAGCCATCAGGTCTTCCTGTGTAACGGATGATTCCTTTGCTATTATGTTTGCCTGTGATTTAACATAATCTAGAATAGCAGCCAGTGTGTCATGATACATGTGCACCTATGGGTTGTCATTTTTTAATGCTGTTTCTAATAAGCAGACTGGACAGATTAAAGAAAGCGATGCTGTCCCTGAAAAGGAGCAACAAACGTAGCCTTCTCACGCCAGCAATGAAAAGATGAGTCATCCAGAGAGATTTCATGTAACAAACAAATGCTTCAGAAGTGTCAGAAGCATAGGAATGAGGAAGAAAACTGTTGAACAGGGAACAGAGCTAGGCAAGGTATCCAATCAAGATTGTATGGCAGGGTTGTGTGTTACAGGGTGTTATTACCTCCGTAATAACCTGAAGCATACTTGCACCAAAGAAAACAGCCTTTCTTTTTTGTTTGCATAGTTTCTGGTTAGATGCAAAAATCCCTGCCTTACCTAGAGATGGATTTTACTCCTACCCACTCTCTTATATTGTAGTTAATCGACCTTTGACAACCCATGAGACCCCAAACAAAAAACAGACACATGGTGTGCCTGCTGGATCTAATTCTTGTAGTCAATGCAGCTACGGTTGATGTAGAGATGCGCGGTTAGAAGGCGCAACATGGAGCAACAGAACACGAATAAATGGAGTACTATAGTTGACGACAAGGACTTTAGACATTAACGTCTTTATCAACACCCTAGGGTGTCTCCGCTCTTCTCTCCAGCTTTGAGATCACATTCCCCAGTGTTGAGGAGCTGCAAGTCCATCTTCTGCAGAATTAGATGCGTCCTCTGAGATTGTCCTCCCTATTCCAGTGAAAGAGCATTATACTCTAGTGACTGTTTTACCAGACACCACTCCTGAGGCTGCATAGTCTTCTCAAACATCCGCAGCCCTCAGTCTTCACCCTCCTACGCAACACTGCTCTATTCCTGAGAAAGTGAATGTTCGAGGCATATGAGCTGCAGATTACACACTGTGCATAGATCGCCACCTAGTTTTGGGCCCGGATGTTTGCAGTTTGTTTTTGTCCTGAAAAGTTCTTTGTAAGTCACGAGATAGGTGACTCCTCCTTTGGACCACATTGCACATGGGCATCGGCTCCATCCTCAGATTGTTTTTCGCCATTAGGGAAATGGAGCTTTGCAAGAAAAAGAAGGATGTCCATGTTAGCTGTATCTAATTAAGATAATACTGGAACAGATAAGGGTAGCAGGGGAGGCGGGTGGGCGTGTGTAACTCTGCAGCTCTACAAGCCAAGAACAGATGCATACTGGTAAGTAGCATTTTCCGTTTGAGGCATATGAGCTGCAGATTACACACTGTGCATAGATTGTATGATTCTACTGTAGATGTCCTTTTCTTTCAGAGTGCACACTGACAGAGCAACAAGGATGCTTAGTTTTCAGCTTGCTGCTCATATGGTTCAGACTTCAGTGATTGTGAAATTCCTTAAAAGGAAGTAATGTGCTAAAACCATATTTTCTCTAGTACTGTTCTTTGATTTTTTTATGTGGGGGGTATGGCTACTTGGTGGGCAAATCCATGGAGTTCTTCCCAAAATTAAAGAGAAAGAAAATGGCAGTAAAAGCTCCTAAGTACTGGGGTTGAACCCTTTGCTTCTGGACCGGTTATTATATCGGAAGTTATCTGTGGTAAAAAGAAGGTAGCCATGTCTTTTCTAAAAGACCAAAGTGGAAAGAGCATCTGCTCCTCCTACTTTCTACTCTTGAGAAAAGGTCAAAAGCAGGAATTCCATTTTATCCTGGACCAGAGGCATTCAAACATGTGGGCCAGGTGCAAGACCAGTTCAGCATGTTGGCATTACAGCTGCGTACCGTAGGCTTTCAGGAGGCCTACATTAATTTACCAACATGTACAAAATATGCACTAAGATTTGATAACGTCAATAAATACTATGACTGCAGAGTACTTCAGTTTGGTCTAAAGTCGGCCCCACTGCCTTTTCAAAAAGTTGTGGGTGAGTGTTTTTTTTGTCGTAAGGGGATATTTATTTATCTCTAACTTAACGATTGGCTGCTCATAGCTAACTTGAATTAAAAGTTCTTCAGAGTTTAACAAGCGTTAATGGGCCATTAGAAGGATTTGGATCTCCAAGTCACAAACCTTTCTTCCAACTCAATCCATTCAGTACTTGGTGCTTAAGTGTCTTGATTCATAGTAGAGGATTTTGCCCACACACTTCAAAGGTCATCACCTTGTAACAACTTGCCATCCAAAGGTCAGCAGCATATCCTTCTCACTGAACTATCTTGCATTGTACATTTTCATGTTATCCGATGCTAGGTTATGCCTAGGTACTCCAGCAATATGTAGAGGGATCAGTAGTGCCAAGGCTTGGGAAATTAAGACCGCCTGTGTCAATGGCTTGCTAGCTGTGTGGAACCTGATATGCTATTGTCTGTACTGGAGCTTGCTGAAAGTGGTATATTTTCATAGACAAACCATTGTAAAGGACCTGGCATTTGCAGATTGGGGTTTCTGCAGGCAAGACTTTTCATCATATCATCACAGGGACAATTGTTGCACAAGGTGCAGCAGTCCTACACCAATGTATTGGAGTTTAGTCACCTCAAGTCCTCTCCAGTGAAGACCAATTGGTCTTGCACTCGCTGCTTGCAATGAATCTGGCTGTCAGCATTGTAGGCGTTCTCAGGTGGAACTGGGTGTAAAAAAAAGTTACTTGTACACCATAGTTCTCTTTCATTAATATTTTTCATATGTAGAGTCCCATGGTGATTTTTAACAAGCAGTTAAAAGACAGCATCGTAAAATACAGCTTTAACAAGTGAAACTTCTAGCCAATTCACATCATTTTGGAAATGAACTAACTAACCAATTCAAAAAGCAGCTCCTGAAGCACTCTACTCAAGGGCCACCACACTTCAGATTTCTGTTTGGAGAATTTTTCGAGGTGTGAAAGAAGTTACTCTATGTGGAAAACCTACAGGTAAGTAACTTGTGTTTTCCTCCAGCATTGAATATTTCATAAATTCACATGCTTGAATCTGGGTAGCAAGTAATTATTTAAAACAATCAAATATAAGCTATGTGGAGGTGGGAAGTACATAACAAAATAGAATCTAGCATAAAAAACAGCTCACCTTATTGAAAAAGATTGGGAAGAACTGCTTGACCCACAGCTGTGTCGCTGTTCACTCTTGTCCAGGCAATAATGACGTGTGAATGTATGCCTATTCTATGATATGGCAGGTCTGCAGATGTCTGGCAGGGGCAATCCTCCATTCAAGGCGGCAGATGTAGACAGTCTTCTTGTGGAATGAGCCTTGGCTTATACATCCAAATGAAGTACAGCCTTTTGATGACAAAACACTGTGGCTGCAGAAACCCATCTTGAGATACTACTCTTTGACAAAGCATAACCGTTCCTTGGAAGCTCATAGGCAAAGAGGAGCTAAAACGTTAGTTTTCTCCATATAGAATTTTAAGCCGTGTTTCACATCCAACGTATAAAGTGCTCATTCTTTTGCACTTGAGGGATCTTGAAAGTATGTCTTGAGAACGATTGGTTCATGACGAGGAAAGTCTGATCGAACCTTGGGAATAAAATTAGTTTTTGTCCTCAGGATGACTGTTGCGTTCAAACTGAGTATGGTTCTTTTATAGTGATGGCTTTAATTTGACTCACCGTTCTAACAGTAAATCTATTTTTTCAGGAGAAAGATTTGAAATCTTATTTATAAGTGGGTTCAAAATGAAGCCTCATATATTGAGAAATAACTGCATTCAAGTGGCCAAGAGACTGGTGTATTTTGCACCATAGTAGGTTCTGAAAAGGCCTTAAAAATGATTTAATAATTCTGATGGACCAGACTGCTAGCTTTCTAGTAGCTTTGTTAAAGCATGAGATGCTGCCTGGTGAACTTTTAACTGAACCATGAGAGCGGCCTGAATGCGTAAGAAGCAATAAATATGGCAATATTTGTTCCGGTGGAGATATGAAAAGATATATTCCATTAGAGGAGCCATGTGCAAACCAGTCCACTTAGCTTTATAAGTAGCATTTGTACTTACCACTTGTGTTAAAATGCTTTTACAATCCTCAGAAATCTCTAGTTTCTGCTACCAGAAAATATGCTGGGGATTATGTGGTAGCTCAAGGGCCTGCTGCACCAGAGGAAACACAGCCACCCGATCTCTGATGAGGAACTACTGTTTCAGAAATGTTAAGTTCCACCATAAGGAGATCAGTCCATGCTTTTGCTAACCACTATTGCGTGAAACCAGGTCCAGGATGGAAATCCTTGTGGGTCAGGCTTTCTTGTGCGTTCCGATTTGCATAATGATTTTCTCAATGCCCGTCTGGTTCCACACTTTTTAGCCAGGTTCTTTCTCTCTTCTGCCTCTTTGGTATTTCGGAGAGACTCCCTTGATGTAGAACGTAATATTACTTGTAATCCTACTTCTCTCGTAGGGGATCTCAATTCATAGTCATAAGCGTTTGAATGGTTCCGCCCACATGCAGTAATCCTGGAGCACTTCTTCACAGAATATTTTCTTTAGTGTAGATGTTCGCCTTTCTGCAGAAAGGCTTGCAGAAACACTTAAGAAAAAACATAATGTGCAGCTAGAAAGCAGGATACATTGGAGTAATACTTCAGATTGTACTTATAAAAGGGTTAGAATGCCCGAGTACGTATTATTTCGAAGTGAACATTTCATAAAACATCTTAAATCTCTTTCACAAACCCTTTTTTTACAAAGGTAGAAGATGAAGGATATCAGGACAGTGTAGCCCCGTAGGCTTCCATTATGTGAGTTTTAAACAATGTTGGAGCA
Source organism: Lissotriton helveticus (assembly GCF_964261635.1). Classification (NCBI taxonomy): domain Eukaryota; kingdom Metazoa; phylum Chordata; class Amphibia; order Caudata; family Salamandridae; genus Lissotriton; species Lissotriton helveticus. Next base: position 1,407,526,760 of record NC_136057.1, on the reverse strand, counting down.
TTTAAGGACTCCGAGACCACCAGTATCCCATCATGCCTAGAAGGTGGCAGTTGCCTCATTTTGTTTTCCGGTACAAAAAGGGGTGGTGATGGGCGGAGCATCTGAACCAATCAAACACACCCGGTCAAAAGATCTGGGTTTGATCCATCACCGTTCTTTAGCCCACTCTGCCACCCCAGTTCAGACATGGCTATATGCAAATCTGTCTGACCCTGTGCCTCATGGGAACAGTCCAGCCCGAACTGCCAAGCCATGCCTTCCCTGGACCGGAAACAAGCTTCCGAGGACCGGTTTCTGGCATTCCAGCCGTCTTCAGCCCGGCTTGCTTGAATCCAGTGGCAAAGTGGGCAAGGGACTCACGTCTGAGCATACCCTGCCACACTTATGGCGGCCAAAGCGGTACAAAAACAATGGATTTAGGCCCAGATCCTTGTACTGGGGTGAATGTATGACATTGTTCTACATTCTGTCCATCAACTGTGTTTTTTGCAATTTTCACCCCGAGTGGGCTGGGTATGCTCAGACGTGAGTCCCAGGCTCTCCAGTCCACACCACTGGAGTCCAGCTATCCAGGCTGATGAAGGCTGATAGCCAGAAACCGGTCCTTGGATGCTTGATTCCGGTCTGGGAAAGACATGGCTTGGTAGTTCGGACTAGACTGTTCCCATGAGCCACAGGGTCAGAGCTGATTTGCATATAGCCAGTGTCTAACCCAGGGTGGTGTGGAGTGCAAAACAACGATGGATTTAGGCCCAGATCCTTGTACTGGGGTGAATGTATGACATTGTTCTACATTCTGTCCATCAACTGTGTTTTTTGTCATTTTGTTTTCCGGCATCTGGTGTCGGGATCCTGCAGCATTGAGCTTGGCCTTTTAGGCTTTTTTATTCTTCAAAATTAACCTGTGGAATTTTGTTCTCTTTGAGTAACTCGATGTCTTTCATCATCCGCTCACAGTTTTATGCCTTTTTCTGACAGAATTCTGAGGCATTTTGCCGATAATTATGCCTTCTCTGTTTGATAAGGTCCCTGCCTGTGGGAGGAAGAAGCCCAAATCAGAAAAGTGATCCATTGATGCGGACGAGCGGTTCGACGTATAGGCGCCAGAGATCACAGTTGAAGAGAAGAAAGGCACCGGAGATCACAGTTGAAGAGAAGGCCGACGTTGAAATCCATCTCAATGTCGAGGACAAAGAGGAGAAAAAAATGCACATCTATTTGTCACCTGATTCAGAGTACCTACTCTCCTGCTTTACCAATACTCCATCTTCTCCTGCTCTTCCTCCACCACCAACACCTCCACATCCGGCACCTACTCTTCCAGTGCTAATGCCTCCTGTACACCCGCTAAGGCCTAGATCACAGCTCAAAACTCCCCATTGGTCATGCCATCACAGGCATCATTCAAAGCATACGTCCTTAAGTCGCTCTTGCCATCACAGTCTAGGACACGTACATCATCCAGACGTTGATCACGGCACACAAAGTCTTCTACATCAACTGGATGATATTCACAGACACTGTCCAATTCGCCACCATTTCGCATCTCTCCAGTGCATGACGTTACCATGTTCCAGGAGGTTCTGGTGAGAAGTGCTGCAAAACATAATTTTCAGAAGTCAGTCCTCACACCTACCACATCTGTTATCTCTGAAACTCTACACCAGCGGTCTGTTTCAAGACCTCTGCTTCCATTGGTTCCCGGTCTTTTGGATCCAGCGATGGAACTGTTTATGACCCCACGCTCAAACAAAACAGCTCCTTCGAGGCTAGAAAAAGAAATATAGCCCTCCTGAGCAAGATCCTCTTTTCCTCAGGTTTGATCCACCTCCTGACTCTGTGGTCATTCTGGTGGCCAAGAAGCATCATGCCACCACCCCTGATTCTTCAGTCCCTCCTGATAAGAAGAGCAAAAAATTGGATTCGGTGGGTCACAAAGTTTGTAACACGGCCACAACTGCCATGAAAGCAGCCAATGCGACTGCCCTCCTGGGTAAATATGATAGAGCGCTCTGGGACTCTATCCAGCAATTTGTAGAAGACCTTGCCAGAGACATGAAGTAAGACCTCATGGTGTCCAACCAAGTCATCACGCTGCAGCAGACTTCTCCCTGATAGCATCACATGAATATTGACATGGCTCTGCCTCACATCTCTGAAACCAGAGTCGCAGCAAATGATTAACATTTTTTTTAGGGGCTACCCTCTGGCAGCCACACTGACAATGAGATGGCTCGCATGAAGTCTGAAATGGAGACTCTTAAGGCTGTCTGCCTAGAAAGACCAAAAGAACAAAGGCGTTCCTTCAGGCCTTCTGAATGCCGGTTTTACCCTCTGAGGCAGAGTTCTTCAATCTGGGGGGCGCGAAACCATCCCAGGGGAGGGGCGCGCTCTCCACTCCAATCTTCTTTGTTTCCTGTGTCCGTGGCACGCCTTCTTAGAGTTTATTTTGGTATGGTTGGAGGAGGGAGGGAGGGGAAATCGACCCATTCTTTTGTCTTGATAACTCTCCCAGGAGGGGGTTGATTCGTAGCTGACATGCTCGAGCTTTAGTGGGAGGCAAGGGGTCTCCTAAGCTAAAACTGAAAGCGTGTGTTTGTTGGTTTGTTTGTTTTCTTTCGGTTTTAGCAAACACACGCTTTCAGTTTTAGCTTAGGAGACCCCTTGCCTCCCACTGCAGCTGAAGCATTTCAGCTGTAGGAATTAACCCCTTCCTGGGAGAGTTAGCTCTTCCCAGAAAGGAGACAAAGTTTCCATAGAAGTTTTAAGGCATGGGCAAAGCGGGGGGGGGGTTGAAAGAGCCAGTCATTTTTTTTCCCCAAATCTTTTTTTATTTGAGAATACAAATAATACAGAAAGTAACAAAGAGAAAGAAGACAAAGAATAATGCATGGGTGAATACAAAAGGTACTATCATGAAAATAATACGGCCAGAGTACATAACACGTAGGGGAGAGACGCAGCATATCATTGACAGATAATTCCCCATTGAAATACATTGTACATAACAGCCATGCAAAATATTTGATTCTGTGGGACCGATGTAATGAAAGAAAAGGAGAGAAGGGGGAAAAAGCAGGGAGATAGGTAAAGGTAAGAGAGGAGCTGAAGAAAGAGAGGGAAGAAGGAAAGAAGAGTGGACAGCAGCAACATGACATAAAACAATAAGCTTGAACCAGGACAGCAAGGTCTCGGCTCTAGAATGAATGTACACTTTGGGGCCAATGACTGGGCGTGGAGCAAGATTTATATCATCCAAGATAGCCTAAGGTGGATCGTAACAAAGCTCTAGTGAATCTAGTAAGCTCCAAAGTTTGGTGTGAGGTTTTCTCCAAGGAGAGGAATGAAGGGCGTCATTATCTGCTCCCCTCAGTGAGGACAGCCATTCCTGCCAAATTTTGAAGGAAACTTCGGAAGCACTCTTCCATTTGCTCAGGATGACCTTACATGCGAGTGTGAGCATGAAGTCTAGTAGATGTCTATCATGATCATTCGTCACTCTCGGGTCAATCGCACCCAGTAGTCCGTACACGAAGTGTCTGGGCGGCTGAAAGTGGAAGGTTTGGTGAATGTAGTTATAAATTCTATCCCAGAATGTTTGAAGTAGCGGGCAGTGATAGAACATATGCGCCAGAATACCCACGTGGGATTTGCAGTTCCAGCAGAGAGGATTATCAAGGAGCTTGAGCTTAAAAAGCTTTGCTGGTGTCCAATACGATCTGTTTATTAACATAAATTTGGTCTGAGAAAGTATCGGAGCTATTTTATTGTAGAAAGGAGTGAGGTGTATCTTATCCCAGTCGATAACTGAGTTGGAGGAGTTAGGTTCAGTTTCCCAATCCCGTTCGCACTTTCTATGGGCTTTCTGGGGCATAGGAGAGAGGATTTTGTAAACTTTCAACACCATATGACCCATTGACATGAATTGGAGCAATTTACTGCAAAGTGTAGGAGCGTGTGGCGGCATGGCTCTGGCAGAGACAAGGGCTTTGAGGCGTAGGAACCTGTAGAAATAGAGTGGTTTGAGATCAAAACGTGTTTGTAAGGTGGCAAAAGGTAGGGGAGTGGACCCTTCATAAATATCTTGCAGTGAGTTCAGACCCTTCTCAGACCAGTGTTCCCAAAAGAGGTATTTGCTTTCATCCTTGAGGGTTGGGTTGAACCAGAGGGAAGTTAAGTTGGATTTTGAGAATTTCACTTTAACTTTACAGTGTCTCTCTAGGTTAAGAAGAGCCCTTTTAGTGTTAAGAAATATATATACTTGGAGTGAGGAAAGGCTGTGGCATCCATAGTCATTATGGCGGAGAGTGGTAAGTTGTTGATGATAGACTTTTCAACTTGGACCCCTATAGGAGTATAACCCTGTTGAGCATGGAACCAATTAGTTCCTTATTTGCACAGATAGGCCGTCTGGTAGCATCTAAAGTTTGGTAAGCCTATTCCCCCTTTATCTTTCGGTAGTTGGAGTTTTTGTAAGGAGATTCTTGGCTTCTTATCCTGCCACAAAAAGACATTAAAAAGCTTATGTATCTTGGTAAGGAAGTCATCAGAGAGTAACATGGGCAACATGCTTATTAAATAATTGGCGAGGGGCGTGATCATCATTTTCAGGGTTTCTACCCTGCCCCACCAGCACAAAAATTTTGGGAACCAGCCATCCAACAGTGAGGATATCTTTTTATATAGAGAAAGCTCATTGATTTTAAGAGTGCTGATTAAGTCTTTCTCAAAGTCAATACCTAGGTATTTAAAGCTCTTTGATTGCCAGCAAAGACCGGAACCACCCAAAATGCTCTTGTCACCTATATTGTTAAGCAGTTTTACCTCCGTCTTGTCCTTATTGAGTTTATATCCGGACACTACTGCAAATTCTGCAATAGAGGACATCAAAGCCGGAATTGCCACTTCTGTGCTCTCAGAAACATCATCAGCGAAAGCCGAAATTGTGACTGTGAAGCCCTCAAAATCGATTCCTTTAATTAGGTCGTTGTTCCGCAGGGAATAAAGAAAGGGCTCGATCGCTAAAAGAAAAAGTGAAGGGGAAAGGGGGCAGCCTTGTCTTGTGCCTTGTTGTAGCTCAAATGAGTTCGACAGGCATCCCCCGGCTCTCACCCTCGCTGAGGGATTAGAGTATAAGGCCATCACCATGCGGATGAAATCGGAACCCAGATTGAATTTATGTAGAGTTGCCTCCAGGTAGGTCCAGTCGACCTTGTCAAAGGCCTTTTCGGCGTCCAAGGTCACCGCCACCGTGGGGGAGGTAGTCAATTTTGCTCTTTCTAAGATGTGCGCGAGGGTTCGTGTATTGTCGCTAGATAGTCTGTTTTTAAGAAACCCTACTTGTGACGGATGGATCAGCTGGGGCAAGACCTTTTGAATCCTTTTTGCCAAAATCATGGCGTAGATCTTACGGTCGAGGTTAATCAAGGATATCGGTCTGTAGTTCTTCGGGTATGTCGGGTCCTTCCCCTCTTTCGAGATAACCGCAATGATGGCCTCTGCAGGGGTACCGAGAACTTGACCACTTGTGGTAAAATGTTCGTATAAGTCCTTGAGTGGTTCTATCAGGGCAGACGAGAAGCTCTTATAGAACGTAGCACTGAACCCGTCAGGGCCCGGGGCTTTCCCAGTTTTGAGGGATTAAATGGCCTGGGCGATGTCGTTCAAGGATATGGGACGGTTGAGTTCGGACTGGTCATGTGACGGAAGAGAAGGGAGCTTACAGTTATCCAGATACTTCCCTACTTTGGAGCCATCGATTTCTAGGTTTTTACTGTAGAAGTCATTGTAAAAATCTTTAAAGATGTCAGCAATTTTGTTGGGGTCTGAGTGGGGTTCGCCTAATTTATCAACAATGCTCTTAATAGCTGTTTGTTGTAATTTGAATTTCAAGTAGGAAGCAAGGCTCTTACCCGCCTTATTGGTATGACACAGCCTGAAATTTTTATGATGCTGAAGCCAAATTCCTACTCTTTCGCTGACATTAGTTGAGTTGAGTCAGTCTAGTGCATAGAGTAGGAGGATGCGGTACGATGGCTCTGGCTGCAATAAGTGCTTTAAGGCGTAAGAACTTGTAAAAATCTAGTGGTTGGAGATCATATCGCGACTGTAGGGCGGCAAATGGAAGGGGAGAAGTACCATCGTAAATGTCTTGTAGTGAATTCAGGCCTTTTTTAGCCCAGTCATCCCAATAAAGGAGTCCACTATCATCCTTCAGGGCCGGGTTAAACCAGAACGATGAGAGATTTGACTTGGAGAACTTTATTCTCGCTTTGTATTGTCTCTCCAGGCTAAGTAGAGCTCGTTTAGTATTGAGGAAAATGTACTTGGACTGAGTGAAGGCCGAAGCGTCCATCGTCATTATGGCGGGAAGCGGCAAATTGTTAATGATGGATTTTTCTACTTCAACCGACACAGGAATGTACCCCTGGTGAGCATGGAACCAGTTCGCTCCTTGCTTGCATAAAAAGGCTGTTTAGTATCCTCTGAAATTGGGTAAACCTATACCCCCTTTGTCTTTCGGCAGTTGAAGCTTCTTCAGGGAGATTCTTGGTTTTTTATCCTGCCAGATAAAACTATTGAAAAGCTTATATATCTTTTTAAGAAAATCATCTGAAAGCAGCATGGGAAGCATGCTGATTAAATAATTGATAAGTGGAGTGACCATCATTTTCAAAGTCTCCACTCTGCCCCACCACGATAGAAACTTCGGCGACCAACCTTCCAGGAGCGTGGATATTTTTTTGAACAAGGAGGTCTCGTTAATTTTTAAAGTATTAATTAGGTCTTTCTCAAAGTCGATCCCAAGATATTTAAAACTCTTCTGTTGCCAACAGAGACCTGTATCGCCCAAGACGCTTTTATCGCCAATAGTACCGATTAGCTTCACTTCAGTCTTATCTTTGTTGAGCTTGTACCCGGACACTTCTGAGAACTCAGCAATAGAGGACATTAGTGCCGGGATAGCTAGGTCTGCATCTTCGGACACTACCAGGACATCGTCAGCGTATGCTGAGATTTTGACTGTATTGCCTTTAAAGTCTATTCCTTTAATCTTCCCATTGTTCCTTAAATAGTAAAGGAAGGGCTCAATTGCCAAAAGAAAAAGTGATGGAGAGAGGGGGCAGCCCTGCCTCGTGCCTTGTTGCAAATGGAAGGAGTCAGAGAGGCATCCACCCGCTCTAACCCGTGCCGAAGGGTTGGAGTATAAAGCCATTACCATTCGGGTGAAGTTTTCCCCTAGATTGAATGTTTGCAGGGTGGCTTCCAAGTAGGCCCAGTCAACCTTGTCAAAGGCCTTCTCGGCGTCTAGGGTCACGGCCACCGTAGGGGAGTTAGTTGTCTTTGCCCTTTCTAGGATGTGTGCAAGGGTTCTTGTATTATCACTTGATAACCTATTTTTGAGGAACCCTACCTGCGAAGGATGAATCAGTTGGGGTAAGACCGCTTGAATCCTTTTTGCCAAGACCATGGCATAGATCTTGCAATCAAGATTGATTAGTGATATTGGCCTATAGTTTTTAGGGGCGGACGGGTCCTTCCCCTCTTTCGGTAAAACCGCGATGATGGCTTCTGCCGGAGTGCCAAGAACTTGGCCACTTGTGCTGAATTGTTCATAAAGAGGGGTTCCGTCAGAACGGTTGAGAAGTTCTTGTAAAATGTGGCGCTGAATCCGTCAGGACCCGGAGCTTTCCCTGTTTTGAGGGATTTTACTGCTTGTGTAATTTCCTCTACTGAGATGGGGCAGTTAAGTGCAGATTGGTCTTGCTCTGTGAGAGCCGGAAGTTTGCAATTGTCAAGGTACGGTCTTATTTTAGAGCTGTTGATGGCTTTGTTTTTACTATAGAGGTCATTGTAGAACTCCTTAAATAAGTCTGCAATCTTGTTTGGGTCCGAATGGGCTGTACCTAATTTGTCAACAATGCATTTAATATTTGATTGTTGGAGTTTAAATTTTAGGTACGAGGCAAGGCTTTTACCTGCCTTGTTAGAGTTACACAGCCTGAAGTTTTTATGATGTTGAAGCCAGACTCCTGCCCTTTCACTAATGATTTTATTATATTCGTATTTTTTGTTCATTAAGTCTGTAAGGACCGAGGGGTCCCTAGAGATTACATGGCGTTTTTCGAGGACAGAGATCTCATCTTCTAACCGTGATAGGGTTGAGTTTGCATCCTTGTTCATGGCAGCACGTATTTTGATAATTACTCCCCTAACTGTTGTTTTAAGTGCTTCCCATCTTGTAAGGTCTGTAGTGTCCCCTTTTTTATTGTGGTAAAGGTAGTCCGTGATTGCTGCTTCTATTGTAGCCCTGTGCGCCTCCTTTTTCAGAACTGCGTAATTGAACCTCCACAAGGTCGTCCTTTTGCCCGTATTATGCAGTGCCAGAGTCATCGTAATGCATGAGTGGTCGGAAATCACGCGCGCTTCAATGGAGGCACTTTCAATGTCTCCTTTAGAGTGAGCAGAGGTGAGAAGGTAGTCTATGCGTGAATAAGAGCCGTGTGGCGGGGAGTAAAAGGTGTAATCTCTACCTGCAGGGTTCATCAGCCTCCAGGTGTCAACCAGATTGAAGCGGGTGCAGAGATTGAGAAGAGCTTTATGCGAGTTCGTTGGCCTAAATGAGCAGCGCGAATCTCTATCTAATAGTGGATCCATAGGGAGATTCAGGTCACCGCCCAGGATATGTATTGCGTTGTCTGGTATTGTGTTAACGTGTTCGCTAAGGTCCTTCCAAAATTCTTGGTCGTCTTTGTTGGGTGCATATACGTTGGTCACGTAAAACTCCTTCCCACCCTTTGTCAATTTAGTAGAAACCCATCTGCCCTTAGCGTCCGCGCTACTGTGTAAAGCATCTATGTTGGATCGCTTTGCAATGAGAGTGAGGACCCCATTATTTTTGCCTATTGCGTCAGAACCAATCGCTTCACTATATTGTTTGCTTTTCATAGAGTTGAACTGTGAAGAATCTATCTTAGTTTCTTGGAGTAGTATAATATCACCCTTTTGCTTGTATAGGTAGTCTAGGATTTTCCTCTTCTTAACGGGGTGATTGATACCTTTGACGTTAAGTGAAATTACTTTTATAGTCTGTTTAGCCGCTGTCATCGTAAAAGCAGGTAGATGATCTTCTAGTCAGTATGTGAAGCGCATTCTGTGGTCTGTATAGCAATATCACTTTTACATATGTGTAGTTGCAGGTACCGTGAACGATGTGAGCGGACTCGCGCGTATGTGCAAAGAGTACTCTCAGTCTTATCAGAATATAGAGTGTTGCTGCCAGGAAGCGGTGATAGGTGATAGAGAAGGGAAAGAAACAAAGGGAGAGACACAAAAGGAATCACATATGAAAATAAAACCCAAAACTCAACCCAACCCGCCCATGACCCCAGCCCCCCCACCCCACCCCAACAGTACGCCAGGAGCATGGCGACTAGGAAGAAGAAGCAACTGCAATGGTTACTCCCCTCCGTGGCAGAAACTGATTAACCTGCTTGTAAACGTAAGTATAACATCGTTAACGGAAGCCATCGTTATGATCAGCAAAACTTTTCCGTCTGCGAAACTGATCCTCCAATTATCATGTGTCCATCGCGCAACCAACAAATTTGCAATGAAATCAGATTCAGGGATTCGTTAGCAAATAACATTAACAATAACATGTAACTATTGTGTCGAGACATAATGCATCCTAAGGCATTATATTTGACCAACAAGGCCTGTGTATTTTAACCAATTATCTGGTCCTCCATTTTCAAACATAGTAGTCAGTAGTCAGGTAGGCAATATGCCATTCCCTGGGCATTTATGAACCTATATTAACTTATGCGTCAAGGGCATACATTCATTAATACCCATATATGGACGTTGTAAGCCATACTAGGGTAAAGTCACCAACGTAGTCTAAATTCCCAATATGTGCAACTAGGACACCTCATCCTGCCTTGCCGTGGGTAAATGCCAACCTGGAACCCAGGATAGCCAGAGTGTAGAGCAACAAATTATTGACGCAATGTGGAGCAATATGAAAAGGATATGTGAAAGCAGAACATAGTGACTGTGTTTAGTTGCCAGAGCCTTGTGATAGTGACGCTGTAGCAGTGTCCATTTTCGACTCCTCAGAGCCCTAGAGCAGCTTCTTCAATTGCGAAGGGTCCGTGAATATTTTAGAAACACCCTGGATTGTTACCCGGAAGCGTGCAGGACCCACGAAGCCGTATTGATATTCAAGCTGACGAAGTCTTGGACGAAGGGCCAGAAAGTTTTTCCTTAAGGTGACAGTCTCCTTGCTATAATCCTGGGATATGTATATCTTGTCGGTTTTCCACAGGATGTGATTATGCTTGCGCATGAACGTCAGAATTTGTTCTACATGCTGATACCTAAGAGGTTTGCACACAATCGGTCTTGGGCCCTTTTGTAAATGTGTAGGTCGGGTAGGGACTCTGTGAGCGCGATCAAATTCCAGCGGTGTGCCAAAGGAGAGACTGGTGGCCTTAGGAAACCATGATTCCAAGAATGTTATGCAGTCCCCTTCGGCTCCCTCCGGAATACCAAAAATTCGCAGGTTTCCCCGCCTATTCCTGTCTTCCAACTCCGAGATGCGCTGAGACATTGATGAGGTAGAAAGGGACAGGTCTTTTAGAGATTTGCTCACTATCACTTCAGAGTCTTCCAATTTACTGATCCTACTTTCAGTCTCTGCGAGTCGCGTGTTGGTATCCTTGATATCTTGCCTTACTGCTGCGATATCTTCTCTGGTGGATTTCGCGATCTCATGTACTTCAGCGAGTTTGAGAAGAATTGTGTCCAAAGTGGCATTCATGTCCTTCGAGCCCTTGGTTGGTGATATTGGATTTGGTGGTTCGGATTTAAGTCTTTTAAGGGTTTTAGTATCCTTATCCCCCATGGCAGTTGGATTGTTTGGAAAAGGCAGGCTCGCTGGAATAATCACTGGTAGTGTTTGGCAGTGGCTGAAAGTGGTATTGATATTGGTATTGATTGAGAATGACAGATTCCGTGGGGATGTCAGAATTGTCAGCGATTGCTGTGTAACCTTATAATGGATAGGTTTGAAATTAGACTCAGTTGAGGTGCCGGTATACACAAGCTTCAAAACTGCAGTGATTTTCCCCCTTCCCCCAGGGTGTGGCGCTATAACTAAAACCCCTGTCTATCCTAGGTAATGTCTTATTTGTCGGCCATCTTAAGGTCAGGCATTAATGATGTAGTATTCCCCTTTTCGGTCATGGCAGTCTGGATCAGCATATAAGTACCGCCCTGAACAGCAACATTCATCTAAGGGGCACTTGACACCCTTCTAAATCTCTCTATGACTATCACGAGTTGCAGCAATTATGTCACGAGTTGTAGCTATTATAGAATTATTGCAGTTAGTTCCATGAAGCCAATCTCTGCATGCATGTAGCCCATAATGCATTTAAAATCAGTAACTTAAGGCATGGGTTAGTTCCAGTGCTTCCCCCCTGACCCTCTTAATGTAGATGACTTTCCCCCCGGTGTGCACACTGAGAGATCGGGTGCAAAGGGCCGCCATTTTAGCCTTCACCGCACTGTGCCGCGCTGTACCTGTCACTGACAACGGAGCCTTCCGCACTGCATCAGCGTTCTCTGTGCTCGAAGCAATGATCATTTCCTCAGCTCAGTCATGCCTCTCAGAGCCTCTCGAGACAAGATTTCAGCTGCGGGGGTCAGCGGTACTATCTACTAACTAGCTGCTATCGGCGATGCGGTGGGAGCTGTTATCGACGCTGCAGGCAGCCATCCATGCGGTCACGGTCTTGATTGTCACGTCAGCCGGACCGGAGCTAATTCGCCGCTTCAAAGCTTGAAATGCGCCCAAAACTGTTCCGATTGTCTTCCTTCAGCTTCTCTTCATGGCAGGGGATTGCAGGTAATGCAGGATATTGCTGCTGTAGACAATTGACCCTGACGCCACGGGAGGAGAGACACACTTAAGCGGCCATCTTCTCCGGCGTCCAAGCCACGCCCCCCCGCCATAAAGATGATTTTTTAACCACATTGTTTACTGCCAGAGTCATCGGGATGCATGAGTGGTCAGAAATTACCCACGGTTCAATGGAAGTGGCTTCAATGTCCGCAGTGGAGTGAGCCAATGTAAGTAAGTAGTCTATGCGTGAATATGAGCCGTTAGGTGGAGAATAAAAGGTGTAGTCTCTGCCTGTTGGATTCATCAGTCTCCATGAGTCAACCAAGTTGAAGCGAGAGCAGAGATTGCGTAGAGCTTTGTGTGAGTTGTTTGGTCGGAAGGGACACCGGGAATCCCTGTCTAAGAGAGGATCCATAGGTAGATTTAGGTCACCACCCAGGATGTGCGTTGTCTGGGATCTTGTCAGCGTGGGTACAGAGTTCCCTCCAAAAACCTTGGTCGTCCTTATTGGGTGCATAAACGTTGGTTACATAAAATTCTCTACCGTCTTTTGTTAGCTTAGTGGACACCCACCTACCCTTAGTGTCAGCAATATCTGAAAGAGACACGTTAGTATTAGATTCCTTACCTTAGAATATCCCCAGGCGTCAGACTGGATCCGGAAATTTTTGCGTAGCAGTACCCTTGCGCGTCGGTAGGCGTCGTCTGCGGCTCCGCGTCCGGCGTCGTGGGCGCCGAGATGACGTCGTCGGAGTACTTAGACGCCGCCTCTGCGTGCTGACGTCAGTTCTTCTTTTTTCCGCGCCAGCAAGCGCAGATCTGGAAAAAGCAGTAACTCTAGTCATTTTTTGACTAACTTTTTGATCACTTTTGATTGTTCTCGAAGTCTTTCGACTCCGACGGTGCCGTAGGGATGCCCGGCTTTAAGCACTGCGATGATTGCGACCGCCTGATGTCGGTCACGGATCCTCACCGCGTGTGTTTATCTTGTCTCGGCGTCGACCACGACGACAAGGCCTGCTCCGACTGCCGGGCCCTCTCTTCGAAAGCCAGACGGGAGCGGTCCCGCAGGCGGCTCGAACTCCGGCAGTCGGTCCCGCGCCGCGAGAGGTCCCGATCCCATGGGAGGTCGAGGGACAGGTCGCGGGCTCGGAGCCACCGAAGTTCCGAGGGTAGGCCGCACTCCTCCGGGTCGAAGTCATCGTCAGGTAAGCGGCACAAGAAGTCCAAGCGGCGTCATCTCCTCGGACTCCCCCCGACGCGGCCGGGGGTTCGGGTGACACTACCCACGCGGCTCCGACTGAGTTGCAGGCGCCGCGTCCAGCCCCATACCCTACGGTCCCTGGGCTCAACGCGACGCCGGAGGAGATCGAGCGCTTCCTCATGGCCATGAGGAAACTCTCTCCTCCGACGGGCTCCGCGGCGCCTTCGGGCCCAGCGGACCCGTCTGGGACCCCTAGCGGGTCGGGGGGATCTGCCCCGACGCCGTCGGGTGCTTCGGGCCCGGCGCCGCAGGTTCCTGTTATCCCGACGCTGCCGGCGCCTTCGGGCCCGGCGCCGCAGGACGCCGCTGGACCTCCTTCGGGATCTGGTTCGTCGCCGGTGGACCTTACGACCTCCCCGGCGTCGGACCCTCAGGTGTCGCCTCCAGCGCCGTCCTCGGGCGGCGCCGTCCCCGGTTCCACCTTCGTTCCTGTTCCGGCGCCGGGACGGCCCCGATGGGCGCCGCTCCAGACGTCATTTGGAGAGTTTCACTTCTATGAACAGGCCCCATTGGTTGAAAACCCTGAGTTTCAGGAGATGGGTGATGAAGAGGACTGGGAGGGGTCTGAAGACCCTCTGACCAGGAAGTGTCAGTCTCATGAGGACTGGACAGGAGACCTTGGGGAGGCCAGTGGCCTGGACACCTCTCGAGACACTGGTTTTGTCTCCCCTCCTACCGTGGCTTCGGAGGAGGGGGCAACATATAGTGTGGTGCTGATGATAAGATTTTTTAGCGCTGGGATACCTCCGGGTGACTACGCGCTCTACAAAATAAATAAATAAATAAATAAATAAGATGAGGGCTGCCAAGGCCTTGGGCCTTGAGCTCCCCGTCGCGGCCGTGAGGACTAACAACCTCACTGAGGTCCTTAAACCGCAGTCAAGCTCGGCCGAGCCTCTGCTGCCCTTTAATGAGGCCTTGACCGACGTTCTTCTGGGCACTTGGTCCAAGCCCGCTACGGGTTCGCCCGTAGATAGGAACGTGGCCAGACGCCACCGCCCAGCCCCGGGCGACCCATGTTTCCTGTCCTCCCACCCTACCCCCGAGAGCCTGGTCATCCAGGCCTCCAATTCCCAGACCGCATTCCCGTTGGCCCCGACGGACAGGGAATCCAAGAGGTAAGACCAGTATGGGAAGAAGATCTTCTCATCCCTTAGTCTGGGCCTGCGGTCTTCCAACACCGCCTGCCTCTTGGGACGTTACACCCACTCTGTGTGGGATAAGGTCGCGGAGGTGCTGCCAGAGTGTCCGTTGGAGGTACGGGCCAAACTCGGCCAAGCCCTTGTGGAGGGCCGGGATGCAGCCAAGTATTCCATCAGGTGTGGGCTGGATACCACCGACTCGCTAGGTAGAGCGATGGCAACGACGGTGGCGGTCAGACGCCACGCCTGGCTGAGGTCCGCCAACTTCTCGGCAGATGTCCAGAACACACTCATGGACATGCCGTTCGATGGCCGTCGCCTCTTTGGCGACAAGGCAGACCATGCGTTTGAGCGCTTTAAGGACTCCAGGGCTACGGCCAAGTCCTTGGGCCTCTCGGGCCAGCGCCAGCAATCGGCTGCCTTTCACTCCTTTCGTGGCCACGGAAGGGGTGCGCCCACACGCGCCGCCAGCCACACTCCACAGGGCAATACCCAACGCGGTGGCGGCCGTGGGAACCGCCGTCTGGGCGGTCGGGGGCAGCGGCGAGGTCAGTCCACACCTTCCCCGCAGCATCCGCCTCAAAACCCTCTTAGTCCGTGCTTTCAGGCCCATGTGACACCAGTGGGGGGCAGGATTCGCCATCACCACCTCCACTGGTGCACTGTCACATCGGACAGGTGGGTGCTGCAAATCGTCCGAAGGGGCTACTCCCTCCCCTTCGAGGCGGCGACTCCAGCCATGCCACCGCAGAACCACCGTGTATCTGGGGATCATTTGCGACTTCTGCAGGAGGAGGTTACGGCCCTCTTGGCCAAGAGGGCCATCGAGCGCGTTCCTGGGCCAGATGTAGGTTGTGGTTGCTACTCCCACTACTTTCTGGTACCCAAGAAGGGCAAAGGGGGCCTACGCCCTATCTTGGACCTAAGGAAGGTCAACGGCTTCCTCCGGAAGGAGAAGTTCAAGATGCTGACACTGGCTCAGGTCCTGGCTGCCCTGGACCCAGGAGACTGGATGGTAGCGTAGGACTTACAGGACGCTTACTTTCATATCCCCGTCCTGCCTGCCCACCGGCGCTACCTGCGGTTCATGGTTGGCCACGAACACTTTCAATTTACCGTGCTCCCCTTCGGCCTTACCAGCGCCCCACGGGTGTTCACAAAGGTGATGGCGGTGGTCGCAGCTCATCTGCGCAAGTTAGGGGTTTCAGTCTTCCCCTACCTCGACGACTGGTTGTTGAAGGCGGGCTCGCCCCAGACGGTCGTCAGCCACCTCCAGACGACGGCAGACCTGCACCAGCTGGGGTTCTCCATCAATGTGCTGAAGTCACACCTGTGCCCCTCTCAGAAGCTCCTCTTCATCGGAGCGGTTCTGGACTCGGCGCGGTTTTGGCTTTATCCGCCCGAACAGCGGGTCCGGGATATTCAGGCTCTGATTCCCATCTTTCAGCCGTTATCCCGGGTTTCGGTCAGGTTGACGCTGCGGCTTCTGGGGCTGATGGCCTCCTGCATCCTACTGGTGCATCACGCCAGGTGGCGGATGCGGGCTCTGCAGTGGGACCTGAAGTTTCAGTGGGCCCAGCATCAGGGCAACCTATCCGACCACGTCCTGATCTCGGAGGGCACTGCGAGACAGCTGCAGTGGTGGCTTACGGACCGCGATTGGGTCAGCGGCAGATCCCTCTCCCTTCCCCAACCGGAGCATGTAGTTGTGACGGACGCGTCCCTCCAGGGCTGGGGAGGCCACATGGGAGAGGCGGAGATCAGAGGCCTCTGGTCTCCGGCGGAGACCCGGCTCCACATCAACCTGTTGGAGCTCCGGGCGATTCCTCTGGCACTGAAGGCATTCCTCCCCTCTGTCCGGGGGAGTGTAGTGCAGGTATTCACGGACAACACCACCGCCATGTGGTACTGCAACAAACAAGGCGGGGTGGGGTGGTGGATCCTTTGTCAAGAGGCTCTTCGCCTTTGGCAATGGCTGGAACGCCAGGGCGTGACCCTGGTGGCTCAATACCTGGCAGGTTCTCTGAACGCCAGGGCGGACGAGCTCAGTCGGTGCATGATGGATCACGAATGGCGTCTGAACTCGGACGTGGCGCAAGGCCTCTTTCAGCGATGGGGAGAGCCTTGGTTAGATCTATTCGCCACCGAAGAGAACGCGCAATGTCATCAGTTCTGCGTGTTGGAATTTCCAAGGCGGCACTCGCTCGGAGACACTTTTCATCGCGAGTGGAGTTGCGGTCTGTTGTACGCCTTTCCGCCTATACCACTTCTGCCCAGAGTGCTGAAGAAGATCAAGCGCGACCGGGCCCAAGTCATCCTTGTGGCTCCGGACTGGGCGAGAAGGTACTGGTATCCAGAGCTACTCAGTTTGTCAGTCGATCCCCCGGTTCGTCTGCCTCTTCAGGAGGACCTTCTGTCGCAGCAGCAGGGGACGGTCCTCCACCCGAACCTGTCCAGTCGCCACCTCCATGCTTGGAGATTGAGTGGCGACAGTTGAGGCCATTTGACTTGCCTCCTGAAGTCTGTAACGTCATTCTGGCAGCCAGTCGTCCCTCCACAAAGTCGGTATACGCCTGCAGGTGGAACAGATTTGTGGCATGGTGCACAGCAAGGGCTGTGGATCCCCTCAATGCCCCTCTTTCTGAGGTCCTTCTGTAGTAGGGGATCTCTGTGTATAGTCATAATCTAGTGAATAGTCCCGCCCATGTGCGTGGACCCCGGAGCAATCAAAAATAATCTCTTACAGTGTCAAAAAATGCATAGACACTTAAGAGAGAATTTAAAGACAGATAATGCAGCCAAAAAGGCTACACTGTCCAGTACTTCAACTAGAAATTCCACCATAAAATCCACAAAACAGCAAAGCCTGTACAGATTTCCCTTGCTTAACAGCAAAATCCCTCAGGAATGATAGAGAGAAGAACCTGGACAGACAAGCCCTATAGGCTGCCATTATGTGGCTTAATTAGGATACTGTGCCTTTAAGGAACCTTCCAGAACCTTCTCTCAGTATCCCAGAATGCATAGCAGGTCCAACTTAGCCTCAGTTCTTTTTTCCGGCTCCTGCAAGCAGGACCCTGGAGCATTGAGCTCTCCCTTTTCAAGGGTTTTTGTTGGTGTTTTACACTAATTTCGATTTTTGGTACTTTTAAAGTACTTTGGTGACTTTCTTTCTGTGTTTCTGCACTCTTTTTTGTCCATAATGCCTGCATTATTCGACAAATGCCCTGAGTGCTCAAGAAAGAAGGCCAGGTCAGACTCCCATGAGGTCTGTATTCTCTGCCTTCCCTCTTCCCACATCCCTGAGGAGTGTGTGATCTGCAGAAGCTTCTCTGGAAGGACCCTGAAGGAGAGGAAGAAGATCAGGCTTCAGGGACTTGAAGAGAGAAAGTTGAAGGCACGAGGTGGGTCAGGAGGGGCTCCTTCTACCCATGCTGAGGCCTCTGGGGGGCTCCCCAGGGGCAGGAAGACCAGCCCTCGCCCAAGATCTCCGTCTGGGTCAGTTGCGCTGACCACGACGTCGAGGGGACGGTCAACGGCCAGTTCCAGGTCTCCCCAGGGCTCTGGGTCGAGAAAACGTCGCCCGTCGACGTCGAGGAACGTGTTCCGGCCGCCGTCGAAGCCGGTGTCGATATCCTCGTCGTCGCTGTCGGCGTCGAGTGATCGACATCGGAGGGCCCGGCGTCGGCGCTCGCCGTCGAGGACATCGTCGTCGAGGGGATCCTCGTCGTCGAGGTCGCCGTCGAGACGGAAGGCGTCTCCGGCGCCGAAGAGGTCGACGTCGAAGCATTCCAAAAGACCGACGTCGAGACGGTCAAGGAGATCGACGTCGAGAAGGTCGGAGAGGTCGACGTCGAGAAGGTCCAAAGGGTCGACGTCGAAGCGATCCAGGAAGTCGACGTCGAGGCCGGCGAAGAGGTCGAGGTCGCCGTCGAGGCACCATCGCCCGTCGTCGAGGTTTCGTGGCTCGTCGATCTGGTCGGGGTCGACGTCGAGACGGAGACACGGTTCGACGTCGAGAAGTGTGATTCGGTCGACGCCGAAGGACCGTTCGACGTCGAGGGGACATCGGTCGTCGTCTGGACACCGGTCTTCAACGTCTGGAGGTCCTAAGGACAGGCCCAGGCCTGTGGGGGGCTCCCCACGCTCTGGAAGAGATGGTGGCTCGCCGGGACCGGCGCATTCCGGGGTGGATACTCCGATGAAGCCGTCTACACCTCCTCCGCGGCCTGCTATGCCGAAGGGTCCTCCTCCGAAGGCCCCTACCCCACCTCCGAAGCCGGCTCCGCGGGACCCGCGTCCGGTTGCTCCTCCACCCCCGATCCCACCGAGGGCGGTGTCGATGCCTAAGTTTCCGACGCCTCCGAAGAAGACTCCTAAGAAGCCTAGAGCTCCTGACCCTGGGAGGCCGAAGGAGCGTCCGAGGCCCAAGAGGTCGAGGTCTCGCTCGGGGAGACGGGACAGATCAAGGAGTGGCCGTGGATCTTCTTCACGATCCAGGCATCATCACAAGAGACGTCGGTCCAGGTCACGTTCTCCATCTGGGACCCGTTCCTACTCGCCCACGCTGTCCGATTCGCCGGAGACTAGGGTGTCTCCGATAGACGATATTAGCACATTTCAGGAGGTTCTCCTGCGTGGTGCGGCGAAGTTGGGCATTGAGGTTGAAGCGCCTACGGCTTCTACCTCGGTAATATTTGAGACTTTACACAAAAGGCACTTGTCTCGCCCCCTGTTACCTCTGGTGCCGGGGCTCCTTGAGCCCGCCGAACAGCTATTCCTGACGCCGGCAACGGTGAAATCTGTGCCTTCCAGGATACTGAAAAAGTACAGGGCTCCGGACTCAGACCCAGCCTTCTTGAGGAAGGACCCGGTACCGGATTCAGTCATCGTGACTGCTGCTCGGAAGCTTCATGCCACCTCCCCTGCGTCCACGGTGCCTCCGGACAAGGAGAGCCGGTGGATCGATTCTGCTGGTCGCAAGGCGTGTGGGACATCCGCCTCGTCCATGAAGGCAGCCAGTGACTCGGCTTTGCTGGGACGTTACGACCGGTCCCTGTGGGACTCGATGGAGCAGTTCGCAGACCTCGTCCCTCGAGACCGCAAGGAGGACTTTGTGGAGATCGTCAAGGAGGGGATGCTGGTCTCTAATCAGGCCATCGGCGCCGCAGCGGACATATCATTGCTGTCCGCGCACGGATATTGCCACGGGATTCACCAGAGACGCCATGCTTGGCTCAGGTTGACGTCATTGAAACCGGAAGCACAGCAACGCGTGGCGAATCTCCCGTTTTCCGGAGATACCCTCTTCGGGAAACACGCGGATGATGAGATGGCCAGGATGAAGGCCGAAGCGGAGACCCTGACGGCAGTGGGCTTGGAGAAGCCCAAGGAAAAGAAACCCTTCCGACAGTACCAGCGTCTGTTTGGGTCGCAGGGTCGTGGAAGGGGGCAGTCTGCTGGACAACATCAACAGCAGCAGCAGCAGCAACAGTACAGGCGGCCCTTCCAGAAGCGACAGGGTGGTAGAGGTCGTCAACAGTCCTCTACCGCGACCAAGGGCCCGGCCGGGTCCCGTCCCTGAGCTGTTACTTCCCCCTCGTCCGTTACCCGCTCCGGTGGGGGGAAGCGTTCAATTTTTTCTGGCAGAGTGGAGAAAAATTACTCAGGACAAGTGGGTGCTGAATATTGTTTGCAATGGATACAGTCTACGTTTCACCAGCCCTCCTCCATCGATTCCTCCCGTCAGCTCGCAGTATCACCTGCACGAGCTTCAGGCGGAGGCGGACGTTCTGCTAAGGAAAAGGGCGATCGAAGACGTACCTCTGTCTCAAAGAGGAAGAGGTCTGTACTCTCGGTTCTTTCTTGTCCGCAAGAAGGACAGAAACGAGTTCAGGCCCATTCTGGATTTGCGGCAGGCAAACAAGTGGATTCGCAGAGAAAAGTTTCGCATGCTGTCGTTGCATCAGATCTACCCTCAGCTGCAACGAGGAGACTGGATGTGTGCCATAGATCTACAGGACGCATACTTCCACGTGCCCATTGCATGCAAACACAGAAAATTTCTGCGCTTTCAAGTCGGCACCAATCACTATCAGTACACGGTGCTACCCTTCGGACTGAAGTCTGCACCCAGGACGTTCTCAAAATGTATGGCAGTGGTAGCGGCACACCTGAGGAAGAACAAGGTGTTTGTCTACCCGTACCTGGACGATTGGTTGATCAAAGCCTCCTCCTTCTCGGAAGCTCAAGCACACTTCCAGAAGACGTGCGTTCTCTTGAACAAGCTGGGGTTGCACATCAACATGTCCAAGTCGGTCCCGATTCCGGTGCAGTGCATCCAGTACTTGGGGGCCTCCATCAATACGCTGTCAGCAAGCGTGTCTCCTTCGGAAGAGCGACGTTTATCACTCGTTCGGTAGGCTCAGGCTCTCATGACAACTCAGTCTACGACTGTGAGGACGGTGTCTTCTCTACTGGGATCGATGGCCTCTTGCATCTTTCTCACTCCTCACGCACGGCTACAGATGAGACCTCTGCAGGAGTGCTTGGAGGATCAGTGGGACCAGAGGAGAGGTTCTTGGGACGACAGGATACGACTGTCTCTACATGCTCTTCAGTCTCTGAAGTGGTGGTGCTCGAAGGAGAATCTCCTCAGAGGCGTTCCCTTCCACAAGGACATTCCCACGCAGACCATCGTGACGGATGCGTCTCTCCAAGGTTGGGGGGCGCATTCCGGAGACCTGCAAATTCAAGGGACGTGGTCCCCGACGGAGTCCACGTACCACATCAATTTCCTGGAACTGAGAGCTGTTCACTTGGCACTGAAGGCCTTTCATCCGTCCTTTCAGACCAACTCTCTGCTTGTTCAGACGGACAACACGACGACGATGTATTACCTCAACAAGCAGGGGGGCTCGAGATCGCGCACTCTGTCGCAGGAGGCGCAGGCGATCTGGCACTGGCTTCTGGCTCGAGGATTGTCGATTACGGCCACCCATCTGCCAGGTGTGCAGAATGTTCAGGCAGACGAACTGAGCAGAATCGTGCAGGAAAACCACGAATGGGTCATAAACGACGAAGTACTGGGAGAAGTCTTCGCAAGGTGGGGAACTCCAGACGTAGATCTGTTCGCCACCGCCGAAAACAGCAAATGCCGAGGCTTCGCCTCCAGGTACTACCAGCCAGGGACGCTGGGGAACGCGTTATGGATCGACTGGTCGAACAGCTTTCTGTACGCTTTTCCACCAATTCCCCTGATTCCGGCGGTTCTCATCAAGCTGTCTCACTCCAGGGCGAGGATGATTCTGATTGCCCCGGAATGGCCCAGACAGTGGTGGTTCACGGACCTACTTCACCGATCTCTCCTTCCTCACGTGAAGCTGCCGTGCAGGCCGGACCTTCTCACGAAGTTCGGGGGGCGGATGGTGCACCCCAACCTCTCGTCTTTGAGTTTGGCGGCATGGCTCCTGAAATAGTACAATATGGCCATCTGAATCTCCCAGAGGATTGTATGGGCATACTGAAGGAGGCTAAGCGACCTTCCACTAGGACTTCCTATGCTTACAAGTGGAAGAGGTTTTGCATCTGGTGCAAGTCTAAGAACTATGACCCTACGTCATGCAAGGAGGATGTCATCCTTCCATATCTGCTTCATCTGGCGCAGTCGGGCCTTAATGTCCATTCCATTAAGGTTCATCTGGCTGCTTTGACTGCCTACAGGAAAGGACCTTCGCAGACTTCCTTTTTCCAGATCCCTGTGATCAAAGATTTTTTGGAAGGCTTGAAGAAAGTGTTCCCTCCTGTCAGACTTCCTTCGCCTTCATGGGACTTGAATGTGGTGCTGTCCAGATTGATGAAGGAGCCTTTTGAACCCATTCATAAGGCTTCGTTGCAGCACCTGTCCTGGAAGGCGGCGTTCCTCGTGGCCATTACATCGGCCCGCAGGGTGAGTGAGATTCAGGCATTGTGTTGCCAAGAACCTTATACTGTATTTCATAATGCTAAAGTTGTTATGCGTACTCACCCTAAGTTTCTTCCCAAGGTTGTTTCTGATTTTCATATCAATCAGACTATCACTTTGCCTACGTTCTTTCAGAACCCTTCCTCTCCGGCGGAAAGGTCTTTACATTCCCTGGATGTGCGGAGGGTGCTGAAGTTTTATCTTGATAAGACTAAAGATATTCGTAGGTCAGACCAATTGTTCATCAATTATGGCTCAGTCAGGACGGGTCTTGCTACCTCTAAACAGTCCATCTCTAGGTGGATTGTGTCCTGCATTCAGTTGTGTTACTGCAAAGCTAATAAGACCTTAGGGGGCAAACCTAAGGCTCATTCCACCAGGGGCAAGGCTGCTACGACAGCTATGCTCCGTAATGTTCCCATTGCAGAGATCTGCAAGGCGGCCACTTGGAAGTCGGTCCATACCTTTGCTAAGCATTACTGCCTGGACTCTGATGCCAGGGCAGACGCTCAGGTTGGGCAGGCTTCGTTGCGGAATCTGTTCGCACAGTAGTGGCGTTATTTTACTCTCCACCGCCGCTTGGTGTGGGGATGGGCTTGCCATTCTATTCACTAGATTATGACTATACACAGAGATCCCCTACTACAGAAGGAGTAGTTTCTGTCCTGTAACTCCAGTTCTGTAGTAGGGGTATCTCTGTTATAGTCATAAGCGCCCTCCCGCCTCCCCGGTGGAGTGTTGTTCATGATCATAATGCTACAGGTCTGGCGTTTTCTACGCCTTCGAAAAGAACTGAGGCTAAGTTGGACCTGCTATGCATTCTGGGATACTGAGAGAAGGTTCTGGAAGGTTCCTTAAAGGCACAGTATCCTAATTAAGCCACATAATGGCAGCCTATGGGGCTTGTCTGTCCAGGTTCTTCTCTCTATCATTCCTGAGGGATTTTGCTGTTAAGCAAGGGAAATCTGTACAGGCTTTGCTGTTTTGTGGATTTTATGGTGGAATTTCTAGTTGAAGTACTGGACAGTGTAGCCTTTTTGGCTGCATTATCTGTCTTTAAATTCTCTCTTAAGTGTCTATGCATTTTCTGCATTTTTTGACACTGTAAGAGATTATTTTTGATTGCTCCGGGGTCCACGCACATGGGCGGGACTATTCACTAGATTATGACTATAACAGAGATACCCCTACTACAGAACTGGAGTTACAGGACAGAAACTACTCCTTCTCTTCCTTCTTTCTCTTGCCCAGCAGGGCTCTGCTCTGGGCACTATCAAGGGCTACCTTTCTGCCTTTCTCAGGCTGCCTGATCAACCTTCTTTGTTCAAGTCCCCTATTGTTAATAGATTTCTTAAGGGCATCACACACACGTTTCCTCCTGTTCCGTTTGTGATGCCTCATTGGGACTTGAACCTGGTTCTTACATTTCTGATGTGCGCTCCCTTTGAGCCACTTCACAACTGTCCTCTTCGCCTTCTGACTTTGAAGACTGCTTTCCTGGTTGCCATCACCTCTGCCAGGAGAGTGAGTGAGCTCCAGGCCCTTTCTTGTACTCCACCTTTCCTTTCTGTCCATCCGGACAAAGTGGTGCTGCGTACCAAACCTTCTTTCCTGCCCAAGGTTGTCACGGCCTTCCACATCGGGCAGTCCATCACCTTGCCAACCTTCTTCCCGCCACCGCATCCCTCTAAAGAGGAAGAGCGGCTCCACCGTCTGGACCCAAAACGTGCGCTCTCATTCTACTTGGATCGCACACGCCAGTTCCGGGTGGATGACCAACTCTGTTGGTTACGTGGGCGCGAAGAAGGGGAAAGCGGTGCACAAGAGGACCATCTCCCGGTGGATCATCCTGTGTATCCAGGCATGCTACTCCTTGGCTAGGAAGGAGCCTCCTGCTGGATTGCGGGCTCATTCTACCCGAGCGACGGCGGCTACCACTTCCCTGGGCAGGGGTGTGCCCTTACAAGACATCTGTCAGGCAGCTACGTGGGCATCGCTGCACACGTTTGCAAGACACTACTGCCTGGACAGCCAAGTCCGGAGGGATGGCTTCTTTGGCCGTTCCGTCCTCCGGGACTTTCTGGTGTGATTATTGGTTCGCAGACCCACCACCGGGGTTGGTATTGCTGGGGTATCTATTCTAAGGTAAGGAATCTAATACTAACGTGTCTCTTTCAGATGCACAAGTTACTACTTGTGTAACGATATATCTGTAAGAGACATTAGTTAGTATTAGATTCCTTACCGACCCACCCATCCTCCCCGTTCTGCGAACCAATATCTAGGGTTAGGGTTGCCCCCTTTCAGGGCCCTAGTTTCAATGGCACCAGTGTTGGTTTTTAACATGGCTCTGCGTTTCTGGCGCGGAAAAGCTGTGTCTAAGAACTGACGTCAGAACGCGGAGGCGGCGTCTAAGTACTCCGACGATGTCATCACAGCGCCCACGACGGACGCGGAGCCGCAGGCGACGCCTACCGACGCGCAAGGGTACTGCTACGCAAAAATTTCCGGATCCAGTCTGACGCCTGGGGATATTCTAAGGTAAGGAATCTAATACTAACTAATGTCGCTTACAGATATATCGTTACACAAGTAGTAACTTGTGCGTTATGTAGAACATCAATGTTAGCCCTTTTCGCAAAAAGTGTTAGAACCCCATTCTTTTTCCCCAAGGCATCAGACCCAATTGCCTCACTGTACCATTTATTTTTCATAGAGTTAAATTGTGGTGAGTCGATTTTAGTCTCCTGTAATAGTATAATGTCACCCTTCTGTTTGTGTAGGTAGTCTAGAATTTTCCTCTTTGTGATCGGGTGATTGATACCCTTAATGTTGAGTGACACTATTTTGATAGTCTGTCTCTTCACTGCCATGAGAGGGGGATAAGTGATATATGTGGAATGGTATTCAACGTTTATTCCGCATCTTTTTTTCCGCGGAATTTGAGCCCGCATGCCATTACTCCGCGAGGTCATTGACCCCACATACCAAGACTCCGCATTTTTTCATAACGCGTGTGCATTTACCACGCATGCCTTTACAACAAATTATGTTGTAAAGGCATGTATGATAAATGCACACGCGTTGTGAAAAAACCCCAGACTTCATGAAGATGGAACCAGGAGTGTGGAACCACGACGAGAGAGAGGTAAGGGGGTTTGGGTTCTTTTTATAGGGGTGGGGGGGTTGTGCTAGGGGTAGTGATTGTGTAGTGTTTGTGTAGTGCAGTGTTGTAGTGGTTGTGTAGTGTAGGGTCGTGCTGGGGGTAGTGTTCTAGGGTTTGGGATAGTGTTGTAGTGGTTGTGTAGTATAGGGTCGTGCTGGGGGTAGTGTTATAGGGTTTAGGATAGTGTTGTAGTGTTTGTGTAGTGTAGGGTCATGGGGGTAGTGTTATAGGGTTTAAGGTAGTGTTGTAGTGTTTGTGTATGGTCGTGCTGAGGGTAGTGTTAGAGGGTTTAGGAAAGTGTTGTAGTGTGTGTGTAGTGTAGGGTCATGGTGGGGGTAGTGTTTTAGGGTTTAGGGTAGTGTTGTAGTGTTTGTGTAGTGTAGGGTCATTCTGGGGGTAGTGTTTTAGGGTTTAGGGTAGTGGTGTAGTGTTTGTGTAGTGTAGGGTCACGGTGGGGGTAGTGTTTTAGGGTAGTATTGTGTAGTGTAGGGTCATGCTGGGGGTAGTGTTATAGGGTGGAAGGTAGTGTTGTAGTGTTTGTGTAGTGTAGGGTCATGCTGGGGGTAGTGTTTTAGGGTAGTGTAGTGTTTGTGTAGTGTAGGGTCATGCTGGGGGTAGGGTTCAGGGTAGTGTTTGTGTAGTGTAGGGTACTTTTAAGGTCATGTTTGTGTAGTGTAGGGTAGTGTATGTGTAGTGTAGGGTAGTGGTTTAGGGTAGTGTTGTAGTGTTTGTGTAGTGTAGGGTCATGCAGGTGAAGTGTTTTAGGGTTCAGGGTAGTGGTTGTGTAGGGTAGGGTAGTGTATGTGTAGTGTAGGGAAGTTTTAGGGTCGTGTTTGTGTAGTGTAGGGTAGGGTTTAGGGTAGTGTTAGTGTACTGTAAGGTAGTGTAGGGTAGTTGGTAGTGTTTTGGTGTTACTTTTAAAACTTTTACAATGAGTATACCTTTAACATGCATGCCTTTGCGTTGTAAAGTGATGCGTGGTAAAGACATATTTGTTGTAAAAGTTTGCGTTGTGTTTATTTTCGGAGTGATATTATTTGCGGAATCATTTTTGCGGAGTGATGGTATGCGGGGTATTTGTATGTGGAAAAACGTCACATATTCATGTGGGATGTCGCGTTCTTCACAATACGGAATGTCCAGGGCATTATGTCCCAACCAGGGGTGAGGCCAAAGGGCCACAATATGTACAAACAAAGTAAATGCACACAATTTGAGCACTGTCCTTGTTACTGACTAATAGAGCGTTGCTGTAGGAGTACAGAGACAGAAGGGGAAGCAAGAGCGAAAGCAGGAGCAAAGAAGAAGAAATAATAAATAGCAATACAATCAGAAACCCTCTCCAACCCACCCACCCCACCCCAAAAGTACACTAAGAACATGGCGACCAGGGAGAAGCAACCACATGAGTTTCCCTCTCCCGTGGCGCTTACTAGATAACCTGCTTACAATTGTAGGAATTATAACTTGATCGTTAACCAGAAATAGGAATGTCAGAAATATGTCATAAGCACATCTCCCCAGAACGGTGAGCATAACTTGAGTCAACAATTCCAGGCCTCAATCAGTACTTACAGAAAATGATGACATACAGCATGGTGTCTGTCAAAGCTAAACGTGAAGCCATTGGTAAAACATAGAGCTTGACTTGCATGGTAAACAACATGTAACCCAGAAAGCAAACTACCTCTACATCAATCTAGGGATAATAAATGCATGCCGTACGGAACTGCAGGGGTACTTTGACTATTAGTGCATAGCAACACTGTGACCTCCACATATTTAGGCACCCGTCTTTCACATAATCACCTTAAAGTCAGGTAACATAACGTGCATAAAGTATTGTGTTCGCATATAGTATATCATGGTTTCACAGGTACGTAGCCACATAATAAAAGAAGAAACATGCGTCCTACCAGACCACCAACCATGCTTGTACCATAAGATAATGAAGTCAATAAAGATGATGAAGATGAAAGCGTTCCTTGAGCCGTGGCCCAGGCAAAGAACAACGTAGACATCGTGAGACCAGCCAGAGATCAACAGTCATCTTGTGATAGTCTATCAGGCAAAAGGGTAAAAGGACTGACAAGTTGATTGTAGTGGGAACACATAGGCACAACGTGGATTCCATATGCTAGGTGCCATCTCCATGAGCATTCGCCGCAGCAGCAGTGTCCATTGTTGAGTCATCAGGACCATCAAGAAATTTCTTCAAGTGCAAAGGATCCGTGAATATCGGCGGTACTCCTTGAATCATGACTCGAAAACGCGCCGGGCCTACAAAGCCATATTGATATTCGAGTGAACGGAGCCTTGGGCGAAGAGCTAGGAAGTTTTTTCTCAAGTTGACAGTCTCCTTGCAGTAGTCCTGAGAAATGTATACTTTGTTGGTCTTCCATAGGATGTGATTATGCTTGCGCATGAACGCCAAAATCTGCTCCACGTTCTGGTACCTGAGAGGTTTACAGACAATCGGCTTAGGACCCCTTTGTTGAGGCGTGATACGGGCCGGGACCCTATGAGCTCGATCAAACTCCAGGGGATGCTAAAGGAGAGGTTGGTGGCCTGAGGGAACCAGGACTCCAGGAAAGGTATGCATGATCCATCTTTATCTTCTGCTCCCTCCGAAATACCAAAAATTCGCAAATTCCCCCTTCGATTCCTGTCCTCCAATTCCGAGGGATTTGGTCATCTTTACCTCCAAGTCTTCAAGTTGGCTGATCCTGCTTTCAGACTCAGAAAACCTTACATTAGTATCTCGCTACTGTCAGAAGGCTCCAGAACACTTCGCAGAGGTAGTATCGCTGCAAGTCCCAATCTCTCTCCAACCAGTGCCCCCGCTACTAAGAGCAGATACACCAGCCAAAGGGAAAAGGGGAAGTGGAAGAGAGAAGAGAAACCTTGTAAATCGCTGACACCTGTTCTGGCTGCGGACGGTTCTGTGTCTGCTACTCGCCCAATGGTAGGTGCCTAATACACATAAGAGGGAGAGAATAAACAACAACAGCCACCCCTACTGCTGATACTCTATAAGAAATACTAAAAGCTTATCCTACCAGTGGTTCACTAGGCAATTCTTCTCTTCTGTATTGGAATGATATTCTGTGGAGGCTTTCTGACTACAAAATTAAGGGAGATTGGTATCACACAATATTCCTACTTAGTACTGTGGTAAACACTTGGTATTCATTTCGCCCTTTACCTGAAAGTCCACCACTCCTGCTTTAATGGGATTCTTTTCTATGCAGGTTAACTTGTAGGAACAGCTCTCATAGCAGCAAGCCAGTCAATATTCCTTGTTGCGCGCAAAAAGGTACTGGGGAAGGTTCAGGGGGGAAGGGAAAGAGAGGAAAAGCGCAAAAAGGAACAAGGGTCAAAGTACGCTGCTTCCAATGTCTGCACTGCAGTCTTAATGTAAGGCTTCTGAATTTGCCCACGACGCTGCTGCAGTCCCTGCTGTTCTATGGAATGAATGATTCCTAACAGGAACCGTCGAATTTCCTCTCTGGGCGGTCTCACCAACTTGCCATAACTGCAGTCTTCAGAAATAGTTACCGCTGCTGCTGGCGCTCGACACCGCCTCACAGGAAATCTTCTAAATACTGCCAAAACTAACTGAACTCAGAATTCTAAGAACCCCCTTATTTAATTACTGGAAATAATTGGCAAACCGGCGTCTTTTGAACTCCCGTCATGAACTATTGACGCGGAGCTAAACGCCCGGCTGCCTTCTCTGCTGATAACCGTGTTGAAGTGCGCAGTGCGGAGCGCGCGCTCCCAACAGGTTAACTAGAATGCTCACTGCTGCTGGAATTCGGAACGGCAGAATACGTCCGCCATCATTAAGGGAGCATTCCTACCGGGGATTACATAAACCAGGGCTCTACTGAATTACTATTTACAATTACGGGCAACTTCCTCAGTCTACCAGGGAAACCACACATTCACTCGTCTAGGTTTCACCTTCACTCGAGCCCTCCTTGACCTGACAGGAATACTGGTGGCAACAACATGAGGGGTCCTGACAATTTGTAGGTTCCTGACAGTACCCCCTCTTAACGACCGATTCATCGGTCCTGGTTTGGATGGTTTTTGTGTATGGAATCTTTTAATCAATTGAGGAGCATGAATATGAGACTCTGGTCCACAAGACCTGTCTTCCGGGCCATAACCTTTCCAATCTACTAAATAATGGAGTTTTCCTTTCTTGAATTTGGAATCTAAAATGTCCTTAACTTCGTATTCTGCCTGGCCCTGAATGTTTAAGGAATCTGGAGGTTTAATTAGACGCATCTTAGGCTTAGTCTTCTTTAACAACGACACATGAAAGACTGGATGGATAGCGAGTTTAGGTGGTAGCTTTAATTTCACAGTCACAGGACCCAAGACCTTCTCAACTGGGTAAGGACCTACAAATCTAGGCTGAAATTTCCTATTCCCCTTTAAGTGTAGATTCTTAGTGGATAACCAAACCAGATCACCTTCTCTGTAATGGGGAGCCGCCTGTCTATGCCTATCAGCACATTTCTTGTATGAGGTTTTAGCTTTGATTAGATTTTGTTCCGCTGACTTGTGAAGGGAATCCATCTCAGATATTAAATCTTTCACTGCAGGTACTTCCAAATCCTCTTTAGTTACAAAGGGATTAGGGTGGCGACCAGAGTTCAGGTAAAACGGCGAGTAACCGGTAGAGGAACTCTTGGCGTTATTACATGCGAACTCAGCCATCCATAACCGATCAGACCAATCACCACCCTGATCTATGAGAAACAAACGGAGATATTGTTCAAGCTCCTGATTGATTCTCTCTGTCTGACCATCAGATTCAGGATGATAACTGGTGGACAATCTACTTTCCACTCCCAACCCTTTCAGGTAAGCCCGCCAAAAATGGGAAATAAACTGAGGGCCCCTGTCTGAAACCACTACCTTAGGGACTCCATGCAACTTCACGATGTTTTCACTAAATATTCGGGCTAACTCTGGAGCAGTGGGAATGCCAGTTAATGGTATAAAGTGGCTCATCTTAGTGAAGGTATCCACAATCACCAGAATGGTATCAAAACCTTTACTAAGTGGCAAATCTACAATTAGATCCATAGAGATGGTATGCCAAGGATGGGTAGGCGTGGGAAGTGGATGCAAAAACCCCTGAGGAGCCTGTCGACTAGACTTACCCCGTGCACAAAGCTCACAAGACTGCACATACTCTTTGACATGAGTGGACAACCCAGGCCACCAAAAATAGCGCTTTACCAAATCCAAGGTTTTGGAAATTCCCTTGTGGCCAGCTAAAGGATGATCATGACAATGCCGCAAGGCTTTCTGTTGAAGAGATGACGTAGGAAGATATAACGCTTCCTGAAAATAAGGTAACTGTTGATGGCAACGTCTTCCATCTTCCATCCGAACCCATTTCTGAATTTCTTCTTGAGTCAAGCTTCTCCGAACTTCTTCTTAAAAGTCGTCAATGGAGAGAGTGCAAATTATCTTGGACTCCGGAATGATAGGTTGAGACTCCACCATATGTTCGCTGTCCATAGTGTTCAAACGGGACAAAGCATCAGCTTTCCCATTTTTTGTACCGGGACGATAAGTAATTACAAAATCAAAGTCCGCGAAGTACAAAGACCAGCGTAGTTGCCGCGGTGTGAGGGTCTTGGCTGTCTTTAAGAACTGAAGGTTTTTATGGTCGGAAATACTGTAACGGTGTGTCTAGTTCCCAACAAATAATGCCTCCAATCCTCGAAAGCATCTTTTACTGCCAATAGTTCTTTTTCCGTGATGGTGTAATTTAATTCAGCCGGATGCAACTTCCGGGAACGGTAGGCTACCGGATGTAACTGCCCCGTCTTGGGATGACGTTGGGATAGGACACCTCCTATAGCCTGATCCGAAGCGTCTGCTTCAATGTAAAAAGGTTCCATAGGGTCAGCATGTAGCAGGATAGGAGCCGAAACGAACCTCCTTTTCAGATCACAAAAAGCCTTTTCTGCCTCACTAGACCACTCAAATTTGACTCCTTTCTTCAATAGATGAGTTATAGGGGAAATTAACTGCGAAAATCCCTGGATAAAACGTCTATAAAAGTTGGCAAAACCCAAAAACCTCTGAATCTCCTTGATGTTATGTGGAGTAGGCCAACTTTCCACTGCTAACACTTTTCCAGGATCCATGTTGATGCCTTGTGAGGAGATGACAAATCCCAAGAATTCTACTTTATTCACATGAAAAACACATTTCTCCAGCTTGACAAATAAATGGTGGGTCTGAAGCCTTTCTAACACCAATCTTACATGCTTCGGATGCTCCTGTGTATTCTTGGAGTAGATCAAAATGTCATCCAAATAGATGATAGCGATGTTATCAATTAAATCTCCCATGACATCATTTATGAAGTGTTGAAACACTGCGGGGGCATTACAGAGACCGAAAGGCATCACACAGTATTCGAAAAGGCCAAACTTAGTCCGAAAAGCTGTTTTCCACTCATGTCCTTCCTTCATTCGTATAAGGTGATAGGCACCCCGCAAATCCAATTTGGTGTAAAATCTGAGCTTCTTTAATCTGATCTAATAGGACAGAAATCAAAGGCAAAGGATATCGGTTCTTTATGGTTACCTGGTTCAAGGCCCGGTAGTCGATACAAGTTCTTAGACTTCCCTCCTGTTTCTTAGGAATAAAAAATAAAGGCGAGGATACCGGTGACTGGGAAGGTCGGATGAAACCATTTGCGAGATAACGATCCAAGTATTCCTTCAAATGTTCATTCTCTGCCTCGGTCAACGCATAAATCTGACTACAAGGGAGGACTGCCCCTGGCTCCAAGTCAATTGTACAATCATACGACCGGTGTGGAGGTAACAACTCGGCCTCTTGTTCGCTAAAAATAGCTGAAAGATCACGATATTCCGTAGGAATCTCTCCTGAAGAAATAACTCCAATTGACTGTCCGCCAAATGACAGCAAGGAGGCTTGTGAAGGTTCTCTGAAAACTTCCTGTGGACCAAAACAATGTTCTAGACAGAATTTCGATTGCATCTTAACAGTTCTGTTCTCCCAGTCGATAGTTGGATTATGAGTGGTTAGCCATGGTAACCCCAGAATCAACTGAAACTGAGGTGCATCAATCAAGTTGAACTGTAAAGTCTCCCAATGGCCGTCGGACTGAATCAAGGTTAATTCTTCTGTGTGACAAGTGATTGGCCCAGAGGTTAAATTAGTTCCATCCACAGCACGAACTAGTTCCTGGCGTTCCTTTCGAATGGCTTGAATTCCCATACGACGAGCATATTTAATGTCGCAAAAATTGCCAGTAGCCCCAGAATCTAACATAATGGCCACTCCATTTAGCTGATGTTCTCTGAACTTTAAGGTCATATGAAGGATTACATGTGGGGTCATAGTCTGTAAAGTGTTTAGAATCAAATGCGGTTCTGGAGCCGACTTATCCTCCTTCACCATCAGAGCGACTCCTCTTACTGATGGCCCGTCTCGTTTCCCTTAAACGGAGTTTTGGGTCGTTTAGTGCATTCCTTCACAAAATGACCGGCCCCTCCACAATACAAACACAACTTCTTCTGACGTCGAGATTCCTTCTCTTCCTTACTCAGTGGCCCTCTGACGGCTCCAATTTGCATGGGTTCTACCTCATTAAGGTTTCCTACTCCTTTCTCAATTCGAGTCCGATCAAACCGAGGGAAGGTAGATTTCCAATCTTTTTTCTTCTCGCCCTTTCGTTCAGATTGGCGGAAATCCACTTCTAAAACCAAATCCACCAAAGCAGACAACTCGGTCGGGCGATTTGGAACTTGAGCTAGAATGTCTTTGATTTCGTCTCTCAGCCCACGATAAAACAATGCAGCTCTTTTCTCTTCTGGCCAGTTGGATTCCAAAATAAGTTTGTTGAATTGCGTGAGATAAGTGATTAAATCTTTGGATCCTTGACGTAACTCCAGCAACTCATTATCAGTGGCCTGGGAGATCCTTCTCCTGTCAAAGATTCTAAGAAACTCACTCTTAAAGCGAGTAAAATCACACAGTATAGGATCATCTTCACTGATTAAAGGCATGGCCCAGTTGGCAGCATCCCCACCCAGATAGGAAAGAATAAAGGCCACTCTAGACTGAGCATCGGGGAAAAGTGTTGGCCGACACATAAAATGAAGTGAGCACTGGGTCAAAAAAAGTTGGGCCTTTTGGGGATCCCCGGTGAATCTTTCTGGTGCTGCCAGCGGAATTAAGGGAGAGGCTGAATGAATCACCTGTGCTACTGCTTTAGGGTCAGGACTTGCGCTAGCACTACTGATACTAGAGGCAGAGGTACTCTGAACTGGATTTCCCAAAACTAACCCCTCTACTTTCTGAGCTAACATCCTGGTCTCCTGACGAGATGCCACTAGTTCCTGCTGCAAATTTTTATTTTCATCTCGCACTGCACCTATCTCTCTTTGAATTCCCTCTAAAATTTCTCCCAGGGCCTTCAAATTCATTCCCTCCGCCATACTACCCGGGCGAAGTAAATACGTGGGCACTTCAAACTGTCAGAAGGCTCCAGAACACTTCGCAGAGGTAGTATCGCTGCAAGTCCCAATCTCTCTCCAACCAGTGCCCCCGCTACTAAGAGCAGATACACCAGCCAAAGGGAAAAGGGGAAGTGGAAGAGAGAAGAGAAACCTTGTAAATCGCTGACACCTGTTCTGGCTGCGGACGGTTCTGTGTCTGCTACTCGCCCAATGGTAGGTGCCTAATACACATAAGAGGGAGAGAATAAACAACAACAGCCACCCCTACTGCTGATACTCTATAAGAAATACTAAAAGCTTATCCTACCAGTGGTTCACTAGGCAATTCTTCTCTTCTGTATTGGAATGATATTCTGTGGAGGCTTTCTGACTACAAAATTAAGGGAGATTGGTATCACACAATATTCCTACTTAGTACTGTGGTAAACACTTGGTATTCATTTCGCCCTTTACCTGAAAGTCCACCACTCCTGCTTTAATGGGATTCTTTTCTATGCAGGTTAACTTGTAGGAACAGCTCTCATAGCAGCAAGCCAGTCAATATTCCTTGTTGCGCGCAAAAAGGTACTGGGGAAGGTTCAGGGGGGAAGGGAAAGAGAGGAAAAGCGCAAAAAGGAACAAGGGTCAAAGTACGCTGCTTCCAATGTCTGCACTGCAGTCTTAATGTAAGGCTTCTGAATATGCCCACGACGCTGCTGCAGTCCCTGCTGTTCTATGGAATGAATGATTCCTAACAGGAACCGTCGAATTTCCTCTCTGGGCGGTCTCACCAACTTGCCATAACTGCAGTCTTCAGAAATAGTTACCGCTGCTGCTGGCGCTCGACACCGCCTCACAGGAAATCTTCTAAATACTGCCAAAACTAACTGAACTCAGAATTCTAAGAACCCCCTTATTTAATTACTGGAAATAATTGGCAAACCGGCGTCTTTTGAACTCCCGTCATGAACTATTGACGCGGAGCTAAACGCCCGGCTGCCTTCTCTGCTGATAACCGTGTTGAAGTGCGCAGTGCGGAGCGCGCGCTCCCAACAGGTTAACTAGAATGCTCACTGCTGCTGGAATTCGGAACGGCAGAATACATCCGCCATCATTAAGGGAGCATTCCTACCGGGGATTACATAAACCAGGGCTCTACTGAATTACTATTTACAATTACGGGCAACTTCCTCAGTCTACCAGGGAAACCACACAGAGTCTACCAGGGAAACCACACATTCCCTCGTCTAGGTTTCACCTTCACTCGAGCCCTCCTTGACCTGACAGGAATACTGGTGGCAACAACATGAGGGGTCCTGACAATTCGTAGGTTCCTGACAGCTACCGCATTTTCCTCTCTGGTGGACTTTATGATTTTGTGGACTTCAGCGAGTTTGAGAAGGATCGTGTCCAATGTCGCGTTCATGTCACGTGCGCCTTTGGTTGGTGAAAGTGGGTTCGGCCTTCAGCCTTTTAAGATTTTTAGCTTCCTTCTCTCCCATGCTTAGAGAGTGAGATTCGCTATAGCTCCAGGTATCCAGAAATGGCGCAGATCCGTGGTTGCACAGAAACAGGACGTATCGTGTCGTATGATTGGTAATCACAGTCACAGTAACAGCGAGTGTGGTAGACCTTGGTAGACCTTGGATTAACTGACTGGAGATTGAAACGAAAGTAAAGTTGACGCCTCAGTGACCATGTGGCTTGTGGTTGTCACTAACACATCACAGCATCGAAGATACACAACACACCATCCGGGAAGTGCATCAATCAGTTTCTTTCTATCATCCTTCAGGCTCCTTCTATGAGTGAGTGCAGTGTGCTCCTCCAGTAAAGGGTTCAAGTGAATACAGCCACGAGGACATCAGCAGTCAGTTGCAAATGAAAGTGTCCCAAACGTCGGCCATCTTGGGGTCAGGCAGAGCAGTCAATTAGGATTAGTTATTGATGTCATGGCAAGGCTCCCACCAGTAAGGCACCATTCTGCGATTTTGCCCTTCCAAACAAAGGCTCAGCTATAATCAGCCTCACACTCAGCAATAGATAGCTTCCATTAAGATTCCATAGGGCATGTCTCAAACGTCGGCCATTTTAGGGACAGGCAGGGCCGAAACAGGAGTAGCACCTTTTTTGTTGCTGCTAGTGCCAGGTAACTTATCATATCGTGGGCACCAAAACAAGATGCTGCAGCCAATGCGCACAGGCCCGATATATACCGCTCGGTTCAACAGGGAGCGCATACATAGTCTACGCGCGGGATCGGGCTGGTTAAGGATCCAGCGGCCGCCATTTTATGGATTGTTACGCGCGGTACCTTAATAGAGAGGCCGTTCAGGCCGAGACTGTGGCACGCTTCAGGCTGTCGGTACGCTTCAGACTGTCAGCATAAAGGACCGATTGAATGGGCCGGTGCGGCGGACATCGAAAGCTGCGGGAGCCTTCTGGAGGTGAGAGCACTCGTCCGGTGCATGCAAATGACGGGCAGGGACCCGCTAGGGCTCACATGCGTAGGAGATCCGTTTAGGCGGGTAGACGCTTTCCCCGGTGACCGGAGCAACACCGATGGATTCCTGGCGAGTTCCGTTGCTTTATCACACCATCGGGGAAAAACAGCAGTAGCAGGGAGATGCCAGAAATTCTCACTGATTTGGTGCCACGGGAGGAGAAAAGGGCTCAGGCAGCCATCTTCTCCGGCGTCCAAGCCACGCCCCAGCACCTTGAATAATTTTTAAACACAATGTTGTAAACAGCATTTTACTATCATTAATTTTTAATGTGTAAGAGTCTATTACAGACATTTTGCAGACAAAATGTGTTTGTGCCATGCAACATCCATTAAAAAAGTTTATTTTAGCTCAATACAGGACCTCACATATGAGAAATGGGAGGGTGTGACAGAGATTTTTTGCAGTAATATTAGTGAACTGCTGTTGTGTTACATACTGAAAACACACATCACTATCCCTGAATATTAGATGTACACACATGTAGTATTTGACCAAAGAAGGCATGAAAGAGCTGAGACTGGATCATAAAATCAAAGCTAGTCCGAACAGGGGCCCCCAAAATACATTTGGCCCAGAGCCCCCAAAATCCCTAAAACGTCCCTGAAAGTTTCTTTTTAAATTAAACTGGCAGACGCACAAAATGCCAGCCAACCATGTGTTGTTTAAACAGCCTGAAAATTGCTAAATATGGCTATAAGTAAGAAGTATGTATTCATTTTTAATGTTACTTTTCTGTCTTTATTCCCTTTTATCATTCATGGATCATTCAGGCAGCTCTAGAAAACAATTAAAAGTTCTTTCTATTTATATTTGCTGTTCAAAGTATGCTCAGACAAGTGCTGAAAATACAACTTTAGGTGACTGCTTATTTTTATACCATCTGTGACATCAATATAATGAGCTGGCAACCCTATCATAAGACTGGAAGTTTGTTGAGGGATCAGCACATTATTTATTTCCTCCACCCTCCACCCTGATCCCTGGTTACTGCCATAATAGCAATAGTTTAACACATTTGAAACTCTTTGCTGCCATCAATAACATGCTGAGTTACTTCAAGTGTCTGGTAATGCACCCTGCATTCAGACCACTCACTCCTCATTCTCGCCCTTCACTTTCACCCTCACCCAGCACTCACACTGATCCCGATGCACTCACACCATTCACCCTCCACTCACAGTGATCACTCTGCACTCACAGCAATCACAATATGCTCACACTGATCACCATGCACTCACAACATTCACCCACTTACCCTCCACTCACAGTGATCACTGCACTCATAGCGATCACGATGCGCTCACACTGATCACCCTGCACTCACACCATTCACCCACTTACCCTCCACTCACAGTGATCACTCTTCACTCACGGCGATCACTCTGCACTCACAGCGATCACTCCACTCACAGCGATCACAATGCACTCACACCATTCACCCACTTACCCTCCACTCACAGTGATCACTCTGCACTCACAGCAATCACAATGCGCTCACACTGATCACCATGCACTCTAAAACGTTTGTTAATGATTTCTAGAGAAGATTTGTTTCTCGTGTACCAGCTCTGAGCTAGGGAGTGCTCGAAACATCTGACAACACTGTCTCCCTTACAGTCTCTGTCTTGACTAAAAATGTCTGCAGAATATTCAGATTTGGGAGAAACTCCCACAATAACTTTAAAAACTGCCGCTAGAGTACCCCATTCCTGCTACAGAGAGCATGCAGTATTCATGACACAGAAGCGGTCTCACAATATATAGGAAGGTGGATACCTGACTATGGTTACCCCAGATTTTTTGCCTTGTGTTTAGCTGGTTTTCGACTTAGTTGGCCTGGGATCCTGCTAATCAGGGCCCCAGGCTATCTGATGTCTCTTTAAATGGACTCCATGTACTATAGGTACATAACCAATTTGGTACTGGACACCTTGTCAGCCCCTATCCAGTGCACACTAGGTGCCAAGGGCATAGGTGCATCCAAGGCCTACCAGAGGCTGCAGCATATCTTTTGCCACCCCTGGCTGGTACTTAAATCGACACAACTGGCTGTTCACACAGCTGGGGCAAGGTGGTGTACTCACCCCTTGCTTAGATATAGTATACCTATGTCTAAACCTATATCTGGACACATAGACACCTATCAGTCACTCTTATGGCAGGCCTTTACAGTCCTGAAGGCAGAGTGCTTGGTTTTATGTGAGATGGTGCTCTAGCATGAGCTGAGCCTGTCTGTAGTGTTGGGACCAATTCCTTAATGCTGTTCCAGTGATACTGCCATACCATATACTCTTAAGTGCATTATAATCCTAGCGGTTATTGTAACTTTGGTTTGGCTTTATCAAAACATGTCGTGTTTGGTGTCATACACTTTGGAATACTACCCCCTCGCCAGTTCTGGCGACGGGGGTAGCATTCCACCCTTCTAGAGGGTGAAGACATGTTACTTTACTGAAAATGCGGTTAATCCTAATCAGAGCCCCAGCATCACAAAATGGACGCTGTTGCCACAGACACATGTCTGGCCTCCTGCTGCTGACCGAAACTTGGCAGAGGACGCCTGGACAAAGGGTTTCCTGTCACAGGGAGGTGTCACACCACCCCAGACAGGAGATAGTGGATTGTAGCAGGGAGGGTTGAAAGAAACTAGACACTGCCTGGGGCGCACAAGGTGTCCCTGGGCAGATTCCAGTCAAACCGGTTCTGGGGCACTCCTGCCCCAGTCTTGGCGCGAAGCTGGACAAAGGGAAAGGGGTGTAACCACCCCCTTCCCAGGTCCCACCCATAGGAGGGACCTAGCAGGTAATCCAGCCCCTTGATTTGACTTAAAAGTAGGAGCTGTGCAGATGCACATCAGATTATCCTGACTGAAACTTATGAAACGATACTCTGGACCCTTCGACATCCGACTCGACGTGGAAGACTGAAGAATCTCCCTTGTGGTCAATCAGTGACCACCCTGTGCAAATAGGCGCCATCCAGCACTTCGACGTTTGCTTTGTTGCAGTTCCCGCCGGAACTCGAGCGACAGAGATCGACAAGACCCAGCGTGCCTGCCTTCTAACAGCCCGATCCACAGTCCCTGCAGAGCTGAGACCCGCGGAGGCGACCTGAAGCGTGGGAGCGGCCATCTTGGAGGAACAACGAAGCGCTGACCGTGCAGCACCTGAGGCTCCCTCGAAGCTGTGCATTGGAGTTTGAGAAGCTCCAGCCCCGAGCAGCTTTTGCACCAAAGCTCACCCCTCCACACTCGACGAGTGCTGCGTGGGGCCCTTCTGCATTTTCCTGCTCGACGCTTTGGTGCGGTCGCTTGCCCCTTGGCTAGTGGCCCCAGAACCGACGAACCTACGGATTTACACAGCTAGTCTGGTTGCTCCAGACTGGCCCTCGCTCCCCTGAAAAGGAGCACCCGCTCTGACCTTGCTGGTCCGAGTGTTAAGCCATCTTCGAATCCTGCGTGGGTTGCCTTTGCCAAGGCTTGTTGACTCCGATCTTGAAGCCGACACCGCCGACAGCGAGAGCCTTCGTGGGACAGCTCGTGATTCACTCCAGGACATCCTCAGTGCCCCAGAGACCACGTGGCAGCGGAGAGAAGCTACACGACATCGACCTGATTGCGCCCGACATTGCCTGGTTCCTTCCGGGTCACTGGCTAGTGACCCAGACTCTGTCCCCTCTGCTTTCAGGTACTCTACAACTTCGATCCACCCTTGGATCGCACCGTACACTTCTCTTCTGGACACCTGCAGCATCTTCATCTCCAGGCACCCTAGATCTTCGTGACGAAACCCGACACATCTTTGCACCTGTGCACCCGCTTCCTGTGGGTGAGGTAACTCTTGAACGCCGGTGCTCCTGTAGTGGTTTACACCTCTAGTGTCTAACTCTAAAGTTTTGTCCTTCTAGTCCAGTCGGAAGACTCTTTAAACTGTAACTCGATAACTTTTACGCACCATTGACTTTACATTGGTGCAAGCTTGTGCTTTAGGCACTGCACCCGAATCCCGCGGGCTACTCCCGTCCTAACTACTGTTAGTGCATCGTAGTCCAAGCGATTCCTAAGGCCCTAGGCCTTACCCCCGATCGATTAGTGAATGTTATACCACTTTATTGATATATGGTTTGAGTGGCCACCGGCCTCATCCAAATTGCGCAACTTGTTTATGTTATACTGTGCTTTTATTTAAACGCTTGTGCTTCATTGCTCATAAAGAGTAGTGGGGATTATTCTAAGAATAAATACTTATATTTTGATAATATATAACTTGTGTGGTGTCTTTTCATTTGATATTACAGGATTGCATATGGTAAAACAGCTGGCTTCACATGTCCTCTTGAGTTAAGCCTTTAGGCTGCTTAGTCCATGCTACCACTAGGATAGCTTGTCTTTAAGGTTGACTTACAACCACCACCATAAGGGATTGTTTGGACTGATACAAGGTGCCCACAGAACTGTGGACACCATATACCAGGCCAACTTCTCACACAAAACCTTTACATTTGGGGTCCTGTGGATCTGATTTGTCCCTTTGCTTTTGAAACCGCAAAAGGGGGAAACAGATAGTAAGAAAAGGAGGCAGAGAACACTAGAGAAAAAAAGAGGAAGAATGAAAGAGACCTAAAGGAAAGAATGAGAAAAAAAGGCAAGAGAGAAAGAAAGCAAAATGAGAAAAGAAACAGAAAAGATAGAGAAAGAAAGAAGACATTAAAGGTGACAATGAGGAAAAATTTAAAAAGAAAGAAATGAGAGAAAAATGTGATGAATGAATACAGAAATTAAGAAAATGAAAGAAGAAAAAACATTGAAAGGAATAAAAGAGCAAAAAGAATGAAGGACAAGGGAAGAGGGAGAAAAAGAAAGAAGAGAAAACATGGCAGAAAGTAAAGGAAGAAGCAAAAATGAACAAAAGATTGAGAAAATGATGGAAAGTAAGGAAAGGGACACGTAAACCATCGAAAGCAAAAAAGTAGAAGAAAAAACATACGAAAGTAACAGAAAAGAAGGTAAGACAAGAAGAAAAGGGCAATAGAGGAGAAAGAAATGAAAAGAATGTGATTGGCGGCTAAGACAGATGAGGCATGGCATTTTCAGTGCTTCATGGCAGTGCTCAGCAGTTTACAGAGGCCGCCTGCGGTGGCATCATTACGTTTCTTTGATGCACAGTACAGCCAGTATGATAAGCGGCACACAAGCAGCACACAAATATTTGAGGAAATGTCTCGACGTTGGTAGGTTTTCAGTAATAGGTAATTAGGACGTGCATCATGCCAAAGTGCTTGCAGCTGGCAGCAGAGGTGATGCTACTGTGATAGAAACATTCCACCGTAGCTCCGGAAACTTGGCAAAGACCCGCTCTCTCCAGGGAGAAAAAGTGACCCAGAGCTTTGTTTGTTTTGGAACCAGAGCACTTGGCTCCTGATCCTATCCTTATCACTTAATCAAAAGCTCTGTGCTCCTAGCGAATCAATAGATTGCCAGTCCTTCATCCGCCAAAACCGCAAGCACCAAGAAACGGAGCGAACACCAATATTAACCCTTAATAAAAACAAGCGCCCGCAAAAAGCATTGGCCGCGCGAGAGCCGAAAGTGATTGCCATGCCCTTAATTGCCGAAAGTGAAAGTGATCGCGATGCACTTAATTACCCGTGACGGAGAAAAGACAGATGGCGGCTATGCACGCGCGCGTTAACGTCAGCTTGAGGCCAGCAAAAGCCTCTGGTAGCACTTTGAAAACCCCATTACTAAAAGTCGAGCAAGCAGAGCATGCGCTGCTCTAGGCTCGACCTAAAAATGAATCTAGGAGTTTTTCCTCTACCAGGTTATTTACAACTTGAACCCGCATTGTTTTAATACCATGCACCCTGCCCCATGGGTTTTTAAGCCTACCTTAGGGGTGACTTAGAGGTATTAAAAAGGAATGTTTCTGCCAGGCAAAAGGTTTATTTTAGTAGGTCATAATGGCAGTTTATAGTTAAAGGTTGTAGAACTCTTATATCTTGAGCGATGCAATGTGTTGAGGCTTCTACACAGATCTCATAACCACACTGACCTTCCCCCTCCGACAGAGACGTCCATAGTCTGCTGGAACTGAGGTGGATTAAGTGGCACTGATGGGGGGAACACCTCTATAATCAGGCACATGGCTAAAAGACACAGATATCTTGGAGGGATTCCGGTCATGGGATAACATGAGTATCTAAACTTAGAGACATATGGGCAGGCAACTCAACCCACAAAATCCAGTACCTCCAAGACACGTACAAGATGCACAGGTCACAACTTTACAGCTACCTGCAAGTACGACACGCCCTTGAACAGGACTGTGACAACCTGTAGGCAGTCCCATAATATAATCCTATAGAGACCTATGTCACAATGTCTCAAAGTTATATAGAGCACTTTTGAACAGCACCTCGACCCCATGATGGCACTGAGGGAGTGCTAGGAGGAGCATGGGGGCACCTTAGAGGAGGAAGGCTGGGTGGAGACCAGGATGGCCCCCAAGTCCTGGCAGTCACTATGACACTGCGACTGATTAAGCTCGAGTAACTCCACCAGGTATACTTTAGCCCTTGACGGCTGAATAAAATGAAACGAGGCCTTTGACATACGCTGCTTCCAGTGCGGACAGCACTAGATACCTTTTTCCATACTGTCATGGAGGGTCTTGTGATATTGGTCCAAGATGTGTAATATAATGTTCATGGTGGTGAAACACCTGGTCCAACCGGAGCCTAAAATGATGCTGTTGGGGCTGATGGACGGTTGAGGGGTGGAATATGCACTAGGTTACTGGGGCCATCGGCCTCTTACTCATCAAGAGAGACACAGCCTGGCAATGGAGGGCTGAGCAGGCCCCTCGTGCTAAGGCCTAGACTAATGTCATGGATTATTGCGCCAAGGCAGAAGAATACGTTTATAAATCGAGGGTCAACCCTCAG
Source organism: Lissotriton helveticus (assembly GCF_964261635.1). Taxonomy (NCBI): domain Eukaryota; kingdom Metazoa; phylum Chordata; class Amphibia; order Caudata; family Salamandridae; genus Lissotriton; species Lissotriton helveticus. The sequence goes on along the minus strand of NC_136057.1, from coordinate 1,407,483,358 downwards.
AAGCATGGTAAGATTTGAGGAGTATAGGAATTCTATTCCACAAACTCTGATTCCTTGAAATCAAATGATGGTCTCTTGTTGTGTTCGTATGCTTGACAGGGGTGGAGGACGAGCTGTGCCCAGGACAGCCTGCTTATAATGGTGTATGTGAACGCTTTCTAAAACCAATAAAAAGAGTTGGGGAAAAGTGCACTACAAGCTGCAATGGCAGGCCTGAGGCATGATTTAAAATGCTTCTTTAGTGGGTAGCACGAGTGCTGGTCACCCATTAGTAGCACTTTGGGGCACGGGGATACAGAAATGCCAAGATATTTGAAACCATCCGTTGTTCGGGAGAGTTGTGAGGCCCATGTATCATGGCCCTGGTGTCCGCACACTGGGAATAGTATCGATTGGCAGGATTTGTATGCAAGCCCGTAGTAAGACGGTCCATATTTTGTCTGTCAGATGACAGCCTAGGTCGCTTTCCCAATGGGTCCCTGGTAGATAATTTGGCTACTAACGCAGCTAGAGCTTTAACTGCAATAAATTCGGAGTTTAAGACTATATACATAAAGGTTTTGGAGAACAGGCTAGCTTTAACATCTTACTGGCAAAAGAAGGCAGAATTTGCCTTGTGCTTCATGTCCAGCAGTGATGCACGTATGTACCTGATACAAAGAATCAAATAAATAGTTCATTACTAAGATGTCTCATATTTCTTGTGAGATGAAGGAGTTAGAGGAGACCAGTGCTTACGAACCAATAAGGAACGGATTTCCCATGAGTGCTGAGTGTTTTAGTGATATTGGTGGCTGGATTTTGAAGACAATATTAACTCATATACTAATCATTATGATTTGTGTGATATGAATATTTCTTTTTATAAGAGGGGTAAAAATGATTTCTGCACAGGGTAGGTCAAATTGCAATGGAGAGAAGAGAAGCAGCTGCCTAAATCAAGAGGATGAAAGAAGAAACATGAAGGGCTTGAGCTTGAGGATAGTCACAATAAGGCTATTTGTGAAGTAAAAGAACTAAAGGGGCCTATACGTAAGATGGGAAAGTCAACAACTTCTTTATAATTGAAGATTTCAACTAATGAAGGTTTAATTTGTGTTGTTTCCCCGAATCACCAGAGGGAGGGATGTGAAGGTTTTTTCATTGTATATATTTTGCACGAATTTGGCATTAACATGTAAACACACTAATATTATTAATCATGTGTTATTCACATTTAGCTTGCCCGTAGCTAATATAGGCCTGCATTTTAAAATGCCTAACGTTGGTTTCCATCTTGCTTCATGAGACGTGAACTTTTATTTCTAGGCAAGCTGAATGTCAATGCTATCGAACATGGTGCTCTGTTTCTTTCTCATGAGAAGAAATGTTTTCTTTTGTTGTAATCACTGCGGAATGCTATAGTTGGTATTGAATCCAAGAAGACACCTGCAGAGTACAGGCTGGTCCAATGTAGGTCTTTTTGTTTCAGATAAATATAACTTTGAAGGACGCTGAAAAAAAGCTGTATTGTGGAGGATCCTGAGAAGCTAATGAACTCAAGATTGTGTCTTTTACTCTAACCTGATAGGATCATATTATGGGAACTATGTACACATGAGCAAATGTTAGAATTGTGTGACTTAGGCTAGTGCAGAGCAGATCCTAGTTCAGAATGCTTAGAGAAAAATGCTTATATGCAGCTTAGAGCACAGCACAGCAGGAGTTTTAGGGTGCTCTGTTTATGAGAGAACTGATTTTCTAACCTTGTCCCTTTGGAGCAACTCTATGCTGCTCCATCTGCTTCTTTTATAACTTTGATTTGAATTTCCTCTTATTGGCAATTCATTGATATTAACTTGATGATTCTGCCTTCTGTAAACATTTAAACCTGAAATAAACTTTTATGGTTTGAAAACAAAATCATTCTTTGGCTTCCTTGTGGAGCCTCATGTACTTCACGTTTTTTGACTGTATTGGTTTGTTGACGAGAGAAACTGATTGTGAACTTCAGATAGTGCTTTGTGGTCTCAAAATTTGCACAAAGAAAAGTGCTAACACTGGTATTTGTCTGTTTGGAATCATAGGGTGAGCACTAGCATCGAAAGGAAGATCCCTAGTGCGAGAGACTGGGAGCACGCCCATGACTTTGCTGTTGTATTTAGAGGACAGCGTACATGTGAATACGGTAAGCAGAGTGGCATTCTGACTCAAAGGAAGATATTTATGAGCCCTGTTGAGTCATTCTTGCAGCACGCAACATGTTGCAAGAGTGAAGCAACTCAAAAACCAGATTTATGAAGCCACGCAAGGTCCCTTTGAATGGCCCTAAGTGGCTTTATAAATCTTGAGTAAAGCAAAAGAGCGCTAATCGCAAATAAGTCACCTTGCTGCACTGCCCTACATCACGGGGAAAGGGCAGGAATGTGCCATACTTATCCAATATGGCACATTCCTGTCCTTTACCCTTGTACTTGTACCGTTTTGGCAGCCTAGCGCCAATGCAGGCAACATACGTAGAAAGAGGAAAAAACTAGAAGAAATACATCTATTTGTCCTTGTTACTCCTCACCTGGGGAGGCGTAAGATTTTGGCGCATTCCCTGGTTTACAAGTCGTTGTAAATCTGGGAATGCGTCAAATACCATTGGAGTTGCGTGGGAACACCCACTGCAACACCCATGGACTGCCTCCCGTGCGCAGAGTAAGGCAACACGATTTGCACTGCATTGCCTTACTCCAGATGTTTGAAGCTATTCAAAGCCATGCAAAGTGGCTTTGTGTGGCTTCGTAAATATGACTTAGAGGCTTGTGTCACACTTGTACCACTTTGCGTGGCGTAAATGGGATGCTAGCCTCTCATAAATATACCCCTTTGAGTTTACAGGTAGAATTATGGCAGGTACAGCTATCCTCTTGCCAGGCGTACGCACAGTGAAGGCACCTCCATTAAGGTGGAGGAGTGTCGCCCCACTGCTCTCTGAGAAGTGCAAAAAGGAAAAATAAAATAATAATAACGCAATGTTATTATCATTTTATTTTTCAATACTGAGCCAGGTTAGGGCAGGGCAAGGCTTGGCTATCGTGACGGAGCAGGTGGCAGGAGCGGTGGGCACCATAAGTGTGAATGTCAGTTTAGCCAGCCAGTTTTAGTAGGGCCAAACCGACATGCTTACTTATTATTTCTCCAACCCAGGTTGTGTTGCACAGCTCCGTGGAGAACAGTCCCAGGCACAGTCTGAGCGGCAAACCAGGCCGCTCAGACTAATGGCGGCGCTGCTCTCAAGCTGGTAAAACTCTTACCAGCACGAGAGCGGCGTCTTGATTGGCTTAAGAGAGTCTGGAAGCCTGTGTGCTGCCGGGGCGTCGACAGGAACAGTAGAGGATGGAGAAGTCGAACTTTCATCTACCCTGAAGTGGTGGCCGGCAGGTAAGTCATCTTTACTTTTATTTCTTCCACCCACAACCCGATCAATTCTGTTCTGTTGCAGCCGCCACTGAGTGAAGGCTGTGCAGGTATACCCTGGTTATCTTTAGGTGCTATCTGCACATGTGCAAGTGTACTGAGGGCAGTTGAGTACAGATGACCCAGTGGTGTGGGTAACTGTATCTTGGGTGGTACATGTGTATTCTGGACATGTACCGGTATATTTGGGGCGGTGCAGGCACAATCGGAATATGATGGGGTGTTTTCAGGGAGTGAACAGATGCAGTCTGGGCATGAAAATGTGTATTGGGTCTGGTCCGGGTACAATGTGGGCATGCACAAGTGTATTGAGAGCATACACCGGTGCACTCTGGGTCTATATTTGGCACTTGGTGTGGAGGTGCTGTTGCATGCACAGGAGCTTTACGGGCAGTTCAGGAGCACTCTGGGTATTTGCGAGATTTTTGAGGGCTGTACGTGTGAATAGAGAACATGCACAGCTATATTGAATGTCGTCCGGGTGTACTGAGAGCCTAGATATTTGCACTCGGGACATATACAGGTATATTGAGCATGATACCGGTGCATTGTAGTGTATGGCTTTATCGAGGCATGTAAAGGTGTAACAAGGGCATGTAAGGTGCACACTGGCAAGTGCAGATGAATTGAGGACAGTATAAGTGCAGTCTTGGCATTTACAGGTGAAGGATGTACAGTTTTATTTGTGCATGCCTGGGTACTCTAGGCATGCACATGTGCATTGAGGGCACTGCACGTGTGCTGAGGCCATGCACAGGTGTGATCTGGGTGTGCACATGAATACTACTGAGAGCATGTATAGGTGCACTGTCAGTGCATTGGGGCATTCTGGGCACTCATGTGACCTAAGGGCTGAATAGATGCACTCTTAGTGCACGCAGTTTTTGTGAGGATGGAAAAGGTGCAACAACAGTGCAGGGTTGGTCTGGCCTATCGGGAAATCAGGCAACGTCCAACAGGCTGGTCTGGATGGTCAATGTATGGGTTGGTTTTTTGGCTGTTTGCTGGCCTGTTTTATAGTCTGCTGCACCCATTTCTACTGTTGAATTCCCTGATTGTAAAGCAAACATTGACTGCATAAAACACAAATCTATGTTGTCTTCTTGCAAAACATTTTTACTGCACATCTATACAAGTTCAAATCTGTTCCAATTTGTAAACATGGGCCACTTTTTTAGTTTTCTGATTCGCTAATGAGGTCACTTTTATTTTGGTACCTGGGTCTATTTTCGATCCCGGTCCGAGCCTGCAAGGGTGTATACAGGTGCATATTGTACAAGGGTAGGTGTACTGAGAATGGTAATTGTACTCAAGCCATGCACAGGTTCGTGAAGGCGGTACAAGTGCACTCTGGGCATTTGCAGATGTACTAAGGGCTGTACATTTATACTTAATGCGGTGCAGGAGTACTGTGGGTGTGTACACGTGCACACTGGACATGCACAGGTTTATCGAGGATGTCACATATGAACTGTAAATGTATGGGTGCGCTCTAGGCACACACATGTATACCAAGGGCGATACAGGTACTATACACTCACTTTGATACTAAGAATGGTATAAGCACACTATGGGGCAAATTTACAAGGAGCTAGCACCGCTGCTGCGTCATTTTTTTTACTTAGCAGTGACTCAATCAGTGCTCTATGTTTACAAACACAGCTGTAGGAGAGTAGGATCTGCTTCTTATAGTTAACCCCCACTTTTTAGGTCTCGGACCTAAAGGCTGCGCTTGCGCAGTCTGGGGTTGGAGAATTAATGTTCTTTAGTAGCCCTTTGGAACCCGCCTCCCTGCCCTGTCTCTCCTCCATTGGCTGGCTTCCTAAACGGAGGCCAGCCATTGGAGGAGAGATGAGTCACTCCAATTTAGCCCCGTCTTTTTCGGATTCGGGGGCGTAAGTGTTGCTGTTCTTTAGCTCGTGACGTCGTCCGTCACTCAGGACAGCAAAACACGCCCCCGAATTCGAAAAATTCCGGAAGCTTGCGGCCGCCATTTTTTTTTGTCCGTCGCCGAGTCGTCAAGTGCAGAGGAGAGCCTCCTCCTCGCAGCACCGCAGTGAAGGTTTGCAAACAGCGCTTTCAGGAGCTGCTCGGGTCCGCTCGCCACCCCCCCTTCCCTCTGCCCTCCTCCGTGTCCGTCGCCGAGTCTTCAAGTGCAGAGGAGATCCTCCTCCTCGCAGTGAAGGTGAGCAAACAGCGCTTTCAGGAGCTGCTCGGGTCCGCTCGCCTCCCCCCCTTCCCTCTGCCCTCCTCCGTCGCACTCTCGCACCCCCCCTCCCCCGCCGCATTCATACCAATTCTGCTTAATGCTGCTCCTCAAAGGAGGGGAAAGTTGCCGCCTTTCCGTCGTTTCAGAAAACAGGCTTTCTCATGATGCATAGGCTTGCCCTGGGACACTTAGTATGGAAATGGCTCGGGAAGCTTCTATTTTTGGAACTGTTTGCCCGAAGCAGCCCCGCCGTCGCCCATGGGTGCCCTGCTGCCTGCATTTGAGCCTCTGATCTTCTTAGTTGTGTGAAAAGAGAGACACTCATACACCGGCCCTCCCCTCCACACATTCTGCCCCCCCCACACACACACACACACACACTTGCTCCGTCGTTTTCATTCCTCTCTCCCAACTTGTCAGTCTCTTTCCACACTGGTTCTCTCTCGTACCTCTCTCTATCTCCCCCTCTTCCTTCACCCTCACTCCCCACCGTATCCGTCTCCCCGTCCCCACCAAGTCATCCTCAGCCCCCCTCTCTTCCTCCTCATCTTGGGGTGTCATGGAGCCCCCGGGGCCCTCTCTGGAAATACGAGCTTGCGCACTAAGGGGTGAACCGTTCAACGAAGCGGGGGGGGGCGGCAGGTAGAGGGTCTGGCTCTTGGAGAGGTGAGATGGGGCGGGGAGCCCTCTGAGGACAAAAACAACCCCAGAGCAAGAGGCAGACTCTCCACGGGGGGGGCCTGGTGTACACTGAGGTTAAGGGGCTGCCACTTGTGACAACCTGAAATAAAGTCGTGAAAGCAGGAACTCTGTGTACACCATGGCACCATTGCAGGAGGAAATGGAAGTGTGCTTTGTGTATTTTGCAAATTATCATTCAGAAATGCAGTTCGTTTCTGTGTTGGGTAGAACGATCAGCAAAAGAAATGATTCCTTTTCCTGAAAACAGAATTTATGTTACAAGGAACACATTTATAAAAGGTGGAGCAGCAGACCAGCCGTTGTTCCACACGTACGTGGCAGCTTACACCTGCATGTACAACAAAAGCAGCTGCAATGCACGAAAAGTTACAGCGCAAGCTTCCTTAACAAACATAACTTAGGTTGCAAGTGTAGCAAAACAACCGTAACATGCAGCCTTTTACAACAGAGTGACCTGAACTACCAATCACCCACCTACTAAATAGAGGTCGAGCGAGGACACTCTGGTAACAGAGACAGACCGGCATAATACACACCAGAACTTCAATAAAAACCGCACCTGAGTGGGTGCCAAGTGGCCGCGGGTGATATTAACAGACATCATTTTCTTTGAGCTCATATCTGCATCTGAAACGATAATAAATGGTGCACTACAAGTCCCAGAATGCATTACGTGAGGCAGTGCATCCTGGTCAACACCCACCCACTTGCCTGTAACTTCAGCAATGCAAATACCAACCTACTTTGGCAAATGGAGGATCAAAGATGTACTAGAGGTGCATTGGACTAGAGGTGAGTTAAAGGCTTAGGTTTGTGCCAGGGCGCTACGGAAAGCGCCATGACAGGCGGTGCCGGGCACTGCCCTCAGAGGGCTGACCCGTGCCAGGAGGACTCGGCAGAGCGGAGATGTGCTGATCGAGGGAAGGGGCGGGGACAAGAAGGGTGAGGTGGGAAGGTGTGGTCCAGGGGGAAGGAGGCAGCCCGGACGCAATCTCTTGATAAAATGCGGGGATGGGGGCAGTGAGGGGGAAATCCGAGTTCAGCAGGCATCGGAAGGGAGTTATTACTTCACACTGCATTCCAGACCCAGACAAGCAGCAGCAGGGGGCGTCCACCGGAACCAGGAGGTCAACACAGGGTAAGTGCCTACCGATGCTAAGCATTAGATAATGTCCTCATGTGCCAACCCATGCCAAGCGCTGTCTTTAGATAGCATCCTCTTATGCCTACCGATGCCAAGCGCTGTCTCTAGATAGTATACGTTGTGCCTACCGATGCCAAGCGTTGTCTAGATGGTAACCTCTTGTGCCTACCGATGCTAAACGTTGTCGCTAGAAAGCATCCTCTTGTGCCTACTGATGCCAAACGTTGTCGCTAGATAGTATCCCTTGTGCCCACCGCTACCAGTGTGTTTAGTTCCCTTGTGCCCACTTATGCCAAACGATTTCTTTGCAATGAGTGACTCAGCCTCTGCTCCCGGTTCATTCTCCGGCTCCTCGTGTGCTCACTGCGACTTCTACAGAGCTCCACACTTGTGCCAAGCACCGCTTGTGCACAGTAGCACTGCTCCTGGCACCTTGTGCAAACAGCGCTTTCAGGAGCTGCTCGGCTCCCCCCCCTTCCCTCTGCCCTCCTCCGTCGCGCTCTCGCACCCCCCCTCCCCCGCCGCATTCTCAAACTTTGAATTGTTAAAATGCACGACTTTGTTAATAAAGTGCAGTGTCTGACTCTCCCAAGATGTAGATGTCTGTTGAATGAATTGTGTTCGCTAAGAGTGTTGGCGGTGACTTCTGGGTTCATAGATGCATTTGCTAAAAAGTTGGGCTCTCTAAGCCGGTTAATGCAGTCAGCCACTACCTTTGTTGCTAGAAAAGGTTGTTGTTGGTCTATGCATCATAGAGCGTTGCCATGATATTGTGCTCTCAACATCTTTTTGCTGTGTTCTCCCCTTCAAGAGGAAAGCGTCATAGATCACAGGTAGATTTTAGGTACTCAAGTTCCAGGCAACAATTGTTCAATAAGATTTCGCTTTAGAGAGAGAAAATCCTGTTTGTTTTTTTCCTTGGGGGTTTCTTAGAACCTCCATTTTTCTGTGTAAAACAGTGTGTCTTTCAAAGCACTCTCGATCGATCACGAAGACTTCCCTGGTGCCATGCAGCCCCCTTCTAGTCGAAGGCCTTTGGGGTCCCGTCAATTTGTAAGCTAAGGCTAACACAACACCGGCTCTTATAGGGAGTAAGTTGTACTTCACAAGAGCGAAGGTGGGGACAATGTATGTAAATGTGAATATATTTGGGGTAGGTATGAAGAAACTCTACTGTCGTCACAGCCAGTAGGTTAATTCTGACCGCTGTAGAAGCTCTACGGGGGCAACGCAGTGGGCATGTGAATTAACATTAGGGAGTCAAGAGGGAACTTGAAAGGGGTTTAACAGGAGACCAGAGTCTCCAGCTTAAGTGAAAGGTGTTCAGTACACGTCCCATTAAAAAAAAGATCAGTGTATATAGTGAGTGGAGCGGAGCGGGTAATAAAGGCCAAAAGATCGGGAAAGGGTAGAGGGAGTTTAATAGACAAAGGACCAGTATGAATCTTGTGCTGGAACGTGGCATGTGAGCGTTTTAGGAAGTAACCTGCTAGAAAGAGAGAGGGGTTAAACGAAAGTGAGAATCTTGTTTGCAACAGATCCATGTGTATTTATATTTATGTATATGGTATTTGCATAGTTTGCACCTAACTGAGAGCTATATCTGGGCAATATATACGTTGCTGTATGTTGCTCTTTTCACCATGACTTCCTGCTTTCCAGCGTAGACATGAATCTCATTAAAGGTCCTCATTCCATATGGGGGTAAGATCAAAGCATTTCTCTTTGAACAAGGAATTAATAGGATGTTAATAAGACACTGATTGCTTCAGTTCAAAGGACATTTCTTCCTATATGTGTGCATTAGTGCATACATCAATTGAGGTTTTTATATGATGCTGCCCTACCGCATAGGTGTTAGAGCACTCCATAGTACAACAGCACTACCTGATAGCCAGGCCTACAGTTATAGTTGAACAGGTCTTCTTGCAACAAGGGATTTGCGCAACGAATAATAATATGGTAATATGGGGGGGGTGTTAGGGACTGACACTAGTAAATAATTGCTATTTGTTTGTTTAAGAGATACAGGTAAGTGCTACATTTTTATGTGTTGGTAGATAGCATTTCTACCTCTCTCACTAACTCACTGTCTCTCTCACTACCTCACTCTCTCTCTCACTACCTCACTCTCTCTCACTAACTCACTCTCTCTGTCTACCTCACTCTCTCTACCTCACTACTCAACTCTCTCTATCTCACAACAACACTATCTCACTACCTCACTAACTATCTCTCTCAATACCTCATTACATCACTATCTCTCCCTACCTCACTCTCTCACTACATCACTCTCTATCTCACAACCTCACAACTTCACTCTCTCTATCTCACTACATCACTCTCTCTCTATCTCACTACCTCACTCTATCTCTTTCTATCTCACTACCTCACTCTCTCACTTTCACTACCTCACTCTCTCTCACTACCTCACTCACTCTCTCACTACCTCACCCACTCTCTCTAACTAACTCACTCTCTCACTCCCTCACTCTCTCTACCTCACTACTCCACCTCACTACTCCACTCTATCTATCTCACTACCTCACTATCTCACGACTCGCTCTCTCAAAACATCACTACCTCACTCTCTATCTCACTACCTCACTATCTCACTACCTCACAACTTCACTCTCTCTCTCTAACTCACTACCTCACTCTCCCTCTATCTCACTACCTCACTCTCTCTTTCTATCTCACTAACTCACTTTCACTCTCTATTTCACTACCTCACTCTCTCTCTATCTCACTACCTCACAACCTCACTCTCTGTTTCTATCTCGCTACCTCAGAACATCCCTCTCCCTCACTACCTCACTCTTTCACTACCTCACTCTCTCGGTCTCTCACTACCTCACTCTCTATCTACCTCCCTCTCTCTCTCACTACCTCACTCTCTATCTACCTCACTCTCACTACCTCACTCTCTCTCTATTTCACTACAACACTCTCTCTTTCTATCTCACTACCTCACTCTCTCTCTATCTCACTACCTCACTCTCTCTCTCTGCTAATGCAATAGGTCTCGCATATGCAAGCAATTAAGCTATTGCCAATATAAATGACAATGCCATTTATTTAGGGATACAAAAAAAATAAAAAAAATAATGAGCAATGCCAATAGCTCTACCTATAATATTGCCGAGACCATTGCATTGTAAATGCTTGTTGCTGATGTTTCACAGTTTTCGACTTAGACTGGCTGGGATCCTGCTATCCAGGAGCCCAGTCAAGCTGCTTTCTCCTCTAAATTGATTGCATGTACTTTAGGTACACTCTAGATTAGATTCTGGGGTACCCTTATAAGTCCCTAGTATATGGTATACTATATACCTAGGGCATAGGTACCCCAGAGGCTTCCCAGGGGCTGCAGCATGTATTATGCCACCCCTGAGAGAACACTCAAACTGACACCACAGGTCTGCTACTGCAACCTGTGTAAGGTGGTGCTTGCACCCCTTACTTAGATATAAGTTCACTATATCTATCTTATATCACTGCACATATAAACCTATCAGTCACCCCTATGGCAGGCCTTATCAGTCCTGAAGGCAGGGTGCTGGGTTTTATGTGAAAGGGTGCCCATGCATGAGCAGAGCCCCTCTGCAGCCTTTGGAATCTATTCCCGGTCCCAGTCCGAAGCTGCAAGGTTGTGGACAGGTGCATGTTGTACAAGGGTAGGTGCACTGAGAATGGTAACTGTACTCAAGACATGCATAGATTTGTGTAGGCGGTACAAGTGCACTCTGGGCATTTGCAGATGTACTGAAGGCTGTACATTTATACTTCATGCAGTGCAGGTGTACTGTGGGTGTGTACACGTGCACACTGGACATGTACAGGTTTATTGAGGATGGCATATATGAACTGTAAATGTATGGGTGCGCTCTAGGCACACACATGTATACCAAGGGTGATACAGGTACTATACACTCACTTTTATATTAAGCATGGTATAAGCACACTATGGGGCGTATTTACAAGGAGCTAGCGCCGCTGCAGCATCATTTTTTTTTACATTTTTTTTTACATAGCGGCGACTCAATCAGTGCTCCATGTTTACAAACGCAGCCATTGGGCCCAATGCGTCTATTTGTAGAGGCCTGCGTTCTCATACCTGCACCAGATATAGCATTCCCATGTTAAAAGCCACATAGAACTGATACAGTCAATTTTACAACTTTTAACTACGTCATTCTAGGACTTGACTGCGTCAAACTCCATACGCCTTCTCAAACCAGGCGTAAAGATTGGCACCCGGCTTCTAACATGGGACTCACCCCTGTGTTCTGACGCATTGCTGGAGTTGCGTCAGTCTTACAACCAACTCCAGCAATGCGTCACTTTAGCACCAAAAGATGCATCAGAATTTCAGACGCATCCGTGAATCCTTGCCCAATGGAGCACTGTACTGTAAATGCAGTCTATTGTTAATGTTGTAAATCCATATTGTAAATCAACGGCATTTGCGGCAGGTGCAAGAAATCTGACGCATCAATACGGATGCGTCAGTTCTTGTAAACATGCCCCTGCGTGTGTGTGTGTTTGGGGCACTGGGCATATACAAGTGTACTGAGGGCAGTCCAGGCGCATTCGGGGCGTTCACGTGTGTACAGAGTTCGGAACTGGCGCACTGTTAGTGTATGAGCGCACTCCCGGCGTGCTGCGTACTGGGAGGTAGTACATGTGCACTCTGGACATGCTCAGGTGTACTGAGGGTGGTGCCGATGCTCTGGGCACAGTCAATTTGCGAGTGCGTTCTGGGCACGCACAGCGTTATTAAAGGTGCACTGCGTGTAGAGGTGTGCTCAGGGCGGTCACAGGTGTATTTAGGGCGGTACATGGTCTCTGGGCGTGCACAGGTGTATCCAGGCAGGGCGGATGCACGCCTGCTCTCAGGCAGGACCCACGCCTCCTTCTCCCAGGCACATTCCTGCACTTGTTCCACAGCTCCGGCCCGTTCTTCATTCACCCTACTTCGCCGGGGTCCCACTTTCAGAATTCGGATTTGTGTCTCCCTTTATCTTGCTCTGGCCTAGGCGTCCCCCCTGATCCTCGGCCTCGCGTGCCTCCTCCGACCCGGAGCTGTACAGCCGCGGAAGCCTCACGACATCCCGGGGCTTCGGCCTGCGCCCGGGCCTCGGCCTGTCCCCCAGCCCGGGCTCGCCATGGCCCAGGACGGGAGTCCAGCTGGCAGGTAAGAGGCGTGGGCTCCGTTAGTGCCAGGTGCGGGCGCGGCACCTGCTGCTGCTAGCTCATTTACAGGTATCTCTCTACTCGCTGTAACATAACCCCGCCCTCACTTTCTTAAGAGTATCAGCCCTCTCTCATTTTATTCTCCGGCGCCCCCTTTTTCCAGACGACCCCATCTCTCTTCCAGTTACCTTCTCCCTTGTCCACTCACCGCCTGCTCCCTATACTCGATCTGCTTTCGCTTTTGCTACTGTCACTCCTTGGCCGTACTGTTTGGGCCCCTCCTTCGCTCTCTTTGACCTGAGTTCCTCGGTTTTCTTGTCCCTCAGCCCGCAAACTCTGCCCCAACCCCCACTACCGTTTCACCCTCTACCAATAATCATATTAGTCTTGTTTTTTTAATTCCAGTTTCCTCTACCGTTCTTTGCCTGTCTCCCTTCACCATTCTCGGTGTTTCTTAACTTGTTTCTTAACTTCTTCCTAAACCCCCCTCGTTCTGTCACCGCTTTCCCCCCCTTCCCTCAGGTTCAGCATGCCCACCCACCCTGTGTCCTTTATTTGTAGATCATCCGTTGTGCCCATGTGTTAGCATCTCACCCCCTCCTTCTCAGCTTGATACCGCTATGCACGCCCCACTCTATTTGTCACCTACATCTTCTTCTCTCTCGGAGGTTGTAAACTCTACCCCTTTCTCAGCCTGGCAGGCTCCAATTGCCGTTTCTCAGGGCCATCCACACTCCCAGCATGTAATCTCTCCCCGCTCTCAGGCCGTCGCATTTTGCACCCTCATTCTCGTCATATTAATAATCTCACCCCGCTTTCCGGGATCCCCCCATTAATTTCAGATAGTACCCTCTCATCCCAGCCTGTATTCTTTATTCCTGCTTCAAGGAACCCCCACCCTCCGTCTACAGCAGCACCCCTATCAGCCTGTCACACGCTATATCCTCTTGCTGACCGAGTCCACCTTTAACCCCATCTGCTTGTTGTCTTAACATGTCACCCCTTTCTCCCACCACTCTCCTTTGCCCCTTCCCTCTGTCTTTTACCCCCCACATTTTCAGTCAGTCCTCTGCTTTGCTTCCAGGACAATAGCATATCACCACCACCACCCCCCTCCCTTCCCACATTAGTTCCTTCGTGGCTATAGCGCCAGGGCGGCACCCCAGGGCCTAGCACTCACAGGGAGCAGCGTGACGTGTCACAGATCTGCTTTACTCGATAATTTGTGTCCGTGGTGCGGGAGGACAGGCGTGTACACACAACAAAGTGTCCTGTTACCTGATACTTGCCCTGAGTGCTAACTCGTGAGCAGTCTGCTGTCGGGAAGCTCTGCTTAACTCGTGGCCAGCAGAGGTGGCCGGGATTATCTGTCACATATACTTCACCTCTTGCGACAGGGGGTAGTATGCTGCATTGTGCGTCCCTCAGACCTGGGTAGACAAACGTAGCAGTGGTGCTGGAATAATTTTCAGAGTGTGTGTGTGTGTTTGTGGGGGGGGGGGGGGGCTGCGATTATTGTTACATCACCTAAATCATAGGGATTATGAAAATCCAAGTGTAGCAAATGTGCCACGCCCATTCAGCATTATAGAGATGAGGGTGGTGGGTATGAAGCTGGTGGTGTATTTTGGAGCACTGTTGTGGTTACGCACTGTTGTTACAAACAGCACTTTTCCGTTGGAATGGCCACCAAATTTGCATAGACATGCCGTTTTCCTAACAAAACTATGTAGCACAAAAAATGAAATATGGAAATCGACAGGGACGTAATGCAGGTCCCAACTCTTCAGCCAGCCCCATTCCACCCAAGGCCAATGAACATCTGTGAGATATGGGAGATGAGGGACCCCCCCTTTACATTCTGCAGGATGCCCCATCATTTTACCTTAAGCCCCTTGAAATCGTTTTTCAGAGTATAGTTATCATTTGCGCATCCCCAAGTAATGGATCTTGATTTGTTTTGAATCTATTAACATCTTTGGTACCATCACCCTCCAGAATTACTTAAAAATGTGCTTCATTTATTCTTTCCTAATTTCTGATGTATTTTGACTATGTGTACTATTCATTTACAAGTATTTAGCTGTCTTGTGTGTTAGAAAAAAACTGACATCCTACAGCCTTTGTTTTCACTTCCTGTACCCCAGTAAGTTTGTCACCTAGGTCACTTTTACAAAATTCTCTCACTTTGCAGTCAGAGAAATAAAAGTATACACCAGTTTCTGAATAAGCAGTAATTTGTCAGAATGCATAACATGACTTTTTACCTTTTTACCATTGTTTCTGAATGCACAGAAAATGTGACAGAATACACAGAATCTAAAGGCATCTTTATCGTTCATTCACATCCTGAACTCCCACATAGTTATTTTTGGGGGTGCTGCAGCACCCCTACTTTTAGCACCTATGGACAGTAGGTCCAAAACATAAGGAGTACCTCTTATTTATTAAAGCTTTCACCAGGACTAAACAGAACAAGGACAAGTATGGGTCAGTTGCTGGTATTGAACTGAATTTAGCTTTCTATGGGCGCTAACACGTTTTTCCGGTATGAACACTGTATAAGTCTCTATACGGTAAGGGTTTCTTAAACCATATGAGTTATCACCCAGCAACTTTTATACCTAACCTCAGATGACATCCGCTCCATTCTTCTTTCCATATTTTTTACAGCTGCTTGAGTGTGTTTTTAAAACGTATGGGCGATGGATACTGTCAGTCAGGTGTCAGGAGCATAACTGTGTAATGTTGTTGGCTCAGGCAGGGTCTGTAGGGCATGCTTCAGGGCTGCCGCTGTCCTGAACGTGGGGAACCTGTAGAACTGGTGTGTTGCAAGTCCTATATAATCTGCGCCTATCTACCCTCAAGGGTTTACAAGAGAGACATCACATGTTTCTAATACTGTGGTTAGGTGTAAAGCCCAAATGCTCTGCTCGTGTGTAAAGCCCAAATGCTTTGCTCGTGGAATGTAATTCAACACAATAATGAGTTGTTGATCCCAAAGAAGAAGGGTTAGCCCCAAATCCAGTGACAGAAAAGAATAGATGATTTGAAAGGACAGGCAAGAGTAGGCTCTAGAATAAGGGAATGTCCAAACCCAGTGTAAGAAATAGGATTTTTATTTGGGAAGGGTTACTACCCACCTTAATGAACAACTGCATCTCTTGTCAGGCTGAACCTTAAAAATCACAAAATTAATCTGAGCTCAACCCCGTGATAGCTAAGACACATAGCAAGCAAGCTTAACTTAGGGCAGTGTGTGAAGTATTTATACAGAACCCAAACCATCATAAAGACCAAAACGAAAACAATACAAATCCCAAACCAAATTACAAAAATAGAGTAACATTTAATAAGCAAAATGATACATTCAATAAGGAAACCCTGAGGTATGAATTTGTAAAGTTTAATGAACTATAGCGCCAAGAAAGCACAAGGAGCGAATGATAGCCAAATGTTGCGATAGACTGGGACCTAGGCGCAATTTGAGGATATCTTGATAAGTGTGACCAGGCTCGTGCTGGACAAAATATTTTATCTTATGAATTGGTTCTTTAAGTCCCAATCCACCACAAGAGTACACTTCAAAAGCCCCCAAGGACCTCAGGCGAGGCACTTGGAGACTCGTAGGGTGTCAGACAGAAGCTAATGACAGGGTCTAGTCCAGGTCCAGTTGCCACTGTTCAGCTGGGTCCTTCCAGGAAAAGCCCTCTTATAACCTATTGTCTCCCTATAGTTTGAACAGGAGGACGGAAAGCCTTTTTACCCTTGAAGTCCACTTCTTTGTCCTGGGAGCAGGTCCAGTCGTTAAGGGCTTATCTCAGATTGTCACAGACAGCAGTCAGAGTCATCTTCTGAGCTTCCATAGGTCCCGGAAATGTTCTGAAGTGGGTTCCTGGAGGTGCTGTATTTAGGAAAAAAACACAAAAGAGGGTCAAAGAGCTTTTCAAGACCCCCAAGTATTTACTCCTAAATCACACAAACACACACAGGGTATTCTAGATCTTGTGACCAGATGGCAACGTGGTGCAGACTTGGATAAATGACATCTGTCTGTATCCCTCCAAAAGCAATTTTGTGTTTGAACAGAAACATTCACCCATCCTTAGGTTTTTCTTCATAAGGTTCCTATTCACACCATAAACAAAGTCTATGGAGTGAACTCCAACTCCCCCGCAGGAGAGAAGCTCTTTGGATGGATACTCCCTATATTGGCAATGGGTGTGGGTGATGATGCAGAGGGCAGGGATAAGGAGGTGAAAAATAAAACTACCTTTCGGTGGAACTAAGACTAGCTTTGTTATGTCCCCAAGGGATAGGGTTAAAACAAGAGATGGGGACATTTCTTCAACCCAACTGTAAGTGAAAGGCCAACATGTTTCAGCTTTTTTGTTACCTTTAAATAGGTGTCTAGGCTTTCATAAGGAACTGTTTTCTAGTCACTCTGCAAAACAATATATGATAGAAGAAACTGGTGAAAAAGAAGTGCAATACAACCAATGGCCTGGAACTGAGAAACCGATCTGCCATAGCCACATACCTCAAAAGTCAGGTTTTGATCCTAATCTTGATCCTTCTAGGCAAGGTATAACAGGACTGCGACTTCGCTGTCTGCTGTCACAATTTTCTTACCTGAGTTGAGGCCCAAAACCCACCTTTTTAGGATTCAGACAACCGCACGTGCCACTTGGTTACCAGCTCTTGAGTACCCTTTGTGTTTTGGTGTGACATTTATACCTTACAATAGCTAATCTGTGGAAATGACTCATGGACATGCTCTAACCAAATGGCTAAAAGTTCCTAGGGCCAAATCTACAGATCTGGTGCTTTTTCAACATTACACAAGTTTCCGGTGACACTAAACGTGGGCTCTGAGGATTGGGTGTGTGTTTGTGTGTGGGGGGGTGTACTCTGGTAATTCTAGTGGCCTCCCACATCCAACACTAAAATCTAGTTTGAGGCAGTCGCTATAGTCCCAATAAAACTAAAGATAAAAGTCTAGTAGGGAAAAAGCAGAGTCCTTCAGCAACCAGACAGTAGATCCACAAGAATCGTCTTGCATCCTTTTCTCTCCTTCTTCAAGTGTGCCTGAAGGGTGATATGTAATACCATAGACAGAAAGACGCCTGGTAGGAAAAAAACAGTTCTTCAGCAAACAGATAGTGGATCCACAAGATTTCTCTTGGCATTCTATTCTATCCCCTTTGAAGTGTGCCCCAAGTCCTATATGTAAACCCAGCAGACCTGTAGAGCATGATTTGACACATTAGTATCAAAAGGATGCCCACATACCCGCATATTCAGCAGAGTTCAGAATCGTTATCTCTGTCAATTTAGGTCAGTCTGCTGGTTGCCCCTGAGGGACATTTCACACCTATTTAAGGCTAATTACTTGCTGGGAGAAGCTGCGAGCCAATGCAAGTTAGCTACCAAGAACTTCAGGCAAAGAAAGTTAACTTTCTGAAAATTACTTTTCCTTAACATTAATTAAAAATCTGACTACACCATTCAATTGGCTTTTTAGTTATTTGTCTAGCTACTCCCATTCCCTAAATCAAGCATAGGGATTTTAATCTGTAATTGTTTTCTACATTAGACAGCTAGGCCTGCCACAATGAAAATAGCTTTTGGGTGCTAGTCATTGTAAGTACATGTTAGCATTACATTTCTTAAAAATCTACTTTCAAGTACTATGCACCCTGCCCGGTGGCCTACCTAGAGCTAAATTATTAATATTTAAATGGAAGGCTTTGGCATGTTAAATTGCACTTTTTACAGTGCTACAGATAGGCTACAGTGTTAGGCCTGAACCGATGTTTGCACTGCCACTGTAGTGGGCAGCACAATAGGCGATGCAGTCCACTAGCGAAATTTAACGCACAGGCCCCGGGTACACACTTGTTCCATATGTTAGGGAATTTTAGGTAAGTCGAATATGCCAATTAGGGTTATGTCAATTTGAACATGTTTAAAAGGGGGGGGGGGGGGGGTACACAAACACTTTACTCATGTTAACCAGTCGTAAAGTGCACAGAGTTCTAAATTCAACAAAAATGAAATGTCCAGAAAAAATTGAAAAATCCAGGGTAAACGGAGAAAAGGCACATTTCCTACACCCAGTTATTGAGGATAACAACGTATGCCAAAGATTGAAACCAAAGATGATGGTAGTTGCTGAGCCCAAACAATACACCCAAAGGATGGTAACAATCTCCAGTCCACAGATCAAACTCGATCTCTGATTGTTGGTGTCAACCCCAAACAATGAATGCAAAAAACTGAGGGTAGTCTGAAATCTTAAACCAGAGCTAGTCACTAAGCCTAAAGATCCAGGGTCGTTACACATAAAAAAAAGACAAGGTAATCTTTTAGTCTAGAAAGGTGTAGATGAAGTACCAACCGCAAAGTATTAGCACAGCGGCCGCAGGTAATCCCTCAAACTCTGAGACAAACAATGATGGTAGCTGCAAAATTGAAAGAACAAACCAATAAACCGAGAACAGTTGGTGAACTAAATAATTAATTACTGAACCCTAAGACCAAACCAGAAACTAGACGGTACTCGCTGAACCCGCAGAATGAGGCTAGTTGTCAGACTCAAGTACTGATGATAGTTACAGACCTAAAAGACTTATGATAGTTCCTGGCCAGATTGATGTATTGTATGGTAGTTCCCAAACCTAAAAATTGAACACTAGGTTTGAGGGTACTCTCTGAACCCAAAGTCCAAGGAGAGTAACTGCACCTTAAAACTAAGGTTAACAACCAAAGTCAAATAGTAGTAATCGCCAAACCTAAAAATGTATCCCAAGTACGGGATAGATGTCAAACTCAAACACCGACGATAGTCGCGAAACAAAATGGCAAGTCCAAAAAAGAAGTAATCGGCTGACCCAAGAATAAGAGTAAAATGAAAGAACATACACGAATGAGCTTAATGACGAAGGCTAGTCATAGATTACCAAGGCCGAGGATAGTTGCCGAAGGCAAAACACCGAGCCCATAGGCCATTTGCTAATACAGAGGGTAATTACAGAGTCCAAAGAACAAAGTTAGTAACCTAATTCAAGATTGGACCGACAGACTGTGAGTTAAGTGCTCTTTTCTAGAGACCAATATAGTCAATGAAGTGAAAGGCAAAGTCAAAAGCATGCGATTAATTACTTGCTACAATGAATGAGGTTGGTTGCCTGACACAGACATTGATTGCAGTTGCTGATCTTAAGAATTGAGGCACAAGTAGAAAAAAACATTACTTTAACCATGAAGGAAATCAGCCATCCTAAAGGATGATGGTGGTGGCCCCTGATCTCAATAAACCGGACTCAAATGTATAACCCAAAGATGGTTTCTGAACGTGTTGAAAGAGTTTGTGTGTCGTCCCAAAGACCGATGGGACTTTGCCAGTGCCCAGAGGACGGTGAGCTTCTTGGTCCTTCCAATTAGGGTGCATTGTGCAGAATAGATTTGATTGTTTTTTTCCAAGTCTTATAAATCATGTTGCTCCCTTCCAAATTGAGTCTGAATATTATCTAACTCCTTGGTGAATGTGTTTTATCAATTTCATTAGGATGAAAGCCTGGACCAGCCATTTCAGGATTCAAACCTGTAATCTGTATGATAAATGTGGGTCTGTGTAGCAGGCACCTCAACCAACTGAGATATCTTTCTTGGATTAACAGCTTTGATTTACTGAAATACACAAAAGTCTGAAATAGGCCCATTTAACCTGCGAGCAATTAGGGCCGGACATGCTATTCTGCTAGCCCCGTATTTCCCCTTTGGCTGGAGGCTAGAGGACTGCTTTCATTGCAGAGTAGTTACAAAAAGGGGGTGGTGATGGACAGAGTATCTGAGTTAATCAGAACACTCCTACCCAGTCAACAGATCAGGGCTTGATCCATCACCGTTTTTTAGCTCACTGCACCATCCCAGTTCAGAACCTGACTATATGCAAATTAGTCTGTCCCTGGCCCAGTGCATCATGGGAACAGGGCAGACCAAACTACCAAGCCAATTCTTCACTGGAAAGGAAACAAGCTTCCGGGGACCGGTTTCTGGCATTACAGCCGTCTTCGGCCCGGCTTGCTTGAATCCTGATGGTGCAATGAGCAAGGGACTCATGTCTGAGCATACCCTTCCACACTCATGGTGGCCAAAATAATTACAAAAAGGGGGTGGTGATGGACAGAGTATCTGAGTTAATCAGAACACTCCTACCCAGTCAACAGATCAGGGCTTGATCCATCACCGTTTTTTAGCTCACTGCACCATCCCAGTTCAGAACCTGACTATATGCAAATTAGTCTGTCCCTGGCCCAGTGCATCATGGGAACAGGGCAGACCAAACTACCAAGCCAATTCTTCACTGGAAAGGAAACAAGCTTCCGGGGACCGGTTTCTGGCATTACAGCCGTCTTCGGCCCGGCTTGCTTGAATCCTGATGGTGCAATGAGCAAGGGACTGTGTTGATTCATTGCAGAGTAGGCGTGAATGGCCCAAATATGCCCTCGTGTTCCCCAGTGCTTAAATTGAGCCTAAGGGTTCCGGTGCTGGGCCCTGGCACTTAATTGTCTATACCGGCACTTATGACTGATGCCACATGGTGGCGCTGTTTGTGTAATTTAAGGATGAGCAGAACAATGTAATTTAGTAATTCAGTATACATTAAAAACATCCACTACCTGCTGTCCAAGCCATTCTTATAGCTTTGAGGGCCTTAAACAGTATGAATTGAAACACTTGTAGGAGTGTGATGGTTGGTAATTGTGTAGGTACTGTGATTGACAGTAGTGGCAGTGGGTGGTGCAAACTGCGGTGGCCTCCTAGCGAGGGCCCTGGCACTTATTATTATTTTTTTCTCAAATTAAGACCTGGTGTTCCCAGTCCACCTGCAACTTCCTGGCAGGGTTCTGGTTTGTACATTTTTGTCAGGGCTGATTTTTATGAATGGCTCAGACACGTTTGCTCAATTAGGGTTCCTTGCACGCGGGCGACACGCCTTGTTGCCTTGAGCGTGATAAATACATCTCTCGTTGTAGTTACTGTTTTTCTTTGCCTTTTGTTCCGGTGCAATTTGATTGATTGCTGTTTCTTCTCCTACTGTGGCTTCAAAATTCTTTCGTAAAACCGGCCTCTAGAAAGATAATAGTAAAACAAAGCAGTAGTTTCATAATTACATTTTCTCATTGTATTTGGTGTTTCATTTAATTTTAAACATACACCTTGAGCAGGGCAGGCTTAGCTCATCGTGTCTGCCTTACTTATTTGTGTCCGGACCCTTTACACGAAGGAGGTGCTACATAGATTTAAGGGGTCAGGAGCCTGCAACGTTTTTAGGTCGAGCCTAGAGTCCGTGCGCATGCGCTGCTCTGCAAGACTTATTGTAGTAAGAGTATGGAATACAAGCTCTGCCCACTCTCCGCCCATAGTTGTCATTTACTTGTCTCATTGTCCTTCGTAAATGCTGGCTTCTGATTTGTTAATAGGCTCGTTAGTCCCTCCTTAGTACCGCCTTGTCTTCATTTGTCACCTCCCATGGCAACTGGCCCTTTTACTTTGGCTGTTACACCGTACCTGTTGTGTAGGCTTGTAAGCCCTATTTTCTGTATTGAGTTTATTTTACTGCAGGCACGACCTGATTTGCTTACATTCGACTTGCTTTTCATGTTTTTCTTCTATTGATGTGTTCGGGCGTTGCGCTGCCTCACACGGTGCACGGTTTCATGTTTTTTTTTTTTTCTAGGGATGTGTTCGGGCGCCGGGCTTCCTCCTACAGCGCCCGGTTTCATTTCTTTTAAATTATCAGATGTGTCAAAACAATTAAAAGGTCCCAAAGGCGAGACCTATTGTCTATGCCAATGCTTGTGTAAAATCTTATCTGTTTTTTAAAGGTCTTCAATAGTGAAGCCAAATCGACATCCTAAGAACTCTTTTGCACCTGCGGCCGCCGCTAGTCTTGTGTCGATGTCTACGCTTCGTTTACTCCTTTACGTCGGCTCTTTCATGTCCAATTCTGGGTTGCCAATCGAGGATGTTCACTACAGCGGCTCGCTAAGTTCAGAAAGCAGCCACCCTGGTTTTAAGTTCATGCTTGCAGGGTACTGCTTGGAACAGTGACCATGGCGGCGGCGATCACAGCCCCTTCTGCGAAGGGTGGTGGGAGGAAGGTGCTCACACCCACTGTTGCGCCGATCAATGCAGAGTTTGTTACCCAGGTACACGCTTCTTATCCAGACTGCGTTAAGAGAATGCTTATGTTACGAGCTCACTGAACATCAGTTGAGAGTAGGGACTCCCATAGAACATAGAAAGCTTGTATAAGATGAGACAGACCTTTAGTGAGGTGCAGGAACTCAAATGATGCACCTAAAGTATCCCGAGATAGCTCATTGGTGGACATAGGTGTTAATACTGCACTAATGTGCTAAAGCTCCCTCCCCTCGATAACTCACAGGCAGCATGTAAGTGCAGCCTGGCGCTGCTTTATTTTTGTTCGTACATTTGTCAACTTTCCACCCCTAATTAAATTTAATGCCTCTCATGGTGCCCGCTTTCATGTATTTTTTTTTTTTTTTTTTTTTTTTAAGTCAGATGTTACAAAACACTTTAAAGGTACCAAAGGCAAGACCTATTGGCTATGCCAATGCTTGTTAGGATAGCCACTGACTAGGTACATTTTTTTATTATTGTAATTTAAACAAAAAAATGTTTTCAAATGAAGAATTATTACTTACGCAAGCAGAGAAGACCATTATTAACCTCTGCAAAATATACATTTTAAAACTTCCACCCTAATATGAGTAACATTACAACCTGGGGGTTCAGTATGTTTCAGGTACATTCACTGAGATTGGAGTGGACATTACTTCTCCTACCTCTTCTTCCAATATTAATTTTAAAATATCTTCAAATCTCTCAGATCATCAACTGACCTATTGTCCCTATTATCCGTTCTTGCTCTGACCAGTCTTAGGGCCCAATTACAACTTTGGTGGTATTGGAGCAGGGCTGCCACACCACGTCCCGCTTCAAGGCCACCAAAGCTGTACTGCCTTCACCCGCTAGATTACAACTTTTTTAGTATCTGGCAAGCAGTTCTTTGGCGGTCCCACGACGGGCTGACATCCAGCATGTAACAGGGCGGTCGGACCGCCGGTGCCCGCACTGCCACAGTGGCTATCGCGGTCCATTGGACCACCGTAGTCCTAGTTAGGCCCATAATTCTTTCACCAACGAGCATTCCTTCAAGTCGCGTTTCAATTTTATAAAGGAAGAGCCAGAATCTTGTAGCCATTGTGTGGCTGCCTGTCAGTAATGATGATCATCCTCCTCTTGTATTTATGGTGGAGTCCTAATATACAGTACTTTTGTTTTAACCCTGCAATCAGGACACCACTCTTGTCACAGCATATCCTTACAATAAGGCCTATCTGGATCACAAGCAGAAAGTCAGCGCTCTAAGCTGAGCACCAGGGTCAACCATTTGAACGACTTGGGTATGTTTTACAGAGTATCACCAGGGTAAGATAAGCTCTAAGAATACATTTGTAGTGCGTGTACTAAAACCTTGCGTTACTGATAACTATTTTAATATAAGTCTATTCCCTTCAGATAACTGACTTTCAAGGTCACTCCATTTAGTTAGTGTTTGTAGTTAGGGTTCTTGTCTATCCCCACATAGCACCACGTACAGTGTGAAGATAGCCCTGCTGGGTCACACAGCAAGTACTCGTCCATAAGTATCCCAGCTTTGGGATGTCACTCTGAATCCTTCTCCGATTTATTGTCCAATTCCAGCCAATGGAGCATATGTCAGAAATGAATCTAATAAAACAGCAACTCTAATTTGAGCTTTATTAAACTAAAGGAACTAGTCATCGTTAAACAAGTCACCCATTGGCCTGCAACCGCACACTTTCCACTGCAGGATTCCCTTCATTGTTTTTAGTAGGAAGGACACGCTAGAGACCCCATAACCCTGTCTCAGTCAAAAAGGGAGTTTGTCTTGAGACCCTCTTATTGATTTTATTGCAGAGCAGGGACATCAATACCACAAAAAGGGTATCCAGAACACTCATCACATATTGATGAATACAATAAGTAGCGGTTTCACTACACAGCATCCGGACACCAGTGAGTGTTCCCCATTAGGTGTGTCGCTGAGCTAATAAGGCAAATATTCTAATTGGTCCGCAATACAGTAATATTCACGTTCAGGCAGAGAGACCACTCTATTCCTATGGGAACTTATGAGTTGACCACTTTATTCTTGATCATGACTCTGTCCATAATGGGGATCTGGGGTGGTTATTCAACGAGTTTGAGGGACAAGACACATTGCCCCCTGGAATGTATATGAACAGCAAGGGTGCATCTCCTCTTCACCAGTGGCACAGGATCATTTAAGGAGGACAGTAGACTGGACCAGTCCTCAGTATATTCTCCATCACACTACCCATATTCAGTGACATGTCTTTATGGTCAATATGAATGACCTGGATCCCCAAGTTCTTTATGGCACAAAGCTGCCACTCCATGCCCTAGTCTGAAAAATCAGAGTTCCCCCAATCGGGCCATGGTGCTCAGTGGGAATAAAATAGATTTTGACTAACTGGATTCGGATCGAAGACCTGTCAAAACTCATCCAAAACCTGCAGCAACCTTAGGACCGACTATTCAGGTTGGTTCATGTGCACTTGGCGTAAGGATAGAGTGACACAACATGTGTCCTTTCTCCAGTTTTTATATCCCAGTCATCCACAGTGAAACAAATGATCGCAGCAGGGTTTCATAGCCAATGTGGCAACAGTGGGGACAATAGGCACCTGTGTTTAGTGACCTGCTAAAACTACTAACTGAGGGATAATTCCCTATTTGTTTTTACTCTAGCCTAGCCTTGAAAGCACAGCAATTTCACCCACTTAATGAAAGGGGCCAAAATATATTTTCACATCAACAAAAAAATACTAACTGATAGTATCAAATGATTTCTTTATATCCAGGGATGCTACAGTGTAGCTCCCTGTCAACTTGTGTAGGTTTGAAATTGTATTCATATTGGGACGAACCCAGACTACTCATGATGGGCTAGTATAGGTACCACCTTCACCATCCTTTCGGCTAGAGCTTTACTAATGATTGTAATGTCTGAGTTAATGATAGAGAAAGTTCTTTAAGATTTACAAGTCTTTGCGAGGATTAGTGATCATTACTATTTGAGCTTCTCTCATTGAATCTGTTTTTTTTTTCTTCCTAATTTCCCTTTGCAACAGCCATGTCAGAATTCTTACAGATTTATCCCCTTCAATTTGCAGTCTAGAATACAAAGTGTACCAATAGTTATCCAATTTACTGTAAAGGAGGTTCAGGGCTTGTTTCTGTGAACCGAGTCTGGAGCAGTACCATGTGTGGTCCCTTGTCATGCTTCAAATGCGAGACCTGAACCTTAAGATGTCCTGTATCTCTCTAAAAGTATGCTTTCACGCCACATGTTCCACTCATACAGACCTCTCTCACCACAAATTTCATTGTGTCCCATTCAATGGCATGGGTGGTAGTTGACCACCACTTTGTATCAAATTATAAGGGCGGTTCCTCTCTCAGGTAGGCACAAAATTCCATATTGTGTAGTGCATTGGCCCAAATGCTCCATATCTCTATACAGGGTCTACATCTCTGTCGGATACATGGAAGAATGATTATACAAAATTCTTCAGATATATTTTACATCAACACATCCATCACAAATCTTTCGGCTAACAAAGAAAGATTCTAGCCTGCTGAATCAGCCACGAGAAGGTGAATAGAAAGAGTAAACTCTAATTTCTATGGTGTTCCCGCCATACATCTGCTATATAAAGCTTGTTGAGTAAAGCAGATAATTGTAGTGAACATTTGTTTTCAGCACCAATATAGCAATCCATCATGCTGGGCATCACACAGGCAAAACCCCCCATGCATATCACACAAGCATCCTAGTACTGTGCCACCACACATACCTATCCTAGGAAGAAGGTCTTGTCAGTCACATTTGAGGTATATGCTTTAAACAATTAGATCTTCCTACCATCTGTCACACAGTAAATCATGATGTATCTCATCTCGTGATCACTGACCACCGATGAAACTCCAAATAGTATACTACTGTAGATCTAAATGGTCTTCGTCTAAACATGGAGTATGAAGAGGAATATTAGGAGCCTCTTCACTTTCTCTACAAGTAAATGAGTTCTACCACATTCAAATGGGTTTCCTGGGGGAAAGCTATTCCAAACTCTGCCTCCTAAGAAAAGTTAGATCTCTGTATCACTTAGCATAGGTATTGAGTCCTCTCACATTCCAAGTGATGTACTTGTGTGGGCCAGACACTGAGAATGTATGCAATAAGTCTATGTGCATCCAACCATAAAGGGTTCCTCTGATGGTCTCATTACTAACAACTCCACCCATCCATTTCGGTGTAGAAATCATTAGCAGACTTAAAACAGCAGCATCTGGAGACAAGCAACAGAGGCAAAGACCGAAGGGACTCTCCAACCCTCCCCCAACATCCAGCAAAGAAACCAATCACAATAATAAGGAAGCAAAATAACATTTCCCCATTTATCTGAAAGAGACTGATAACCCCCCCCATGTCAACACAAACCACACCATTTTCAACAAGTAACGGTTGCAGGATATTCAATTCACGGGCTCCATGGGGTTGAACCCAAACAAGAGGAGTTAGCTCTGTGTTCCAGCATGGTGCCATCCAAACCCAAGTGACATGCTGCATGTCACAACTAGATCTTGCCACTAAGCTTTGAAATATTCCTACATCGAGAGTGCCAAGCCATTGATCAATCTTTTCTTTTAGGAGGAAGCTGCTTTGTAGGTTCAACAGCAGTTAAAGTGCCAACCTTACACACTACCACTTTTCCAGCTGTACATATTGTAATTCCATTATCCTAGGGCGTGATATTTCCAGTGATGCCCAATGTTCTCAAAACTCGCTCAGTCTTGTCTGTGATGGGTTTACTGCCTTACTTGTCTCACATGGTTTCTCCCATCAATCCTGCCAGTCCCACACCACCTATAAGTACAAACAAGTGTGATTTATGTTCTTTAGGCTTAGCAGGATACAAGAAATGTGTACTGCAGAATCTTTCAATTGATGTTTAACAGCCTTAAATGTTTTACCTTTTACCGTACTTGCTGAGTATAATCTGGGAATACTTAAATAGCCAGACCTTCATACTGAACCACTGCTCTGTTTTTTTTTTTATATCTGACGGTATTCCTATTGCAATAATTCTAAAAACAGGTAAAGATTGCCCGCGTTGGAGCCCCAGGTATTGGAGTCGAGGTCAGGGCTCTATGCGCTGTCTTTTTGTTGAAAAACTTAGTGAGGCCTTTGGGGTTCAGTGTCTTGAGAATTTTTTCTATAGGGATAAATCCATGAAACGGCCATCCACTCTTTCCAGAAATACCAGGAAACAAAGGATATTACGCCAAGACTTCCTCTCCGAATCCTCCATTATTGCTTTCTGGAACCCTTTGAGTTTCTTTTATGTTACAGATAGAATTTCTCATCTCAGATACATTCCCCATGATTGTTTCTAATCTCTTCTCTGTTGCTTTAGTCCTGTCCGCTACCCTCTGGATGTCTGCTCTGAACAAATTCCACTTGACAGAGACTGTATTTATTTTTTATTTTCAGAAGGTATTCTGGAGTCTGTAATGTCCTTCAAGAGATCCGTGGGGTATGGTGTGCAATCTCACAGCTGTCCCTGGGCTTGGAGGAATCAGAATTCACCATTGTTGTACCATTGGTGTATTGATCAATTTTATAGACTTGTGTGGGCCAAATGTCTCTCCCCAGAACGGTACTGTACTGGTCGCAGTGCTCCAGAATAATTTTGATCTTTGTGTATTGGAGACAGCCAAAGGAGGATGTTAAATCCAAGTTGTGCCCCAATGTTTAACAATGTGTCTCAGGGGGGCGTGGCCAGCTGGCAGCCAAGATAGCCGCACCAGAGTAGAGCTCCAAGGACCAAATAATCAAAACCCCCAAAATCCGTTAAAATAATCCTCTTTAGCCACAAAGCGATACATCCCCTGTGGTCCCTACCTCATCGGGAAGTGGTAGGCTAAAAATAGCAAAATCCCGCCGTCGCCCCCAGACTGAGAATCTGGCCTAGAGCTGAGCACGGTAAAGTACGGCAGGAGGAGCCCTGCGTGCATCGATCGTAGAGGACTGGGGCGTGTGGTGCTGCGGAGCCGCCGCCGGACCAGGCGTGAACGGCACGGAACCAGCAGAGAAGTGGTGATGTAGGCGCTGGTACGAGCACCCCCCCTCATAAAACAAGACAGCTTGCCAGAAGGTTGGGACGAACGAAGACGGTGGGCAGAACAGAGTGCATGCAAAGGTCTCATCGGAGACGTGCTGACAGCCTAAATCGAATTGCTAGACCCCCAAGGCAGTTACAGCCTGCACATATATAAAAGGTGGACATATCTGGCAGCATGAGGTCGCAGGGGGAGTTGAAAGGAGCGCAATTGTTGTGATGCATTCAATAGGAAAACGGCCCAGAGTCCCTCAGCCATTTTGAAAGAGATCGTAGTGCAAGGGGAATGAACTCCCAGATCTCAATGAGAAGATGAAGGTCTAACGAGATAATCCCCGCTTTGCATATATGACAGAAACACGCCTCGGCTGAGGTGAAACACCGGGACCAACTAGACGCTTGAAACAGGGAGTACCACAACAAATATAACGCAGGTGAAAGAGGTGTTGAGTAACATTGGCTAGTTCAGGCAAAATGAGGACGCAACAAGGCCCCAAACCAGAGCACCAAACAAAATTGGACTAATATGCGCATTCCAAAGGAGAAGCCACATAGTAGAAAAGTGAAACGCACGGTGAAAAGCAGCAAGAGGCAGACGGCGCCTGACCCTACAAGATATTATGGAGGCCATACAGGGAGTCCGCTCGACACTAGAGAATAAAATAGACACGTTACAGCCAAAGTAAGTCTAATGCATGCAGACCTGCATAATTTGGGGCATATGGTGAAAGCCACTGAAAGCTCGGTACCACGCTTCAGAACTCTACAAAAACACTGTTAGGAAGCTCCAAACAACGACGGCCGAACTGGAGGCAAGGCTTGAAGAATATATGGGGCACTCACGTGGAAACATGCAAATTTTGAGAGTGCCGGAGAAGGCGGAAGGACAGGCTGCGGACTTGTTTGTGGAAGACTTGGTGCAGAATCATTTACAGCTCTCTCCCGGTACTTCTCAGTGGAGCGTGGCCACAGGGTGCCAGGAGGCCCACCAAAACCGGGTGCACTCGCGCCCTATACTGGTGAGAATATTTAATTACAGAGACATAATGTTACAGACAGCTCACACAGTCCCCCCACTAAAGTTTGAGAATTCTACAATAACCTTTTTCCCGGACTTTACGGTAAATGTGCAGAAGATGCGACGATCCTTCCTGGAGGTGAAACGTGCGCTCCGGGATAAGGACATAAAATATGAAATGCTCTTCCCGGCCAGGTTGTGGGTGGTGGCGGAGGAGAAGTCATGATTTGGGAGGGAGGGGTGGGGGAAGGTGAGCAGACCAAGAGACCAGATAGTGTGTGAAAAAGGCCGCTTTAATGGAACAGGTGCACATTTACAACAACAACACCTCGGCAAATGCCTAGCAATCTAAACCTTTACCAAATGATTGTCTTGTTTTCAAACCCCCAAAACACCCGCCCCCGCCCCTCACCCTTCATCAAACCCACCCCCACCCGTACATACCCCATCACATATTAAAACCATACAACAGCCCCATTAAAACATTATAACTTCAACAGGCCCCAAAACCATATCTCAAAACCCCAATTACAGCCCAAACCAGTCCAGATCCCCCAGCCTATGCCTCCAAACCCGAAATCAACCTGCACAACCTCCCCTGACAAAATCCGAATTCAAAACTATCACCTCCCATCATGCCCAAAACTGTCAAATCAACATAATCCGCACCGCACCTGTCCAAAGCGACAAAGAATAACAATATAAAGAAAACCCCATGTCCACCTGTTACAACCAGCTGCACCCATAGGGAAAAAGAATAAATTGTCAAAAGGAGAGAAGCAGAAAAAGGCAGAAAAAGGCCTAAAAAATTCCATAAAGGGCGGGAGGGAGGGAAAAAAGCTAACTACAAAGAACCACCCGGCCACCAGGTCACCTAAGCCTAAAATGGTGGCCGGGGGGAGGAGCCCAACCCACTTATAGGTTGGGCTCCGAAGGCAACCAAAAAGAAGCCCAAAAAACGCCCAAACCAAGCCTGCTCTAAGATGGCCCCCACCCACCCCTCCCAAACAGCCCGGGGAGAGGGACCTCCCAGGGGTCGGCTGCCCCCACCCCCCCAGCCCCCCTTTTTGTGACCCCAGAGGCAGCCTGGGAGTGGCTGGAGGGGTAGAGAAACCCTGGAGTCCAAAGACCTAACTCTCAGAGACGCACACAGGGGCAAGAGTCGTCCGGATGATCAGGGGTGTAAGGAAGGTTTGGGAAAAGAACGGTAAGAACGGCACAGTTGAGCAGAGGTGAGATGCTCAGGACAATCACTAAAGCAAGACTGACCCAAGTGGGCACTGATGGATTCTCTTGATTGGTTACAAAGATATTGGAGACTGTTAAGTATATCATTTTGGGCGATGGCATTAAGTAGTGGGATGCTTGATAAGTGAGTGCAATGGCAGTAATACAGAGCAGATAACTTGTAACTTAATATAGGGTGTATTTGGTTCAAATTGCTCTATTGAAAAATGTATCATGAGGGCTTAAATGTCATAGGTTTGAGGGGATAATGATGATTAGCTAGGAGCCGACTAAGCCGCATTTCCCTGCATTGTGTTCAATGGGTAAGGGTATACAGGTGCTCTGCGCAGTTGGGGGGTGGGCAGTTTTAAGTCCATGCTGCAGGGAGGGGGAGGGATGGGTAGTTACACAAGGGTATGTTACAGAGTTTTTGAATGTTTAAAGTGGAATATTACAGAAAATGTTTGTGGTACATGTGCTAAAAAGGAATTATGGATAGGACTAGAGATATTACACAAGGTCAGGTGGTCAGCCGCAACGGCAACACCCGGCAACTTTCAGGTGCGTGGGGAGACCCCAAGAGATATACACAATCTCCTGTATCCACAGAAAGCACCCCCAGAAACTGGGAGATGCATATTAACTCGAAGCTAGCAAAGCCGCCCTGCAATTTTAAGTTACTTTTGTGGAATGTAAATGGGTTGGGGGATAGAATTAAGAAAGGGGTAGTATTGCAATACCTTAAGCAACAAGCACCTGATGTGATATTGTTGCAAGAGACCCACATACAAGGGACCTCCTACTGTGTGTTACATAGATGGAGATGTAAACTAGTTGCCCACGCTGGGTATACCAGAGGCTCAAGAGGGTAGGTATTCTCATGCGTAAGTCATTCCCCTTTAAAATCCAAATTATCAAAAACGATAAATTGGGTAGGTTTGTGACTCTGTCAGGGTACTGGGAGGGCATGTTGGTGACATTACTTCTCTCTATGTAATACCTAGATTACATTCCTCCGCCCTGGCCGATTTGGGATCACGTATAATTAAAGTGCCTGAGGGAGATTTATTAATAGGAGGGGACTGCCATGCAGCCATTAATGGAGAGTTAGACAGAAAACCAACCACACCAAGAGAGGCCCCTGGGATGGTGCTAGATGTATTTCTATGAGCAGTGGGCCTAATAGATGTCTGGCGAGCTTATAATCCCACAACACTCCAACATACTTTTCACACTGGGGCCCACCGAAGACTGCCCCGCATAGATTCCATGTTTGGAAGAGCAAAGCAGCTCTCCATGTTCACCGAAGTTGGACATCTACCAAGAGGTATCTCCGATCACTCCCCAATGATTGCACAGTATGGGGGTATGCCTTTTTCCAGAAAAGATGGGATGGTACTTTGCTCTTGGTATTTCAAGATACCAAATATAAGAGAGGACCTGATTGAGGTGACCACTAACTACTTCCAAGAAAATTAAGGGTCAGTTGACTCAGCCCAAACGATGTGGGAGGCGTACAAGACAGTGATTAGGGGGGCAGGGTATTTCAGCAATAACCGGTCTTAAAAAAAAGACAGAAACAGTTGCTTGAAGTAGAGAAAGAAATCCGAAAGCTAGAACATGAGATAATATCGCATGACTCCCCTGATGCCAAGCATAGATTACAGATCAAAGAGAAAGAATACAGAGATATTTCCGAAGAGGCGGCCAAAGCACAATACCGAGCGACCCAACACCGGATTTATGAGGTGGGAGATAAAGCGAGTAAACTATTGGCATGGTTGGATAAGCAGAAAAAGGCCACCAGATGGGTGTTTGAGATTACATCAAGGGAGGGAATCCTGCTTAGAGATAGACCGGAAATAGCAGAAGCATTTGCAGAGTATTTCAAACAGATATATACACCAACAGGGGGCAGCTACTCAAACTGATGCACAAGAACTGTTGGCCACCCTCAAACTCCCCTCCTTGGAGAGTACAGATGGGGAATGTTTAAAATCCGATTTGACCGAAAAAAAAGTGGTACAAGCAATTGGGGCGCTATATGCCAGGAAAGCAATGGACCCGAGTGGATTGCCAATTGAATTATATAAATTAAGTGCATCCACAATTGCCCTGTATTTGGTTAAAATGTATGAAGAAAGTGTAACGAGAGGTATCCTGCCGGAGAGTCAGAGAATGGCAAATATTGTAGTAATACACAAAATTGGGAACCCCCGAAAATTGTAGGTCCTGTCGGCCCATTACCCTATTACACCCAGATGTTAAGATTCTGGCCACTCGTTTGTCCCCCATATTACACAAATTGATTCATCCAGATCAATCCGTATTTATCCGGGTAGAAATACTGCACTTTTGGCGCGGCGCCTCAATGGAGTTCTGGGTAGGGCAGAGACTATTAGAGAAGAGGCAGTAATAAAGTCATTAGATGCCAAAATGGCTTTTGATATTATCAAATGTCCCTTTCTGTTCGCAGCCCTCGCGAGATTTGGATTTAGGGAGAAATTCCTGTATGGGTACGACTTTCAGGGCCCCTTGCACGAGTAACAGTGAATGAAGATCATCGGTTTTTAAATTACAGAGAGGGATGCGACAGGGCTGACCACTCTCTCCTCCGATATTTGCATTGGTGTTGGAGCCTTTGGCAGTCTGGATCAGAGGCGATCAACTTATTAGGGTACTTAAGTAGACAGAAGAATGGGAAGACAGAATCTCCCTATATGCTGATATTTTGCTTTATTTAGCCATGCCAAATTCCTCAATACACAGAGTATTAAACATATTTACCCTTTTTCAAAAATATTCATGGTACACTAACAATTGGGACAAGTTGGTTATATATGTTCTTGGCAAGGCAGAAATCAACCTTCCCAGTATCTGTACTGTTAGAATAGTTACCAAGGGGTTTCGATACTTGGGGATTTATGTCACCACGAGCCCAATAGTTTTCTATGATAAAAATTTAGCTCCCTCGCTACATCGCCTACAAGAGGATGTATAGCACTAGAAGTCCCTGCCCCTTACGTTACTTGGCAAAGCCTCCCTGTATAAAATGATGGCACTCCCCAGGTTTGTTTATATCTTGCAGAATACTCCATACCTTGTACCAAAAATTTAGTTTAAAGCAATAGAATCCGCG
Source organism: Lissotriton helveticus (assembly GCF_964261635.1). Classification (NCBI taxonomy): domain Eukaryota; kingdom Metazoa; phylum Chordata; class Amphibia; order Caudata; family Salamandridae; genus Lissotriton; species Lissotriton helveticus. Next base: position 1,407,448,951 of record NC_136057.1, on the reverse strand, counting down.
ATACGCATGCTTCTCTGGAATCCCTTGTAAAGCAATGACTAAACTCATGAAAAGTTGGCATGATGGAGGTATAGCCCTCTATTGGGCATCTCAACTGGTTGTGACAAATCATTAGGTACATTGGCCGCAAACAGAACCAGCATATAGGATGGACAGACATAACATGTCCC